>NC_079158.1:85599620-86282954 GCF_947563725.1 Argiope bruennichi
TAAATAACAATGTAAATTTGTCAGATTAGAAATAATGCATCTTTTGTTTAACAATTAACACATTTTTGGCAAAGCATGCCGATCGTAATGTACCGATATCATGCAGCAGGATCAAGGATTCAAAACATGTTTGTACCAAAAATTCCCAAATAAAGTGGGAGTGGTGCCGACGTAACGTTCAACAAAGGACACTCTGCTAAGATATGCCCTATGAGAGATTTATATATGCATTAAGTAGGGTACCTCCTCATGTCCTTTCCAACCATATTCCAAATTTATGAGGCTCATATCTATATTTTAAAACAAACCATATTCTCCATATTCTCTATATTTAAAAAAAATAGTTGTTAATTTTTTTTCACTAACTAAAATGATTGTCATATTCATGAAAAACAAACCATATTAAATTACAAGAAAGACACAATGAAAAAGCAATATAGTTTTTTTTTTAAAAAAAAGAGAAATATATACTATTCACTATTACATATTGGAGAGTATAGAAGTAACATATTGAATTAAAAATAATTGATCTGTATATTTAAAAATTTTGTCCAACAAACATATCTATTTAGCTTTGCATAAGAACAAAAGAAATAATTTGAAAAATATTGTCAAACAGATGTATTTCTGCCCTGAATGAAATAGTATTCGGTTTCTGAATTTAAACTGTGTCTTTAAATAATACCGAATTTTTTTACATCACTTAAGTATTTACTTTCATATCTATAAAAGATATTTTACTCCATATTTTTAGCGAATGAAATTGCTAATGCTTAAAATATATATATGTATAGTAGCGGAAGAATTTGTTAGCCAATTATTTTGCGCTGTATATGGTATAACATTCTGTGTAAATGGTATAATTCGCTAGTTTTTGAATTTTTTAATTATTTTCTCACTTTTATTTAAGAAATCTCTTTTAAGTTATGAATATCTGTCAAGTATGTGTTATAGCGAAAGATAAATCACTCTTTCTGGAAATATTGTTTTTACTCAAAAAGATCATCCATCATTTAGGAAAAGAAATGGTAAAAGTGATGCTATATCTTCTGAATTTAAATGGTTACTGATAGTTATGGTTGATGGATTCAAAAGGGACAGAGTGAAAAATTTCGTAGTTTTACTCACTATGATATTTAACTATATATAAATATCTGTATAAATTTATTTTGAATGATAATGGCATAACATTTTTCAAGTTGTAAATATATAAAATTTTAACACTTTAAAGTATTGAACAGATATTCGTCACTTTAAATTATTAAACCTTTCAAAATAAAAGTTACAAAATGCTTCTATTAATAAATATTTGTTTACCAATTATATTCTGATCTTTGAAAGAATATTCAAATATTAATGGTAGTTTATGATCATTTCTTACAACAGGCAAATATTTCTTAAATTAAAAATACTGAATTCTATAAAAGTACGATTTTTTTCATACCATTGGATTGTTACAAATTATGTTCAAATGCACCAATGAAAAATTTGATGCTTGAGAACTTGCTTTATTTTCCAAAATCATTTCAATTAATTGAGAAAAAATTAGATAATTATGAATATTCATGAATATTCACACAAATATATTGCATAAAAAATCATTCTTTGTTTTCATTTTCATCACATATTTCTTTAAATAATTTTAAAAGTATTTTTTTAATGAGAAGGTAAAAAATTGTATTCATTTTATTTGTATTTTGCTGACAGTAAAATTTAAATAAACATTTAATAAGTGGAAGAATTGCTTTTGAATGCTATGTGAATGCTACGAAGAATGAATTCTATCTAAACTGTTTTCATTTCAATAAAAATATTGTGATCATAAATTTAATATTATGTGATATCATTTGGAATTTAAAATAATAAATTATATTATATAATAATAATAAATAATATAATAATATTGCGAAAACAAACCTTAATTTTCTAGTGTACTCAACTCAAAATGAGTTATGAAAACTTACACTAATTTTTTTTCAAGAAAAAAAAAGTGATTATATATTTTTTAAGAACTGTTGTAAACTAATTCTTTTGGTGAAAATATTAAACTGATTATCAAATCTTATGACATTTAGTAATTATAAAATAAACCATGCTTTCATTTGAATAGTTTTGAACATTTCAGATATTTTTAAAGATATTTAAGATATTTTATTAGATATTATTTGGATTCAGATATTTTAATAGCATGTCTCAGTACATACCTTGGTGCCAAGAAGTAGCTTCTAAACTACTTAGACTGCATTTAGTCTGCTATTTTCAAATAAGAAATAATTTTAATCAATATGTTTAGATTTATTAATAATTTTATTATTATTATTAATAATGTTAAAATAAATTTTAATATTTTAAATATTTTAGAGTATATTTACTGTGTAAATTTCAAATAGTTGGTTTATGTTTCTTTTTTTTTCTTTTCCTTCTTCTATGTACCAATATGTACCCTGATACCATATTTGATGCTACATAAAGTTCTTTATTTGTATATCAATGAAAATAGAAAAATCCTAGCAAGCCGAAGAAATTATTTTAATTATTCTGATATATCTTGTCCAATTTATGCCGTGTAAAAGATTTAAAAAAAGCTTCTGATTTTATTAAAACATCATCTTGAGCTCGCTTCGATAATTAAAATAAGTTTTGTCACCAGAAATTCTGAATAAATTATGTATAAAACACCTCCTACTGTGAACTAAATAGAAGAAATTGAATCTAATATTTGGTTCAAAATTCCTGTGGCTTTATGGAGCCACCCGCTTACATGAATGTTATTTTTGGATTTCATGACAGACAGTGAGAAAAAAACTTTATCCGCTTAAGATATATCTTACAGAGAATTAATCAGTGTGTCCATTTGCTGAGATAATTTCTGTTTATCTTGGTAATATTCAGAATGGGTGTATAATAATCACCAAATCAATTTCTAATTTAATATAAACCATTGGGACTCCAAATTTTACTTTGTCCTTTTTACAATACAATTATAGATAATCTGAGTGAGTTTTGTAATTGTTATGGATACAGACATCATCTTGGAAATTTAATTTAAATCCAGAGTATACTAAGTAAGCTGTTTTAAAAACTCAAATTTGGTATTTATGCTATGAAGTGATGAAACACTGAGCTAAATGCATTTTCGTCTGGAAGTCACTTCTCTTCCTCTTTTCATTAGTATATGAAACAAACAAAAAAAAAACATAAAGTTAGGCTAAATGTAAGAATTATGACAACAAATATGGTTGCATAAAATCAGTTGCTCTTGGTACAAAGAAAAAAATATGCCATAATCAATTTAATTGAAAACCTAACTTTAATACTCCAAAGAATTGAACAATAAAATATTTCGATAATTAGCTAAACTACATTACAAAAAAAAATACAGAACTAAAAGAGAGATACGTTGTTTGGTCTTCCGGTTAAAAATTAATTTCAAATCAGAAGACCAAGTAAAATCAAGATTAGTTGAAACTTTCTCAACGTTAAACAAACGAATAAAAAATAGTATGCTAGTGAAATTACGTACTACCACCATAAAATACTTTTCAAGTTTCGAAATTGTACAAAGTATCATAAACAAATGAGTTGTTTTAAATTAGAAGATAATGTTAAGTTGGTAAAGGAAGTCCGTAGAAATCACAGACATCGTAGTGTTGTTCAATATTATAAAGCCCTTTCAATCAACTGAACCCATACTCTTTTAGTAATAGTAGTAAAAGACTTTATATAGATTGCAGAATAAATCGTACACTGTAAAAGTCCTCAAATGTCAAAAATGTAAACTGATATTTACAATAAAATTTTCAGTTATTAGATAATTAAAATACATTTAACGAGCGTAATTTCTCTTGTATGGTATTATTGATTATAAACATTTTTTTTTTTTAAATTGAGAAGAAATAGTTACAACTTTTGAAAAAGTTTTATCATATTTACAGTATTTTAGTTCCATTAGGCTTGTCTAAAATGCCCTTTTCTTATTGTTAAATGCATTTAAAATTTAAAGACCTTATTTAACAGCATTGCTTAAAATTCTTAGTTAATCTAGTTAAATTAAAATTCATTTTCAACAATAATTATTTTCTGATAAATATCACATTAAATATTCAATGCAATTTAATAAGTCTCAAGAGAGTCTGGCTGAGCATTTACTCACCTTCTGGGAACTAAATTATTGTGAAGGAATATTTTCATAAAAGTAAAAGAGACAGTAGCAACAATAAAAGACTATGATAGGCGATTTTTATAACTAAATATGAGATCTTAGAAGCGTGGAATAGCATTATATGAGACTCAGTATTAGCTACTATTAATAAAAATGAATCTATAGCATGCCTATCCAAATAATTCAAGAAAGTAAGAATACAAATAAGAAAAGAAAATCTTTGTGGCTTTCACGAATTCATATCACTCATTAGCACAATTATATTTTAAGCTTTTATTAAACACATAATTGCATTTTTATTGAAATAAATCAAGCCTAACTTTATAGTCACTTGGAAAAATAATTGTTCATCCTATCTCGACATCATTCCTGTAGCTATGAGTTCACATCCATTTTTTTAAGATAATAATTATTCAGTAATAAATATGACAACGTTTTTGACGTGAATCACACCAAAAACCGATTGAATTTAAAAGGACCTCCAATGAAAGCAAACACGCAAACTAAATTTATAAATAAATAAAATTTTGTTAACATTAAAATCTGTACTAAGAATTGATAGGTATATTCAAAGCTTTGTGTTTCTCACTTTCATTAAATAACAAAAATGTAAATTGTAGATACAAATATAATACTTAAAATTTATTATTAATTTGGCGCTTTTAAATGTGACATGACTTTATTTAATTATGTTTGGATCTACTTAGATTCGCCAATTAAATATACAGGTATAACAAATCTTTCTATCTTTTCTTAAATTCGATTTCTTTTTTTTTTACACTGAAGTAGTTCAATAATTATAATGATACTACTAGTATTCCGATATTTCGAAATGCTTGCATTATTTGACATATACTTTCGGATTAAAGTATTTCTTTATTTAATTTCGCATAAAAAATAATATCGTACTTTAAAGATGGTTTATTTTATGGTTCTATTTTTTGAAATAAATAATTTCGAAAGCAGAAGTCTGAATTAAGAATCCAAGAAACAAATTTAATAAAGAAGCATTAGCCGATTGTGTTGAATATTGCAAAATATAATCTAATGGAGCAGGTTCAAGGCATCATGATTTATTTCAGATTTTGAAAACATTTTTTAAAATCTTCGCATTAGCCACAACAGCTGTCGTAAAAGTTAGGCATTTAATTTTGCGAAACATTTTTATGAAGAAAAGTAATTTAGTTAATGAGCAAAAACTGGCACCTTTCTGAAGTCAAATAATGATAAATAAAAGTTATTAAGGAAATTCACTAGAAAATTAGGAGTCATTCATTTATTTTCAGCTCAAGGAAAGAAAATTTTGGGGATAAATTAAACGCATTATTTTCTTTTAACAGCTGCGGAAGACTTTGTGGGTAAAAACCAACAAACAGTTTGCAAAATAACCGGAAGGGAAAGATATAAACTTTTCAAATTGTGCAAATGCAAAAGTTTTTAATTTCTGCAGACAATCCGTGAAATCTAATTACCGGCAAACCAGAGAAATCATAGCAAATGGAAAACAAAGTCATATTTAATTCCAGGAAGATAATTTGTTTTCTAGATGGCTCGATTTTGATAAATGAAGCTTTTACAGCAAAAAGCTTTAATATTTGGACTGAGAAAGCATTAGATTTTGTTTTTTTATTTTTAACTCCGGACTAATAATTTAAATGGATTATCGAGATTACAAAAATAATTTTTTAAAAGCATTGCAAATTAATTGGATTTCTACGTCACTACGTAATATTGATTGGAAATAAGAAAATTGTGTTTGAAAATTAATGCAGCTAAATTGAAGACATGTTTCGCAGCTATATAATGTTTGTTTAATCTATTTTTCTTCTGATAGTAAATGTTGTTTTAGTAAAATATTTATATTAAAACAAAAAAAAAAAAGGAATGAAATCTGTATTTTACATCTAATAGGTTTCGCAATAGTGCATACAATAGGCCATTTTTATAATATAAAGTATGCAAAACGATTGAAAATGCGTAATAGGAAAAAAAAATGTTATGCCATACATTTTATAGAAGTTAAAGTTCATATTATGAGCAATAAGAATTTAAAATTTTAAAAACTTTTCTAACAAAACATTTAAATTGTTTAATATCTACAACTTTTTATCGCGAAATGTAAAATGAATGTAAATGTAATGTATTACTTAGATATTATATCACATAAATTAATAAATGTAATAATATTTGTAAATGATATATATTATATCAAATGCAATGTTTACTTAGATATTATACAATTAATTTCCTTCCTATTTCTTCAAATTAACATATTCTTCATAGAAGCAATATAAATATTAAATCTCTTTTAAAGTTTGAATAAAAAAGTTTGATGATAAGTGAAGAAGAATTTTTCAAAATAATTCTCTGTGAGTATTTATCATTCATTTGTAAAATTAACAGTTTAAAAAATACTTTTTTTCTCAAAAAAATCTGGAATGCTTATCTAACAAATTTTTTACTCTAATTGATTATATACATTTATGAAATTTACAGTTGTAGTAAATTTATAAATGGTTTTCATTCAACATAAATTAAAATAATAAGGTGTTATTTGGATTTAATACACCTTGAGAAATCTTTCAGAAAGTGCAATACCACTGCCTTATCGATGCGAAATTCTTAAGAATTTCAATTCATGATTTTGATTTGCTGCTTTTTATAAACACACACAACATTATTTCCATCAAAAATAGCTGTTTCGTATTTAAAATTTATACTTTTTTTCTTACCATCGTATACCATAAAAAGGTTTCATATTATGGAAAAATGCAAATATTTGAAATTTATTGATATCATCCGATTCGTCATGTCACTTAAAAGTCATAAACAGTAGCGGAATTATATTTATTTAACATTAATTTTTAATATTTATCTATATATGTTTAGTTTAGAATTAACTATAAACGTTTTGAACATTTTAAGTAAGATAAAATTTAATTATTAAATTCAATCACTTATTTTTCGGACCCTTTGATCACAAATTTTCTGAAAAGTTGTCAAAAATTCGTAAATTAGTTCTATACGCTATTTTTAGTTCTGAATAATTCCCATGATTTTCAAGCGCAACCTTTTATTGAATATTGAGATGCATATGCTTAACGGAAGATTATTTAAGTCATAAAAAAATATCAGCTTTGCTTTTTGTTATATTTTGAAAATCTGATCACTTAAACTAAAATATAATTTGTCAAAAAAATGGAGAGAATATAAAAAAAAAACCACCAAAAGATCTTCAAAAAACACTTTAGCCGTCGAGACATCATTATACGTTTTAATTTTGTTTCGCAGCATTTTGATATTTCTTTTCACCACATGTTTCTTGGCAGTTTGATGGATTGGATAGCTTAAAGTTTACAGAGCTTACTTCAAATGTTGATCTAGAAACATTTAGTTGAGATCAAAAGTATATTTTCAGTAATAAATTGTCATTAAATGAATAAATTATTTGAAGAGTCGGATATCTGTGATTTCAGCAAATTGTCATATTTCAAAGACGCTGAAAACAGTTAATGAGAACTGAAATAGTAATAAAATGAATATTTTCAGTAATAAATTGTCATTAAATGAATAAATTATTTGAAGAGTCGGATATCTGTGATTTCAGCAAATTGTCATATTTCAAAGACGCAGAAAACAGTTAATGAGAACTGAAATAGTAATAAAATGAAAAAAAGACTACTTTTAGCCAGCTTTTTTTCCCATGATTCAGCTAAGAGAGATAAGAAAAAAAAAGTGAAAATATTTCAAGGAGCTCAAAGCACATTTAGAGCCACTGCAATAATTTAATATCTTACTAGAAATGGCAAAACTAATCACACCTTAAAGGAAGATATACTTTCTTGTTCTGTTTGAAAATATCATGTTTATCATGACATGAGTAACAGAAATATTTTCAGAGAACAGCATATAATAGAAATTTTAAACACGAGAAATTCATTCGAAAAGAGCAAAAAAAAAAAAAAAAAAAAACATTAAAATTCTTAGAGCAATTAAATTTTGCAATATTCCGAAATTAAATACATCAATAAATTTTATTAATTTATTCCGTCATTACTTTTTTCACAAATTCTTTATTTTGCTGCGGTATGGCAAAAATTATTTATTTCACCCACAGCACTCTTTCAAAATGTTTAATTAAAATTAAATTGTTTATGAAAACTGAATAAACTGATGTTCTGATAATCTTTAATATTTTTAATAATACATGCTGAAACTTGAGACAAAGGAAATAATGATTATTAATTATTATTTATATTATTAATTAACAGTTATTTTTTATAATTTATTTTTATTTTTAACAGACAATGAAATCAAACACCGTCTATACTGTCTTAGAATATCTTTAATAATGCATCTTAAGAAACATAAAGAGAAACAAATATTTAAAAAAAAAGATTTAAGTAGCATATTTTTATAGCGGTAAAAAAACGCAACTGCCTTATTCTAGTTATTGACTGCTTTCAAATTTTTATTTCGATGATTTATACACATTATGAAACACTTATCACAATAAAAGCATGAATGTTTCCTAACTTTACTACTAGATGGCGCCATGAGAATGAATAATAGAAACAACGACTTGCTGTTCAATCGGTAATATTGAGAATAAAACAATGAAAATATTTTCAATGAATTAATTGCCAGAGAACTTTAATTAAAATCCTTATTATGCTTATCAAAATAACTGTTCTGTCATATACAATATTCTAATGCATCAAGAAAGGATTTAAATTTTATGGTATTTATGTTAGTTTAAATTGATTACATTTTGATGAAATCTACAATTTGATTTTTAATAAAAATACGCAAAATTATTAAAAGAATTTCAATATCTTTTAACGTTTCAAAAATTATAAATCATTTCTAGAAATTGAAAACTGCAGAAATTTATCTTAAAGAATAATTACTAATTTTAAACAACTATAAAAAAATTATTAAGCGTTGTGACTGGCAAATTTAATTGTGTTTACATCAAGAAATATACAGGTGGAAATTTCAAAAAAGTTAATAAAATTTCCCATCTAATATTGAATATGAATAGTCATACATTATATATATTTTCAAATCATTAGAAATTTCAAAAAAAATAAATCAATTTAAAAGTATTTTTTTCAGTATCAATATATTTATTTTATTTTCCTTATTTTTGCTACTTCAAATTCTTTTTGCTAAATAACACTTTCGCAAGGGAAATGTAATATTTAATAAATCATTAATAACGGCTGCATGAATTGTAAAGAACCTTTCAATACTAGGCAGAAATTAGAAAAATTTAGTTCAAATGTTTTCACTTCTTTAACTTTTCAGTATGTAGACAATTCATTTTTATTTAAATAGATGAAATGATTATACCAATAAGGAATTATTAAAATTGCTACTGCAATCGAAACAAGTGCTCATGGCTTAAAAGCCTTGGCATTTGAGGAAGTGATTAATAAATTGATTAAAAAATTCCGTCTTTGCAAATATGGAAAGCAAAACCGTTTACAAGCGAATTACATTCGTTTTTCTGGTATTATATTATGTATAATTATTCATGGTTTATTTGCTATTTTGTTTATTATCAAATATTATGATACTTTTAAATTTATCATTATAGGTTTTTTAATATATTTAAGCAGTTACTAATTTTATTGATTTAATATTTTAAAATAAATATCTATATTTATTTCTCAGCGCGAATAGTTTGGTTTATTAGAATGTGATTCGATTATGTAACTTGTTTTCTGATAGTTATATAATTGAACATACTTTTATGTCTGTCCTTAATGCCTATTCAATTTTCTTTGAAAAAGTTTCATTATTTATGAATTTAAAAATATTTTTGATTTTAATATATTTGATTTAAAATTGATACAAATCATTTTCTGCAAAGCAGTCTCTTATCAATTATTTTTTTCCCCTGTCCCCGGGTTTTTTTTAAACATTTGATTTGGTATGCTTCAAAATGTTTCATTTTTCTCAATTTATCGACATTAATAAGTATAAAGAAGCGTTTAGATTAAGCCTGATTTAAATGTAAAGAAAAAATTATTATTATTATTAATTTTATTGCAAATTGAAGACTCAATTTATGCAATAATTGAAATTTAATATAAAGAATTTGATTTCAAAGTTTTATTCGCTATTTTAATAGGAATGTATAATTTGCACTGTAGAATTTCTCGAGTAATTCTCAAATCACTGTTCGAATACTTTTCTTAAATGAAATATTTCAATTTTTGTTTGATTTTGAAGTTTTCATTTGTGAACAGAGTACAGTATAAGAAAGTGTATGATATTTAAGATTAGTTTGAATGTGAAGATGTCTATAAAAATTTTGGTAGTCCTTCTAAAACAATAATTTAATCTTACAGAAATTTTCATACAATTTTAAAGTCGATGATAAATGATGGTAGAATAAGCATTGTATCAAAATAAATAGATACCTCCATTTTAAGACCTTTGTTGAAATATTTAGAGCCACGTTCTGAGTAAAACATCAAATTAGAGAAAGAAATAAAAAAGAAAATTCGATTTTTTTATAAATTAAAAATAGGAAACTTATGCAAGCGTGAATATTCGATTGTAATCCGTATAGAAAATAAAGCTGAGACAGTAAAATTTTTTAAAATTATAATAGAGTTTGAGAGATTCATTAGTAAATAATTTATTACATACAAATATGCAGTTTTAATATATAACAGATTAGCACATATATTGTATTTACGAATCTAGCTCCATAGTAAATAAGATGAAATTGTAAATTAATATCTTGGCAAATAAAATATCTTCGAAATAAAATATATATATTTTTTATAAAAGAATAAAAACTTAATTATCTTAATTTATCTTCTTACTTAAATTTATTTCGAAATTTTCAGTTATATATACAAAATTTATTCATTATTATTGAGGTTATTAATCTTTTTAAAAAGACTTAGATTGAAGTATTGTTAATTGAATTATTCTTTACATTATTTACATTTTCTAACACATCTTGCGATATTATATTCTTTAATGTTTCGCAACTTCCTTTTAATTATATTTAGTGCCATAATATATAATGATAATTACCTTTGGATCCTTATTACTTTTTAATCAATTCTGAAACACCATTTTCTGTATTAACTTTGTAATATAATATTCTTTGTTATTCGTTTCATAAAATTTACTTCTATTTTTGCTACCTAACTATTAAATTTCTTTGTACCACCGTCTGCTTTTAATTTAATTACCTGCAGGCATATGTTTATTACTATCATTTATAATTACTATCTTCGCCTGGTTATTTTTATAACCAATTACTTATAATAAAGTATATGAAACCTTTATTTCATCATATATTAAAATTCTTTCAGTAAAATGAGAACAAAATACTTTATGAGAAATATGTAAAGCTTTTTTTTTCTAATTTCATCATAACATATTTTCTCATTGTAATATAGAAAATATAAGCGTGGAGAATTTTTCTTTTAAATTCTCAGCACTAGATAAAAATGATGAGTTATATTATCAAATCTTATAAAAAACTTGTTTATACTTTTTTTTCTTATATAAATTTGCATAAGAGATATTAGCATTAGCATGACATAAAATATGTCAGCAGAAATTCCTAAATCCAAATAGAATTACTCACGCACATGCATACAACTTCTTTCAGCGTAATATGGCAAAGAAATATACATCAAACGATTTTTTATCTCACTGGAAGTAATCTATGACGTATTTCTTCGAAACTACAGTCTTCAAAATGATTGCGAAACGATTCCGCTCTAAAATGTACTGAAATTGAGGCTATTTTTAAAATGGATACCATCTTTATATCTGATGGAGATATGAAACTGACACGTGCTTACAGAAATAGAGTTTCAGGAGGCGAATTTTCTTGCAAGAGAGATTTAAAAATGCTAAAATGAAGCATAGAGCTTTTCAAATGAAGTGCATGTTTGTTTTAAATATATATAAAACTCAATTTATTTAAAAACGAGATATAGCTTTATTATAATATACTATATTTAGAATCTGCACGGCATGTTGTATTAATATATCAGTATTTCTATTTTCAAATGTGTAGTATTATAAATAGATGTAAAATCCTGATGTTATTTCTATGTATTTTAAATAGATGAAAATGATACATCTAATAGTAATTAGCTGAATTATTACTCAGTTAAATAAAAGTTAATAAAAATTATTACTCAGTTAAATAAAATTTAATAAAAATTATTACTCAGTTAAATAAAAGTTAATAAAAATTATTACTCAGGTAAAGTTATTAAGATAAGATCAGTTAATTTAAATTAGAATTTTTTTGTATTCATACAAAATTGATGTTTATTTGAATAAAGTTTTCCTAACAAAGTGATCACATAATGAGAAACTTGACTTGATTACTAAACATCTAAAGAAAATAATGACGCATTTTTACATTCTTAATTCTTTTTGAATTTCATATTTTTTAATTAAATGTTCATCAGACGCTTTTGTTGCTGCCAAAAAAGGATTAAGCTGTTTTAGTCCTTGTTTAATATTAATTTTAAGCTTTAAAACATATGTTTAAAATTTCATAATAATGTATATTCGTAAATATGTGGAAAACGCCATAAAATCAAGCATTTTAGTTCTTATCGAATGCTATTCTTATATTTTAATGCTTTCATAAATAGGCATTATATTAATATTTAATTCAAATAATAATAATAATAATTTTTATTTGGAAAAAATTTTATTAAATAAATAGATAACGGTGTTTATTTCAATGTCAGATACTCTTACCTGTTCTTCCTTATTTATTATTATATAAGGCAGAACAGGTGAATAAACTTATACTAACATTGAATTCTAAATTCTAAATTATTTATTTAAGTAATCTGAATATTATCTTTTAATCATTATTTGTCTTTAAATTCGAAGAAGTTTGTGATACTTTGCCCTAACATTTTGTTCTAAGACTAAGAAGGGAAACTAATTACTAGCTCGAGTTGTTTAAACTCAAGCGTTTTGGAGTAAATCAGGCACATTGCAACAGGAAATACCTTTTGCAAGAATTTATCTGGTTTTTAAAGGCAAATAAAAGACTACCATCGACTATCTACTACTCCTACTGCACTAATTATATAATAAAACACACAAGACAAAAACAGCTGAAAGCATATTTGAAT
Source organism: Argiope bruennichi (assembly GCF_947563725.1). NCBI lineage: Eukaryota > Metazoa > Arthropoda > Arachnida > Araneae > Araneidae > Argiope > Argiope bruennichi. Next base: position 85,612,929 of record NC_079158.1, read on the forward strand.
CAAATATATATATTTTTTTATTTTTTATTCAGTTTGACACCTTTATTTACCGAAGATATTGAAAATTTTACTCTGTTCAGTAACATTTACAAGTTTGAACACCATTGCATGTTGAAAGCTGATCGACATTAAATTCGATATGGAATAATGATTATTAGTTTTGCCGGCGTCCTGGCATAGGGGTAGCGCGTCTTCCCCGGGTTCGAGTCCCGGTTTGGGCATGGTTGTTCTTCTGTTGTTCTATCTTTGAGATGTGTGAATGTGCCCTCCTGTAAAAAGGGGTTGTGCAAGCGAATGAATGATGCGTGAGTGGCAAAGTCGTACTCTTGGCCCTAGTTGGCGCTGCTATAAAAAATAAGAGACGTCCCCCTCAGGCTTAAATCGCTGTCTTCGTAACAGCGGGCTTGTCAGTGGCAAGTGCCATAAGAAACAAACAAACAATTATTAGTTTTAAATAATAAAGAAGAAGATGCATCTTTTCAGTCAGCATTATGGCAAATATAAAGAAATGCAAATTTACAATTAAGTTTTTATCATTATTATTGGAAATACCCATTAACAAGTAATTATTTCGTATAATTAGCATATTCTAATATTTCATTAATTAATAGCTTATTTTAATATACTATCACAAATAGACGAGTCGAAAAAACACAGTATTTTGAAAATATTTTTTTCAATTAAATAACAATATTAATTACAATTCCTTTATATTTCTGCAATACTTACATTACTTTCTAGTGCCACATTTTATTAAAAAAATTGCAATTGAAAAATCTTATAAAAAGTCATTTAAATAAGAAATATGTGAAGTTAATATTTTTTGAAGAAGAAAAAAAATTGAAGCGAAACTAAAAAGTATGAAACAAATTAATAAAAATATTTTCTGAATGAATATTTCAGAATTTTTTTTAATAATTACTCTGTATATAGTTTTAATATTTTTCGTTTAACTTTTGAGACTTTTAGGGGCGCTGTATGAAACAATTTTCTCGCCGTAAAAAAAATCATGGATGAAATAAAATGTTTTGTATCAGAAAGTATTTTTCTACTTAGACTTTTTTTGTAAGAAAGTGGTATATATTTATCCCCTTACCCCTCAAGAGATTTGAGTATTCTCCGAAACCCTTCCGCTAATCGACCCGATGTTTGTTCCATTTTGTTTACACTGAGAACATGAAACTTGTTTCTTGGACTATTTTCTTCAAATTCTGGAAAGTATACGTAACTCCGATAGTAATGAAAATATTTTCTGCTACTCTAATTTGGTGGATATCGTTTATTTTTTTGAACGATTCTAAAACAGCTGACCAATATCATTCTATAACTAAAATCTTACCATCCACCAACGTTTTATCATTGTAATTATTGAATTTTTATATAGATAGCATTTATTGTTGTTGTTGTTGTTGTTGTTTCTTATGGCACTTGCCACTGACAAGCCCGCTGTTACGAAGACAGCGATTTAAGCCTGAGGGGGACATCTCTTATTTTTTATAGAAGCGCCAACTAGGGCCAAGAGTACGACTTTGCTACTCACGCATCACTCATTCGCTTGCACAACCCCTTTGTACAAGAGGGCACATTCACACATCTCACAGATAGAACAACAGAAGAACAACCATGCCCAAACCGGGACTCGAACCCGGGACGCCCAGATCACGGGGAAGACGCGCTACCCATATGCCAGGACGCCGGCAGATAGCATTTAAAAGCTAATTAGTGAACATTAAGTTCATTGGAAAATATCACTTTAAAACGCTCGCCTCACCCATTTGTAAATTATGTACAAAGAAAATTAATAGGGACTATTCCTTGAATTCATTTAGTAACTCACGTATGTTCAGCACAATAAAGCATGTCTTGGAAAATACATGATAAGGTTTTAAAAGCAGTAGAAGATTGCAAACTGAAAAGGACATTAGGATATTCAGAAGGATTTAATTAGGATATACGAAGTAAATTTATTCAAAAAAAGAAATAATGAAAAACTATATATATACTTGTCGCCATTGGTGACCAGCCGGTTCGACGATCTTAATGCTCGGTAAAATTTTCAGCTAAATATTTTATGTAATTTGTCGTTAATAGCTTCTTCATCAAACTATTATTAAGCTTCAAATTTTGATAGTCATATAATTTACTCATACTATTAAAAAGGTCTTAAGCCGTAATGCGCAATGTATCTCTCTATTTTTCTGTCATCTGCCGAAAAATTACAAATTTAAATCAAAGTGGAAATGATTAAACTGCAATCAATATAAAATACATATTTTATGGAAACCACGCATTTTTTTCAAAGGAATACTGAAACTTGAATCGATCAGCATTTAAGTATTAAGTGCACTACAGTATAATTTTCATAATTTTTGTAGTATTTTAAGAAATATTCTACACAAATTTTCCAGACTTATTATAGATTTCGGTTTTTAGTTTTATTTTCAAAAGGATTTAAATGATGGTAATAACAATATTTTATTTTGTTTTGGTATAAATATACTTCAAAAAATTATGAAATCAAAATTTTATAGTCCTTTGGTCCTAAGGAATAATATTAAATGAAATATTCTTGACAATGCAACTTTTAAATAAGTAAATTAATGTTGTTACCTTCTGCTATCAAATATAACCGATTCATGAAGTTTTGAATAGAATAATTTAGAACAATCAACATTTTCATTATCTTAGGAAATCAGTCTTGAGAAATTTCGGGTACTGATTGGGGCATCATCTTTCAGATGGTCGATGAAGTGGTCTAATTTCACCCATTTTTATTGAATAGTGATATTCAAATATTCATAAATCAATCACTTTTAGCTATTGATTTAGTTGATTGGAATACAACTCTTTTCATATAAAAGAGTTGTATTCCAATATACGTTAAATAAAGCTGTTTTATTAAATTAATAACACCAATATTGTAAAGGATCATAGAAAGTTTTTCTTTGTATTTATTTTTTTATTAAACATCCTCTTTCATATGCATTTCATTTCATACGAACACGTGCTGAAAATTTCATCTTTATATGTTTAATTTGCAATAACAGTTGATTTATTTTTTAATTTGGGCTTTTGTTAATATAATGGTAACACGTTGATAAAAGCTAATTTTTTTCCCATTGAACTGTCACGTGCTCGTGCAAGTTAAATTTTATTTTTATTTTGCACGAAATAAATTGTTGGAAAATATGATTAAATTATTTAAAAATAAAAAAATCATTAAAAATGGTAATTTAATTTGTTGATATATATATATAATCTTCAATATGATGTAAAAATCAAATTTTAGCTGTAATAATTTCAGAGGTTATAACGGAAAAACATTAAAATTTCGCTTAATTTTTAATTAATTAAAAATTTGAAAAAACGCTCTGAAGGGAGCATTTCCGACCTCCAAGGTATACATGTGCCAAATTTGGTATCTATAACTCAAATGGACTGACTTGTGGAGCGCTAGTACACACACACACACACACACTGAGCTTTATTATAAGCTAGCAGACTCTGGCAACCAGATGGTTCGCCAAGATTAATGATCTGTAAAATCTGCAATTAAATATTTTATGCAACTTGGTCTCTTAATATCTTTTTCTGCAAAATGTTTTTCAGCTTCCGATTTTGATAGTTATATAATTCAGTCATACTATTATGTTTGCTTTAAACCGTTGTGTTCATTGTACTACTTATCTCTCTCTTTAATTTTTTGTCAGCGCTCATAAAATTTCAACTTTAGATTAAAGCGGAAATATTAAACTGCAATTAATAAAGATACACTTTTTACAGAAACCAAATAAGTCTTTTTTAAAAATATGAAAAGTGAAAAGACAGTCGTTCGGCATTAAATTTGTATGTGCATTGCAGAAAAATTTCCGTAATTTATACAATATCTCAAAGAATTACTCAACAAAAATTTCTCTGATTGATCGTAAAATTCAGTTTTTAGTTTTACTTTCAAAATATTTCAATGATGTAAATAAAAATATTTTATTTTATTTCAGTCAATAAATGTACTTAAAAATTATGAAGTTTAAATTTTACACAGTCTTTTTGTGCTAAAAAAAATCATATTCTGCGAAATACGCTTGACACTTCGATTTTTAAATAAATAAATAAACATTTCTAACTTCTGCGATCAAATCTGACAGATTTATGAAGTTTTTATATATCAATTATAGAAAATTCAACATTTTCATAATCATAGTACAATCACTGTCGGGAAACCCTGGCAAAAGATTAGCGTAACTTAAAGAGACGGTCGACGAAGAGGTCTAAAATCGCTAGTTTTTATAGAAGAGTGTTATTTAAATTTCATAAATTAGTCAGTTTTAGTGATTGATTTAGTTAATTGTAGTTCAACAGCTTTTATTTAAAATATTGGTGTTTCAAGAATATTTTATTAAATATGATTCAAAGAGCAGAGGAACTATGTAAAAATTTAAAATTCGGAATTTATCGGAGCATTTATTGGCTCAAGTTACATAAAATATAATTATTTAGTACATTTAGACCATTTTGTTCGCAGATGTATGACCTAAATTAGGTAATGGGCGCTGATAAGAGTGATTATCTTATATATATATATTAAACCATGTTTTGCCTTAAATTAAACTGCTTTATTGAATTAATAATGTAGATATTGTAAAAGAACATAAAAAAAAAACTTGTCCTCCATTTTCCTCCTTATTTCAAATTTTTTCACTTCATACAGACTCGTGCTGAAAATTACATTTTTATATATTTAATTTGAGATAATAGTTGATTTATTTTTTTAATTTAAGATTCTGTTAATGTGATGGTTATACGTTGATAAATGCTAATTTTTTTCCATGCTCGCAAATCGTGCTCGTGGAGATTAAATTTTATTTTATGGAAAATAAATTGTTAAAAAATATGGTTAAAATATTTTTTTAATTCATTAAAAATAAAAATTTCATTTGTTTTTAAAAACTATTGGTATCATTAAAAAGATAATTGTTTGGACTGCAATTTGACGTAAAAATAATTTTTGTGCGATAATATTTTTGGGAGTTATAGCGGAAAAACGATGAAATGTTCATTTTTAATTAATTAAAATTCTCATTAAAAATTAAACAAAATCGCTTCTAGGTGCACATTCCTGGCCTCCAAGGTATATACATATCAAATTTGGTAACTGTAGGTCGAACTGTCTGGCCTAAAATATATATATATATATATATATATAATACTTATACACCTCTCAAAATTCAAGAATAGGGATAAAAATTCCTAACATCACGGAATTTTCTCCAAAAATACCTACGATTCCCTTTCCTAAATCAACCCGCATCAAAATAACTTCAAATAAGAATCTCTTGGCAATAGGACCAAAGAAAAATTTCTTGCACTTTCATTTTTGTGTTCTAATGCGAACAAAAGAGTGCCCCGATGTATAGATCAGTCCATTCCATTGAAAGATAAATTGAATGTGCTAGACAAACATTAAAAAATTAGATGTAAGATTTCTATATAATGCTTAGTCATATCTAATTATAAAATTAGATATAATATTTAGGTACATATAATTATTGAATTAGATATGGCATATATGTTTCTTGCATTTAGAAAAAAAATTTTAGAAGCATCATTTTCCGTAATTGAATGGAGATTTTTAATTCATATATCCATTGTTATATTAATATGTATTATGAAATTTCATGTTTCTTTTAATTGCTAAGTTTATAAATGTAAAAAAAAAGTGATAATAATCGGATACTCATCACAAAAAAATCAGGATATTGTATAATTTGAGAAATAATAAAAATATTTTTGGAAAAGATTAATTGAGGTAAATAATATTTTCAGCTGCTATTCATAAATAGAAATGTGTATTTATGTAGCATTCGATCATAATTAAGTCCAAAATATTAATTTATCTATGTCATAGCTTTAAAATGATCCTACCGATCCTCTGTTCTTACCGATGTTGAAACTTATTATTTCCTTTATGAAACAATAGATGGCAGCACCAGCTAAAGAGCGAAGATTTGTTCTTTTACTTTTTGTAGATTTAAATAATTGTTGATAAACAACGAGTTAAATCTTAATTCCGTGGAATCTTTGAGAAAACATGAGTTCTAACATGTATATTTGAAATCAGCATTTGCATTTTATGGAATGCGATTACTGATATTCTATTTTGTATCAGAAATTATATTTTACGAAATATAATATTCACAAGGAAAAAAAAATATTAACAATAGAATACAGCAATGCAATTATTTTGAAAATAATTTATTCCAAATTGCTTATTATTAATTATATATATACAGTGTAAGAGTAATTATCTTCAGTTGGGAATCTCAAAATTAAAAAAAAAAAACAGCAAAGGCTTTAATTATTTCATATTCTGATTAAATGGAATTGTAATGTATTTTGGTAAAAGGCTTATTTAAAGAATCGAAATTATTTATATGAACTGAAATTCCTAAAAATATATTCATCTTAGGAAAATAGAAAATTAACAGCTTTATTATTCAATCAATTTAATATAATATTTCTTAAAAAAGGAATGCTCATATTGCTAATCAAAAATTATATCTTCTACTGTGCATACAATAGTATTTACAATAATGTCTTCTATTGCAAAAAATTATATTTATATTTCTTATGCATGCTTAGTCATAATTTGATTAAATATAAACATCTAAAGATCAACTGAAATATAAATCTACATATTCTCCTTTGAGAAAGATATCGATATTTTGTTCATCGATACACTGATCTTAATCAAATTCATAAAATTTATGTCAGCCTTCCACGTATAAAATCAGTTTTGATTTAAAATTTAAAAATCAACAGGGAAAATTAAAAACAAACTGTGATCATTTTATTGGAAAATAAATTTATTAGTCAGAAGATTAGAATATTTGATTGGTCTAAATTTTATTTGATTTCGGAGGATTTTTTACTTCGATTGTAGAAATTCGTTTCAAAAATGCACTTTATTTATTACATAATTTAATGCTCTTATTTATTTTTTCACAAAAATTATGAAAATGAAGGATAAAATTTTAATTATATTTAATATTTTTTAATCAAATTTCTTAGAAATATTAAGTAATCCTCCTAAGCCAAATTTCTTAGAATAATTAAGTAATTAATGCATCATTAATTTCCATTATCTTAATTAAGAAAAATTAATTGAGGTTAATCAAATCCTAATTTATAAATTATATATTTTTTAATTCAGAATTTTTAATACTTGTTACAATTAAATGATTTATGAAATGTACTGTGAATAAAAATCTTCTTTCTAGATGATAGAAAAGAAGATCCAAGAAAATAAATTGAGATCTTTATAAACAAAGGAAAAATTTAATTTTTAGTGTGCAAATTTTCTTTATTGAACTATGCACCATTCACCCTGTTAATATATTAGAATATACAGCTTCTTCAAATAATTGTATATATGAGTGTCAGTAGGTAAATAGTAGCTACGATGCAATCACTATCAAAATATGATGCTGTTTAAGTAATTTAAAAAAAAATGAAATGAAAATTCATTTGAATCGCCAACTGCGGATTTATGATGTTAAAAACAATGAATGGAAGCAATATATACGATGCTGTTGTAATTGCATCTATCGATTAATAAAAACTTATATTTTTGATAGAGAAATTTTTCTTTGAGATATGAAGTGGAGGGAAAAAAATACTATTTTTTTGCAAAGCCATATCTTAATTTTTGAAAATGAAATATGATTTTAATTTCTGCCTGCAGTCAAATTTCCAAAAGTATTTGAATTTTCTTGTTTAAAATTCATAAAATGCTCTATTTTGAGTCATTTCTAAAATTTTTATAACTAAATAATACAATATGATAAAATTTTATTTATAAATAATCATTATTAAATTTTATTATCTCTGTTGCTCAGTATAAAAAATGCAGCTATGCATAATGCTTCAAATTTTTTTATTAAATGTCAGAAGAAGATTTGCTTGTTTAGTTTTTCACTTTTATTTCTCGATTCGTATTGATTAAACAAATATCTCTTAAAACTAACAGCAGATGGCGCCACTAACGAAACCTTTGGAAGCTAGCAGTTTCGTAGCCGTCGCTAGGACTTTCATCTCAAATTAAGAGCATTTTGTTTTCATTATCATCTTTGCTGAAATTCTTATGAGTTGAAAAGGTAATAAATTCTTTATATAGGTTGTAAAATAATATTATTTTACTAACTATATAAAGGAGAATATTATTTTACTACTTATCATCACTAAACCTACACCAATTTTTAAACATTCAAAAAAAGATTTATTATTATTATTATTATTTTGCAATCACTTATGAATAAAGCTGGATGTTTTCATGTCAGATGCAAATAGAATACCACCAAATATATATTACTGAAAGAAATAATTCGCTATTTCTTCATTAAAAATCAAACCTTCTTTTCTTATCTTGTAAAATTTGGAATTAATTCTGTTGGTCCACAAACTATATTCATTTTATTTAAAATATTTAAAAAGGTAAAAAAAAGGATCTAATCATTCAACTCAATTTTAATATCATAAAATAATCTATTCATTCAACTCAATTTTATTTTAAAAACAAGTCAAGAAAAATTCAGATGTCTCATTTACTATCTATTTTTTGAGTCTATTAATGTAGTCTATTACTGTAGTAACAAGCAGAATTAAAATTAAAATTCGAAATATAAAATATTTCATCACTACTTTTATCAGAAAAGATAAAATATATCACCATGAACGAACTTCCCTTACTATCTATTGAACACTATGGAAACAATTCAGTATTTTAACAAGTATCATGATTTGGCTTAATTAACTGCTTACTTTAACAAACTTTTAAGGTATTTATTATGAAAATGCCTTCATTTATTGATACATCCATTATAAAGAAATATCATATTTCGTTCACATTATCTAGTAAAAAACCATAATAGATGCATAATTTATAACTTTTTTATGTAACTTTTGTCATTTATTTTACAATTTTTGGTTTTATCCGGTCATAATTCGAATTTGAATTACTTATGATATAATACCAGATCAATTCAAATTCTAATAATAATTTAATTAATTTTAATTAGTTCATGCAATTTTATGAATCCACCATGATAAATAAATGTCATTTAAATATTCTAGAAAGAAACTAGATCTCTGGGAATATTAAATAATGATCTTCTGTGCCCTTCAGGTTTAAGAAAGCTTACACTAAATTTATTTTATATAAGGAACTCTTCAATCAACAAACTCTGATGAAGATGTTATTTTCTCTTCAGAATTTTATTTTTGATATGCGCTAATATATACTCTTAAAATTTTCCAAATTAAACTCAGCTATAAGTATATTTTCCTTTTGGTGTTTATTCACCGTCCTAGCATGCAATATGAACGCTCAAATTGTAATTTTGAACATTAAAGGTTTTTGATTATGCCTTATTAAATTTATAAGACTACGATTATCTATTGCTATCTACATTTGGAAATTACAAATAAATATTATATAGGGTTTCTCCTATATGATTGTACATTGAAAGACATTAATATTAATAAAATTAATTTCAAGTTTGCAGCTTGCTGAATTTCTAAAAAAAAATGATTAAATAATTTGAATCTGATTTTATGCAGATAAAGAAATATCCGGGAATCATATGTGTTTGTGCTCGTTATTTTTGCAAAAATAATAAAAGTACCATATTTCTTAACAAGAAATTCTTTGTTTTTACTATACCAGTAAATATTGAGTTGTTGAAATAATAACATTAATTAATTATAGATTTTATATTATTTTTTGAATTGAGATATATAATGCTGTAAATCGTATATTTAAATGATTTCAGTTCTATTAAATTAAATAATACATTATTGAAAAAATTTCAACAGAAAACTCATATATATATATATATATATATATATATATATATATATATATATATATATATATATATATATATATATATATAAAACTATTTTAAGTAATTTTAAGAATTTCGTGTAAAATAAATGTGGATGAATGAATTATTTTGTTTGAACTTTCTAGCGGTGAGAATAATAAATTTAGGCTGTTGTGTGTTGAGTTGTCATGACAACTAGTTTATAAAAGCTATTTTCTAAAAATTGCAAAACAATATATTTTCTTTTTATGTTCTTTCAAATTAAAGATGGCAATATGTAAGCAAATTAGATTTTTTAATATTTTCTTTTCTTTTCACCAAGTATTTATTTGCAGGTATATTTCTAATATTAAAGCGCAGAAAATTCTTCTTAGAAAATTAAGTCAAAAGATTTCAAACATGCGAAAATTTTATTCCTACTTATGACAACATTTTTAGAATGTAATATATATATATTTTCATATTTTATTCCCTAATTATCCAGTTTTTAATAATTAGGTAAATCGTAAAATATGAATTTTCCAACATTAATTCTAATGTCACGAAATATCTTTATTGAACACTTGTAATGCAAATTTTTTATGATGTAAAGTATCACTTAAAATAATGTGTTTTAGAAGAAATTTTTTCCTTTCTTACCAAATGTATTTATAAATATCTTTTACAATATTGCCTCTTATCTGTATTTTAATATAAATGTATTTATAAGTTTTCAAAAATTGCTACTTTAACTTATTTCGAATTTAATAAATATTCGGCTCAGAAATCATTATATTTTTGAAGTGTAAAAATAAATAATCTAAGTTGTGTTAATTGAATTTTCACTGCGGGTCATAAAGTAAAAATTCTAATTATGTAACATCATTTATCTTCTTTGAAAATATTCAAAATAATCAAAAGGGAAAATTGCAATTGGTTTGATTGTCAGTTTTCAACTTAAAAATAATTTCATATTTACCTTCCAGTTATATCTTCTTCTTAAGTAATTAATTATTTAATACTTCTCTTTAATGATTACAAATTGGGATCACTTAACAAATCAAATTTCATTTGAAAAATAATTAATGTTTTTATGATTCATTTTAATTATTACTAACTGTAATAACTTATTAAATTAAATTTCCCTAGAAAAATAATATCTGCTCTTCAAGTAATTAATATGTTTATTATTCATTTCAGTTATAATAAATCCTTATCACTCATTAAATGAAATTTCAATAGAAAAAAGCAAAAACTTGCAATCGGTATTTACTTGAAGGCAATTGTTGTTTGCTTACGCAAAAATCTCTTTTCATTATTTCATTTACACTTTTATCTTTCTAATTAAGATTGGAATAATGCTTTGAATAAGAGTCCAAAACACATTTGATTCTTTTAAAAATTAACTTAAGCTTAATAAGGAATCTTGTCAAAAACGAAAAACACAACAATCACGCACAAGATGCTTTTCATTGCTTTCGTTGAGGTAATTACGTCAATTATTTAAATTACTGGAATTGCTTTATTTTCTCTTAGATTCTCGCGCCGCTCGTGTTAATACTTTAATAAGCCTTTACCAACCACTGGCGAATTTCGCAGACCCCCAGAGAAATCTCGATAGGCATCGCATTGCGGGAAACATTTTTTTACATTTGCTTAATTAGCTTTAATTAAGGTCTTGGCAACAGTTTGGACTTAATATGAGCCTGCCTCTCCCTCCACTCTTTTCCTTCAAGTATCTTCTTCCTTGAAGCAGTTAAGTATGTAGCAACGGGCTGCTTCAAGTAATTAGGTGACAAAATGATGAAGCTACAAAGATGGATTGTCAAGAGAAAAGAAGGATACTGCGTCACAACTCAGAGCTATGATTCAGAACGATTTTTATTCCGCGAAAACAAATTAAGGTGTTTTGTTGCTTTAATTTTGGCATAGTTAAAGAACTGCTGGAAAGAGAGATAATGATTTTGAATTACAGTGTTTTAGTTTTTAGCCTCAGTTTGCAAGCAAAGAAGTGAGTATCAAAATGTGCCAAGTTAATTAGGAAGGATACTTGAATTATAATAATGATTACAAAAGAATAATTATACGCCTGAGAACACTTGGCTTAGGATTAAATTATTTCGAAAGTGTGTATTTTTATTTGATACATCCCTTACTGAAAGGTAAAAGTTATTTTACATTTTAAATTGAAATATGTTGAGTTTCATTTTATTTATTACACACACACATATATATATACATACAACACAAATATACATATATATGCATATATATTAATATATTTCACGAGTTTGATATGCATTGTTGGATATATTTGATTTAATTGTTAATTTGACAACAAAATCTTGTCTCAACGTTTTAATCATCTGTCTTAAATTGCAATATTTACAAATAACCTTCCTTTTTACTACGATGCATTAAAGTCCTAATCGTCTAAATGTTGAAAATGAAAAAAAGTGACGAGCAGCAAATGACTATTCAAATTTTTGTGTGGAATAACAACTAATTGGTCTTCCGAACTGTTTTATGAGTAAAGATGCCATTTTGATAATTTTGCAGTATTTAGTTAAGCTAAGTTTTATATCATTCTTAACCCACAGACTAATAAATCGAAAAAAAAGTTAACATTATTTTTTTTTTGTCTTTAAAATTACAAAGGGATTTTGCTTTTAAATTTAATAAAAAAAAATATTTCCTTTTAACTATTTACTATCACATATCAAGTGATGAATTTCTTTAAATTTTTTTAAAAAAAGAAACTGTTACTATAGTTATAATTATGATAAGAATGTTCCATGGAATATATATGTTCATGAAAGAATATGTTCTGAATTATTCCTTCTTCCTGAATTCATTACCCTTGAACGTAACAGTTTTACAACAAATAGAAATATCACCACTAGAATTAATGAACTTCATAATTTTCCAACAAATAAAAAATCAAACTTATTCATTATTTATAAATTTACTGAATATAAATTAAGCACTTGATAATCAATTAAAACAACTATCGTTCTTTGAGAAGAAATTCTTTTTATTATATGTGTTTTAATCTCAGAACATATAATTGCATAAAATAAAATCAAGATAACGAACATCTTTTCTTTCTATAAATATATGTTTCACTTAATCCAAACAAACATTAAAAAGAATAATTTGGCCTTAATAATCTCTAATAACAGCCACAAAATCACTTAAAAGTTCCCCTTCTTCCGTTTAGGGCTTGCTGTGTTTTTTGAAGACCATTTATGTTCAATATTCCAACCGTATAAAAAGAGGTCATTAAAACAATTTCACTTCCCGAAATACCTATAAATATCTTTAAGAACGGTTTAATGCTCATTTGCGTGATCCATGTCATTTAGTGTTTGCAGTAGCAATATCTTTTTTTATGAGATATATATTTCTAGTTCCGACGTCCATAATATTTAAGGTGCATTAAAACGTGTATGGCACAGCATTAGGACAGCTTTCTTTAATGGATGCTATTTGTACATCTCGCTCTCAGACCTTATATTAGATGTGAGTTTCAGGTTTGGAACTCATAATTTCTAGATTTTAAGAAGTGGTATAATTCTAGGGTTGGGATATCCAGCTATACATTTGTAGCATATTTCCATACTTTAGAATAAAACTTTTAAAATAAAACATTCTTCATAAAGTGGGTGGTATGAAATTATATATGACGCATACCTTTATTTCAATGAATGAATAAAAAAAGTATTGCGTTAAATGGCTTAAATTTTTCGTCTTTAAGAAGACTGTGGAATTTTTTAAACAAAAATAGTTGGTCCATAAATAAGAATGCTTAAAATGAATTATACCATACCTTTGCAAGAATGTAAATTTTCTTTTATAGGGAAAAATTTCGAATGTGGTACAGGTTCGAATGAGATTTTCTTTTACACATAAAATTTTCGAATTTATTTTCGTATTTCTGAGTAAAACTTTCAAAATGAAGCATTATTCACAGAGCGTGTGGTATGGAATGATGTATGACGCATATTTTTATTTCATTGAATGAATAAAAAAAGTATCGCACCAAATGGTTAAAATTTTTCGTCTTTAATAAAGTTATGGAATTTTTTAATAAAAAAAATTGGTCCATTAACAAAAACTTTTAAAACAGATAAACTATAAGTCTACAAGAATTTTAATTTTCTTTTACAGGGAAAAATTTCGAATGCAGTCAATATGAAGAGAGCAAAAGATGGTCTTCAGATAGAGAAAGAGTAGTTTTAACTTAGAAGAAATGAGACCATTCCATTAAAGGTATTTTATCTATACTGAGTTTTACAATATATATATATATATTTTAGAATAATGTTACTTCAACAACTTCAAATATTATTAATTTTCAAATAGTATTTGATTATTAATTGCTTAATTTATTGTTGATATAAATTTTGCAATTAATCAAATTAAATTAATGTCATTAGATTAATTACAAAATTCTTATCAGAATAATTTGAGATATATATATATATATATATATATATATATATATATATATATATATATATATATAAGGAAACTTGGTTTAAAACGGCAGACATGTCTATTGCGTATATTATCTTGGTTGCTTAATGTTTTATTAGAATAAAAATATCATATATAAATAACCTTAGCTAGATACATTAAATTTACATTTCTGTATACGAAAACAAGATCTTGAACAAATAGGGATGAATTCATTTATGTAAATAACCAAGTAACACGTACTAAAATAATTAATAACTTTCAAATGATTCTATACACGGCATGTTAAGACAGGATATTTAAATTTTTAAAAATAAACATTATTGAGGGAAATCTATTATGGGAATTTAATTGTATTATATTTAAGAAAGTGCTTTGAAAAAAGTGTAGGCATGTAGTATCAAAAATTAGACATTATCATACAATAATATATATATATATATATATATATATATATATATATATATATATATTAGAGTAGACAAAATATTATCTTGGGCAAGTAAAGCCCATTCACTTAGTACCAATTTCAGTACTAAAAAGAACAGTATATTTTCTTGAATTTAGGTTTGAAAAACCAATTATGTAGCTTTCCAAATTATTACAGAACTTTTAAAATTTGAAGGTTAGAAGTATTTAATGATTTCTACATGCTTTACGAACAGGATATATAATAAAACATTAAGCATTTGATATCAAAGAATCAGATTTTAGTTCTGTGTTTTATACTAAATCAGTACTACTGATCATGTAAAGATGAATTTTTATCTATTATACAACTTTATCAAAGTTAAAATATATATATAAAAAAAAGCATTGTTTTTTGACTGCGCATTCTAAAATAATTAACGGGTTTTTTCCGTTTTGCTTATTATGGATTTCATTTCATATTTAAGCTAAAATTACGCTATTTATTAATACAGATTTTTTTTGCAATGCTTGTAGTTTTCGGGGGTTTTCTCACAGAAAATGATTTCTGAAATTTTCATTTTTGGTAAAATAATCTATTTTTCATTAAAAGATGTGGAAGTACCTGTTTTTTAATTTGAAATTATGTCAAAATTTCTTTGCATGAAATAAATCTGCTGCAAATGATCTAGACCGTATTATTTTGTTTTTCTTAAACCAGTCTATCATAATTCTTGATGGTTATCTTTGTTTCATACCTGCTTTCATTTTATGTCAAATTAATTAATTCATATATTTGGCATTAAATAATTTAATTATTTGAAATTAATTAATAAGTTAAAAATGTAAATTAGATAAAAAAAAAGTAAATTAATGAATAAAGATTTATTATCACCAATGATATTTCTTAAAGACTTTACAAAATATATATATTTTTAAAAATTTTGATGTAAAACTATTAATATTTCTTTATCTTACAGGAAGAATTTTCCATAAGCTGTCAGTGATCCAGATGAAGTTTTTTAATTGGAAATCGGTGCTAATGAATGAATGTAAATTAACTGAGAGGAAAATTGAGTTTTGTGTGTACATATACAATATTATTTGTACATAATTTTTGTGAATAAAAATATTGATATACAGACATACTCACTTATATATTTTTAAAATTGTTGAAAATAAGTTTTAAAAAGTTAATTTAGTAAGTTTTAAGTATAAAGTTTAATTTTATCATTTTAAGTTTAAAGTTTAATTTTATACATTTTAAGTTTTTATAAGTTTTAAGTTTAAGTTCTATAAGTTTTAATTTTTTATAAGTTTAAAGTTAATTTTATAATAAAAACTTATAAGTTATAGTTTTTTAAAATTAAATTAGTTGAAAATAAGTTATTTTATTCATGTTTAATAAGAAATACAAAATAAACTATCCACTTATTTCTGAAAATTATGTAAACCATCTACATATGACAATTTAATATTCCAAAATTAAATGATTAAATTTTGGCATTAAATGCTAATGGAATCGAATAATGATTAAAAAATGTTGACAATTAAACCTGGTTTAATGATTAAAACATATTTTTATGCGAATAGGCTAATCTGGGTTCAAAACTCTCAGAAGACGTTTCCCATACAACAGAAAGATATAAAATTATTCTTTAATGTTCTTACCCAGGCGTTCGCAAAAGTCAACACTTGATTCACACAAAACTTGAGTTACACCTGATTATTACATATTGATATCTATGAATCTTATTTTTCAAGTATATTAAATGCATTACAAAAATTCATTTCATTTAACATGCAATTAATCTGAAGAATGAAAAAAAAATATCATGTAATCAGTGTCGTAGTATTGCAAGAAATTCTTGCAAAAAAAATTTCGTTATAAAATCCATTTCCCAAAACTTATTAATGACGTATATTATTAGTAGAGAGAATGAAAAGTAAATTTATATCCCAAGATTTATGATAAAATATAATTTTAATCTTAAGATATTTAAATAAGAAATAGAACTTGAAAGATTTAATGACAGGCAAACATTTTAAACTTCATATAGTATGATTAAATATTGTCACGTAGGTACTTTAGGTAGGAACTCAATGACACACAGAAGTAAAGAAGAAGTAAATTTACTAACTCAACTCAAGGAGCGAAGTACAAATGCAAACTCTGCACAACTCTGAACTCAGCATACCGTGACTGAGAGAACTTCGGCTATTTTACCAGCAAAAGCTCCAAAATTATTTTCTGGAGGCAGTAAGAAAAATCCATAGTACTTATGTGGTAAATTAAAGAAATTTCCAAGAATCATCTGGAACACGAAATAAAGGAGAACATAAATCAAAGAATTAAATAAATAGTTGCACAAATGTTTAATCATATTGTCGCTAGCGGGATTCAAACGATCTCTTGATTACGAGACCAGTGTGATGACCATTTGGCAATGGAGAGTCGACTGCTTCTTTTCAATACGGCAATATGCATATCACTTCAAATATACATAATATGGTGTGAGAGAAAATAAAGAAGATTTAGTGCATAAAATCAATGAATTATAAATACTGAATTAGTATGTTATTTAAAGATGATTGCTAAGCACACTGGATGTATGTAAGTTTAGACAGGAACTAAGCACTAAGAAAAGATTGTACTATTTATATTGAACAGTAAAAATATTGAATTTATTTTGATTACACGAGATCGTACATTGGCAACTAGTTTTCTTAACTAAAATCATATGACAGTTTCGAAAGTAAAAATGCCCTTTCTATTTCTTGGAAGTAAACTTCAGATTTTAGAAATTTCATGGTAAAGCAATGTTAATAAAAAACACACATTTAACAATTATAATTTATTACTTTAAAATTATTTATTCACACATATCTTTGGAGTCATCACCAAAAAATCAGCTGATTTCATCAAACATTTTTTCAGGTAACATTCAAATCCTATATTAACCGGAATAATCAATATTCACTAAGGATAATTTGAATTAAAAGCAAGCCTTATTTTATAAAAATATGTGGCTATGTTCGGAATGACTTTTAAAAGTCACTGTAAAATAATTTTATTTTTAAATTTTTGCATAAAGTGAATTTAAACAATATCTACGAGACTCAAATATGCCAGCTAAATGCCAAAAGTGCTTTAACAATTTAAAAATATATTTTTTAATTAAAAAGGGATACAAAGCAAAACTCTGCTAGTTCAGAAATCTATCATACTATTTGTTGAAAATTTTACAGAAAACTTGATAAATATGCTATTTTGTTCCTGAACAAAAAAAAAATAAAATATTGGATTTCAATTTACTCTATAAATATTGGAGTTTGACTTTATAATATATAATTTTCAATTTTTCCAAACGTTAAGCATTAAAGCAACTATTGAATAGTTCTAAATGAGCAGTTTGCTTGTTCTTTAGTTCATAAACTGCAGATTATATTAAGAATTTATTCTACCAAATTTTAATAAAGCATATGCATTAATTTAATTTATGAGGATTTTTGTAAGAAAATTCAACTAAAATTTAAAATGTAAAGATAGTTTAGTCTTTAACTATACAAAATGTCATTAAAATGTGCATGATGCAACTATAAAAATCAGCATAACATTCAACAGAATATGAACATAACTCGTACGATTTTAAGATGATGACTGTACAGAAATTGAAAATAGTGAATAAAAAAAATGTATTTTGGCAAAAAGTCGACGTTTTAACGTAACAACTTCCAATAATCAGGAAACACTGAATAATCTGGGTAATTGGTGTTAGTAATATAGGAAATAATGTAATGAAATATGGTGAATAATGTAGTCGAAATTCTCTGAATAATTCGGTAAAACTTTCTCAGGTAGATAGAAATAAATTCGAATCCTCTTAAGCTTTATTTTTTAAAGATTATAGAATTCAGAAAGAAAAAGCCGGGTATATTTTCTCTAATCCTTAAATTATATTGACATAACCATGTCATATCAATAAAACAAGTCTCAACCATAAATAATATAAATGCATCACAAAAGTAAAATGCTTTCAATTTAACTGCTGGAAATATTGTAGTCCAATAAATTGCTTTACTAAAAGTCTTACGACATTCAGCTAAATATTTTCACTCCTATTTCTATATTGTTATTCATTTCTATTGAAATTTCTCATGCATTCAGATAAAAATAAAAGTGACGGAATTTCGGAAAGACTTCATGCATCGTTTGAAACATACTTTCTCTAAAAGAGTTTAAAACGCATCTAGAATCAAAATCACATTAGATTGTTATAAAAATAAACATGAACACCAAACACAAAATAAATATAATTCGCTTTCAAAAGAGTGTAGAAGTTATGCAAGTAAATAAATTCGTAAGTGAAAAGCTCTAAAGTAAGCGAAATTTCGAACAATTCATTTTTCTTGCAATGTTTGGGGTCCAAATTAAGTTATGTCCTTGTTATGCGGCACAATAGTTTTGAAAAAATAAATTCAATTTCAAATAAAAGAAATTGGAGATATTCTAAGAATGATAAATGCTTCTTTCAGTTTCGTCAATTTTTTTTCAATTGATAAAGAACACACTTTTGTGGAAGCGAATCATGTTTTTTACTAGCCACGTGCACACAGTTTTCTTTAGAAAAGAATAAGTACATTTCCTCGCATCTTTATCGTGCATATAAAATAAGAATGTTGATGTTGGAAACATTTCGATATACTTTTAAAATATTTTAAAATATGCTAAAGACACATAATATTCATTTTTAATTATTTACATTTCTCTCTTATAAGAAACATTAGGAAAAATCATCATTAGAATATTTTTCTACAAATAGGTTTGTTGCAAAGTAAAATTCTATGATATGTGCATAAAAATAAAAAAAATAAATATTTCTGATTTTAAAAGGGATTTAAATAGGCAATAAAATGTTAAAACTTTTCTGAGAAAATTTTTACAATGCATATAATCATGAATCTTCAAAGAGAAATTCTGATTCAACATTTTTTAAAAGTTTGAATTAAATGTTAAAAATATCAGAGAACTTTATCTCATCAAATTATATGATAAAATGAATTTTTATTTCTAAAATTTTAAAATCTGAAAGAACAATTTATATTTTTAAACATAATTTAAATGCATTGATTTTCTTTATAGAATGACAATATTTTTAATAGAATTAGGTCAATTTATCGGGAAAAAATAGAAATTCAATTTATAAAGTATTTCAATTTATGGTAGCGAAGAAGTTACATAATATATTTATTTCTACTAAAATGTATTTCAATTAATTGTAGCAGTTTTAAAGGAAATTTCTTTTAAGCAGAATTAATATTAATAATGATGAATTAAAACTGTGTAAGGTGTAATTTTTAATTTAGTTGATTTCATTTCGCTTTAATGCTTTTTTCGCAAGTAATAAAAAAATAAAATAAATATCAATCCTAGGAAAGAAAGCAGGCTTTGAAACTCTTAAGTATAGGCAGAAAAGAATGGACATTTTTATTACGATAACAAGTATGTATTACGATATTCTTTAATACGATATATTCTGTATTACGATAATATTTGTTTATAATTTTACTTGATCTTATATGTTTATATTTATATATCATTTTTTAAATTTATTCTGCCAACTTTTCTTCTTCATAATATTATCTTATCTTCATGTCTAATGAAAAGTTAAATCTTATAAAAGATATTTCACATAGTTATTACTAAACAGTAATGAAGTTCTACATTTAGAATAATTCGGCTTGCTATCATAGAATTTGGGCGTATCCGTGACCTTTGCATATCAATAAGAATTAAAAGCACATGCAATGTGATAAAACAACGATTTTTAAAGTTTTAAAACAAATTATATAGCTTTTTTTCTTTTTAGATTTTAACTAAATTATTTTGAAAAGTAAAATGACTTATATCAATAATCTAATATTGAATACTGGTGACAAAAGTTAACAAGAAATTTTTATTTTAAAAGATCTTATTCATCCAATCATTAAATATATCTTACATTAAAAAACTATTAGAGCAATGAAATATAACATATTAATTATTGTTTCACCATACTCACCCCCCTTCATTAATGATCAGACAAAACAAATGAAATAAAACTTATATTCTGAAGCAAACAGGATTTCAAATAAACCATCGTTCCTGCAATGAAATATTAAAGTAAATTTGGATTTTTAGCATGAAACATTCCCTTGAAGCAGTATATGCTCCCAATCTTTTATTATACCTCCCGTCTCATAACGCTACCATGAACAAAAAGAACTGAAATTATGGTTTTAAAATATTGCTGTTATAGATGACTTTTTCCTCAACTACAGTAGAGGAAATCTCATATGTCTGGGCGAAGTAGAGATTTTTTTTTTTCGTTTTTTCCGTAGCAATTTTGAAGGCAGTCACTATATTGAATCCCACTCATTTTATGTTCGAACATTTGTCATGCACGTCAGAAGTACGATGGGTGTTTTACAGTTCTGAAAGTGTTAAGAAAATAAAGGGAAAAGTTTGTGTATAAATGTTAATATCTAAAACATATTTTATAAAAAGTTTTAATATGTACTTTACATCCTTATTTTTATTACTGTATATTTTGATTTGGACAATGGCATATCCAATCTTATGAAATGGGGCAACGAAATCAATATTCGAGCTGAAACTGAAAAAGAAAGAATTAATTGTATCAATGCAGTCATTACATCTAAAAAATTATCGATGCATATATTTACTAAAACATTAAATTTTTACAAAGATAATAATGCAAGAAATTGATCAAGATAATTGCCCTTGCATTTTATTTTTTAAATTTTGTGGATAGTTAATACACCTTTTTTTATAATTGCGTAGATAGTTAATACACTTCCTTTCTTTATAATTGCGTATATAGTTTACATTTCAGTACCAAACTGCGTATAAATAATTTTACAATTATTCTGTTGTCACTTAAGGCAAATTTAATATATTCTGTTCGTTTAAATTTGATATTTGTATTGTCTTTATATTTTAAGTTTCAATGTGATGACATTATTAATTTATGATGGGAGTTTATATGATAGGAAATATTCCTTTAGACTGTTCTTCTTTACATTAAGTTTAAAATAAAGAAATATATATTTCACCGATATGATACGGGGATCATTTTATTTCAACTAATTCTTTAAAATAGTCTCAATATATTCCGTTGTTCTTATGCTTTCAAACTAAATTGAGTCTCAAAATGAAAGTTATGTGATCACATATTCGTTATTTCCATAATTTCTTATAAGTGAAACATTGGATTATTAATCGAAATTGCATATTCGCAAAGTTTATTCCTCTTTTTCAGTAAACGAGGTGAGTAATCGATCACTTTTTTTCCCCAAATGAATAATCATATATCGGAAACAAAATACTCTATTTAAAACAGATCATAAAATTATTATTACAAAAAAAAAGAAGTTATCAAACTAAAATACATTGGCAAAAAAAAGCAAATTTTATCTGAAATAAATAAAAAAATAATCAACAATGTAATTCAAAAAATATTAGAAAAGTTTTTTCAATTCCTTAAGATAATTAGAAAAAAAAATGCACCATCTTAAAGACTACTATATGTCAATGAAATATAGAAAACTGTTCAAAGTGTTTTACGAAAATTTTGCAGCATAAATCTCCTGGCGCCACCTTGTGACATATTAATGAACATAAAGTAAGAAGTTTCGAAACAAGACAGAACAATAAATAAATAAAAAAAAAACATACTTCAAATGCGCTGAGAACAATATTTTATTATATGCGCTGAGTCAATATTCTTTTAAAAATTTAAATATAGATCCATATTAAGAATAAATATTAGAATAAAAATATTTATTCCAATTACATTCATAATATAGTTCAACTTATAACTTATTTACGAATAACCATTTATGTTTCAAAATTTAAAAAATATTTCCATGTAAGGAGCTATTATTGAAAAGAAAATAATTTGTATCGAAAAGTCATTCATTTAGTTTCAAATCTGCCAAATGTTTTTCTCGAATTGTTCAGCTCTTTTCATTTACAGAAGTTTAATTGTTGGATTCGTTTTTAAATATCCGCCATCAGACTTCGATTTCGAGGTTTATGTAAAGAGTGGTAAGAAATAAAAGTAATAAAACACAAAAGAATAATTAACATGGATTTTTATAGGATTTTTTTATTAACATTTGATGACTTTTGAGGTAAAATGAAATAAAATTCGTATAATTGTGTTTAAGAAACAAATGTTTCTTTTCTAAAAAAAATGTAATGATATTATTTCTTACTATTAATCATTTCAAAATCATTAGCCAATTAATTATCATTAATAGATTGATAACCGCAAGGGGAAATAAAACACTTATTTCAAATCTACTTACATTTATTAAGAAAATAACAATTAAAAATTCATTAATTGTTGTTTATCGACAATTATTCATTGAAATTTCACATACGTTGTTTGTATTTGCATTACTTTTATTTATTTTTTATTTTGAACGAAGCTACACGCCAGGATTTTAAGAACTTGACTCATTTTGAAGGCTTGTTGGAGGATTTTGTTCAGCACATTTCCTACCGTTGAAATTATCAAGGTTATTGCATGGACTTGCACACAAAAATCTTACTATTTAAAAAAAATTATAAAGAATTATTCTACAATATCAAATATAATACTATTAAAGTATATAATGATAACATTAAACTAATATTTTTGTTTGCTTTTGAATATGTCCTTTAAAAACTTCAGAATTTTAATAATATAAGCCATATAATTACATTAACCACCATTACATTAAATGATGTGCATTTTATCAACATTTGAGCCCGTTTAATTACTTTGGCATATTGGGTATTTACAGGGTAAGACGTATTTCTAATATGATAATGTCCCTAGAAATCGAGTCAGATATATTATCTAAATTATTGACAAAATATTTTTCTGATGTTTTCATAATTAATTAATTAATAGCTGATAACTATTTCCAGAAATTTAAATTTACAGATGTCTTCTGTAGAATAGAGCCTTTTAAAGTGTCCCGAAAACTTCTAAAAGATTAACGATTATCTCAATAATAATACATCATATACAAAAGAAAAAAAATTAATCAATGAATTTAGTTAGGACTTTTAAACATCTAGTATACTTACTATAAAATTTAAAATGAAACTGATAAAACATGGATAGCACATGAAATCTTTCTGGAAAAATGTTTTTATTCAAAAAATTTTAAGTTGTTCTCAGTGGCATAATTAATATAGTGAAACTTACGAAATTATAAAAGAAGTAATAATTAAGTTTTGTTAGCTGTGACACTATTTATTATACAGAAGTGGTCGAAGTGCATCAATTTTCTACACAATGGGACAAACATAAAGAAATAAAATATGGGTGAAGAAGAAATATGCCATCTTATTTCAAGGGCTATTATATTCAATACCCATTAATTTTACTCAGATGACCACATTTGAGAATCAAGTTATTTATGTATCGGTAGCAGTACCAGTATTGAGATATTTCCAACACTAGAATTCATGAAAGAGAAACGCAATATTTTACTTAAAATTAACTGATAATTATTCGGTCTACAAATAAACTATTTTATATATTTGCTAAATTTGATTTGGTTTTGAAAATTGTTTTAGTAAAAGTTGGAATGAAATTCTTAATATTGATGCAAAATGAAATAACTAAATAGAAAAACATCAGAAAATAAATAACCTTAATAAATTTACTTTTTTGTAAAACTCATTGTGGGTCATAAGACTTCTCTAAGAATTATATATATAAATATATATAAACTGGTAAAACAGATTTAGTAACTATCCGGGGTTTTACAAGGCCTAAATAATAAGCTTCTATGTTTTCCAGGATAGATATATGTTCTGTATAGAATATATATCTATATAAGATTTATATATATTCTATCAAGAAAGATAGATATTCTATTCTTTCTAAATTTTCCAAGATAATAGAGTTCATTAATTTCAGATCAGAAAAATTGGAACAGCATAAATGGTTTTGTCGTATCAGTAAATATTTTCCACAACTTATAAGGGAAAAAGATAAGAATTTTTTCAATCATAATTTTATTGTTATATTATGGGGAAAAAACATTTAATTCGTATTTCGTTGTTTCGGGGTGATCAATGAAAATACATTTAAACGTTATATGGGTTTTAATCATTTCATGTTTAGTGCAATGTTTAGATTCAATATCTGATTAGCTTTGCAATAGAAAAAATAGAGCCATCGATATAAAGATATTTAGAAGTTATAAATTAGATATCAGTTTGTTATATTTATCATATGTCCGTTACAAATTATTGTTCAAAATGTTTGGAACAATATTTACCTTTAGCTTGATATATCAAAGGTACAGGAATGATTACTATAACTTACATCATTTCAACATGTATTGAAATAGAATAATATAACAATGATTGGAATAGAATAATAACAACAAAATTGATTGGAATAGAGTAATAAAAGCCCACGAGAGCGATGTCTCCAAAATTTTCTCTCATACTCTTTAAAAAAACGTTTAAACTCTTTTAAAAAACGTTTCGGTATTATTAACAGCAATCCATTGGAAAAAATGTTGAGAAGGAGTCAATAAGAAAGCGATCTTTGCCATTTTTTTGGCGATTAATTGTTGGAATGTTGTTGATACATCAGGGGAAATGGTCTCCAACAAAAGCTGTCCCAGATATTTCCGATAAGATCTAAACCTCCCCCTCCCCTCCAAAAACTGTATATATAAACTGCAAATCTAGTTTATCCACTTTTGGATCTTGGATAAATCCACGAATGTCTTTTATAGCATTGGCGAAAAATATTTAAGAAATTTATATCTTTGGCGCGAATCTAACAATTTTATTGAATATATCGCGTCATTTTTCATTCGATTGAAAACCAAATTTTGACTTATATTTGTAGTCATAAGATCACGTACCGAATTACATTAAATTATTGCGTTTACGTGTATGACGGTCAAAACTTGATTGTCAAAGTTGATTTAAAATTTGCTAAGAATCTATAAGAAGATAAATTTGATTACTTTTTTTATGTAGCTTCTTTCTAGTTTTGTATTTATCGACTTTATTTATGCTTTAACAGTCTGCCAGACAGATCTCTGCTGAATGTATTTCCATCAACATTAAAATACAACGTCCACTAGATCAATGTCTTTCAAACATTTAGCATTCTCACAGAAGGATACAATGCCAAAAAATACGTTTTCGAACTCACTTAAAACTGAAATGTAGAGAATCGTCGAAACCTTGTGACTTTTAATCTGAATCGATTGGCAATTCGATTACTCTTTTCTTTATGGATGCCAAAAATATATTTAAAATTCCTTTCATCAAGGTCTTTAAATTCTGTAGTTATCGAGTTCTCTTGTACTCGAACAGGAATCCAGACAGACCTTCTCAGAATGGTGTATGTTCAAAATATATCAGAAATCTTCAAATTTGGTCTAAAGTCCATATACCAAATACCATTCAACCAACTCAAAGTGTTTTTGAGTTATCATTTTTCAAAAAGACAGACATGATGACAAAAATGTGTTTCTCGAGCTTAAGAAAACCTGAAGAATGGCGATTCGTCAACATTTCGAGTTCGAAATTTTGATGATTATAATACTTTCTCTATATAATAAGAACAATAAATATTGCAAGAAAAAATTGTTTACTTTTAATATTAATTTTAATACATCAGTCCTATGTTTTTGAATTTAAATGATTAGGGATTAATTACTAGTTCTTTCAATAATTTACTAATTTTTGATAAATTACTATTTTTTATTTTTTTTAAATGATTCAAAGACAATTAATTAATGCTCCTCAGTTTCACATCGTAGAATCTATACATGACAAAAGTGAAATTGTTTATTTCAACGTAAGTAATTTGTATGTAACATTCGAAGCTTTTTTCGTCTGTTCTTTCATAACGTGACTCTTGAGAATTATTAAATGTAGATATTTTCATTCCCTTGATTCTCCTCGTCTGAGACTAATTACCGCGTTTTGCTGAATAATTAGTTGCTTTTAAATTATTCAGCTTTTTTCACCAGCTTTGATTAATCTTTTTTTTCGTCTAATTTATCGAAAAAAAATTGGAAGTTAAATACAAATATTCATATTTTAAAAACATCGTATTCAAAATATCAGTAAACTAATTAATTTGCATGCGAATTTGCCTATAACTATAACGTTATAATATATTAGAATTTTTTCTTAAAACATATAAAATCTAAAATAATTTTTAAAATATCTAATTAATTACAAGATTAACTGAAAGTTTTTCTATCCAACGCTTCATAATTAGTTAGACAAAACATTTTTTAATTATACAAATAAAAAAAAATGAGACTTATTAGTTTTTTTTGCCAAATTAGATAATTATTAATTAACTTAAATAAATTTTATCAATGATATTTGTAAGAAAATCTAGAGCTTAATTTCTTAATTCACATGTGTATTTAGAATTTAGAGATATTTATTCTAAAACATAAACAACAGAATTTGAAAATTAAATGCAACTTTAATCGATGCCACATTTTAACTGTCGAATTGATTATTAAAAATATTTTATTCTAATAGCATATATTATGTGTGTTTTAGATTTACTGCCAATATAAGATTTATATTGGCTTTCTTTAAGAAAAATAAAATGTATTTTATAATATATTATAATGTTTTTATTAGTGTAGATATGTCTAAAACGACAGTTTCCTTAAGCAATATATAATGTAGGAAAGACAATTGAAATATGCAGAAAAAAAGCATAATAAGAGATGATCTATATTTTGATGCATATACATTTTACAATGACTTCAGTAGTATAATAATACCACATATTGTAGAGTTAAATACATTTATTTTTCTACTCATCTATTCATATTTTTAATGTAAGGAATTAATACCATCAAAATAAAAAAAATGGCTAATCTATCGGAAATTCGCAAATTAATTGTTTTCATTTTAAATTCCGAATTATTCATCAATCTTTCCATTTAAGTAAATTCATTTCGTGGCGATAGAATGCATGGAATACAAAGGCAGATCGTGGCTTGCTTTGAATGTATTAATATGATAAAATAATACTGATATGAGAATACTCGTGAGCATAGATAATAGAAAAAATAAAATTTAATATGATTTCATTTTTTTATGTTGGATAAATAATTGATCAATAAAATTAATAAAATATAAAATTTGACATAGATGAAATATGAAATTTTCAAAAGTTTAAAATTCTTACTATTTCTGTAGTCATCAATAATTTAATTAGCTTAATAAATTAAATTTCCACGTAAAGATTTATATGATTTTTTAGAATTTTCTATAGCTAATGTACTTTTTATATTATATATTTTTTCATTAAAAAGTTTTATTATTCTCTTCAGTATAGTAGTCTCTGGAAAGGAATAGTTATTCATTCTCAGTAAAGTAGTGTTACGAATATGTAATGCTGCTTCACAGCATAGTTGGTTCCATCATCGGAAAGAATGTTTTACAGTCATCTGTATTGGACGGAGTCCGTGTGTCGCATCGGTGGTCACGGAGCTTGGCGACAAATTTGGCGACCATTTGGTGACTTTGGCGCCAAAATAGATTATACCCGAAACATCGTGAATTTTCCCGATCCGTCCAGTAGGAACTGAGTTGCGCCTCGAACGTTCCTGATTGGTTGAGAGGCTTCTAGCCCCGCCTCCTAAGACCTATAAAAGGAAGCAGCCGCAGCTGCCGCAGTCAGTTGTAGTTGGAAGCGACAGTAGAGTAGTCGGAATCGACGGTAAAAAACTGGCCTTTCAGAGCTTTCTGGCCTTTCAGCGGAGCAGCGACGGAGTGAAGCTAGTGCTGAACAGAGCTGTGCGCTACTGTCTGCAGTAGAGTCTGGTTGTATGCTGCAAGTCTCGGCTGAAGATAATCGTCTTTTGTGCTGTATATAGTTGTCGTCTTTGTGCTGTCCTGTCTGTCTTCGAGTAAATAAACGTCGTTGTTTTATTTTCTACTGCCGCCTGCTGATTGAGCGTCCTCCACACCATGTAACTCCCACTATCCAAACGAACCCGGAAATTTCGTAACAGTAGCTTTCCCATTCTTTCCACTTTCCGTTTTTCTTTTACAATTCTAGAAAAAAAATGCATGAAGGTTTTTAATATTAATATTTCTTACTTAAACAATATTTTCAGTTATAAATGACTCAAAATATAGTTATCAAAATCATGATTCTAAGAAATTTATTATTTAGAACTATTATTTAAGAAATTTATTACTTACTTCTAATTAAAAATATTAGAATATTCTTTTATCTTTTGGTATTTTCTTCTATTTATTATAATTGTTATTATTTTGAAATATGATCTGCTTACTTTTCTCGTAAGTGAAGTATACAGATATAATGGATCTTTCAATGATCCTAGACTTCGAATTCATTATTTTAATGTCTCCGTGTTTCAGTTTGAATGTCCGAGATCGAAAAATACAATATATTGGAATAATATCTATATGTTAACAAAAGTAACTAATAAACACTTTGAATTATATGTGATATGGTATCATTGAATAAATTATATGGATTTCTACCAGATTTCGCTTGGGGATTTCATGTCTGTCCGATTAAAAATAAACACGATAGCTTCAAAACATAAAGAACTAGATTAACAAAATTTGACACACATATTTAAATTTTTATGTGTTGATTCGTGTCACATTTTAAATAATTGTTGATCATCAATACTTTCTTATGCTTTCATATGCAATAAATCAAAAGCGCAACTACTTCAAAGAAATCCGATTCACAGTTTTAGCTTCTAAGGTCTAATTCTTTTGAATGTTAACTCAAATCCATCACAGCCTTGATCATTTGTCAGCGTAAGTTCAAATTCATATAAATGCCTCAAAATCGGAATAACATTAATAATTGAAATTCGGCTTTGCAATCTTTCTAATAAAATTGTAGTTATGTGCCAAATTTGCATTACATTAAAAAAATATAGGCTTCAAAAATACCTATTTAGTTTGCTTTATTATGTCACAAAGCACAAGATTTTTATGTGCAGAACTCTGAAATTAAAAAATTGAGTACTCATAACGCTAAGGGTTTGCTCAAAATATTTGATTGAGGAAGCTGATTGTATCTTTATTATGGAGAATAAGACATGGTGTCAAAGAGACCATTTTCGACCATATGATTTTATTCTTTTCTGTTTTCTGTAAGTTCATAATGTTTTGATCCCACAATAGGAAAAGTTGAAGTATATAGATACTTTTTCTTTTAAGAATACTCAGAATTATCATTTGAATCTTTATGCAGTGTAGGTAATCAATATTTGGTTTCCGAAGATATCTCCGTTTTCTTACTTTAATACTTCAAAAGAATCCTATTAAGGCAGAAAAGTATTTACATTTGAATAGTCTATAAATTCAAAGCAAACAATAATTCAATAACTATAAAAATATGCTATTTCTTAAATCAATCACTTGAATTTCATTTAATATTGATTTGCTTACATTCTTCTGAAACATAATTATATACTAAGTTTGTAATTCTTTGTGTTTGTATTTTATCAACACGCAAATATGCTTATTAATTTCTTCTAAGTCTATTTACAACTTTATAAAAAATAATTTTTTTATCCAATTAACTATAAAGCAAACTTCAAGATAATTTTCAATTTTTTTAAGATTCACCAATAAAATAACAAAATATATTTTTCATAGAAAAACATTTATAATAGAGATGTATATATATATATTTTAATTTAGGCTTAAAATAAAAAGTTTAAGTTTTTAAATATTCGATTTGATAGTTCCTTTTCTTGACTACAAATCCTCATCATAATTTCCATGATAGACTACTTTTTTGTAAAATTTCCAGAGGCATTGAGTCCATTCCTCTTCTCAAAGCGTTGATGAAAAGCTTAAAAAAACAGGCTATAGGTACAATAGTTCTTAGATGAAACGTCAAAGGACTTCATAGGAATATGTTAAGAAAATATATATGCATTTATTGTATTAGCCTTCACTTTTTTTCAAGGAAAGGTATGGTACTTTTCGAAATACGATAAGTAGCTTGTCTTGGAGAAGTTTCAATCATTGAAATCATTAGTCAATAAATGAATTTTTTTCTGTTAATACTGGGCTGAAAAGTTTCTCTTGATAGTACATTTGATTGATTTTAAGTTTATTTTGCTCTTCTCCTTTTTAATTTTTCATTGTATAAAAACCTTATAGCCATCACAAGCGCTTTTTACTAAACCTCTCTGTGTCTTAGAGGGACAAGAAATGTGCATTTTTTCGTTTTTGGAAGTAAATATGCATATTTTTGTTGCATATATTGGGAAACTTACGCTTCATCAAGGGTCACAATGTCTTTCCATTTATCTGCGCGTAAATAATTTTCATACGGGGTTTACACTTGACTCTGAAAAAATTGATAAGCATTATTTTTTCAGCTTTTATACTGCTATTTTTTAGCTTTAGCTTGCTATAGTAATTTACTTACTATTGCTATAGATGTATTTAAGGAATTCACAAGTGATCGTTTCATCGGCAAATGTTCCTTTGCAATCAGCTATTTTACTTTAGAAGTATTTGAAGCAGTACCTATCTCTTTCGGATATTCGCTTGGATTGTACTTTCCAAGTAGACATAATGATAGACTGATTATATAGTTTGAATAATAATTCACAGTTTTTTTTTCCTTTCCGGTTAATAATGTTGCTTATTTTGACACTAGAAATTCTAACATAATGCAATTCATAACGTTTCTGAATTATTTATTAATTTTTAATTAATAATTTTCTTTCAGGAAAGCGCAGAAACTTATCCTTCAATCCACAGCTAGCTTAAATGCGAAATTTTGAAAAACGAATGAAATTGAAAGTAGGGGACGATATTTATTATTTAAAATAATAAGCTATTGTATAAATTTTATCCTAACATATAAATTTTTCTTAATTACTTATCATAATCATTCTAAAAATGTGTAGATACCTTTTGTGTTTTGTCGTGCGTTATTATGCTTTCCTCTCTTCTGTGAAGGCTGGCAAAAAATACATGATTGATGAAGAATTATTGATCTCGATGATTATAAATGTTGAAGATGATTATGATTGATGATAGTTTTAATTATAAGATTCATTCTCATTTTCATTTAAATATGCTTATCTTTCATATAATGTAATTGTTTGATAAATAATTTTAGATAATAACTGATTACAAGAGACTTTGAATAACATTGAAAAATTTTTTAGGTACAAATATTTACTGTTGAGTTTTCTGTTTCAGAATGTATCATTATTCGAAATATTTATTTATTCTTTCAATGGCTTTAAGCAGCATTGTATGAAATATGTTGATAATTTCATCAAGAATTTTGGAATCTTTTAAATTAGTTAAGATATTTGATTTGGCCTGGCTTAAATAACTATTTGTTATTATTTAAAAATGTTTAACATATATTCCTACTTGCTGTAGTAGGTGTATTTAATTTTATTAATAGATTTATTTAAATATAGGAAAGACGGGAACGAATCAAAGTTACTTTTTTCGTACTGTACCATATCATCTTTTAACTCAAATATTTGTTTTTTCAATTCTATTTTAGCAGCATATAACCAAATATATGTAAAAACTACACTTAATATATATAAATAATTGTGAGTTAACCATACTAAAGAGTTATATTAAAATAGCAACGAATAAAAAATATATGTAAGAGTATCGAACAAAATGTTTCTTTGCATTGAATAAATAACCTTTCATTTCATTCAAGATTTTATTCCCTACAAATTAGAATAAGAAACTAAATTTAAACTCGCAATTCATTCTCTTAAAATAAATTAGATTTTTTCATTGCTGATATTTTATTTAGATTAAATGACTGTGGTAAAAAGTAACTATAAATCTTCGATTTAAATATTCAGAATACCTAATTAATTATTTTCTTCTGATTTTAATTTACTGAATTCTGGTAAGTATATCGAGGGAGTTTAAATATTTTTTTTTCATTTTATTCATCATACGTTTCCAGAAAGAGAGAAGGGGCTTTTATTTTATGATATTATTAAAGTAATATTCGAAAAGTCTTATTCGAGAACTCAAAAGTTGATTGGTTTGATGAGGAAGTTTGTAAAGATAGTTATCAGATCGTATTTTCAACTCGCTATCTGGCCAAAATTATAATTACTATGTCAAAATCATCACTTTTCGCTTCAAAAATAGACAGCTAAAGTAAACTCAAAGTATTTACAAAGATACATTTCCAAAACAAATCTGAAAATTAAAAAAATATAACAATAAATATCAAATAATATGTTAGTTCATCTTAAACCAATAAAAAACAACTTGAAGTCATCCTAATAAAAAAATCCTACTTTGTTTGTCTGCTTTGATATGATGGTCTTAAGACATTGAGCTCCAAAATTCCTAGAACATTCCTCAACAAGTTCCCAAGAGCATATTTGTGTTTTTCACCTAAAGAAGCAAAATTTATAACCTTGGTTTAAATTTTATTGCGCATTTTCCATTTTAGTATCTCCTTTTATGTTCTCTTATCTAATGATAGCTAAATTTTTTATTTCTTTTATTTGATTTGATTATTTGTTTCTTTAAAGTATTGTCAATAAAATATCGCTAAAAAATTCTTATACTTTATTCTAATTTTTATATAAATAATTTGAATACTTCCTTGTTTGTAAAACATAATATTTACTATTATAATATTTATAAATATATGTATAATATATATAAATATATATAATATATAAATATAAGCATAATATTTATATATTATAGAGATGATCTTAAAATAGTCTTTCCAGTGATTGAAATAACTGTGCTGGGAAGCAGCAATACAGATATGTAACAATATTTAAATTTTTTAGTTCAAGTCAGACTTATAACTCCATACAGATTGTCCTGAAAAATAGATTTTAAACGAAAAACCTCAGACAATAGATAATAGTAAGGGATGTAAGAAACACCTTTTATTGAAAAGACACATATATCTTTCATATAATTTACAGTGCAATAAAACTATTAGTAATTAGATGAACTAATTATGAATAAATTTTCTGTTGCTTATGCTCTACCTTTCCCATTTCTCACTTTCAAATATTTTCACAGCTATCAAAAATGCACAATTAAAAACTTTTCGTACTGAGATTATTAACCCGTAAGGGCTATATGAGATTAAGAATCCTCAAAAGCTTCAAAGAAAATTATTTTTTAGACCATTTAAAAATTAAAATCAATTTATTTTTTTAATTAAAGAAATATTTAATAATATGAATTTATCTTATTATTCATCATAATATCACCATGTCATTCACATTCTTTGTTAAGCTAATTGGGCCCCATTTTTTACATTAGAAAAATACCACAAGCAGTAATGTATTTTATAAATGCATCAAGTGCATTCATATTGCAAATTTATGTTTTAAACTTTTGTTGTGATTACAAAATAAAATATAATCTAAATCTAAAATGTAATCAAAATAAATATAATCTAAATAAATATTGCATATTTCACTAAATAATATTGATATCTAACTGAGAACTAGATATCAATAAGATACACGTGGAAAAAATTTCATAAAATAGGTTGATCATACATTTCATTTGTTATTATTTTTTTTTTTGATTCAAAGCAATCACCTATCGAAATAAAGGCTCAATTTAAGTAATAATTTGAGAACAATAAAATAAAAAATAATATTCAATTTTAAGTTAAATACTATCAATTAATTAATCAACTTATTATTTATTGAGTCTATATACTAACTAATATATCATGAAAATTATAAAATAATCCCTCAACTAATATTCTATGGTTTTTCTTTCCATGTTCTTTTTTCCTGATGAATTCTCAAATAAAGATATTTTATAATTCTTTTCAAGCATGCTTTCTTTCACGAAAACAGCAAAAAAGTGAAGAAAAAGCAAATTAATCCTTTCACTCCATTAATCTTCGGTTCCACATCAAGGCATATTTTATTTCGTCGGTCAACACGAAGCCAAGGAACAAGGATCTAGATAAAAGATCAATTAGTTGACTTAAAAAGAAACGGATCTGCTATCTTAGTCACTGCAAAATAAATAAATAAAAGTGTGCTAGGAAAATTTAGGTTGGAAAAAATAAACTGCTTCAAGGTTTCTTTCTTCCTTTTTTTATTTGCCTTTTTTCCCATGTCTTGTATTCTGAAAGAAAAATTACAGAAACTGCCTGAGATGTTCGAAAACTATTTTTTCTTTAAAATTTTTTCTTTAGATAATAAAAAAGAATCCTTACTTGATTTCTTTTTGATGTATATATCTTTGAAAGATGACTTACAACAATTTTAATTGTTATCCGTTTTCACTTCTAAAAGCTTTTAGAAGTTTTGTAGTTTTCTTTTTATGCAAGCTAAGCTCTAAAAGAAAATCACCATATTTCCTTGCATGCAAAGTGCAATTTATCCTCCCTTTCTTCTCTTTATCTCTAAAATTATCAAAAGGAAAGAATGAAAGATTTCACTTTAAAAATAATTTAAGGAAAGAGCTTGCATAGATTCAATTTTAGACAGACAAAGCTAAAAAAAATTGCTTCTGGCAGATTTTTTTCTTTTTTTTTTCTCCAAATTAAAACAAAGTATAACGAGAAAAAATAATAATTTTTAGGTGATTTAAAAAAAATCTCATCCTTTTTTTATTCCTAAAATATTTAAAATAGCTCTCCATTTCATGAAAAATGTATGTATTTAGTTAGTGTCTAAATTAAAAGAAACTCTTAATGATTCTGTTTATCACTATAGCGTTATGGATATAGTTTATATTTTGAATAAGAAACTATTTATTGTATGACATGTATATAAATAAATTTTAATATAGTAAGAAATTTAGTCCTTTTTAAAATTATAAAAATTATCTTTCTTTAAAATAGAAGTGATGAAAACATTTATTTAATTATTGCTTTAAAAAAATTGCCATTTAAAGATTCTGTTATCAAAGAACAAATGTAAAATTCTGAAAACAGTCTTGCTCTATAAAAAGGAAATTCTCTAATAAATTATGAATTGGAAGTGAATTTCCATCATTAAAAGTAAGCAATTATCATATACATTATACATAGGTAACATATCACAAAAATTAAAAATATGCAGGTATGCTTAATAAACATATCTTTGAATTATGAATCACGTATAAGGAATCCCTAAAAATTGTATTGATTGTGTGAACTTTAGGATGCAGTTCTTCTGCATTCTAAAGTTCACTTGCACTTAAAGGGAACAATTTCAAGGCTCAAAAAAGAAACTGGGCAAAAGGAAAGAAATATGGCATTCTGATTTCAAAGGAATGTACTATCTTTTTTAAGTAAAAGGGAAGGGAAAAGGATTTTTTCTTTGAAGTTTAACTACAACCGCACATCTCAAAGAAATCTTTTATTTCTAGAAAGAATTGAAATATGCATGTTTAAAATTCAAGTTTCATATTCAAGAAAAAAAAAGGGTCTAATTCGATCGCTGAACTTTTTAGACAAAGTCACAGTTTAAAATCTAATCTGTTTCATATAATTTAATTTATATGAAACATTAATGAGCTGTTGATATTCATTTTATTTAGAAATTAAGACGAATTATATGCAAATGAAATTTCAAAAATCTTTTTTATGAAATTTCAAGATTCTAAAATGAAAGTTATTCTTATTTTCTGTCAATCGTTCTTGTATGTCATGATCTTTTTCTTCAATTAAGAAAACAGAAAATTGTGCTCCAAGAATTGAATTGATGGCAAAAAGGCTAATTAATAAGGTACTGAAAGTAATTCAAAGTTTCAAGAACAATAGAAGGTTGGCAAACTATATAATTAGTATATATTTTCCCATAATATGCCAGAACTTAATTATGTTATAATTTGTTCAATGAAATAACAATAAAATAATATTTATTTTGTACCTACATATGTATATTCAATGTAAAAATTGCATTTTTTTATACTCTATCATCATTATTTGCATAGATGAATTTAACCCGTTTACCTGTAGAATGGATGATAACATTTTATATTTCATAATATGATCTATTTCTTTAAGCTGAACAGAAGAAAAATTAAATCAGCTAAATAAAACTGATATCATTCGTTTTTTTTAATAAATAAAAAAAAAAGAAATAATATTTAAAGATATAAAGAAAAAGATATAAATTTTTTTGGTAAATAAATTTTGAAATTTCTTTTTGACATCAATTGTAATAATCTGTTTGGATCTGTGAAGCAGATCTTTTTGGAGCAATGAAGATTTAGTAAAGCCCAAGCAAGCAACTGTTAAGCTGATGGGGAAGGTTTTACGATTTTATGTTTTCTGTGTGATAACATAATGATAACATATAAATTTTGTACTAATTAGTTTATTTAATAAACTCTAATTAACCCCCATATTATATCAATTTCAAAAGCCTGAAGGGAACTTTACTTCATAAATAACTTTCCTAGCAAATACTTCATAAATATCTTTCCTAGACTTTCTGTTGCATATTAACTAACCTCTAATTATTTTTACCTTGAATGGTGTTAGCAAAAACAGTTTAGGGCAAGAAAAACAAGAATAGGGCAACTTATGTAAAAAAAAAAGTGTATCCTGCTGGTATGTTTTTTCCTTTTTGTTTTCATAATTAGTTATGAAAGTTATTATATGGTTATTTTATGTTAATGTATTTTTGCTTATTAGTGGTGCTATTCTCTTAATTTATTGTTTTGACTCTTTTCTGTAAAAATTGTGTATCTCTTAGGCTTAATTTCAGAGGATTTTCATGTCACGAGAAGTCAATACTGTGAAATTAGTCTGTATTCGTCACAGAAAAAAATCCCTTATTCTGAATCCCTGCCTAAGGATGACCCTTGGCCGGATTCTTATTTTATTTAGATTAATTTTGATACATTTTTTTCCTATTAACTTGGTTTTTATTACTAATATCTAATATTATATATATATATATATATATATATATATATATATATATATATATATATATATATATATATATAATATATATATACCTTAAGTTTTGATTATAGCTTTCATTCCTTAAATAATGATTATAGACATATACTGTAAATTACAAAGTTGCGTAAAAAAAGTGCAAAATATTATGATTCGATTAAAATTTTCAAGGGATTAAGCTTAAAAAAAATACAAAATTTAAATTTTTATACGGACTTCGTACAAAAAAAATTTTACTGAGTAAAATGCGCCACATTCTTTAATAAGGTCATGCACGAAATTTCAGAATTTTATCTTGAAAACTGTCAAAGATATGTTAAAACAAATTTGGTGAAGGGTCAATCACAAATCAAAATGCAAATGTTTACAGCTACAGTGCAGCGACGCAGGAATGCATCATAAGGAAATAAAATGTGCTTGAAATCTTTAGCTTTCAATACAAATTTTAAATTCTAAGCTTCCTGAAAAATACTTTGAAATTTTATTTCATGAATTACAGAATATAACTTAAAAATAGCACAGTCAATGAACTTATAAAAAAGCTTATGAAATCTTTCCTTTAAGTTGTGTAATCTTTCCTTTAAGTTATGTAATCTTTCCTTTAAGTTATTATTTCTACAAATTTTTAATACTTTTGAACCAATAAATAACAAAATTATTATTTATTTATCCAATCATTACTTTCTTTGTTTATTTGTGTATGACCCCTAAAACACTAACATACGACTTTATTTTTCTTTTTTGCGAACTTGCATCTAGACATCTGAAAGTTGTTTAAGTCAGCATTTATGTAGTTTCATATATTTGAGACTTTTTTTCTGGTACGGGATACATATAAAAATTTAAATTTTGTATTTTTTAAAGTTTAATCCTCTGAAAATTTTAATTGATTTTATAACATTTTGCACCCTTTTTAACGCAACTTTGTAATTTACACTATATGTCTATGATCAATATTTAAAAGCCGCTGTCAAGGTTTTTGAGACACCCTGTATATATATATATTCGTTTTAGCTGAGTTGTTGCTTCCAGACAGAAAGGAAAATTAACTAAATCCTCATTATTGATATTACATCTTCATTTGATATTAATCATGTTTAATATAATTACAAATACTTTAAAACTTTTTACGTTCCAATTATATTAACTTCTTTGCAAAAATCCATGAATTCATTCATTATTTTAAGGAAATGTAACTTCGAGATCCTTCTAAGAATATATCATTTCAACGATTTCCTTTTGGTTGCTGGAAATAAAATTATTTACAAGAAGATAAATAGCAATTTCTCTTCATGAACTTTATGAATAAAATAAGTTGCAATCTTTTAGTTTTTATTTTATTTTACTTTTATTTTACTTTTATTTTATTATATATATATATATATATATATATATATATATATATATATATATATATATATATATATATATATATATATATATATATATATATATGTTTAACTCAAGAAAAGATTTCTTCATTCCATCTCTTGTTATAAAATGGATCTAATTAGCATTATAATTCAAAATGTGTTTAATTAGAATGATAGCAATGGTATGCTTTTAATTTGAATGGTATAATTGCAAATGTAATGTTATTTGGCTAGTAGTGATTGTGCATAAATTCTTTAAACTCATGTAATGCTGAGCCATCTTATTACCTACCAGTAGTATGTAATTCAGAGAAATCTCCATGGGAAATGACACCTTTTTCTTCGTCATCTTCTCACAAACGTTTTGCTTATCTCCAGCTGTTTCAAATAAATTTTTAAATAATTTAAGCTTTGATATATTCTTTCCTAACTAAAGAGTTCTGTTTATGTTGAATTAAAATTTAAATTGCTGCAATAGGCTTTTTCAAAATTCAGCACATTTCAAGTATAAAAGTTTTCTAAATTAACTTATTTCAGAATCTTTTTTTTTTCTCAAGTGTATCGTTGTTTTATGTTTTCTCATCTCATTTACTTTGTAAGAGATTTTATTACTTCCCAGTAGTTTATATTACTTCCAAAGTTTTAGGAGAATTTCCAAAATAAAAATTATTCCCTTGCTTGTTATAAATTATTTGATTTATCACCATTACAGCCCAAACTAAATGCAAAATTCATCGAGAAAATTTTATTTTGTATCTATGGTTGGGACTCTAATATATATTTGTATATGAATGTACGAAATTATAATTTCTTTTACATACTTAATTTTTGGGTTATTACCGAATTCTTTATGTTTTTATTGAAGCTGTGTAGTGGCTTTAGCGGTGTATATTCAGTTTATTTAATATTACATCAGTTAAATCAGGTATAGTTTTTCTTGTCAAATTAAATGCTTGCACTTTCCTTATAAATTTCATAATTTAGGTATATATAATTTAACATGAATAAGTTTTTTGGATTGGATGGCGCAAATACACTAACTGTCCCTTCTCTTAGTAGGTTTTTTATAATGTATATGGCAACATTTTATTTAATTGACATAATTGAATCAATGCTATTGAATCTGGACGAAAGCTTTAACAGAAAATTGTTTGTTTCTATTGCCGGAATGTAAGAGAAGGTAATTACTGCAAATTGTTTAGACTCAGACCGACAAAATTTATTTAATCTATTCAGCATTCTTAAATCAGTCTAGGATTTGTAACTAAACCTATCACGGATCAGACCATTTGTCCTTTTCTACCGTTGCATGAATATAAACTCAAACCCATATAATTCGACAAATTAAATTTGGCGATTAGTTTTAGCATTTTAAGTGATGAATTTGAAACTTATTGTCATCAAGGTGACGGCCGATTTTTATGCTAGTAAATTTGCATGCATGTAAAATCAAAAGCGAAATAATTAAATATACAAAATTTGGAAAGTCATCCTTTTTCCAAATTCGTATTCTTTGCCAAATTTCAGCTTCAGTCCTTAGAAAAAAAAGGCTTCCAAAATGCATTTTCTGTTTTCTTTATAATATTACGAAGCACAAAATTCTTAATCGCTTTCATTCAAATAATAATAATAAAATATTGTCTCACGGCGTTCGTAGCTTTGTTCAACATCGACAATTTTTCACAAAGACAGAGAGAGAGAGAGAGACAACCGCACGAGTTAAAAATCTCCCATTTATTAGAGGGTATGAACAAAAATCAACGGAAGAACACGCCATCTAATTTTTGTTTTTTGTTTTTATTTTCCTGTTTGTTGATTATCGAAAATATCCGATATCTCAAAATGGAAACTTAGAATTTACATACGATATTTTATTTATGAGTGCTTAGAATTAATTTATGCTTTTGGCACCCCTAAGCAAATATAGTTTATATGTTTTTTAAACTGCGTCAGATAATTGTACAGATTATTAAGATTAAAACTGGAATGAATAAAGAGTAATTCATGTAATCTAACATATAATTCTTTATCTTAAATGAAGAATCTTTAATTTCATTTCTTTCCTTAAGAATAAGATTAAAATAATTAATATAAATCTAAATTCATTCTCTGAAAATAATTTAGATACTTTCAGCATTATTGTTTAGATAAGTAACTATAGTGAACAATAATTAAAAATTTTCATTTTAAACATTCAGAGTATCTAAATTTAAAATATTTTTATTTAATTTATTATATCGAATTCTAGTAAATAAATTGAGGATGTTTAAATAAATATTTTATAATTTCTTTCCATTTATTTTAAATTGTCTTTGAAATCTTTTAATAGATTTTCTTTATTTTATGAAATTATTAAGAAACTGTTGTTTTGATATGAAAATTTGATCATCTCAGATTTTGTTCTAGTCATCTGGTCTAAATTATGGAATCAAAACCAAAATAATTCACTGTCGCTTAAAAAAAGCATGTTTGTAACTACATAAAGTTCATAAAGAATTTATTTAAAAGAATTTCAAAACTTACTATGAAAATTAGAAACCAAACAACACAAATATCCATAAGTTTGATAGCTCTCTTCAAACAAATTTAAAACTACCTTCACCTATTCTAATAAATAAAACCCTATCTCATTCTTCTACTTTGATCTGATTCTCTTATATATCAACAATGTCTTAAAATATTGTGCTTTCCTATTTATCAAAACATCTTTGAACAAATTCCCATCAGCATATTTATTTGGAAATATGCTGTTCATTTAAGTTAATGGGGATGAAGGAATTGAATTTTACTAAGCATTTTGTCTTTATCTTCGCCCTTTATATGTCTTCGTATAACAAAGTATAACATTTCAATTTTTATTTTCTTTTGATTGAACCTTTATTATTTAAAGTAATATAAATAAAAATAACTAAAAGGGCCTGTTTTAATTTAACTCAGTTTCTGTTTCCAACTCAAGTAATTTAAGTCCCCTTCTTCTTTGAAAACTGCTATATATATATTTTATGGAATAAACACCGGAACTTGAAGTTGAAACTATTTCAGTAATCAAAACTTATAGACCCAGTATACAATTACACCTTCATTACAGGCATTGATAAAGTGCTTTCCTATTTTCAATTATTTATTTCTCATCCTCCAACTTGAAGTGATCAGTTTTTAAGGAGAAATTATATGACAGCTTTTATTTTGAACAACAGGAATATGTCTTATTATCATGAATTATGAAATCGCGGTATTTAAGTTCTCTGGTAAGTAAGTTGGGTCACTTCTTCCATTTTAAAAATAACATAAACAATAAAGCATTTTGTAAATAAACCCGTATTACTTATAAACAAAATATAAAACATCATATATAAGCAAATTGCAAAACGTTATACGTAAAAAAAATGTAGAAAAATTATGCAAAATAGTTTACAAAACATTTTTAATATATGCTAATCATGTATTTCATTTGTTATTAAAAATGTTTTTGATTCCGAGCAAAAATCAAGTAAAAAGAGGATCATTACATAATATATTTAGATCAGTAAAATAAAAATTGTTCAATTTTAATTCAACTAAAACAACATGAAAATGACAAAGTGCTTCCACTAGTTATATTCCATAGTTTTTGCCTTTAATTCTCCTTGTCAGATAGATTCCCAAATAGAGATAATTCATAAAGCCTTTTTCAGCATATTCTCTTGCATGAAAGTAGCAAACAGACAAAAAAAGTAAATTAATCCTTTCACTCCATTAATCTTCGGTTTCATATCAAAGCGAGTTCTATCTCATCGGTCAATACGAAGAGATGGAACAAGGATCTTGACTAAAGATCAATTAGTTGACTTAAAAAGAAACTGATTGCCATCTTAGCTACTGAAAAGAAAAGAAAGAAGTGCAGGAAAATTCTAGATTAAAAAAAAATCGCCAAAGATATTTTTTTCTATTTTTTCCCTCTATCTTCTGTTCAAACAAAAAAAAATTACACAAACTCCTGAAAATGATCGAAAATCTTGAAAACCTTTTTTTTTTTTTTTCCTTTAAAAATCTATCCTTAGATAATAAAAAAATTATGCCCATTTGATTTTTTTGAAACGTAACATATCTTTCAAATATGACTTACGGCAGTGTTAATCGTATGTTTTCACTCTTAAAAGCTTTTAAAAAATTTAAAGGGTTTTTTTTGTATACTCTCGATGCTTTCCATTTAGAAAAAGAAAAAAAAGAACAGACATTTATCCGCAATTCAATCTTTCTTCCCTCTCTTTTTCTCTTAAATTATAAAAAAAATATCTAGAGATTTCATTTTTAAAGAATCTTTAAGACTTAGATTGATTCATTTTTAGCAAAAGAGGGAAAAAAAGTATTGCTACGAGATACTATTTCGCAAATCAAAAGAAAATCAAATAGGAAAAAATTACTTTTTAGGTGGAATTTTCTAAAATATAAACTTTTTTTTTTTTGCTTAGTTTGTTTTAAATAGTTCCTCATTTGATTATTAAGCACATGTTTTGGTTTTTGAGTGTATTAAAAGGAACTCCTTATATTTCTATTTATTACAAAGATATCAGTATAGTTATCATTATGAGAAAGAAATTATATTTTGTTTCCAGCATAAGTGAAAGAGTTTTAAATATTAATCGATATGGACTTAGAGTAAAAGAAAATAGAATAAATAGAGGACTTAAAAATAGAGTAAAAATCTTTCTGTAATTAAAACATTAGAACAATTATGATAACTTTATACGCTATAGCATTTTCCATATAAAGTTGAAGTTATCAATCAATAGATACAAAATATCAAAAGAATAATAGCATGTCCTCTGTAAACTTTATTATATAAAAGATGATTTGTCAATACATGCGTTGAAAATTATGAACTGTTAGGAAGTACATTTATAGTTGTTAATAATACTAGATGAAAATATTTGAGTTCTGATTCTGATAGTAGAGAAGCAGCAGAATCTATTAAACCATAGACTGGTGCATCAGAGGGTAAAAGCTAATATAGCCCGTGGGGAAAGTGGAATGGCTTTCACGTTTTTCATGACATTCTTGACGTTCATTGTCCTTTCAGCCCAGTACATCCATCCCAGTACACCCAGCAGAGCAGAACTTTGCACAGGAATAATCAGTACTAGAAGAAGGTTAGAGAAATAATGGTTAAATAGCAATGATAACCGAATAACTAGATTTTGTAGTGAGTTATCCAAATATATTGTAAATCTATTGTTAGAGAGTTATATTATTGTTGTTACTAATACTGGTTAAAAAATACAAGCTCTGATCCCGACAGTAGGGAAAGGAACATTTTCTATTAGTCCAAAGACTGGTGCATCACAGGGTGATAGCTAACATAGCCCGTGGGGAAAGTGGAATGTCTTTCACGTCTTCGATGACTATCTTGACGAATTTTGATCATTCCGCCCAATACATCCATCCTTCCTGATGAGACAGCACGGCAATAAACACTGCTAAAGATAATATTAGAGAAATAAGAGATTTTGTTGCGAGTTAGACAAATAGGCTGAGAATCAAAATAAGTAATACTAGGTGAAAAAGTTTGAGTTCTAATCCTGATAAAAGTAAAA
The DNA here is from genome assembly GCF_947563725.1 of Argiope bruennichi. Lineage (NCBI taxonomy): Eukaryota > Metazoa > Arthropoda > Arachnida > Araneae > Araneidae > Argiope > Argiope bruennichi. The sequence goes on from NC_079158.1 coordinate 85,657,604, forward strand.
GGAGTATCTTCTATTAGTCTAAAGACTGGTGCATCAAAGTATGAAAGCTAATATAGACTGTGGGGAAAGTGAATGGCTTTCACGTCTTCGGTGACATTCTTCACTTATTTTGTTCGTTCCGTCCAGTGCACCCTCCTTCCCGACGAGGCAGCAGAACAGAACTGGAATTTTAAGTACTAGAGAGAAGGTTAGAAAAACAAGGATTAAATAGGAATAATAGCTGAAATAAGTAGATTTTTGTTGTCAAGTAGCCAAATAAATTGTATATTAAAATAAGTAAGCATGGCTATACTATATACATTTTTGTACAATATTAAAGAGTAAATTTTTCATTGACCTAAAAAATTGGGATTATGGAGATAACTGCCTAAAACTGAACAAAAATTTGCAGTAAATTTAAAGCCAGCATATTGCATTTTAATACACAACATAATGCATAAAATTACCATGTAAGACCCTTTTAGTTTTTGGCTTGTATCGCATATAAATAAAATCAGTCTGCCAATTCATCAGGTTTGTTATATACCCATATATAGGATAATTATACCAGATACTTTGTTTGATAATCCTCCAACAATTAAACAAAAAAAGAGATTCTTGCACTATGTTATACTCTCTTCAACAATATTTTCAGAAATTACCTCTTTGCTAATTATTACAACTTGCATTAATAAGGAAAATGTTTTCTTTTGCTGCTATCTTTATAACAGTTAACATGCAAGCAGTTTTTATTCATGTGCCATTAAAGAGAAGTACAATGATGCTCTTTTAAGTTTCTTTAATATTTGATGAATAAACTATTATTTGTTACAAGAAATACCAGAGAAAAGTAGTTCATCTTTTCAATAAAATATTTTCGCATTCGTTTCATTCAGTGGCTCTCAGTAACACCACGAGATAATGACACATAGAGCTTTTCAATATAATTAATACCAATAAAATTTTTATTTAATTCTTATTTACTTAAATATAATTTTAAAATTACATTATAGTTTTAAAAAAATAACAATTTACTGAAAAAAAAATGTTTTTTTTTCTTTTATTTTTTGCTCGGCCCTGCTCATGATAGCGCACAATCATTTTGAACTGTATATATAAAATTTGATACATGATCTTGACAGAAATCTTGTAGATTTCTATAAAATTTTGAACGAAATATATTCACTGGAAAATTGTACCTCTTTTTGATTCAACTTGAACACTGTAACTAGAAAGAAATTAGAGCTTAATTGATAACATTTTATACACATAGATATCATCTAAGCATTGATCCAAGTCATATCTTCAATCAAATATATCTATCTCCTGCCAATCTTTTTGGCTGCACCTTTGCATGTATGTAAATGCGATAAATAAAAAAAGCAATGATTTGTATAAATTAAATTTGGTGCATGATTTTATAAATGTAAATGTAAATATTCAACAAATTTTAATTTAAAATATCAGCGTTTTGACCGCTTGTTAAAATTGCATTTCTGAGTCAAATTTTGGCTTCTAACTGTTGAATAAAAGACCCTCGATATGAATATATGGTTTTCTGCATTAAATTACAACGGACGAAACTCTCATATGAGAGAAAATTAGAATAAAAACGTATGCACACTCATCGCTCACAACCTTGCTCTAGATCCACAATTTTATGCTGTTTAGAGAAAAATTGCACGTTTATTAGAGAGTACGTGAGAAAATTTCGGGAGGAGAACTCTTTAATTTTTTTTGTTTGCTTTTGTTTTTCTTTTTCAGTTTTTTTGTATGCGAAAAATTACTGAATTTCTTAAAAAGGAAATTTAAAATTTATATATATTCTATTTCTTAGATGGATATTTAAATTTGTCAGTATTAATGTAAGGTGAATAATAATGCTTTTTATTGGAGGTATATTTATATATATTTTAAATAAATACTTCAAAAAAATTCGAACGATCAAATATGCATTTACCATTGAATCGTCTCTAAATTTTTATAAGATAATTCCTCAATGATAATAATTATTTCTTAAATTACAGATTTTGACTTCTTTTTGAATGTAAATGAATATATTTTTACAAAGTATAATTTTGTACAACAAGTTTAATGCGTTTGATGTAATCATATTATAATCAACAAAAAATGAATCTTATTAATCTCTTCCAGGTTTAAAACTGAGCTGTATTATCATGAAAACAAAGTATGATGGTGATGATAAATCAACTGAATTTTTTTGTCAACTAGTGAACAGACTTATAGTGAAGTAGTGAACAAACATTTAGTGAACTAGTTACAAAATAAAATTTTAAAATACTTTTCTATTTTTACAATATATTCAAATCTCACAAAATAAAAATTAATCCCAAAAAATTATTTATTGTATTTCGAAATTTCTTAAACTGCTCTAGACTATTGACCATAGGATGGTATAGAAAACTTCATAGGATTGATGATGAATTATGTTTACAAATTAGTAACTCAAATTTATTTTCATTTAAATATATTTATTCTTCACTTAACAGTAAATTATGATAAATGTCTTCGAAAAGTATTTGTTAGGTAATAAATTGAATGCAATTACTTTCAAGTGCTTTAAAGCTTACATTTAATACACAAAAATATACATTTGGTTATAAAAATAATGGAAACACCTTAGATTTATAAAGAATCCTTTATTTGTATGGTGTATAACCACCTTTGTTACGTAATACAGCTTGGATTCGCCTAGGAATCGACTAATATAAGTGTTGAATAGTATTTAGAGGAATATTGTACCATTCTTTCTGGAGATATTGTGAAAGTTCGTATAGATGCGGTGGAGGACATCAGTTCCATAAGGAACGCTCTAAAATAGACCGTAACGGTTCAATTATATTGAAGTCGGGTGAGTGTGTGGGTCAAGACAGATGTTTAACTTCATCCTCATGTTCATCTATTTATAAGTTATGCTTTTAACATCAACTAACCAAATAAGCTAGTATAATTTTAAATCCTTTCAGCCAATAATATTGTTAATTTCGATAAAAACGAGAATTTATAATAATAAATTTAACTATTGAACAATTGTTTAGCTGAAAATAAAGAATCATTCCATTTTATTTCGAAATTAATTAGATTTTTTTCAGCATTGATGATATTCTGTTTAAGTGAAATTATTGTAATTAAATTATGCATTTTAATTAACAGTATTCAAGACTGTGACTTAACTAATATGATTTATTTTAAAGTTCTCTTTTTATTTCAAATTACTGAATTTTTTTAAGCAGGCTGAGATAATTTGACTAAAGAATTTTTGATTTTTTTTTCTATTTATATTAAATTTCCATAAAAATAATTAGAATTTTTATTACATAAAATCATACAGATTCTTCGGTTGGAAAGTCGAAAGGGTTAGTGTGGCATGAGAATTTGTATATGAGATTGTAAACCTCGGATTCTATTCCCATCATATGACTATGATTAAAATTTATGAGATACATGACAAAAAAATCACATTTTCACATTCGAAATAGATGCATGTATAGAAGATGTAGAGAAATTTATATACAATTCATATACACGCATGCATGTATAGAAATTTATATACAAGAATGCATGTATAGAAATTTATATACAATTTTCTAAAACAATTCCAAAAGCTTCAATAAAAATATCATTTGTAGTTGTATCCTAATAGTGTTCTCTGCAATCAAACAGAAAAGAGCATATACTATTTTTATTAATAAAATTATTTTATTTATTTATTTTCCCAATTTTAATTTTGTATCTCATCTACTCTTAAAGCATCAGACTGCAACAGTCTTTGAACATATCTGAACAGCAAATTTGATTAGGAATTCTTTTTCACCTAACGGTCCAGAGATTGTAATCATGGTTTTCTTTTTAGATTCTTATTTCCTATTTTCTAAAACTTATTACATTTTCTCTTTTCTATGTAAAAATATAATTGATTTAAAAATATATAAAATGTTCGTTTTTCTTTTCTTTTATTGGAATTATTAGTTTATAAAATAATATGATTATAAACAATTTTCAAAATGTTTTAATTTCGATTTTTTCTAACCTTAACTTACAAAACTACAACTTCTCTCTTTTTGAAAAAGGAAACAATTTTTACTTGTTGAATTGAAATATTGTAAATATAACGTGGAATATCACATTATATTTACAATATTTACAGATTCATTTGCAGAAATAATCAAATGCTATTCCACATGCAGCATAAATTTTTACTCATTCGAAGTCTTCTCATCCACAAATATTTTTCATGTCCAATTATGTTATTAACAGTTTTAATTCTCCTTATCAAGAAAGTATTTATTATTAAGCATATCATAATGGCACTTTTTGTTTAGAAAATTGAGCCCCTTTTTTTTTTTTTGAAAAAAATAGTATGTGCACTAATTTATTTCATAAATATACTTGCATCGCTTAATTACAAATTTAAAATTGACTACTATTATCAATATACATTTTATCATACATAATTTTTACCCTTAACTGAGGATGTGCGGTGGATGGATTTTCTGTCACTCCTATTCTATTTTTAGCTCAATTGAATGGATTGACCCTGTAGCTTCCTGTTTTATGACCTTCAATACACGTGCACTTTTTCAACTGATTTCAGCAGATGCTTTTTAAAGTAATTCACTTATTTCTTCGAGCGCGGTCTCTAAGACCGCATCTCTCTGTTAGTGTTTCAGTGATGAGCAAGGCTTAGCAGATGGCGCTAAGACCTGGGCCTCGAAATATCACCCAGTTTACTGATACTATTATGAAGCAGTGCTCCAGATACTTTTATATGAAGCAGAAAGTTATTTTAGTGATAAGGATAATTGTATAGAAGAGTTATTCGATGAAAGTTCGCATTCAACTGATTTTGATATGCATTTCAAACATAATTAATTTTTCTAGGGATAATGTATTTTGAAAAATTTATAAAATACATTAATATACCAAGAGATATATATATACATAATTTATAGGTTGATTTTTATACTAGTTCTTAACCTGTATGTTTAAAGTACCCTAGAAAACCGTGCTATGAAAGTCACACAAGCCGATAAAAAAAAGGCCAATTTTACCCATTGTCATTTTTTTATTTTTCATATAATTATTGAATTTTACATTATATTGTCTTCTATATACCTTCATATACTGTAAAAAATAAATATGATTTAAAAAGTAAAAAGTAATATGCTTTTTCAAGAATATTATTTATTGTAACATGTAATTTGAGAAGAAAATGTATGTTCCAACGCATTTACTTTTTTTCAGTGACAATATATTTTGAAAAATTTCTAAAACATATCTATATATCAAGAAAAATATCTTCAAAATATATTGGCAGTTTTTCATATTAATATATTTATTAGGAAATTTAATTTGAATGTAAATGAAATGCAGGCTCGTAGACCGCACCTTCCCAATTAAGTCCTAAAATTTCACCTCCCCAGTTAAGGGTTAATGCATTTTAATCATAAAAATATTTGATTCTAAGTAAAGATAATTAAGATGAAAGGAAAAGCTTACATAATTTATATGTAAAAGAGTAAAATCAAATTATTCTGTCTTATGCTTGATATTATCTATAAGTTTTTTAAGGTCATATTCGCTGAGATTACCTAACGCAGCATGGACATGAGAAAATATTTAAAAAAAAAAAACTTTTGTATTAGTCTTTCTTTGTCTGATAAAGCTTAAAAAAAGAGATACTGTATAAATTTTTTTGAAAATTATTTTATGAATTATATGAAAAAATAGATTAATCATTTCACTCAATTAATATTAGATTCCCCATCAGAGTATGTCCGATTTTATCGTTCAACATTAAGCGATGGCAGAAGAACCTAATCCAAAGATCAATTGCTTGCAATAAATGGAAACGAATCCGTCATCTTAGCTGCGGCAAAGAAAAGGACACGATACGAGAAAAAAATCGATTGATAGAAATATCTTTTTTCTTGCCTTTTTATCCGCATCCGGAGTTCTGACAGAAAAATTACTGCAACTATCATAAATGATCGAATACCTTTTAAGTTTTTTTCTGAAAAATCTTTCGATAGTAAAAAAAAAAAAAAAAAAAATGAATTTTATGCTTTTTAAAATATAATGTATATTTCAAGAAAGATTTAAACGGTATATATTGTGGAATGTTATCATTCTTAAAAGTTTGTATAATTTTAATATTTATATTTATGTGTGTTCAGTGCTTAAAAAAGACAAAACATTTCTTTTCATTAAAAGCGCAAATCATTATTCTTTACCCTCTCTCTTTCCTATATTATGAAACAAAAATTAAAAGATTTCATCTAAAAATACTCAAGACTTGGATAGATTCCAGATCAAACATCCGAAAAGCAAAAAAGTATTTTTTACAATATTTTTTCTTAATTTTTCAAAAATTGAAGATTGTTTAAATACAAAAAAACAATATTCTCTAGGTAATAGTTTCTAAAATTTAAAAATGTTATTTTTTTATTTACGAAATATACAATTTTCAAATAGCAATTCATTTAATGGTACCGTTTCAAATAGCTATTCATCTATACTTATAATAAAGCTCAATGTGTGTGTGTGTGTTGGCGCTCTACAGGCCAGGTCATTTGACATACAGCTATCAAATTTGGTACATGTATACCTTAGAGGTCGGGAATGTGCACCTGGGGTCCCTTTTTTTGAAATTTTAATTAGAATTTTAATTATTAATTAAAAACTAGCTTTCCCGCCAAAAAAATCTTCCATTTTCCCCACCGCCAAATGAGTAAGGCTTCATTTCTTTTTTCTCCCAACAGTAATGAGGCTAGGGTTAATATTTTTCGGCGGATTATTTTAAACGATTCTGTTTATTTTCTTAATGTTTTATGCATTTAAAATTAAACATTGTTAATTAATCCATGTTTCAGATTCATTCTGAAGTACTTTTGAATTAAAATAACACAGAATAAAGGAAATTAAAAATGTATAATCTGCATAGCGTTACCCCAACTGGCTTGGAAAAATTCACGCATTTGCGTTACCTAACTGGTGAAGAAAATTCACGCATGCGCATTGTTCTGATTGTTGTCATGACAACCACTTTCAATGGATGATTTAAATTATTTTTAGGTTAGTTGCATGCTTTTGTAAGTAAATTGTATTTATGTTAGTTATATATTTTTTGTATATGCTTATAGTTTTAAGTACATCGTTTTTTAAGTAGTTTTTTTTAACTTGTTTTCAATGATTTAAATTATTTTTAGGTTAGTTGCATGCTTTTGTATTTAAATTGTATTTATGTTAGTTATATATTTTTTTGTATATACTTATAGTTTTAAGTACATCGTTTTTTAAGTAGTTTTTATAAACCTGTTTTAGACCGATTATTTTAAACGATTCATTTTATTTTCTTAGTGTTTAATGCATTTAAAATGAAACATTGTTCATTAATCGATCTGTTCATGATGAATCTGGGAAACTTTGTTGACAAATTCTTGAGATATTACATAAATTAAGAAAGATATTCTTTAATGCCCATAAAGTTTAAACGCTCAGTGACTCTGTTATCAGTAATCATATTATAAAAAAATGCTTTGTTTCAGTAAAAAATATTATTATATTAATTGCAGATTAATCATTTACACTTTAATTTAAAGCATAAATTCTACGAGGGGTAACAGAAAATGAGAGAGATACATATCACGTTATGACTGAAGGCCTTTATAATATTATGAGTGAATTATATGACTATCAAAATTTGAAGTTTTAAAATATTTTGCTGAAGAATCTATTAAAGTTGGAATTGCCTAAAATATTTAATTATTAAAATTTTAACGAACATTAAGATTGGCGAACCGGCTGGTCGCCAAAGGCGGCTAGTTTATTTATAAAGCGTATGTTTTGATTTCAGTGTAAGCCAAAATAATCTGTTTATTATTTTCTTGAACAAGATTTCATACATTTAGATTGTAACAGCAATGCGTAAAAACTTATGTTTGTTGTACAAATGAGATTTTTTTATGTGATAAAGGATTCGACATTTAAAAAAAAATTAAAATAACTGTTTTTGTTTAAATTTGAAACATAAAAAATACCTATTATTACGTTTTCAAAACAATTGCTGTTTTTAGATATCAATTAATAGATACAAAATGTTAAAGGTATAATAGCGCCTCCTCTTTAAACTTGATGAAACAAAACTTGATTTTTAAATACACGCCACAAATGCATAATAAAAGAAAGTTTGCAGTAAGCAGCAGAGTCACATATCCAGAAAGAATTATCCAAATGAGAGTTGAATAAATTTAAAAACAAAATTATTATACTTTGCAAGATGTTCACTACATAAAGCATAAATTAAAATAAGTAAATATTGCATCAAAATGCACAATTTAGTGCAAATAATGCCTAAACTGTACAGGTTGACAGTAATAATGTACAGGTGGTTATCAAAATAATGGAAACACTTTAGATTTATAAAGAACCCTTTATTAATATGGTGTATTACCGCCTTTGGCATGTAATACAGCTTGGATTAGAGAAGGAATCGATTCAAAGAACAGTGTTTAGAGGAATAGTGTACCATTCACTAGATAAAGCATACATTAAAATAAGTAAATATTGCATCAAAATGCACAATTTAGCGCAAATAATATATAAACTGTACAGGGTAACATTAAAAATGTACAGGTGGTTATCAAAATAATGGAAACACCTTAGATTTATACAGAATCTTTTATTAGTATGGTGTAGGACCACCTTTGGCATATAATACAGCTTGGATTCGACTAGGAATCGATTCAAAGAATAGTGTTTAGAGGAATATTGTACCATTCTTTCTGGAGATATTGTGAAAGTTCTGGGAGATACGCTAGTGGAGGATATCAGTTCCGTATTGAACTCTCTGAAATAGACCATAACGGTTCAATTATATTGAAGTCAGGTGAGTGTCCTAGCCAAGGCAGATGTGAAAATTCATCCTCGTTTTCATCAAAACATGATTGGAACAAGTCTCGCTGCAGAGAAAGGCGCATTATCCCCCTAGAAAATTCCATCTCTTGCAGGAAATAATGTTTGCATCATAGGATGAACCTGGTCAGTTAAAATTTATCTATATTTCTCCCCAGTGATTCTTCCTTCAGGGTTACGATGGGCCCAGCAGAAAACCACGACATGGCTGCTCGTATCATGAGAGATCCACTTCCATGCTGAAAGGATACAATCGCGATCATACGCTTGTGCAGGTGTCCTCCAAACATGCACCCGTCCTGTCGTATGGAAAGGCGTGAAACACGATTCGTGAGACCATATTATTTTCTTCCACTTATCAATCAATCAGGCTTTGTGAGTGTGACAACACTGTAGACGACGTTTACCATTGCATTTCGGCCATTTGTGGCAAGTGGCTTGGGAATTGCTGCTCTGCTATAAATGTTCTGTTAATGAAAGTACCTTCTAACTGTAATCACTGACACTGGAGAATTCAGATGGGTATTGACCTCTGTAATCATTTTTGCTGAGGTTGCTCGCTTTTTAGACATCACAATCCGCTTCAATATCCATCGGTCTCTTTCACTGAGCTTCTGTTTAAAACCATTGTTTTTCGTGTGTTGCCACGCTCTGTGTATGCTGTCATGAAATTAAACACAGTACCTCTAGATACACATAAAAGTTGGGATGTTTCGGTTACACTTGTTCCGGCTAGACGGACTCCTACAACTTGGCCTGTTTGAAAATTTGAGAGTTCCGACTTTTTACGCTTTTGAAAAAAATCCAAGAATTGCAGAACTTCAATAAAGCTAACACATACTACCAGAATATATACATTGCTATTTATATAAAACTGATGATTTTTATTATAATTTAATGCTTACGAAGCGCATTGAAAAATGCCACTTTTATTCACAGGAGTTTCCATTATTTTCATAACCACCTGTACAATGTGCATTGTGCAAATATAATATTTAATTAGTTTTGGAATATGCATTCAATATATGAAAAGTTTTATTACTTTTTAAGAATTTCAATTTTGAAGTACATATAAGGTTACTGGGTATTTTTTAAAAAAAATTCCCAATCAGAATATATCAATTTGAAAAAAATTAAGAATAAAGCAAGCATTTAGCGTTTTATTTATTTTGTAATAAAATTAAGCAAAAAATAAATTTAATTTTCAATAATAATGATTAAATGTGCTCATATTTTTCCAACGGAGTAAACGAATGACTTAAAAAAGTCTCTGAAAAAATACAGAAAAATTAGTATTCGAAAAATATAGGAATTCTAAGAAATGCAATTGTTTTCGTTATAGACTTTTAGAAATGCTAGAAGATGGGCTGAGTCACCCGAAGATCCATGCAGTTAGAGAAAAATAGATCTAGAAGAAATTAGGGGTATAGTAATATAGACGTATAAAAGGAAATTTAATCGAGCCGCAATATAGCTTAATCGCCTCTATATAAGTAATCGCAATGACTTACCTATTGAATATGAAATTCATATCTTCCTAAATTATCATATTTTTACATCATCTTAAAACCCCAAAAATTACTTTTTTTAATGGCATCAATTTAATTTAACTTTCATATGATCTTTAATTTGAATATATATATATATATATATATATATATATATATATATTAAACTTGATGTAAATCTGTAACAATGTTTTTAGTGCTATGCTGAAATTCCAGTTCATTATGAAAATCCTTATACCTTTGACATTATTAATATTGACAAAATATAGCTTTACTTGGATTCAGAAATAGAATATTCATTTCGCTTTTTATTTTGGAATGCATAAATTTTTAAATTTCAAAAATGTATGTATATATAATTTGTTGGAAAATGATTCAATTAAATTCGCCATTTTACAATATTATCAAATAATAAGGTGAAAAATATAAAAATGCTTTCAATCCTATAAGCTTATAATTATACATCAGCTTAATTAATTATTCAAGCTTATCGGAGAAGAAATAGACTTGAAATAATTTTATAATTAAACCTGAGTTTCCTCCATAAAGAATTATACAAAAAAAAAAACTATTATTTTAAGATAGACTAATAAATTTTATTTTCCACTAGAAGATTAATATTTGTATATTTTTTTGGTTCTAATGATAGAATTAAACACTTTTCTTTCATGTTTGATATAAAAGAATATCGCCAAGGGTTGATTCATAGGTCAATTCATTCCCATTTCTTTGACGGCTATACTTTCTATTGATTTTTATACATCATTACTTAATATAATATTGCATAAAAAATATTTTTTGTAAGATTATAAATCGCCAGAATAAAAAAAAATATAAAAATAAGAATTCTAAATTTTTTTTAAAAAATATTTCATCTTCTATATATATAATATAAACTAAAAATCTGTAAAATAGCATAATGAAAGGATAAAAAAAAAATAACTTCATTTTTTAAAATTAAATAGATAAAATTTATCACTTGCAGTTTCATTCTCAAAAACTTAAAACTTAAATTAAAAATATACAATTTCGTGTAATGAGCATGCCTTTGAGTTATGAAACATATATACGAATTACTGAAAAAAAATATCATTGAGAAAAGTTTTTCTTAGTTCTTAAAGTTCGCTCGAACTTGGAAGTAACAAATTCCAGACTTAAAAAAAGAGTCAGCAAAAAGGAATGAAAGATGGCATTCCGATTTCAAAGGAATGCACTCTTTTTTAAGTGAAAGGGAAGAAAAATGTTTTTCTTTAAAGTTTAACTACAACAGTACATTTAAAAGAAATATAGGAGTTCTAATAGCAACGGAAAAACGTACCTTTAAAATTCAAGTTTTATATTCAGAAAGAAAATAAAGAACCTAAAGGCATCACTGAATTTGTTGAACAAAAGACGCAGGGAAAATTTCAGCATATTTATATAAAACAAAAATGAAAGTTTTTTAATTTTAAGTATAAAATGATGATCATTCATCTTAATTGTTTTATTAAAACTTTCCTTCCAATGAAATATTTACGAACAATTCTAATTTAAAAATAAAATAATTTTAATTTTCTGATTATCTGCCTAATGTTTGATGTATTTCTTTCTCTCTCATACATTGAAAATAACTTTTTAAAAATGTTTTCTTAAGCATTGATATGATGACGGAAAAGTTCAATTAAGAAAATGTTAAAGATTGATAAATGCTTGGAAAACAACATATATTTCAGCAATTGATTTATTTAAAAAATAATAGCTTGGTTAGAGAAAAATCCAATTCGAAAAGAGGTGGATAGGAAAAATGTCATTAGTGTTTTTTTCCAAGCATATTAAAAAATCATATAAACTTAATTAATTAATAAATTGTTAATTTATCACCAAGCTCACTAAATTAACAGGATTGACAGGAATATTATTTAGATTTTGCAGTTATGTGCATATATTTGCAATATTTATATATTTATAAGTTTTATATAATATTTTCATTTTTTGAATAAATAAATTTGAATTTTTTGAAAAATATCAAAAGTGTATAACAACAAGAATTCTCAAAATATGTTTGATATTTTGGAAGCTTAAGAGAAGAAAATTTATATCAGCTGAATAAACTAGCTATTTAGAAATTTTAATTTCTCTTTTTTAAGAACAAATAAAGTGAACATATCGACTTTTTATCTCTTTTTTTCATTATAATGTAATACTAATATATTATTATTATATTTATAAGATTATTTAATGAACCCTAATAAATTTCTACAACATTTCAATTTTATTTGAAATTTATGAACAGAATTGGTTTTAAAACGTTTTTCTTAATCTATGAGAGATTTAATTTTATGAAGAGCTTGAGGAATTTTTGAATAAGATGTTATTAAATCAATATTATAAAATAGCTTATATAAAAGCAATTAATTATAAAAGCGATTCGAAGTAATTTCAAAAAGCAATGCTGTGAATTGTTTTTAGGTAATTACTAACTCTCTCACAAAATTATGAATAAGTGTCTCGGATTTTCATTTCCTTAAATGTTTGGACAATAGCTGGAATAAAATTACAAATTTAATTTTCTAAATATCTTATAAATTTGAGAAAGAGTAGGCGTTTGAAAAGCATAGTGAAAAATATAATGATTGAAGCAATTTTCTCAAACTAATCCAAATATTTTCACATCGAATGCACCTTGCCGCCTCCCACTGATGTGTAGTGGAAGTTTGGAGGTTGATAGCATTGCAGTTGCAGTCCTCGTCATCTGACAACTTTTTAAAATAAAGAGATCATGACCGAAAATAAAGAAACGGATGTTTTTTTTTCAGAGTAGCTTTTAAAGGAAGTATAAATTCAATGTGAAATTTTATTATATATTTGAGTCATTTTTAAGGAATTTGATTACCCATTTACATTGATTTATTAGTAAATATAATTTATATAGCTTTCAGATTCCATAAAACGAATATGTTTTCATAAATACCTTACGATATAATTATTCCATTGAATATTTTTCTACTGGTTATGAAGCTATTTATATATATATATATATATATATATATATATATATATATATATATATATATATATATATATATATATATATATATATATATGTGTATAAATTTAAGTGATGAACATTTCTTCAAAACACCTCCTGTAAGTTTGTTCTAATTACTATTTCAATTCAAAATAATTCTGGTTAGCTAACTGTGATTGCTATTTACTTGTAGAAAATTATCAAATTAAAGAAGCTACATCATCTCCTTATCTCTAGGAAATAAGAAATCAGAGAACCTCTGTTGGGAAATGAAATCTTCACTAATTTATCTCATCTTCAATATAATTTGTTTTCTATCTTTACAGCTGTTCGAAACAAATTTTAAACAATTCACATTTTGTTGTTTAAGTGCTTAATAGCAGATCTATGTTTACATTGAATTAAAGTGTTAGTAGCCACATCATGCATTTTGAAAAATAATGTAAATATTTCACAGTCTATAAATTTTCTAAATCCCTTGATTCATCACTATTTCGTCGCGGATTTCATAGCCCATTGTGTTTCCTGATCTCATTAGTTTTCAGATATATGGAAGATATTGTATGTTGCTTCCAATATTTCCAATGTGTTTTCAAAATAAAAAAAATAATTTGAAAACATTCTTTGAAAATTATTCGATTTATCTCCATTTTTTTGAAAAGAATGAAACTCACAGAAATGATATAATTGTTTTGTATCTGAAGTTGAATTTCTTGTATAAGTTCATAGGAATGCAAATCGATATCCCTTTATACCCATTCTAAGAGTATTACAGAGTAATTATTATGAAATTACATAGGCTAATATTGTTGACGAAACTTTTCCAAAATCTGGTGGGTGGGTGTACGGGGGGCTCAGTAATGGAAATGTTTCAATCTTATTGGAAAACGGGATAAAAACTAACAATACACAGACTAAGTGTACACAAAATAGCATTTGCAATGAAGAGAAGGAAATAAGCAGTAAATTTGTAAAATTATCCGTACGCATAGGCCGCAACAACATAAAAGGTTCAAAGAAAACTTGCTTAACTATTGGCTGAACTGAAATGATTCCTAGTTTGTATCTAATATTTTTTATAGCTTTTGTGATAGGGTAAAGAAACTTTTATAAAAATTTTCTAAGAAAATTTTATAAAAATCTTCATAATTCGAGTCCTAATGAAGACCTTGCAAAGATTCTTGTAGTTTCTGGATTCTCTGATTTTATTGCAAAATCTATCGCTTAGTCACCAAATTTATTGCCAGAACAAACGGACATTGTCTCGGCATCCAACAAGTATCAATCGTAGCTGAATATTAAACTATTTTCCTTATTAAGAGACTTATTGTGCATTGCAGTGTAAGATAATAAAAATAATCGAACAGTATTAATAATTTAAAAAAAATATAAGATTTAGATAAAAATTCTTTATTTATTTCATATACATTCGTTAACTCTATATTGCTCATATTGAATTGGATACTGTTTCTTTCTTCATTTTTAATTTTGTAACGAATTGTACTATCAATTCGTGACAAAACCTTAGTTGATCATAAATTGATTGTATTTGTGCAATTGTAAAAACTTCCATTTCTCAAATGATAGATTATAGGCTTAAAGTTAGGATGAATTTTTCCTTGGATTTTATATAGTGAATAAAATTAAGCATTTGTAAAGAAAAGCAGTTTTTTTATTTTCTTTTCTTGCCATTATGATAATTTTATGAATTAAATGGATTTAAATACTAACATTTTCTTTTTTGCTTTACACTTTGTTTTTATAAAATATTTATCACTGTTTGTTTGTACTGTTTTTTTAATTTATCACAGTTGTTTATATATTTCCAAATATTAGTTAACATGTACTTAAATAGCAAGTAATATGGTAATAAAATATCAGAAAGTGTTTTTACATAAATGTGTCATAACGTCATGTCAAAAAAATTAAGCTGTTAGCAGTATGTTATCTTTACATTTAATAAACGCACGCAAGCGCGAACACACACACACGCGCGAACACACACACACGAGCGAGACGAAAGAAATCTCAGTATGAAATACAATAAATATACAGTTCAAAGATTATTAACTTTTAGTATTAGATTAAAGTTCCAAAATAACTTATAATATTTAAATTATTTATATAATCTTCAACACAAATTACCCGTAGCTATAATCGTGTCCAACCAGAATATTGACTTTTCTAGCTTATAAACAATTAATACATAAAAAACTTATTAAAATTTCATTTTTTATAATGACTGAAAACATAAATTAAACGAAATAATCGAGTACAAATTACTGTTCGAACTATTAAAACGCATGTATATTAACAGTAAAATAAAGAATTCATTTTTTTTCTTATGTATCTTAATTTAAAAAAAAAATGTTCATAAGATATGAAATAACCGATACCATGTTTTAAACGATGCAAGTCGTAGCGATTGACTGGCAAATGTTAAGCCTCTTTCGTAATGGATGAAACATTCTATGTGATGCCGGAATCTTGTATTCGTTTGTATTTCTTTACTGTGACTGGATGAAGGTTCTGGTAACCCTCATCCAAGCATTTGTAAAAATAATTTGCAGCTACATTTAACTAGTGAAGAACTTAATTAAATGCTACTATAAAAGGATCCAACGAAATAATTTGAAATGATTTTATAATAATTTTTTTATTGTTTTTATTGTTGCTATTCGACCATTAATAATAAGACTGATTTCTATGCAACGTCCGTTATCATATAATTTATATAGTTTTGATTTTTTTGCAACCTTGTAATTAAATCTCTCATATACGTACTTAAATCACCAAGTGTTTTCACTATAATAACCCAATTACTTAAATATATCCAGAATCAAAAGATTATATTCCAGAATATGTTAATAACAATTTTTAATTTCGGGAAAAAAATTGTGTCTTATTTTATGGACACTTGCCTCTTAACTTTCAGAGTTAAAATTATATTAATAGTGTATTTAAAAAAACGGTTAGAGCAATAAGATCTGTAATTATTCTTATATTATAATATTTCAGAGAATAATATATGTAATTATTAAATCATTTATTCATTTTTAATGCACTATTTGGCTTAATTATAATCATTAAAAGGATCTGATTATTGAGATAGTACAATAACAAGTGACTTTAGCAGCTATCAGATATTATTGAATGAAAATAAAAACATATTTACGAAAAGCAATATGAGTGCATTTTGCAATTATTATAATTTTTCCCTATCGTAGTTTGGTTCCAGTCTCTATCAAAGAAAAAAAGAATTACTTAAGTAACATTTATTTGATAAAATTATTCGATATCTTAAACTAAATATGTTGCGTGTTCTTAATAAATGTTTTATCTAATTTTTCATCATCTGAGTAGAAATGCATTAAAATTTTCTGTGAAGAACCCTACGCAATATTATTATAATTAATTTACAAATAATTATTTGTACATATACAAATAAAAATACAAATGCACAGTTGTTTATAGAAATAATTATTTGTATATGTTTCTTCCACACTTATCCAAATTTTAGCAATAAATAAATTTCATTAAAAACCAATTTAGAAATTACACATTTTCAATATTTGAGAGAGACTGGGAAAAAACTATTCCTTTAAAGTAACCGAAATCCACATTGTTGAGAAACTTTGTTATTACTTCTTTCACTTAATGTGAGAGCCGAAAGAGAAAGGCAGAAGAAAAATTCATTAAGCAATTTGTTGCACTCGATTTCTTCGAGAATCCATGAAAAAGTGAGAAAATATTACTACACTTCATAATTAAAGGGTGGAATTCTTCGAATTATTTGCGTAACCGTTGACGCATTAAATAGGGAACTTAATCTCCTTTAAGCGTTAAAAAAATCTGAGGAACCGATAAAGTTTCGCCATCTAAAGAAGGTTAGCCGCATTAAATTAAAGGTGAGTAATTTTGAATCTCTTGCCAATAATTTTTTTCTAAGTAGTTTATATTGGTGGAAAAAATGATAAGAGTTATGTTGTTATATTTATCAATAAAAAGAAATTATGAACACATAGATGCAACGATAAAGAACGAAGACTAAGAAAATCTGAAAACAAATCTGTTCATCGATTTTTTTTTCCCATCAGAACGGAGACTATTTGATGACTTTCTAAATTCAGTTTTATTTTTCTGTATGCATTTTTCAATAAAATAAGTAAAATGATGCAATAAAATAAGTAAAGATACAATAAAATATGTAATAATAAAATAATTTATAATAGTTCACTACAGTAGACGAAGACAAAGAAGCGAAGTATGCATAGTTTCAGACATCAAATCCTTTGAATAATGAGTTTAGTATTTCATAACTTTTTACGCATCCTAAGGTGGCATTCACACGAGGGCAACTACTGCGCCCAATAGAAAGTCACGCCTAATTCAGGAGCATCATGTGTCACAATGGAACACTTTGTCGCATGCGGTGACAACTATTTGCCACTTCTCTTTGCGGTCATGTTATCTTTATGATGTAGGCGTGACATTCTACTGCGCACAATAGTTGGCCTCGTATTAACTCTGTTTAAGGGAGGATTGTAACTTGACCAATGATGACCATTAGGATTGGGCCTTTGTTCCTGCCCCCAAACTGTCATGACAACATTGAATAATTCAATCGACTCAAGAGCTTAGACAGCACAGAAAATTTTATAATGGCTGAATTTTTATCAGCCATTCTGGGTATAACTTTTAACAACTTTTCATTCAAGCAAATATGTTGTTGTATAATTGAAAATTGTAATTAATTTAAACACTCTAAAGGAGGACCCTTTTTTCTAAGGACTTTTGATTCTCTATGTATATACAATAAATAAAATTCCAAATGAAAAGATGTGCGAAGAATAGAATTATAGAATGATTTCAAAAGTTATGTCGTATTTTTGAAATCACACATTGAAGTATTTATCAAAATCAAATATTTAGATAATAAATGACCCAATGTGTAACCGTTTCTTGTCTTGAATTAAAATTTTGAATATATTATAAAATCAAAATATCTTATCATTTTTACACTGATTACTCTTACATTTAATTCAATAATTATTGAAGTACATTTCTTTAAAAAATCATTTCAATAGTAAAAATAATTCAAAAGATGTAAAATAAAAAAATGAAAATAATAATGTACTAACATTAAATTTTCTTCTGAAGATTTTTGTCAGTTAGAAGCTTCTATTAAACCAAGTTAAACAGCAAGAAAATATTACTTATTTATTGAAATTAAGCAATTTTAGTGGGGAGATAAGGCCTTACATGTCATGCAAATATGGAATACAAAAATCAATCATATTTTGAATTCAGAAACAAACTTTTACATATCATCTATCATTTCTTCTCGACTTTAAATGCTGGAAAGGATTTTCTCAAATAGAATTTTCCCATTATCTCTAGAAATGTTAAAAAAATTTAAGTAGTAAGTATAGCCAAATATTTAAACAGGAAATTTTATTTTATATCAAAAATCTGAAATACAGTCATTTCTAACCCATAATTATAACTTTGATTTGTTTCGTTGCAGATATTTTTTAAAAATAATTTTTACAGATTCATTAAGCTATTTCGAACCAATAGTTGCTGTAGATTTCTGTAATAATAGATATGTTGAATTGTTTTCCTACATTGTAAATATATATAATTTTTATGATGCTTGTTTCTAGTTTCAATATATCTATATAATTCCGCTAGAAGAATGCTGAATTTATAAAAATATAACACTACAAGATATTCTCTGATTGTATATTTTTACGAGTAACATGGCTTGCTTCTTGTTCTTATTCCAATCTTAATAGAAATGTATACATTTGATGTTTCGATGGTATGCCTAATTTCCTTAATTTAATAATTCCCGTTTTATTATTTATCTTGTTAAAATTTTAACGAAGAGACATTCAAGCTTATATCTATCAATGGATGTCCACTTCATGGAAGGCTACTCCAGGCGGCTCGAGTTCATATATATTTCATAGTTTTAACATTTTTTTTTCCGTGAATGTAATCCTTGGCAAAATAATAATAAACATATCCATGAGCTACGCATGGGCTGATTTTCGTCGCTGTAAGCAATTAGGAAATTTCGCAAAATAATCCTTGCACAGGTGATTATAATCGAAGTTATGATTCCAAAAATCGGTAATTTTAAAACTACATGTCAAAATGTCTTGATATTTTAGCAGAACAATCGTGAGGCAATGGAATTTATTTTGGTGAAAGGGGAAAAATAGTTCCAAAATGTTCCGATAGATGGCGGTGTCGGATTCCACACAGTCTGGAGATATGCGAATTACTTGTATGTGACATGCGCATTGCAGACAGATCTGCAATAAAAATGCAAAGCATCTGTTCCTTGCCTGAATGCTTCAACATGACTCTGACTTTGAGGATCGTACTCTGCTTTGAAGCTTTTTTATAAGAACGATGACTGTGCATTTACAGATATCAGGAAGTTTCTGTCAATAAAATCGACAAAGTCGGATTCCAGAATCAATCAAAATTGAATACTCCAGAATCAATCAACTAAACTAAGGAGGGCACCTGAGACGCCTGGATAGCAATGCGAAATTTTCTACCCCTATCGTTAAGTATGGTTGATTGATAATATCGATGCATGATTTGTTCTTTAGAAATGTTCGTTCAGATGAGTTTGGGAATAGCGTAATTTATTTAGAACTCTCAATGGAGGCTGGATATATGAATTAATAACCAAGTCTTATTACTAACCATCCGCTAAGCGAAGACTTTGTTTTTTTTAACCACAATTATTTGAAAGAAACAGAAAACATTGCGGTTTTCAAGCGGGTTGGAGAATTTTGCATACCTCTGAAAGAGAAGTTCGGACTTTTCACTACTCTGAAGTGCCTAAACTCAAATGATTTTATGAATAACAGCGTTAAAGCATCGCATCTTAAAACCTGTTGGATCAAAAGCGCTTCAATACCAGATATTAAGGAATCGATTTTCTCTATTAATTCATTCATTGGTCTTCAAATAGAATTTCTGAAGGGGGGGGGGAAACTTATTAAATCATGATCCGGGGACTGAATTAAAAAAAAAAAATGTGTTCCTCAGATGTTATTTTCCTAACTTTTTTTTCTCTTAAGTCATACAAGCAATTCTCAATAAAACTCGAATATCATTTTTTCAATTTTTACTTTTATCAATACATTTATTTGTATCTTCATTTTATAAAAGAAAAATCTATTCGTTTATATATATATATCAAGAAAAATGCTGCTCTATATGAGTAGATTTACAGTTATCGTTGCTGTAGTTTACAAGATCGATTATAACTGTCGAATCTGTTCTTTTTATGCAGAAATATATATATTAGATATATTGAACTTTAGTTTAATATGTCTATTGCTAGTGAACTAGAAAATGGTGTACGTTTGAGAAGACACCGATTCCAATATGTCTCTTTCCTACCGAATAGATATGAAAAAGGGCGAATACGCAGAGAAGATATTTATTTGAAACTTGCAATATTCACTTTTGGTGACATGTCGAATGAAATAAATATTTCTATGAACATTCTATATAAGTTTGAAGAAAGGAAGTTTATTTAGCTCACACTATTTTGATTTTATATTATTATTTTATATAGAACTTTTCATTATTTTTTTTTAATTTTTATATCATTTCATTCGTATTGAAATAATTGCTTAATTCTTTGCTACATTGTTGTTGCAAGACTTTGTCATTTAATTATCAAACTCCTATCAGGATATCAAAAATATAGAATGAAAACTCCAACATAAATTCAGAATATGATTTATATTATTTAGCTAGACACCAGACGCAGATTTCTTTTGATTCCGTTATTAATATACTAAAATTGAGATTTACTTTATAAATATATTCTAGAGATCTTTTTTCCTGTTACTTCTAAATAATGCATTCTTGTAAAAAGGAGTTTCAATCAAAATAAAATTAGCTATTTATTCTTGATCAGGTAATGAAGTTAAATAAAATTTTCTGCTAAGCACTCAAAATTGTTTAAATTAATTAGAATATGTAGCCTTTATATTATATTGAGTTATTTTATTAAATTGTTTTCATGGTGTTTACTCTTTTCAGGTGCAGTCTGTTCCGAGAAAGGACATGGAAAATTTGCAATAAGATAACATCAATATTTCCATATTTATATAATATAAATTACTCTTGTTGTTTTTTAATCACATGATATTCTATCACAAATATAAGCATTTCATTGTCTTTTATTTGAAGTGCAATATTTTTTACTTTCGCTTGGATATCTTAAAGCATTTATTAGGATTCCTTGGAAATAATGCGTAGATACTAAATTTGTTAATCCATAAAGATATAAAATTCTCATATCATTCATCATACACATTTTCAAATTAGTTTCTTGACCTTTATAGGAATAAATATTATCAAAACGCAAGGAATTAAATTATTTGTTATTTCTAAAAGTTGCTGAAATAAGTAATACTTTTTATATATGAATAAATCATCAGATAATAATTAATAAATTTTAAGTACAACTTTACTACATTGTATGCGACGGGAAACATGATTTAAAAAAATTATAATATGCCCAAATGAAATAATCCTAGATTTAGAGGAAATCAAATTATCTTTAAAAGCAATTAGGCTGGAAAATGTAATTAAATGTTTAAATGTAGAATATAATACTCTCTGAGCATTCTGTATTGCAACAATTAAATTAGTTATTTAGAAAAATGCTTATAAAATTTTCCCTCTAACAAAGGCAACATAAATATGAGTATAACTTCGATCATCGTATAACAAATAGCTTTTCTTAATTTTTATTATATATCAGAATTTTTGGTGTCATATATAGAATTTGGTTTATATATTATTTTTTTCTCTTTCGTCCTTCATAAATAAGGAGCTGAAAGAGAAAGCATAAAAAGCTAAATCCCTTCCGACGATTAATCTTCACTTCCCCTTCAAATGATTTTTTTATTTTACCGATAAACATTAAGCAATAGATTAAAGATTTGCACCAAAGATCAATTAGCTGATTTAAAAAGAAACAGATTTGCTTACTCAAATAAAAACAAAGAATAAAGTGACATTTTAGAACCAAAGAGAATAAATTGTGTCATAGACTTTTTTCTCTTCTTTCTTTTTTTCTATTCCGTATTATTGCAAAAAATGTGGAGACTTTTTTGATAGATCAAAAACCTTTTTAGCTTAAGAAAAAAGAAACCATTTTAAGTTGTTCAGGTAATAAAAAAAGGATTTTCGCCTTTGCCCGCTGTAAGATTTTTTAAAGAATAACATATTTTTGAAGAACGACTTATAGTGGTGTAAATTTTCATGCATTTTCACTCTTGAAAGCTTTTACGAATTTTATAGACGTTTCTTTATATTCAGTGCTCAAAGAGCAAGTTTCTTTTTAGAGGGAAAACATAAAAACGTCACTCAACCTCAGCTTTTTTTCCGATTTGAATTATCGAAGTGAACTTAAAAGAATTCTTCTAAAATATTACTTAATACTTAGATCGATTAACTTTTAGACGATGTGAAAGGTTTTTCTAGTACTTCTTTCATTCTTAAGATAATAGAGATTAAATACCAAAAATATATTTGTGGATGTTAGTTTTTAAGAGTATTTATTAAAGTTTCACAGATTACGGAATGTCACTTGGTTTGATACTAACATAATAACATAATAAATATTATATTATTCGATCTCCGATTAATGCAGAAAATAATTTCAATCAAAATGATTCAGAAATATAACTCATAATTTAAATATAATTTTTTATTTGAAGTAGAATTGAAATAGCGTCAATTATATATAACTAATTCCATAAAAGCAATTCAATTATTCTTGTAGTTTTAAAACACTTCATATTGGTTATCTGATGAAATTAACACCAACACCATCACGGTCGTCAGAATCCGAAATTGATACGGATAATACACATATTATGGAATTGATACAGATAATGCATACATTACGGAATTGATATATAACACATTTATTTGTCGGATTGATACAAATAAATGTGTTTTCTAGAGCTGGACTTCATTTTAGAGAAATTTACAGTTTCTTCATAAGCACAATAATCTCTTATTCTATTTAAATTTATTACTTAAATTCTGATTTTAAAATGGTATGAAATTATTTAATTCTAATTACACCCTTGCCTAGAAATTAAGGGCAATACAATTAAGGCAATAAAGGCCCAGAAACAAAACAAATGCGATTAATTCATAAAGCCCATTTATTAAACAAAAGATAAAGAACAAAAAGGATGGTGTATGTATGATACTATTCCTAAAAACTTCGGTTTTTGTTCCTTGGAATAATTGCAAAAAATATATATCCCTTAACTTTACATGTTAAGTATGATTTTTAATACATTATATGTCCCCCAGATGATGAACGCCTACATCGTCTAGGCATGTTAAGTATCAAATTATCTAGATATCCTTGGAGGAACGTACCCCTCTCAGCAAGCAATGCTCTCTGAAGTTCCGGTAAACATGAAGGAGAGGTTGATAGGCTACAATTTCCGGGACACATGCTCTATCGGATTCAAGTCAGGTGAGAAAGCTGGCCATTCTATAAAAGTCACATTCTCAGGTTGAACGGATACGCTTACGATGTTTGCACGGTTATGACAAGAATTGTCTTCCATAAACACAAATTCTGGGCCCCTAAACAAACAGCCATATTGTTTCAG
The DNA here is from genome assembly GCF_947563725.1 of Argiope bruennichi. NCBI lineage: Eukaryota > Metazoa > Arthropoda > Arachnida > Araneae > Araneidae > Argiope > Argiope bruennichi. The sequence goes on from NC_079158.1 coordinate 85,681,720, forward strand.
AATGATATCATGATAAATTTGCCTGTCATGGTTCTGATTTGAATATGCACATTTTTTTCTGGGCCCTTTGTAATTCCACCTCAAACAAGCAATCCTGTACCACCATAACGATGTTGTTGAATGATGTTCTTTTGGTGGTAATTGGTACCTGGCGTTCTCCCCACGAAAGTCCAATGGTAATCAAATTTTAAACTTCTTGGACACGTTGGAAAAAATCACATACGCCTAATGTGACGATGTCAACATTGCATTTTCTCTACTGCAGTCCAGTTGCTGGCGACATTGAGTTGAAGTGAGTGCAGCACATCTGACAGGCCTGCGAGATGTTTTGCTCTCATTCCTTATATACCCTTTTCTAACACTATTGCCATTGTGATGTTCTATCGGCGTCATCTGTTAGCATCCTAGAATTTCCATATTATTCTTGAATACATGAATCATAATTCTACAGGTAAAATTATCATTTTCCAGTTCGATTTACGTGCAATTCCGAATTATCATTAATTTATGGACATGAGTATAATTCCAATAATCATAGATATATCAAAATTATGAACTTTAAAATTTTGAAGTGTTAAAGAATGAGTATGGAATTATCTTAGCCAGAAATTCAATATTTTTCAAATCTGAAAAACACAGTCTCATCTTGAAATTTATTAGTAATCTGAACAAATGAAATATATATATATATATATATATTTATAATATTTCATAAAGTTTCCTTAAATAAAGGATTTTTTATTATTATTATTTTATGCAGGAAATGCAAAATGTTGTCTAATATTTGTCTATTTGATTCTGAAACACGAAAAAATAATGTAAAAAGCATATAATGATATCATTTTTGAAAAGCTTTTGAAGAGAAATTTTATATATTTGTAATAATTTTCATTCCTATTTTTTATGTCAATAAATATATTTAGGGCTTGTTAATAAGATTTAACAAATTAAATATTCGGGATTAATAAATATTTTTTTATTTATTTAATAAATTTATAATGATTAAATCTTTTTAAAGTTTAGAAAATTTTATTTCATTAGAAGGATTAACTACTGCAGTAAGAATTCATTTTCCAGGTTATTTTTTAATGTAGAATACAAATATGTTTAGAATTATAAATCATCTGATTTCAAAGACAGAAAAAAATTATTCTTTCTTTTATGCAATTTAAATGCATACAAATTTAATGAAAGGTATTAATTTTTAGCAGTATTGATTTTATAAAATGCAATTTTTTTTTTCGTTGACGATATCCAGATGATTTTCTAGAAAGTCATATGAATTGAAATCCATTGTGTGCAAATTATCTCATTAATCATTGATGATTTATTATAAAGTCAATGGGATTATTTATTTCATTTCCTTCGAAAGAATTATCCAGCTAATACAAAATAAACGCACTGGAGAATTCAATGCGAATCTCACATTTTCCAGTCTGACGAGTCGAACTCTCACTTCTCTAATTTCCCAGCTCCTTTAAAAATTCCAATAAATGATTTTAACAAAATATTCTTCGTTCTCTTTATCCTTTGAGTAAATCAATCAACCGTCTCTTGGGTAATTATCTCGAATGAATCGCAGCGGGCTTCCCAAGTCTTTCAAGGCCACCTGTTATATTGAGTGGTTCAGTGCAAACAAGGATACAATTATTATGCATGGGAACTGATCACCAATCTAATACTAAGTACATCTTCTATTCATAGGCTTGTTTAAAAACTTGGAAAATGAAAAGTTTCTTTATTCATAATCTTCGTAAGAATTGAGGTTTCACGATAATTATTAATAACCACTAAATCTGATACACTGGTTATCTGTAATGGATATTGTGTGACTCCGTGTTAATTTAGAAACGATTATTCTTTAGAATTAAGAGAGAAAGCTTATTTTAATAAGAGAAAAATATCCTATGGGTATTATTAAATTTTATGTCGATTCTTTTTTTTTTTTTTACATTTTTTTAAAAGAAAGTACATTCTAAAACTTTAAGCAGAATTCTTTGTCCAATTATCTGCAACAATTTTAATTATTATTATGGTATTTATAGTTTATAAAAGAAGGTATTGTCATATAATTTTAGACTGACAAGATGAGCAAATATATTACATAACGCTAATGATAAATTGTTGAAGTAAATTTTATTATAATAAAGCCAAAATATTTGTAATTTTTTAATTTGGACAATTATTTGCAAAATTCTAAAATTCTTGATCCTGGATGGTGGTACATCGATTTCATCATATCGATGAGAGGAATTGCAGTGGAATAGATAAATTAAAACGAAGTAAATGAAAGTTAAAGATATTTTTCATTAATGAATTGAAAATGCTTGCTAATCATGAAACAGAAACAAATGAATTGCTAAAAATGGTAATATCTAAAATGCGAATTCCTAGTGGAGTGACTCAAGTAGTTACTTTATGCCTTTGATATTCTGTCCAGATATATATGAAAATTTTTCCAAGGAAGAATGGGACCAATGTTATTCCATAAAAAATCACATAACCAAAAATTTCAAAAAAAAAATATTTAAATTAAATTAAAGTAATCATAAACTGGCTGTTCCAACCCGAAGGCACATGGATAAAATTGAATTACAGTGACAATAACGGCAACTGTGGCTGAGTCCTATGGCTCGACATTTTACCTCTTCCAATTCTTCCCGTAGGAAATATGTCCCGTTATCGATTGGAGATAGATAACCCCCACCTTTTTCTGTACCAAGTAGGAAATAACCACTATAACAGAAGCTTTTCATCCTTACTTTTAAGGTGCTCCCCAACGGGAGCAAATTAAAGTAAATAAAACTGAATTTTATTGATATCAACGGTATTTTCAGTAAGTAATGTATATTGTCAGAACAGTTTAAACCGATTCTTTGCTGCAGATTTGAGTGTAGAAGACCCTGGCTTTCTCAGGCTCTCTTGTTTGCTAACTTATGCAATCCGGGTAATTAGTTTGTTTATTAAGAATAAAAACTTAACAAAAACACACTCAAATTTCTTATAATCCAAATTGTATTTTTTTCTTGTGCGATTGTAAACGATATCAGGCTGTGAATTCACATATTTTAAAGGTTTCAAGGAAACAGGCGTTAAAAAGATGATATTAAAGAAATTGCAAATTTTGTGAATGAGTGCACTATTCTTTTGTTATCCATGAAGAAAGCTTTTGAATTATGATATTGGATAAGAGAACGTTGTATACATGATTGCACTAATAAAAGAACGCAAAATTTAAGGAATTAAATAATTTCCAACATGCGTCTGAAGCAATTTTTTAATCATGAAATGATAGAGTTTATAGAAACGGAGCTCTAATATATAGTTCATAGATTAGATAAGTTATAATTTATTGATATCTCTGAATGTAGATAACTTGATAAAAATAACAATTTTGTTGCTTCAGCAATATAAAACTAATTGAGTTTAATTGTCTAAATTTATCATACCATACTCCAGTTATGGACGCATATTTCATAGTCTTTGCAAAAATGTTTGCTGACAGAAAACAAAGATGAGTATACCATTTTTGTTCTGCTAGCAATATAATATCAAAATTTGATAAAAGAATATTATTTATATCAACTTACTTAAAGAAATTAATGCACTTTTTGTTTGAAAAATTGTATAGGTTTTGAGTGTAATTAGAGTTTCAACTATCTCTTAGTAAAGAAATTTAGGTTTAAAAAAAGGCAGGGAAAATAGTGAGGAACCTGCGAAGAGCTGCAAACTGGTATTATCTTATTAAAATAGATTATCGAATATTACCAAAAAGAACAAATTATCCAGAGTTATTTAACTTAAATATAACCCTTATCCCTTCTTTATAAAGCCATAATTTCTCAATTTTTCACTTCAGCTTTTAATCTTTAAAAGCATAGTTTGAAGGTGCTCACATTGTCAAGAACGGTGTTTAAGTTTGTTTTTTCCTACTGAGGAATCAGACAATTCTGTTTACTAAACATGCAAGACAGCTTTACTCCTTTTTAAAAATATTTAGTCTAAAGGACTCTGGAGATTTACCTTACCTCCCCTACTTTTGCTCTACAGGTATATAAGGATTTTTCCTCTCTACTTGAAAATAGAACACGGAAACATCTATATTGAAGTTTCCAGACTTAGTAAAGCTGGTAACATCAACGACAAAACATCGACCCTAGAGAATTTGATTGAAAGTTATCCATGGCCGATCCCTCCCCCTCCTATTTTGATCTAACAATGCATCTCTTCCCACAACATTTCTAACGAATCGTTATCCATTTTATATGCATAAAAAATGCCTTTAAATCAAAAGATGGTATAAACTGCGAATTTTTATCAAAGAAAACAACAAATATGATTCAATGGACGCCATCATTTTGGTCTTTATAAATTATTTATTTGGTCTCCACTATTTGGCCTTTTGACTATCATTTTTTTTGCAGAGCGTATTGTCATCAAAGATTGTATCTGGTACCCTTAATCTAATCAAACTACAGATAATCAAAACAATCTTTATTCCCACTTATTTTCCGTTTAAAACCTTTAGCCGTTTTGCCCCAAAACATATTACTCAACATTCAGGGAGAAAAATGTATGGCATATAGAGATCCTAACACACATTACTGATTGCAAATGAAAAAAAAGCGATTTCATAACCTCTTTTTCAAACTCTGTCAGAATGAATGCGGCAGTGGTGGAACTCGGAAGATGCCCATCTCATTCTTCAAAGAGTAAATTCTTTCCCAGCATCATCGAAGAAAAGAAAGCATGCTTGCAACAGACCGTAAGTATCTCCCGAATTGGTGAAAGAAGTTTTAGATCCGAACAAGTGATACGGTGGAATGAGAAGTTCACTGCACTTCGCTACCAGTTGCTCCTATCAAATACTTCAAACTAACTTGGGGAACTCTGGTGAAAAAAGTATCATCACTAACACATTCTCGAGGTAGAAGAGTTTGTACAGAAAAGAAAAATAAAATTTCCCTTTGAAAACGGAGACATTCTTCAGAATTCATATAAAGGTTTGTGACGGATTCATATCGTAGACATGTTTTCTTGAAAGTTTATTTATGTACTTGATTTTCTGTCTTATAATTATAATTATTACTGTCTTTTCAATATCCATTTTTATACTTACTATCAAATATTTTTTTCTTTAGCTATTTTTTTTATCCCTATTTGTGCGTTTAGTCAAGCAATCATGTTTTTTTTTCATTTATTTTTGTCAAATATTTGCATTTTACATTAATTATTATTAAATCATATTCGCGTTTATCTCTTTTTGAAGAGAAATACTTGGAATACTGACCAATAATGAAATTGCAATGACCAATATATTTTTCATTGAGAAACATGGAATAATGGAAATCACATTTGACTGAATAAAGTGTAGGAAACATAATATATTAGAAATCTCAACATTATTTTGTTATCCTCAAAAATTGAAAAATTTTGTAATAGAGGCACCATTCGTTAATTTTTCTACATTGGACATATATGCATAGTAATTATGATTACATTGTTTTTCGAAGCATGATCTCATAACGATTGCAAAATACAAATATTTTTAAATTATTATTTTTAAATCTTCCACAGAAATGAGTGAAATATTTATTTTCTTTTTTCAACAAATGAAATAAATTTTTCAGAATGTTTATGTTTAGTATTCAGTGTAGTATCTTGTAGAAAATATTTTTATAAAAATCGATCTATCAAAAAAAAGTGATAAAGCTCCATAACAAACTTGAGATAAATGCATGTTTAATATTAAACAGTGCATTACATTTCAAAAAGAAACAGGACATAAATGTTACCCAAATCCATTTATCGGCCATATATTGATTCTATCTGTCTTACCAAGTGAACTAGATAAACGCAATTGTCGATAAGTCTGTCAAAATTCATAAAGCGCAAAATGGTTTTCACATGATGTGAAAAGGAATTCTTTATCACTTCTAAAACAATATATTTTTCCATCGTTATTTATTTGCCTTAAAAATGTATTTGAAATCATAAAAAAATACATTTATGATATAAATCAGATGAATAAACAATAGATTGTCATAAGACGGGATATTTTTGAATAAAGAAATTTATCACATTTCAAATCTTATTAGTTAAAGCTAACGAAGAAATAAATATTGACACAGACATTTAAGGAAACATATTAAATTAAACGAAATTTTAAATATTTTTTTAAAAAACTTAAGGTATTTTTCTCATGTTTGGAAATGCTTTAATTTATTAGCTTTATCTGCAGAAAAGTATGAATGTGTATTCTTTATTCAACATTCTTCATCTTTATTCAAATTTTATTTTTCAGCCTTACGAATCAGTAAATTTTTCACAATATCCGGACAACTTATAGATTTTTTTTATTCAGAGAGGTGGAGAGAAACCAGGTAATGTATGACATTTTACGATATTCGTGAAGAAACTTCAAGAACCCTAATAAAAATTTGTTATTTTAAAATCTTTTCGAACGTATATGATACCAGACTTAACTTAATCTACTAACTGAATTTGAATTTCTAGTCCTTTAAATTATTAGTGGGATAATGTAAAAGTATAACAATTGTTTTATTTGCTCAGTTTGAACTTAAGTCATTGATAATTTGCTGTATATCTTGAAATCCTAAATATTTTATATAATGAAATTTCGCTTTGAAAACAGTTAATCTGTGGCACACCCTTCTTCTTTCAGCAATTGAGATTTGTCAATTCATATATTTTATGGTAAGTATATAAGTCAATTTTTTCGAAAAATCAACTATCACATAAAATCAACAACAGTACTCACCATAAAACAGAGTGCATACTTTTCATACATCGGAAAATGAAATTATTTTTTATATTTGCATAATAGAGACATTTTAATATTTTTTCAGTGAGTTCTTAATTTCCCAGGTAGAGAAAAAATAATCTGCTCAATTTAAAATATTTTTAACTTACTTTAATGAGTCGCAATGCGAATATATATATATATATATATATGTATAATGTAAGAGAGATACAGAAAGAAAGAGATAGATACAGACAAAGAGAAGAACAGAAAGAGAAAGAGAGAGATTTTTAAAATACGGAAATTTAAACCATTGATATAAGCCGATTTTGATATATTATTGTTACAGTGTTTGATTTCTGAAAAGATAACATCCAATATGCACCATAGGAAGTTAAATTCTATTACATTCATTTTTTTTTATAATGACCAACCGGGAATTGTTAGTATATTCATGAAGTGGGACGTAAGTGAACAGGTCAAGCTGTGTGGCAGTTTCCTTCATTTCATCTGGACTAATTTGCATGACATACACATGTGAATATCTTACTTGCCTATATCTAAATTTATCAAATGCGAAACTGTTATAATTTTTATATCCATTTATTATACTATATTTCAGGGATATTGTTTTTAAAGGTATATGAATTAAGCAATATACTCTTGTAATTCGATTTTCTGTACTAATGTTCAATGTATTAGCTCGTATTTAACTTTCCTAAGTCCATCGCCTTCAAGCATCTTATCAAAAGTTGCAGACTGTACCTGCTTTAAGTGTCAGGTTGGGATCAATATATATGATGACCAATATGTGATATATAAAATCTTTCTAGCTAAGCTATTTGAATAATCACAAGTACGTCATGAATCAAATACATATAAGTATTTTCTTAACTATGTTAAGATTATTTAGACATTTTGGATTCAACGCTTTCATTCTAAAAATTTCTTAATTGTCATACACCTGCACCAAAGTGCTTGAGAAGATCCAATCAGACTTTTTGAATATTATGAGACCACGAGTGATATTTGGTTCAATTATTCAATCAATTTTATGACATTTCTCACTTAGAAAATGTTTCCCAAAGTTGCGGTATTATTTGATAATTGCCATTTTTGTATTTTAAAAAGAAATGGGAAGAAAAAGCACGGCAAAAATATTAGTGGATTTATTAGTGGAAAATATTAGTAGATCAGTAGTGGATTTTCTGAAAATAGGAAAGGGAAAGTTACTGCTGGATCATTTATTACTTAACGAACGTTTATGAATCATGTGACTAAATCCTTTTCTTAAAACAAATAACATAAGGGCGAATTTATTTCAAGCCATGTACCCGCATAAATGGGTAAGAGACATAATAACACCTTTATGGGAATATGTTTCCTAATTGAATTACTTCATACCAAAGAAAGTAATAATCCAACATCATGAAACAGAATATTCATGTCAATTCATGTGCTTCCATGACAACGTTGTTTAACAGTATCTTTTAACTGAAATAATATTAAATGATTCGTTATTATGCTTGAATAAAACATTTAAATTTGCTTAAAATCATTTAAACTTATCAAAAATATGATAGCATTTTTTAACTTTTGATGTAATTATTCTATTTTATAAAGTGAAATGGATTCAAATACCTAATTTTGTCTGTTTTGTTAAGCAGTGATTTCATATAAATTCTCAGTATGTCTTTCATATATCATCAAAATATGTATTCAATTTACTTCTGTTTTAGAATTTTAAATAAAACGTTTTAATCCTCCTCGAACCAACTGAATTTTTATGATAAAATCTTCAGTAAATTTTTCAATTTGTAAGAAGCAGACCATGAAAGCAGAAAAATTTTTTTAAATATGTTATATTTAGAAACATACAACTTTTTAATTTAGTCAGATTATTTTTGGTAATATATACATATTTATTTTTACATTATTATAACATTTCCTAAGAAAAAGCGAAAAAATAATTCCCGCAATTATCAAACAAATATGTCGTTAAATATGAACATCAAGTAATTAAGTGTATTTTTAATATAACAAAGTTACTTATTTAACACAGTTTTTAGCTTTTTTTTTCAAAATTTTTTGCGCCAAGGAATGTCATTTATTTTCAGAATTCTTTATTATAATGTGAAAAACTAATCCACATTTAATTGTAACTAAATAAAGAACTTAATGTCCTTAAACTATTGCATTTTCAAGAGAGCATTATAATATATAATAAAATATTAAAAATAACATTAGCTTTTCCGCATACTTAATAATCCCATGATAATTGCAAATTTTATGACAGTTAATTGCAACGCAATTAGTCTATACAACTAGCTATTATTAACCTTCCTAATGTTTTATGGCACTAAGCCAAATTATAAATGAAAGAAAAGGAATTTTTGCACTCAAACTTTCAAAAACAAAGTAACATAGTTAAATGGAAAGGAAAAATAAATGTTCGACTCAATGTGAAACCCAAGAGAAAAAAAACGACATTCTTCAATACCATTAAGTAATGCATTTAGGCAAGTCTAGAATGTAAAAACCTTTCCCTTTTCTTTAAAATATTTTCTTCTTGATTTTTCCAATTCCTTTCCTAAAATGCGTATAAGAATTTGAAATAGATTTTTTAAAACTAATAATTGTGTTAGAAGTATTTATATGAGGATATTTATGAATAAACAAACGACCCACTTATCTTCTTCTTCTGTAGCAAGATGAAGTGTAAATATTGATTTAAGTTAGTTTTGTTTTCGTTACTTAACTTCCATTATCGTTGATTTTTTTTTTTAACTTAACTTCCATTCTCATTTACAGCTTACATATGAAACAAGAAAGCTGAAAGAAGTAAAACAATTGGTATCTGAGAAATATTGCAATACGGGAAAAAAATCTGAATTTTGCTTTATAATGTTTTCTTTTCTTCCCAATATTTAAATACATTTTGTAGATTGTGGAAAGATTCTTTAAAAGATTTCGAATTTTTGAGAGCACTTCGTAAATTTCTTCATTTTAATAATTTTTGTTGTGCTTGTTTTTTTATTTGTCTCTCTTATACATGGAGGAATAAATTGTAAGTATTCGAATCAAAAACAAGAATAAATTATCAAGCTCATATCCATATCTCTCTAGCCTAACTTACTTTAAAGAAAATTTCTTTTATTTACATTTATATTTTTTTTTTCAGAATTGAGGATCATATAAGTTAAGAAATTAAATTAAGGAAATAAATTCATTTTTTCAATTTTACATATGAAAAGCAAAAGAGTTCTATGGTGTCAATCCTAACGTTAGGGATCCAACAATTACAAAAGGATAATGAATTCTCTGCCTCTAAATGGAAAAGAATATATATATATATATATATATATATTGATTCTGAAACGTTCTCAAATTAAATATAATTTTGTTTCATGTATTTAATTCGTTTATTGATAGTTTCATTCATATATCTAATAAAAACTATCATAACTATAATTTTATTATTTAAAGATTTCTAAGGATTTAAACTTATCTAAAAATCTTATTATTATTAAATCCCAAAAGTGATTTTAATCATACATTTTATGCTGATAAAATTTCTATTATAAATTGTATTATTAAAAAAGATTATTATATCCGAAAAAGTTTGATTATCTTATTTTTACATTAAAATATATATAAAAAAAACCTTATTTTTAAACAAATGGATTTGCACTTATTTTGAAACAATGGATATATTTATATGTTTAAAATTCCATATAGACTTTTAATTTATTATATAAAAATATCAAAGAGTTGCTTCCATTCATTAAATCTTTAAGCCATACAAATCATTTTCATGTGTCCTTTCAAAAGACGATTTATTAACTTAAATAAGACAGAAACAAAAATGTTCATTTATTTAATTCAAATTCTTCGCTTGTTTTAAAGATAAATAAGAAAAAAAAAAGAATATACTTGCACTTTCAATTATATTTAAATTTGAGTTGGAATTCTTATCCTTTTTTCTTTTAAAATTCTTTACAAATTTTCAGTTTCAGTGAAAAATGACTAAAGTGACTACAGTAACTAAAAATGCCTACAGTGACTAAAAGTGGATATGATCAGCATGTATTATAAGATTTCAAATTGATTGAATCACACATAAATAAGTTATGTTTAAATTATTTTTAAACAAATAATTCGAGAATTTACAGAATATAATTATATCTAAACAAAAATAAAATAATATATCTAAACAAAAATAAAATAATATATCTAAACAAAAAAAATAATCTAATAAATTCTTAATAAAACAATAAACAAAAAAGTAACGCATTACAGCAAAAATAAATAACAAACAAAAACATTATTGTTCTGTGAACAGTCATTTTGCAAGTAATTACTTATTTTTATTTACTTGTTTACTTATCTTTATTTATTTTTATAACTACTTATCCCTACTTTCCAAATTCAAAAAGATATTTTTGAAAGGAATTGTGACTTGAGAACTCAATATGGAATCATAGATTTTCAGCTAAATAAAAGCCAAGATAAAGAATGTGGTGACACATTTTTATTTATTTTATTACATTTATTTTACACTTATTTATGAAACATTTAATTAGGAAATTTAATTTCAAAATAAAGTAATTCCGTTTAGTTCAACATACTTCAGAAACTACAAATTTCCAGAACAAGATTGAAATTTGGTGAAAGCAATTCGCTGAAAACATTCAAAATTCATTATATAAAGAATGTTTCAATTTTTTTCTTTATTCGTGTAGGAGAGATTGCAGGAAAATAAAGAACCCAAAAAATTCTCTAAGGAATCTATTGCTCTTAATTTCTTGGAGTATTCTTGAAAATATAATGAAATGACTGAATTCTTGTAATTCTTTCGGAAACCGGTGGATCACTTAATGTCTTCAGATTGTGGAACGATCCTAAGTGAAAGATAAAATATATGCAGAGTAAGAAGAGGGTATATATCTTTTAGGGGTACTGTAAAGTCTCGATCCAAAAACAGGTAGCGATATGATCAAATTTTTTTATTTACAGCTTTATTACATAAAAACAACTCTTTCTAATCTAGGTTAAATGAATTATGCTATTTACAACACGAAAATTACACAAGAATAGTTCCTCGAACCATTTCGAAGGAAACAACTTTACAAGAACAGCTAACAGGCTGTTGGCGTCTTAGGCTACTCCGGGGGTAGCTCTCGGAATCCACCGAATTTTCTTCGGGTGGAATTCTACGCAGAAGTCCGATTCACACGAAGCTTCTCCTCCTTGGTTCACACGAAGCTCCTCTCCCTCTTCTTCCGAAAAATCTCACCTTTTATTTTCCTCTCAGACTCCCTGTTACCCAATCACCGTTCAGAACAACCTGAATCGTCTCTGGTCGCCCGTGGGAAAATGTCCATTGATGATTCACCCTCCACCATGGGAAAAATGCAGGACATCTGGAGTGTTTGACACTGTCGCCTTTCGAAGACACGATTTATTTGCCTGGGAAACGCACGTGTGGTTCCTTATCGGGATTAGCACTAAATGGCCAGATGACCGTACTTAAAAGGAGGGTCTTCCATTTGGCAATCTGGAGGCACTTAACACTGTGGGAGTTTCGTTGATGAAGAATGGCCCGGAATGTACATTATCGAGTGTGGGAAAAAGGAATGTCACAGTGGTCACCCAGGAAGAAGCTGATTCATTACAACTACTGACTACTCTCCCCCCCTTTGAAAGGGGACTTTTGTCCAGTCTTGGACGAAAGTCACTACTGGGTCGTGGAACCAACTATCCCTTCTTAGAGGCAATTATACAATACAAATACATTTTAAAAAACAATTTACATTAAAACACTATTTACACATTAAAATACCGTTTACACATTAAAATTTATCACTAGATTTTCCTTTTTTTTAAAGGTTACAGCGGCTCAAACCATCAGCATTCTGGTGCTTACTGCCCGGTTTATGTGTGACAGTATAGTTGTATGGTTGTAAAGCCAATGACCATCTCATCAATCTAGGGTTGTTACCCGCATTGGTTTTTAGCCAAACTAACGGATTGTGGTCCGTGACAATAGTGAAGTGCTGGCCATCCAAGTAAAATTTAAGCTTCTTTATGGCGTATACTATACTAGCACACTCTTTTTCAGTAGTGCTATATTTCTTTTCCGCGTCTGAAAATTTCTTACTTAGATATAAAATAGGATGTTCCTTGCCTTCGGAATCTAATTGAGACATTACAACTCCCATCCCTACATCCGACGCATCAGTTTGGACTATAAATTTTTTTGTATAATCAGGGGCATTTTCTGAATCACTCCTCCTTGAATGTTATTCTTGTTATCTTGGGAAAGCATATTAGATACAGATTCATCATGTTTGCCAGTTTTTGACTGAGCAAAGAACATGTGGGTTTGTTTAACAGCTTCTGCTCTTAGTTTTGCCTGCTGGGCTGGTGTTAATTTTCCTCCAGGAACCAGCACACTGGCTTGTGGTCTAATTCCAATTTTTTGTTGAGGCTGCGGTGCAGCTTGAGTAACAGTTGCAGGCCCAGGTCTCTGAATAGGTGGTGAGTAATGTAAATTAGACGCTGCTGCTGCAGCAGCAACAGTTGGAATTTGTTGATGAGGAGCATTTCTTACAACATTTGGAAACAACATTTGTGGAGCTCGAATTGGATTAGATTGCAGGTGATTAAACTTTTGTTGTCCAAATTGAAAATAAGCCAGCTGTGACTGTGGAACTGAATACTGAGAAGTCTTTCCAGAAGTTGCTGTCATACGATTAGTAGGAAGAGTACTCCCTTGAGTTTGTCAATGTTTGCCAATCACACCAGTAGTGGACATTGGGGGAACAGCAACAACAGGAGTAGAATTTATTGCAGTAGACACTGCAGTACTAACATTAAACATGTTGCGATTTGTAGACACATCAATTGTAGGTGATCTGGTTGCCGAACGTAATGAAGCAGAATCGGGCACAATGTTATTCATCACATTATTAGGAGCCTTGTACTGATGCCCTCCTGTCCCGCTTTCTATTCTCCTTGCTTTTCCATCCCCTTTCGCGTTTTCCCCCTTCTTTTGTGAACGAGTGACAGCATTCACAGTGGCAATACTGATACGTTTGTTAAGTAACTCGGCCGTGGCGTTACTAAGAAGGTAAATTCCTTGATCGAGAGATGAATCGACAATAGCGGCCTTTGTGACGACCTCCCCGAACTCTGGGCTAGTGAGCTTTACACGTGCCAGAGGCAAACACCTCAAATCTAAGTCCAATGGTTGTTTGACCCAAATTACCTCACCGGTAAAATCTGCATTACTCACGTAATTTCGTGTAACAATATCTACGCTGGCGCCTGAATCCCGGAGAATTTTAATTTCCGATCCGTTAACGGATCCTTCACTTATATAGGGAGCAAATAATTCATTTTCCTGCGCGGTTCCTACGTGATTTATCTGCTCTGTCGGTTGATTCCTTTTTAATTGAGGGCAGTTTGGCCTTAAATGCGTCGTAGACAGACATTCATAACATTGTAATTGTTTCCGCTGATCAAAATTGTCTCTCCTCCAATTCCTTTGTGGGGCTAAATTCCTCCACGATTTATTCTCATTGGGTTTAGCGTTTGCCATTCTTTCCGTAGCTTTATACTTCTCTTCTTTCTTAGGCGAAAACGGTCTGTTTCTCTCAACCATTTTTCTTTCGGGGAATTTTACAAAGTTGGATTTCGTCCGCACCGATTCGTAGTGGTCCAGTTTCTCGGCTAGAACAAAAGGATCCACGAACTCCGACCATACGTCTAGAAAATGGTCTCTTATCTGGCTCGGGACGCGTTTTTTTATCTGGTCGGTGATTAGCAATTTCTTTAGCCCGGTAAAATCCGTTACACCCGATCCCGAAAGCCAACCATCTAAGAAATGTTCCAGATCAAAAATTAATTCCTTCCACAATGCGTTCGGTTTTTTCTGATGGCTCACGAAACGCTGCCTATATGTCTCAGTTTTTATCTTAAATCGTTCCAGCAAAACTTGTTTAATATGCTCGTAATCCTGAGCTTTGTCTTCCGGTTCTTTCGCTATGATGTGAGCCAAATCTAACGGCAATAATGACAGTAGTTGAGAGACCCATTCAGCCTCGTCAATCTCGGCGGTTTTTAATTGCCTCTCTAGTAATGTCAGATAAATTGACATATCAGTTTGGTTACTATCAAACTTAGGTATTAAATGCTTAATATCTCTTCGCGGTCTAGAATTTTCATTTCGGCTTGAATGTGAGCTATTAATTTCCGAGGAATTAAATATTCTTAAACGCTCCAACTCAAATTCCCGTTCGCGCTGCCTTTCAGCTTGTAATTCTGCCTCTACGCGCTCTTTCTCTGTTTTTCGTTCTTCCACTATAACTTCATATCTATCTTTTACGAAGTCAATATCTGGGAACTTTTTAATTTTCCTGATCAGATCTACTACTTTATTTGAGGGGTCAGTCTCGATCCCTAATTCTTCCGTCAGGGAGAATAAATCTATTTTTAACGCTCTGTTTAAGAAAGCCATTTCTTAATTTAATTCTACTTACAAACTGATTAGCTATCTTACTCTCAAAAAAAATATTTTAAGCTACACAAAACTCAACTGATTTTAAACACAAGGAACTCCTTTATGTATCAACAATACACATAAAACACAGTTGATTTATACAATACACAAAATAAATTCTATTAACTATTTCACCAGTTTTGAATAATTTACTGAAATCAGCAGATTTCTATTCAACTAATTACTGCAAACTGTCACACAATTTTTCATCTAATACACATTCGAAAAAAGTCAAAGTTATCATTCATCGAATGCATTTGGTTCAGCCACTGAAACCTGTGGTTACATTTAGCATTTACAAGTTAATTAGCATCTACAATTTAACATTACTTCTATAACTTATTAACAGAACTTGTACACCAAAATTTTAATCTTTATAATTAGTCCCCAATTATAATTTAAAAATTTCTTTACTGCATTGCTTTAATAGCCAATTCTAAATTGCTACACTGAAATTTCAAATTTTACTTCAGTGATCGACAGTTACTTTTATAATAAATTTACTGCCTCTAGAGAAAGGAAAGTTAAGAAGCACTCACCGGTGTGCAGGAGACTCGGAACACTTCGTCGGTTGGTTGATACCAGGTTGGAGGTAGAGGGAATTCCAATCGAAGTTGAGTCCACTCGTCGAACTTGCGACTGGAGAATTCCTTTCTAACTTGGGTCAGTACGCTCTTGCAGCTCAGCGATTCTTCCTCGCTTTGAGTTCCACTCGTCGATCTTGAAGTTGGCAATTAACACGCAACTTTTTTAAAAGTAACTTTAACCTAGATATTGTAAGTTTTCTCAGACTAGAAATCTCTGAGTCTGAAACGCAAGTCCAGTTAGCTAATGATAGCTTACCGCGCAAAGTTCTATCCCACCGCTGCCACCAAATATTAAAGCTGTAAAGTCTCGATCCAAAAACAGGTAGCGATATGATCAAATTTTTTTATTTACAGCTTTATTACATAAAAACAACTCTTTCTAATCTAGGTTAAATGAATTATGCTATTTACAACACGAAAATTACACAAGAATAGTTCCTCGAACCATTTCGAAGGAAACAACTTTACAAGAACAGCTAACAGGCTGTTGGCGTCTTAGGCTACTCCGGGGGTAGCTCTCGGAATCCACCGAATTTTCTTCGGGTGGAATTCTACGCAGAAGTCCGATTCACACGAAGCTTCTCCTCCTTGGTTCACACGAAGCTCCTCTCCCTCTTCTTCCGAAAAATCTCACCTTTTATTTTCCTCTCAGACTCCCTGTTACCCAATCACCGTTCAGAACAACCTGAATCGTCTCTGGTCGCCCGTGGGAAAATGTCCATTGATGATTCACCCTCCACCATGGGAAAAATGCAGGACATCTGGAGTGTTTGACACTGTCGCCTTTCGAAGACACGATTTATTTGCCTGGGAAACGCACGTGTGGTTCCTTATCTGGATTAGCACTAAATGGCCAGATGACCGTACTTAAAAGGAGGGTCTTCCATTTGGCAATCTGGAGGCACTTAACACTGTGGGAGTTTCGTTGATGAAGAATGGCCCGGAATGTACATTACCGTGTGTGGGAAAAAGGAATGTCACAGTGGTCACCCAGGAAGAAGCTGATTCATTACAGTACTAATAAATCTTTGCTAAATAAAAGTGCTCTAATCTTCGGATATGACAAAAAGTATTCACCTCTCATGTTAAATCAATTAAATGTATTTCTAAAATGTATCCTTCTAAAATTTTAAAAATATAAGCGATTCTTTATTTGCACAATTTTATTAGTGTTAATACTAATTTACGAAAAATTATCTTATATATTCTTTATTTCCACAATTCTATAAGTGTTAATACTAATTTACGAAAAATTATCTTATATAATTTTTTTAAATATTATGTTTTTAATAAAAATCAAAATTGCGAGCCTTTTTAAGTTGTTTTTCATTTCAAATCATACTTGTATTTAAAGAAACGAACATATCTATCATTACAATGTTTGCTTATTTTTCTGTTATCAATAAAACTATTTTAAAATATATTAAGCCTTTCGACAGAACTGCGCCAACACCAAATAACATTTACACATTTATTTTTTTAGCAAAAGAAACACCTTAATAGTGTCTAAGGTCTTAACTATTAAACACATAAGTAAATAGCCCTTTTTTTCTATCATCGACAAATATGTATCAGATATTTGTAACAAGTACATGGAACTACTGTATGTTTTAGCTTATGAGTCGTTTTCTAATACAAATGCTTAAATTTTTGAATATGCGCGTCCAATTGTTTTGTCTTTTTTCATCATCATATGTGTAGCATAAAACATTAATATATACTAAATGTATGCTAATAAGAAAAAAAAAAGAACCGATAAACGCATAATTATGTCAGAAAAAGATCTTTCAAAATTGTAATTATATTTTTCATGAATTACTCAAGGCAGCATATGAGTTTTTTTACATATCATGCGTCATTCCAGCCTTTTGCAATACTTGAAAATTGAGTTAAGCAAGAGTTGAAGAGAAATATGATTTATCTGACAGAATAAAAATGACAAAATTTATTGTACGTTTCTATGTCAACATTTGGCAGAATTTTTTCAGCTTCAAATATATATTCCGTTAATTTCTAAACCCTGTTAATTTCTAAAATTTCTAATCTGTAAACAAAGATATATTATTTTTTAACAGAGCCATGTTTAACTATCAGTGGGTCTTGAAAAACTACTTCTTAAACATTTTGAGTCCACGAGGATCGCAAATATTATACATAGAACACATTGATTTTTCAAAACTTGACTGGTACTCCTTGCTTGATCATATTTTAAATCAAGGAGTTTGAATTCCAATCAAAATCAATGTTTCAATTGTGGTTTATATCTATTGAATGAAACTAATTTTATAAGATTCGTTTTTCATTTAAATTTAAGTAAAGATAATAAATCCGCTATTTTTATTTTTATCAAGTGCAGGATGTCAGAAAAGATTTAGTTTCATATGAAAAATATTACAAAACACTTATCAGAAATAATTTGAGACAGATATGAAATACAGTCTAAACCTTCATACAGAAAATGATAGTAAAGAAAAACTTGGAATTTCGAAATTTTCTGACGAAACATGAAGAAAAATTTAAATGAGTGTGAGAGTAATCAATATCAGTAAATTTCCAAAGCAAGAAATGAAAATTTACTGATATTGATTTGCATAAAAAAGAAAATAAGTGCAATTTGTATCCAAGAATTTTTATTTCTATTTTCGTGACTTTTCCACATATTCGAAACCAGTGAAGTAAATAATCATGCATATATGTATGAAAGAAAAACTGAAAAAAAAAAAAAAAGGAATAGCTATGGATGGTGTAATTTGAGCTCTTAGATAAGAATCTATTTCTTCGAAAACTTCTGCTCTGTTGTCATGAATTCATTACAAGTTCTTGCAGCGAGCCCAAATTTTGTGAAGACTGCAAATCGAAAACGAGCCTCGGGCCATTTTTCTCTTTTTAAATGCAGTTAAGGATCGATGCATGGCATAAAAAGATGCCTTTGAGCAGATTTTGTCTTTTATTTATTCTTTTATTTGAAGTTCTGGAGGAGGAAAGAACTGTTAATGAGAGATAGAATAGGAATAGATCTTGATGATTTCAAAATTCTGTTGATTTTTCTCTTTATTTATAAAATATTCCAAATCAGTTTATAAACGAAAGTGACGATACAACAGTGCACATAATTAGATATTTATGTTTTCTCTATAAAATAAAAAAGTTTTTATTTTTATAATAGTTTGAAAGAAAAAAAAAACTCAGTGTAAACGAATTTAGGTTAAAAAGTCATTCGAAAAATTGTCATATTTAGAACAACTGATTTTTGTCTTTGCTTACTTAAGGTTAACAATTAAAAAATTAAAGCAACTTTTGTAAGGTGACTCTAATGCCAATCAGAGTATTTATATCAACATGCAGTAAAAAAAAAATCAGTAATATGCTCCGAAAAATGATTCTAATGGCTGGATATCATTTCAGAATTTATTAAAAAATGGCACTAAAAGTAATGAGAAAAATGAATATTTAAAGTTTGAAATGGTTTTCTATTGTGATATGTCTGTTTAAAAATATTTATTGAAAATTACAAGTGCTTCGAAAGTATTTTACAAATGTTACTGACGATAAAACCGATAATAAAGATAATACTTTTGGGTAGAGAAACAGAATCATTCAAAATTTAAAACGTTTTATTGAATATTATAAGCATATAATCTATACATGTTCTACTTATTTTCACACGCCACTTTGTTTCGAAAGAAATCATATTTCACAACTTCCAAAATGTTATTGGAAAATATTAAATTTTTAGCCATTGGAAAAATGTTATATTACAATTTATTTTTTAATTATAGAAATTTTAATAATTCATCATGAAAAAATTAAACTTATATTGTGTCACACCTAAAAGAAATACTAGTTCAACAATATTTTGAATAAAATCTCTTCTCCATTTCGTAAATTTTATCACTCTCACAGCGTCTTTGATAGTCCAAGAATCATTGTTAAGAGAACAATGAAAATAGTTCTATTTATGATTCAATAAAGGGTAATTAAAATTATTTTAAAAATAAAATTTTGCCTGAAAATGATGATAACGATAAACATCTAGTATGAGGCAAATCGCAATTTATTAAAAACAAATAAGAAAACAATAATAAGCGAACTAAACAAATAATAACCAAATTATTAAGATATTGAATTCATGTTGTTTCCGGTAATGTATGATGAAACAGATCTGCAAAAACTGATTAAATGAGCATGAATTAATCAATCCATTAATGTGAAAGACAAATACAATTTCGTTGTAATCCCTTCACTACATTTCATATCTTTTACTTTTGCTACTATTAAGTTAAGTTAGCGTCCCGTTTAAAAGCAACATTAGGACTATTTTGAAACGGACCTAGTGATTTTGTACCCCGGTAGGGTAAAAAAGATTCCCACTAAGGCTTTCATGTTTTGTAAAGACTTTAAACTTTGCTTTATATTAAGAAAATATTGCTCGATACAAATCAAGTAATTAACGTATTTGAATTAACATATTGTATTTCTTAACTAGAATGGAATTGAAATAATTAAAAAATTAGAATTCTTTCAAAAAATTACAATACAATTTATGCATGTTTAATTCCTTTTATTTCTTCAAATGTGCGGTTCAGATACCTTAGTTAAAAGGAATTCCCGAAAAGAATCTACTTCTTACATAAATTTTAATGAAACAATGCATCTTTTCATTTTCAAAGCCACCCATAACACATTCTTCTTTTTATCAGTTTATCTCTTTCTTTCGGAGATTTTTCAGACTCATTATATTCTAAGAAATCCATTGGGACTAAAATGTAGCAATAAATGAAAATATAGTATATGGTATCTTTTTCATAAAAACATAATTCTCTGCAGATACATATTTCATAGAATGTAACATTAATATTTTTGTTTCTCTTTTTCTCTGTACTGTTCCTTTCAATTTTTTAATGATATACTAGAATATCTAAAATGACTTTTTTTCGAGTTCGAGAAATGGGGTAGCTTATTTTCAATAAAAACATTAAATATGTTTTTTTAAATCATAAATGAATGTAAAAAATATTTTCATTCTAAAACGAATACTTTGAAAGAATAAAGTAATTTATATTTTTATTCTGAATGTTTTATCTTTTTAGGAGCAAAAATAAAATATATTCAGCCAATGGATTTTACTGCCGGTGAATTCAATTTCTTTCCGAAGTAAGAAAGGACGGAGATTATATAATTTCATACGAGGAATGTTGCACTGATTGACAAGAATTGCGAACCAGTTACTAACTTTCATGATCTTATTATCATTAAGGCTTATTATAAGTAAATGTACATTAGTTATATCTGGTTGTAACTATGTAACATTAGAATTCATAAGATTCAAATGTCGTAAACATATAATTTTTTTGAAAACGATAAAATAATGTCAGATGTAATAATGAATGCAATAATATTTAATAAATGTACCTAATTATTAATATATTATGAAATGTCATAAGCATGATACAAAATCGAACAAAGACTATTATATTAAAAAAGGCGTGCGCTTAAAGAATATTTGTCTTTCATTCTTGTTAGGGCAAATAAGTAGTAAAATCAAGTGGTCATATATCATTTAATGGCGTTATGATTGTTGTCCTCCAGAGATAAACGATTCGAAAGAAAATCTTTATCAAGTTTTTGTAATATACTTGTGATATGTAAAAGGAATGTTTTCATTAAATAATTCCATATTTTCAACACCCTTCATGACAAAAATAAAAAGGAATATAAATGATATCACCATCAACTTAGAGAATTTTCAATTAAAAAAATACAAAAATAATAATAATAAGTTAGATGAAACAAGAAATTGGCCAATTTTCAAAGTTATGTATAATTCTTAACCTACTTAAATCTTCAAATTTCTCATATAATCTACGGATTTTTAATCTATTCCCGATTGATCTTTAAAGTTTATTTCCAATTTTCAACAACTGATTTTTCTTTAACTACATAAATTTTTTTAAAACAGTCAATATAATTATATAGTAATATAAAATCATTGTATAGAATGACTATCATAAGCAATAACGCATTCTCTTAGAATTTAATGCATTTCTAAAGAATTAAAGATAGATATATTAGATTCTGGGCGTTGACTGTTAAACAGTCGATAAATTTAACTTTGTTTAAAATTTTAAACACCAATGCATTAAATATAATGGGATGAAAATATTTATGACTGTTATTTGTCACACTCTACCTGACAGACAAAAATATTTTTTTTTCAAATAAATAATGGCTTAGATAACTTTGCTAGTGAAACTGAAAGTGAAGAAAAAATGATTCCCTATTCTTATTTTGGCGGACTGGCAGAAAAGAATTACAAGTAAATTTAGAGATTCATAATTTCCCATCGGTACAAAACAATTGAAATATTAGTAATTAACACACACAGATGAAATTATATTATTTTTAATAACATGCATATATTCTTTCATTCTCACTTGTCGAATTTTGCTTTCATTTAATTGTGTTTAACTAATGCGGTGTTTTTTGAGAAAAATAATATTATATATCGACGTTTATATGAGTGGACATTTCACAGAATATAATTTTTATTTTATTCAAATGTGAATTTTCTTATCAAGATCAAGAAAATGTGAATTCTATTATCAAGATCTATTAATTATGCGTCTTGATACAGTTTTGATAAAATGTGCTTGAGAGTTCTAATGAGCAACAATTTGACAAAATTAGAATTTGTTTTGGTGATGAACGGGCAAACTGCTATCTCTAAAAATCAGATAAATGCTACATTTCCAGATCTGAGATAGTTGTTGATGGTAGGAAAAATGTTTCTTTTTTGTATTCATTGTAATATAAAAGATAAATTGATTGACTAGGAAAATGTAAATTTTTCTCGAAGTGGAAATCTGCGTTTCTACTAAATTGAATTACTTGACTTTACAAACTTCTAAATCTTAATTACTTTTTTTTCTTATTGCTGCTTTTATAGAAATACACTTTCTTTAATTCAAAATTGATGACAGAATGGCTATAAATATATCAACATTTATATGCTGCATTTTACAGAATTGGAGATATTTTTAATAAAACTGCAGGAAGCATAAATTCTCTCAATTTATGGATGATTTTTCACATAAATTGGTTACTGAATTCAGAAACCTAATAAAACATTATCTATTACCGTATATTTCAAGAGTAATTGGAAGCATCCCTGGAATTGAGGTTGGTTGATTAGTATAGAATTTGAAAAATGGGATATTTTAATAAACCTATGAAAACATAAATTGCATTCATAAAAAAAATATATGCCTCTTTCTCATTTAATGAGATCATTTTGAATTTACGAAGCACACATTTCCAATTACTTCAATTGATTCTAGTGAATTTTTATTACCTTAAATGATATTTGCAAACGATCTATATTGTAAACATATATATGGTTAAATTGATATAAATAACGCTTAGGTAATTTAATACTTCAGAAGAATCTCATTACACGAAATTAATATTAATTTTTAGTCTTATTTTAAAAATGTTTTAGATAATCATACGATAGAAAATTGATAGCTTGTAATTTGAATTTCTTTAAAAATCTGATTACTTTTGTAATAGTTGTTGTTCTATACATCAATATATGTTTCACTGTATTACTGCAATAAGAAACTTTGACTTCTTAATTTAATATACAGCTTATTTATATTTTTAGAATTTTTAATGTAATTAACATATATTTACACAAAATTCATATTGGAGGGAAAGATAAAAATGGTTTAATGACCATTGGAATATTAATTTTTTTTTCTAAAAATTGAAATGATTATTTTATACTGTGGTGCTACAATTCATTCTTCTACTACAACATATTCAGTTTTATTTATAGGATTATAAAAAATAATTGCTTAAGAGGAAATCATTGTAACTTAGGAAATATATGAAATATGTATTAATCATTTATACTATAAAAAACATTCGAATTATGTCATTTTAGAAAAGTCAAATACTGGTATTTTAAAATTTTATCAATTGAAAATGAAATTTTGTTATCTATTATCTAATAAACAGAAGAAAGATAATATTTTTACTTCCTCGGAATGGGAAGACAATGGGGTGTGAAAGCTTATTCTTTCCATGCAGAATGATAAAAATTAATGCAATCTTCTCTTATACCAAATAATACATAAATAAAAAAAACATACTAGAATTTTAGCAGCAGTTTTGTTAACAGAAAATAATCGATAATATTTGAACATGCATTATATGGCAAGGAATATAAATGCAAGGGAAGACAAATTACTAAGATGTATTAATCCTTTAATATACAAAATTCACATCAATTTTCACTTCACAACTTTATTCGTTCATTTAAAGTGTTTATATGGGATAAATCTTGGGGAAATATTTCACAAAAGCAACTTACCAGGAAAGAATAGTGCATGTGCTAGCGAATTTTATCATTTTTTAATAATAGTTTGTTATCCATTTCTCACAATGCAAATATTTACATTAATGTTTAGAATATTTAAAATAAGCCAAGGCGAAGCAAATTTCTTTATTGTATGAAGCTTATAATAATGAAGAAGTAAGTTTTATTCATTGTAAGTTCTGAATAACTTAGCGATGTATATGGAAATTAAGTTATTTTTCTGAATAAGTTAGTAATTAGTAAGGAAATTAAATTATTATTCTGAATAAGTTACTGATTAGTATAAGTTAGTAATTAGCAATTCTGACATCATGAAAGAGATAATTTCACACAATTTAGAAAATATTTCTAAAATATATCCTAATATGAGGGTTAAAGTTTGATTGAAATTTAAATTCAACTCATAAAACATCAAAACTAAAACAAAAATAATACCAATAATTAATTAAATAAAATACTATATCATTCATTTTTTAGTGTGCTTATGGCTTCCTGCATAAAATTCACATAGCAAATCGAAATATAGCATTAAACTCCACAGTCAAATAAAATTTATGTATGTCATTAAGAATTGAAAGAATCGTAAACGTTTAAGAGCTAAAAGATTTATTACTTTGTCAAGGATAAATAGTTCACCATTAGATTCCTGTTTTAGTTCTCCCAACCGTACAGTTTTACTTTATATAAGAGCTGAATGCATTTTCCAAAATAAATTAAATTTTAATTCAGGGGATTCTCAGTTACTTCTATGTGATCAGATTATTTTCTTGGTAATAAGTATAAATCTTCCCTTTAAGTATACACTTTTTTAAATTGAAAAATATTTTTTATTCAAATTTACCAAGCAATGTTAAAGGAATTGAAAGTAGGGAAACAATACTTTTTTTATTTGCACAAAATTTTTTAAACTTAAATTTAGAGAAGAAGATATATGTATTGTAAAATCATTATGAAAGTTGAGTATTTGAAAAGTCTGCAAGACATTTTTTTACTTACTGCATTATTTATATTCTAATACTTTATAAATATAAAATCATTGACCGTTCCTCCTAAAATAAAATGATATAATTTGATTTTGATTTTTTATATGATTAATTACCATGAAAATATAAACACATTTTCAGATTCCTCTAGTATTTATATCTTGAGCATCAAAATTTGTGTTTGAAATCTGTATGAAAAACATTTTAAAAAATATTGTTGATATGGTATTTCGTAAAAATATAAATTTTAATTAATTTTGATTTGCACATGAACTTGATCAATTAAATTATTTCAATTAGTTATATAGTAGGATAAGAAACTCTACAAATATGAATAGATTGAAGGCATTAATTAAATTCGAATGAATATGTACATATTTACGTTATAAAGAAGGATATATTAATTAATGTCTAACAAATTTTTAGATTAAACACAGAAAAATAAATAATATGAAATGCATATGAGAAGTATCCTATTGAATATTAATTTTTATCTAAATTTATCTACATTTTTATCGACATTTTCTTTCTTAATTTTACTATATGCATTACACAAATTAAATTTTTTTGTTTTAAATTTATAATTTTGTGGAACATATGGTAGTGGTTTTTCTGCTTGTCCTCTAGTTCCCTTTTTTTAATTTTTTATCTGAATGCCTATTATATCATCACATATCAGCATGTATTTTAGGGACAGAATGTCCCTTTATCTCTAAATTCTAAATTTCTAATTATTGTTGATTGATCTTATTCCGATTTAAAACCTACTGGCACACCCCATGTAATAAAAAATATAAAATACTAAATATTTATTTTACTTTGGAATAAATAATTATGTCTTTTCAAAAATGAATAGATTGAAGGCTTGTCTTGTCATACGTATCCAATACTTTTAAATATTAAAATTTTACGAATAAAACTTATTGGTTATTATAAAACTTTAAAAACTATTAATTCATTATGTTTCAAATCATAAATACAGAATATTTCATCACAAATCTTGCAGTTATTGCAATTTTTTAAAAAAAAAATAGAAAGGGGAAACAAGTAACATATTTAGCTTTTACTCGACAAAAATGAATTCTGGCATCAATTTTTATTTCAAGTTTTCAAAGGTTTTTAAAAAATTACTCATTTGCTATTTTCAGATAATTCTTAAGATAATAAATAAATAAATAAATATATATATATATATATATATATATATATATATATATATATATATATATATATATATATATATATATATATATATATATATATATATATATGTATATATATATATATATATATATATATATATATTATTTTGAAAAAAAAATTTATTTTACAGTCGACTTATTCTATTTGTTTTATAATAATATACAGTTATTCTACATTTTACTAAATACGAATCAAATACAAAAGTCAGTGAATAATTATTTTTGTAGAGATGTAAAATTTATACTTTATACTATTCATCAAATATTTGATAATAGACAGAGAAGAAGAAAAACGAAGCAGTTTTTTGCATCAAAAGAGAAATTTTAAAATTATTAGAGGAGGGTTTCTTACATTATAATTAAATATATATAATTTAAATATTAAATTTGCAACATATATAGCAAAGTAAGAAAAAAATCCAAATGTTACCAGAATTAACGGGCAGCGTTTTTTTCCATAACAGATAATCGCTATAATATAGGGACATAGTTTAAAAAATACTTTTCCTGTACCCGATTCTACTGCAAAGATTTGTCCAATGTCATGCATTAAAAAATATGAGACTGTTAAAAACTTTAATTTTAGAGAAATTTTACAAACATTTTTGGAAAACATATGAATGACCAAATTAAATATTTAGCTATATTGATGAGAAGCGTATATTTTATTGATATCAAACGTAAGTGTTATGATTTGATAGAAACATCATATTTAAAACTATGAACATATAATTATTTCTACATATATGGCTTCCTCGTAAATATAAACCATATTTTATATATTTTTCGTTTCTTCATTAAACGTGGTTATTAATTATTATATTTTGATTTAATACTATCCAATATGGAAGCCGATAATGAAGTCATCAAAGCAAAATAAACTATTATGTTTATTTCAACAAATGAAATTGAATAATGTTTTATTATGAAAACTTTATATAAAAATTAATTTGAAGAATTTATAATACATTTTTGAAAACAAAATTCTTCACTTAAAATTTTGTCTTTGAAACAATAAATTAATTATCGGAACATAAAGTGACTGTTATTGCAGCACAAAAATCTGGACATTAATTAATTTGCATAATATTCAGACTATGCATAAATGAAAATATTACCTAATTACCTGCATTTCCTTCAGCATTCCCTTTTACTAACTTCTAACTAATTAAATAAGTTAGAAGTCCAAAAGTAATTTAATTAGTTAATTAAATTTTCTGAAGTCTCGATTAGCTACTTATATGAAGAGATTTCATCTCTAAAGTATCTTTCCAAATTACTAAGTTAGCGAAAATATTAAACACTTCATTTCAAGTTGTAGAAGGCAATTCTGCAATGAGCCCTCTGTTTCTCATTAAGAATAGATATTTTCTAATGAGAAAAAGATCTCTGAAAATTCTGAAACCTTAAAATTCTCAGTTAATAATCAAGTTCCTAAATGTTAAGTGAATTTTTCTTTGTATATTTTCCAACATGTTTTGGTCGGGTTTTTTACCATAGTAATGTTTAATGATTAATTCGATTATAATTATGTTTGCATGAATCTAGAAATTATGTTTGCTTGAATCTAGAAATAAATTTGGATAGAAATCAGCAACTGCATTTCGTAGGAAAAAAAACAATTTTGTACTTTTAGAAGGGTTTTTTTTAACAATTATTTTGTAAAAGAACGTTACGTAAATAACCATATATATCAATTATTGAAATAAATAAAATTTTTTGGAATCAATCAAAAATTAACAATAATAGTAGTTTTTCTAATTATATAAAAATACTAAAATCTGTGTAATTTATTTAGAATATTAAAATAACTATTTGCTTATTTTAAAAATTGTTTGTATTGATTTTTTTGTATTTTCTATTTGAATTTGACTCTTATTACAGAAAATGTTTCGTCTCTATAAAAATAACTTTTCAGTATATAACTTTTATATAAATATTTTATATAGTGACATGTAATAAAATAAGTTTTTAATTATAATGTCTTTTTCTTTTTGTGGAAGTTAAAAAGATGGGATGATAAAAAAAGAAGATAAATAATCCTTTTAGGCAATTAAACCACCATTTCTCATCAAAACATCTTAAATTTCATAGGTCTATAATAAATTACTAAACAAAATTTTTATCTAAAAAAAATAAAATTCTTACAATAAAAATTGGTTTTTCATTTTTGGTGACAGTTAAGCAAAATAAATAATTCAGAATAAATGAAGGAAAAAATTAATTTGAGATAAAAATATTTTGGAATGAAAAAAAAAAGGTGAGACAGGGAAAATTTGAACGAATTTTGAAGATTTCCTGATTTTCTTGGAAATTATCATAGGAGATAGATAATATAATTTAAGTGAATATATAACAAGTTCTGAAAATCTAATTAAATAATTCTTTTTTGTAAAATAATATATTAATTCTGCAGTCTCAATTACAACATAATCATTTTAGTTTGTCCCCAATAACACCAATAAAGGTAGGCTGTTGTAAACACATGCTTTGGCTTTTGTTCTCGGTAACGAAATGCTATGTCGAGGATTTATTTTAACTGATTAGAAACAACCACATATTTCCTAAAATTTTATTTATGATCCCTTTCCAATTACACAAAATCACAGTTGTGTTTTTGAAATGAATTTAATTTTAGAAAATATTGCATTTAAACTCTAGTAATACCATTTAATTAGGATAACTTATGAATATTCCACACCAAATATTGTTGGGAAATAAATTTGTGTAAAAAGTGGGGTTGACTGAATCACAGGAAATATCTGAGGGAAATATCTAAGGCTTAGAAACAAGATTTAAAACGTATAAGGACAAATGCATCTATTAGAAGCAGAAATTACAGTTATTATTTATTAATACAGTTATATTTACAGTTATTATTCAATAACTATTTCGCTTGATTTTTCATAATAATTTCAAGATATGCAATTTTACCTGAAAAGTCTATTAAAACTATAGGATTCGGTGAAATAACTTTATCTGAATCCCGGAAATTGGAAATAATCATTAACTACCAAAACTTGATTTGATTTTGTCAAACTCGTGCCCCTCACACTTGCACATTCACTTGATCATCGTCAATTGCAATAATTACTCAAACGTACAATTAGCATATCTCTATTCTCGTACTTTCAATATAATCGATCAAGCTAGGCAAAGTTTTCTTTAAAAACTCTATCGTGGTTGATTCAAAATAAGTTATCACTTTCTCCATCTCTTCAATTACAAATTCTTATTGAAACGAATAAATTTCATCATCTACAGATACTGACAATCTGTAGATGATGGCTCAAAGTTGGAAAGATGAAAAATGTGTATAATGAATGTTATCTTTCTTGTTTCATTCATTTTGTAATTATCGTATAAACTTATACAGCCTGAGAGACAGATATCCTCTGACTCTCAGGCTGTATAAGTTGCAATTCTCGAAATTTGGATATAGGTAAATTTCGTGCAAATGCCATTTGGTTTCCACTTTTATATAAAAACCATATACGAAATTTCATTCACTTAGCTCAAAACGTTTTTGAGCTAACTTTATAATAGAAACATATATACAGGATATATACATACATATATACATACATATATATATATATATATATATATATATATATATATATATATATATATATATATATATATATATATATATATATATATATATATATATATATATATATATATATATATATTTCAAACTCAGAAAGTTTTAAAATCAGAAGATTTTTAAAATTTTGAGCTCAAAGTTTTCGATGATTACGATATTTCCTATAACTTCATATGTGGAAAAAGTAATAAAAAAGTGAAGATATAATACCGCAAAATGCAGATGATAGATGAATTAGATATTTGCGTTTTTAACAGTGCTATGATATTATGGGACTCTCTGCAATGAAAAATTCATCCTACCTGTAGTCACATATGTTAAGATTTGTAGTTTTATCTGAAATTTAGTTATCACAACACCTTTCAATTGCAATGCAACAGTTAATGTAACATTCAAATAATTTATTACAATTCTTTGAAAATAGTCTACTCATCCTGGCTATATTAATGTAGAAATTATTCTTACAAATACTATGTATCGAGCATTGTATTATTGAGACATTATTTCATTTCTTGATTTTTTTGTGATTTATGTGCATTTTCTATAGGTATTAACATACTTTATATCCTCTGTAGATGAACAAATTTACTGGTATCGAAAGTAACGAACAAATATTTTATTTTAAAGCATTTTATAATAAAATACAATAAAGCACTTTTATTATAAAATATTCTTTGCAAAATATGATTAATTAAATAATTAAATAAGAAAGAGGAATAATTTCTTATAAATTGACATATTACGATCAATTTAGCTAGCATTAATAGACAGTTAGACTGAAAAATAAATTAACAGCAAAAGGTAAATTTTATATAATATTTTTTGAATATTAAATTTCTTTCTTTTTTTTTTCTTTCCTAGGAAACACTGAAAATTCAATAAAATTTATGGTATAACATAGAGCTTTTACATTTATCTCGTTATTCGATAAGAATTTTCCTCAAGTCGTAGCATAGTACTGAATTTTTGATTTATTATTCTTTTTCCTAAGAAAAAAAGTAAGAACAAGAAAGAAAAAAGAATCCTTTTAGAGCATTAATCTTGAGCTCCCAATCAAAGCATGTTTTATTTCATCAGTGTACGCCAAGCAATGGAACAAAAAAAAGAAGGATTCGGATCCGCAGTGATCGGCGTGGTTGACATTTTCTTGTGCTCTTCAAAATATGGCTATAAAATGAAAAATGATGGATAATTTCTGTTGAATGTGATGATCAAGTGTAGCTGAAACCCTGGAGTAACAGGTTTTTGAATTTTATTTCAAAATTCTTTAGCATCTTAGAAGTTTTTGACTTTCTGAAGTGTAGTTGTGGCAGAAACGCCCACTTGTTTGGGTAGCCATTTTGTTGTTTGTTTACCATTTTAGAAACTGCTATCGATATCTGCGTTCAGTGCATGAACTATTTGCATGACTCGGATATTGTCCTTCTGTATCGAAAGATTTCTTTACTGTGCAGACTCTTATTTTGTGATTTTTTACCAATTTTAATTCCAATTTATGGAAAGTGTCCATAAATGTGTTGATTATTAGTTGACAACAAAATTGTTTGGAAAATATCAGTTCTCTTTAGTGCATCTAATTAGAAGAAATTCTTGTTACACTTTTGATAGTTTTTTTGGTGCAAAAAAAAATTAAGATTTTATTTGGACAGTTTTTTTTTTTACATTCTTTTCTAATAATTCAAATTTAAAATTGGGAAAGCTTTCCAAACATTTTGTTAAAAGCTTGCTTAAGCTTTACTCTCTGTTGCACTAGAAATTTAGACTTTGTGGGAAAAAAAAATGGAATCAGACATAAACAAGACGGATAGGGAACACTTTGCTGATGATAGCGATATTCTAACTGATGATGAGAATTTATTTTACTCACCAAAAGGAGCGGGAATGATAATCCCCGATACACCAACTCCAATTAAAGAATTTAAAGGATTGACATATAAAGACTTTAAAAAATCATCGGATTCTGATTCAAATGAGATAATTGAACCGTCAATGCAGACGGACAGCAAAATGCAAATGGCCACAAAATGGAAAAAGAAAAATGTAAAAATGAAAACAGGGGAAAATCTCCCTAAAGATAAAAGACCGTGCATTCCTCGTAAAGGCAAAGATAAAGAAAGAAATGACGGTATTGCAAATGCTAAAAAAGCAAAGAATGTGGATGCAAGTGAAAACGAAACACCAGAGGAAAATAAGCAACCCTTTGGACCACTGGGAATATTGGAAACATTTGAAAATATTATCAGTAAATATAGGATTGAAGGTAACGCGGCTGAAGAATTGAAAGACTTATTTTTGAAAGTTTTGTCAAATTCTTCAGCAACCAAAATGAATTCAACAGATGACAATCATGGACCAACATTCGCAAATGTGGTGAAAAATCTTAACAGTGATGGTATAGCGGGAAAAAAAATTCCATTAAAACCAGGTTTAACGTTTATTAGAAGGATCCAAGCCTCTAAAAAGCTGTTGGGGGAAGAAAGGAATCAAATTCAACAAAAAATAATTAACGCGAATGAAAACGATAATAAAACAACACCATTGCTAAGACCTAAAGCAAACCTCCCTACACTGGTAGTTAGACCAATTACAGAGTCAATAGACTCATCGATTAAAATGAGAAAGACATTAGAAGCGAATATCAACCCAAAGGGGATGGAAATTAAAATTATGGGTTTGAAGCCAGCAATGGGAAATGGAGTTCTGATTCAAGTTGAAACACCGGAAATGGTAACAAAGTTAAAAGATGCTATTAACAGTCATACAAATTTGCAAAATGTATGCAAGGCTACTACTCCACAGATAAGAATGCCTCAAATCATTATATATGATGTGGAAAAGAGTGAGAGACCCAGGGAGGAAGAGGAATTGGATTTTCCCAATCAAATCAAGCTAAGCAATGACATAGTAGGGAATATGCGGGTTCTATTTAGGAAAAAAGGAAGAGGCAGCTCGTCTCACTGGGTTATAAGTTTGGACCCCAAAGCGTTCCGAATAATTAAAGATAAAGCAAGATTACAGTGTGGTTTCGGATCGTATAGATTTAGAGAATTTGTGGAACCCCTTAGATGTTTCAAATGTCTCAAATTTGGGCATGTTCGATCTAAATGTATGCAAAAAGAAGATAGCTGCTCCAAGTGCTTGGAAATGCATAACTATAAAAATTGCACAAAGCAAAATCCAGAATGCAGAAACTGTAAAGAATATCGCAAAAGAACAAAAATTATGATTCTAACGGATCATATTGCAACATCGGAACATTGCCCTGTATTTATCAGGGAGAGAGATCAGTTGATTAAACAGACGAACTATGTTTAATAAGCCTTTCAATGATTACTCTTGGCGTGTTATTCAACATAATATAGGTCGGGGTAAATATGCAACAAAGGAACTCCCAAATTTGTTTGGGGACAATATTCCAGATGTCTACTTGTTACAAGAACCATATACAATGAAAGGAAAAATAATAGGACTTCCCCTAGGATGGAGAATAATTTCTCACCCTTACGGGAAGGCGATTATAGCAGTAAGAAACCAAGATATTTCTGTTTTGACAAGATTTACTAGCGAAAACATAGTAGCAGCCAATTTATCAGTGGGAAATAGTGAAATTACTATGGTATCGGCATACTTCCCACCGACTCACAATAAAGAAGAAATCTGCAGAGAACTTGGAAATCTGTTTGAACAGTTGGGGACATCATCCATACTTATTGGAGGAGATTTCAATCTTCATAGTCTACTGTGGGGAAATGGAATTCCCGATCATAGACCACAAGATGAAGCCGGCTCGTTTATAGAATTCATTTATAAGAAGAACCTTGTTATTTGGAATGATCCAAACTCATTGCCAACGTTTCAATCTGCACGTGGAAGAAGCTGGATTGATGTCACCTTATTAACTAAAGACCTGCATGACAAAGTAATGGGCTGGAAGGTAATCCAAAGTACTTTGAGTGACCATGGCTTTTTGGATTTTCAAATTAATATGGGTGGCAAAGTTGTTTCAGCAGAAAGATTTAAATTAAGCAAGTGGAAAATTCGAAAAATTAGTTTTCAAGTGGCTGAAAAATATGCTGATATAAGAGAAACAATGCAAAGGATGAAGACTAAAAAAGATTTAGAAGTATGGGTAGAAGAATTTACAGAATTCATTCAAGGAATTAGCCAAGGATCGAACAGTAAAGAGACAAATCATCTCAGGGTCCCCTGGTGGGACACTGAACTGGAGAAACAAAGAAAACTGACAAGAGCCTTGCGGCATAGATACCAACGATGTAAAAACACTGAAGAGAGAATGAAGAGAAGACAAATTTATAAAAAGAATAAATCAATATACAGAGGGATGTTAAGAAAGAAAAGTATCGAATGCTTTGAAAAGTTATGTAGCGAAATAACGAGAATGAACCCTTTTGAGCTACCTTATAAATTAGCGGCAGATAAAATGAAAAGGAAAACAGTTTTGCACGGTGTCAAAAAACAGGATGGTACAAAAACCAAAAATACAAAAGAAACTATAGAAACTATTGTGAGATGCCTTTTCAAAGAGGAACAATCCCAACAAGAAAGTAAAAAGCAGAAGAAAATGAGGAAAGGTATTGAGTTATATAAAACAAAAGATAAAGATAAAATATTTACAATAAATGAAATAAGAACAACGATTAATAAAATGGCCAAAAAGAAAACACCTGGATTAGACAACATCCCAATGGAGATGCTTGCTGAAATTAACAGAAAGAATCCATTCATACTTTTAG
Organism: Argiope bruennichi; assembly: GCF_947563725.1. Taxonomy (NCBI): domain Eukaryota; kingdom Metazoa; phylum Arthropoda; class Arachnida; order Araneae; family Araneidae; genus Argiope; species Argiope bruennichi. The sequence continues at coordinate 85,716,562 of NC_079158.1, forward strand.
AGTTATACAACAAGTGCCTAGAATTAGGTGCGTTCCCTAATCAGTGGAAGGTAGCAAAACTGATTTTAATTCCTAAAACTAATAGAGACTTAGAGGATCCTAAATCGTATAGACCAATTTGTTTGCTAACAACAGCAAGTAAAATCTTGGATAAACTGATAACTCAAAGAGTACAGCACTTATTAACGGCACAGAATAGACTGCATCATGATCAACATGGTTTTAGATATAACCACTCTTGTGAAACAGCCCAAAATGCACTATGGAGTAAAATAAAAGGTGCGATGAATCAAAAACTAAAAACAACAGTTATATCTTTGGATGTAGCTGGAGCATTTGATTCCGTATGGAGGAAGAGCATTTTATATGCCCTTATAAAAATGAATTGCCCGAGCAATCTTTTTGAATTGATTAAAGATTACTTAAATGAAAGGAAATGTAGTTACCAAGATGGAAAGAATAATTGGGAATTTATAATGGATAGAGGAGTGCCACACGGCTCGTGCAGCGGACCGTTATTCTGGAACTTGGTTATGAATTCTGCATTTAAAATCAATCTTCCAGTGAACTGCTTTATGCAGGCGTATGCCGATGATGTGCTACTAATAATCTCGGGAAGAACAAAAGATGAACTGGAAAATAAAGGAAAACAAATAATTCATAGACTAGTAAAATGGGGCAAAATTCATAAACTTGTGTTTAATGAAAGAAAAACAATTCAAATGCCTATTACATTTGGAGAACGTTTGAAATTAACAGATCCGCCTAACATAAAAATTGGCAATAACAACATAAATGTGTCAAATCAAATTAAGTACTTGGGAGTTACATGGGACAGTAAATTAACATTTACGTCACATTTTAATAAGGTCAAGAAAAAAGTGGACGTATTAACATATAAACTAGTGACAGTTGCGGATAAATTTTTATGGAAAAAGGAAATACCATCTAAGAAGAATCTACACTGGGGCCATTGAGCCATTTGTTCTTTTCGGGCACGGAGCATGGGGACATAGGCTAAATCTAAAGAAAATCAGAGAAACATTAAATTCAATCCAACGGCGCCCTCTCATCATTATGTCTGGGGCTTATAGAACCATTTCTACAGAAGCCCTTCAAGTGATAACGGGAATTTTGCCAATGGACCTCAGAGCAACGGAAATTTTCACTAAATTTCAAATAAGAACTTCTAGTAATAAAGTTAAAATAGGAAACAAATGCTTCAGCAAAAAAGATTATGAGATGTATTTTGACAAATTCGAACAACATCCTGCAGAATGGTTTATTCACGGTTTTCAAATTAAAATCCCAGATATGGATGGAATAGAAATTTTTACAGATGGTTCAAAAGATGAAAATAAAGTAGGAGCTGCAATAGTAGTATACTACTATGGAAAAGAGATCGATAAAAGTCTTGTGAAATTATCGAACCACGCCACAAGTTTCCAGGCAGAAGTGCAAGCTTTAAAGATGGCCATTGAATATTGTGAAAGGGTGGAGGACGGACAGAAGTGCTCAATTTTTTCAGATTCTCTCTCCGTCCTACAAGCCATACAATCTTCTCACAATTGTAATAAGGAAATATGGACGATAAAAGAAAAGATAAAAAGTGTAAAAACCAACAAGTGGATAGAGTTGAATTGGGTTAAGGCCCATATTGGGATATATGGTAATGAAAAGGCGGATCAATATGCAAAGTTGGCTGCACAGAAAGAGGGTGTTGATATGGTTGTCCCCAAATCAAATGGTGTCTTAAAATGGGAATTAAGAGAAGAAATAAAGCTGCAATGGTTTGACAGATGGTATATGTCCAAAAACGGAAGAGTAACTTTCGATTTTAAATAATAAAAAAATTTTATTATTTCGATTTTAAGAAATAAAAATAAGAAGATACCATCCACTGATAATTCAAATTATATCAGGACATGGGAGATTTCCTGCATATTTCCAAAGATTTGGAAGAATGCAGGACAATAAATGCATTTGTGGAGGAATCGGTACTGTTTACCACTATTTAAAGGAATGTATTGAAATCTCGGAGTTAAGAAAAAATCTGAAAATTGTAAATAATGACTTAAGTACATTACTGATGGTACCAGGTAATCTTAAAACTCTGAAGGACATGATGTCAAAAATTGTCAGTTTTTTACCAACTATTTGAGAGTTTGTAGATAAGGAAGAAGGACAATAATTGACCACTTTGTGGCCAATTACCTCGAGGAGAATGTCAGTTTGACAAATCGGTCAATGCAAGGATGGACAATACTCAAGATAGCAGTCGGCCACAACAAATCCTGTCGATACTGCTACGTTCAGTGGTGGCGGGGTGGTCGGCTGTACGCAAGAAGAAGAAGAAGAAGCAATGGAACAAAGATTAGATCCAAGGATCAATTAGTTAACTTGAAAGGAGATAGATCACCCATCTTTGTGAAAACAAAGGGGGAAAAAGAACTGGATAAAAATTTATATAGAAAGGCAATGATTTGTGTCATATGTATATCCTGTTATTCCCCTGTGCCATGTTCTCGAAGAAAGAATACAAAATTTCATTGGAATTATCACACACTTTTCTAGGTAATGTATTAAAATTTAAAGTTTACAAATAATAATAAATATATTCAGTTTTTCTTCCTGTAAGGTTTTTTGAGTTGTAATATATACGTATTTAAAAATGAAATTAATGGTATAAATTGCCATATCATTTTACACATAAAAAACTTCCAGCATTTTTATATACTTTTATGCATTTAGTACTCAAAAAGCAGGGCTATTTTTTTTATAAGAACTAAAAAGACGCCACTTATCATCACTTAGATCTCCATGTTTCAATTTAAACTAAAAAAATAATTCACCTTCAAAATTGCTCAAAACCTGGATCGATTTTTTTTTTTAGCGCGGGGGTGCAAAAGGTTTCTTTTTTTTTATTTTATCACTTCTTTCATTCACAAAGTAAAGGGAGATTGAATATAAATACTGAAGAATATATGTTTGCTGTCACTTTCTAAGATCATTTTTTTTAATGTTGAAACCAATATTTTGATACTTAAGTTCATAATGAAGAACACATGTTTTTGATTAATTTCGTTAGTAAATCCAATATTTTTTCTTTAAATCACAAATGCATCAACATTAAATTCTGAAAAATTACTTCCGTTAGTTTATATTCTGATAAATAAGTAGACTTCATTCTAAATTAGAATTAAGAGAATTTAAAATAAATAATATTTGTATTATAAGTGTTTCCCTTTTAGTTAAAAAAAACGAATCGATTCATTTGCAGTTTTCGCTAAAATCATTCTTTAAATTAGTATTTTCTTTAAAAAAAATTTAAAGACAGAGTTTAAAAAATGCCGATAGAGGGCTCTCTAGACTTTGGAGTACCAAACCTACTTTTTGACAGTATTTTTTTATTTTCTTAAATGTTTACTAAAGCTTAGACTTTAACTTAAATTTTGAGCGCAAAATTGAAACAATCGGAAGCGGTTAAGTGGCGCAAATTTAACCGCGTTCAGGGGGTTAAATTTTAAACGCTTGTATCTAATGAGCAAAATAGTAAATGATGAATCAAACTTTAATAGGTGATAGTAAGACACCAAAACAAACAACATTCATCAAAGAAATCATAGTCGTAATTTTAACCCGAAGGTGATAGAGGGCGCTGAAAGAGGTTCCGTTTTAAGAGACAAAAAAGAAAACAAAGAACATTTACGTTATAAAAAAAGTTTAATTACAAATGATTACAATAGCTGTTCGAAACACTGACCATTAGAGGCGATGCATGCGGTACAACAGCGAAGAAGGGATTCTGTAACCCTCTGAAACACGCCAGGAGTATCGCGCACCTCCCCTGCAGCGGCCGAAAGTCTGGCGACGAGTTCTTCTGCAGATTCGATAGGAGTCTCATACATAAGACTCTTTTGGTGCCCCCACAAAAAAACATCCAGGCATGAAAGATCGGGGGATCGCGCCGGCCAAGGGACAGGACCACCTTGCCCAATCCATTGATTTGGAAAGGTTGCGTTTAGATAATTTCGCACCTCTGGCGCATAATGAGCTGGTGCTCCATCATGCTGGAACCACATTACTCGCCGGATACAAGGGGAACATCTGTCATCATTTCTGGCAGCAACTGTTGCAGAAAGTTAAGATATTTTTTTCCGTCCATGCATTCTGGCAGAAGATAAGGTCCAAGTAGATGATCACCAATTATTCCTGCCCAAACATTTATGGAAAATCGTCGTCGATATGCATGTGTAGAAGATGCATGTGGATTTACATCTGCCCATTGGTGGGAATTGAGGGTGTTAAATGTACCCTCACGTGTAAATGTACATTCATCTGTAAAAAGCGCAGTTGCACCAAATTCGGGATTTAGGGTGCAGATACCAGCTAGAAAAATCCATTGGACGAGGAAAAAAATCCTTTTGAGTCAGTTACTGGACTAGTTGGACATGAAAAGGATGCATACTTTCATCCTTTAGTACTCTCCATGTCGTGGAGGGTGATACTCCAATTTGACTAGCCACTGTTCTCGTGCTTGTATTTGGATGATCAGCCACCATATCCAGAATTTTTTCTTCCACAGCAACCGTTCTGTTAGACTTCGCACAGTTTGCATTTGAACGTGCACCAAAAAGGATCCGACGTCACCAAAAAAGGATCCCTTGCACAGACAAGCACAGACAGTTGTCTGTGCAAGCGCATAAATGTTTTATCATTGGGCAACCGCCTGTTGGGAAACTTTTCTCCGTACAATCGTCGCGCCTCTGCACTATTCCCATTTGTTGTTCCGTAGATGAAGTGCATATCAGCCTTTTCTTGATTAGTGAAGGGCAACATCTTTTGTTACGTTTCTACAGTGATTTACACTTGCACACTCGGGTCAGTGGCTTGAATCGATTCATTTGCGGTTTTCGCTAAAATCATTCTTTAAATTAGTATTTTCTTAAAAAAATTTTTTTTTAAGACAAAGTTTAAAAAATGCCGATAGAGCGCTCTCTACACTTTAAAGTACAGAACAACTACTTTTTGCCAGTATTTTTTTTTTATTTTGTTAAATGTGTTTTACTATCACCTATTAAAGTTTGCTTCATCATTTATTATTTTGCTCATTAGATACAAGCGTTTAAAATTTAACCACTTAACCGCTTCCGATAGTTTCAATTTGGCGCTCAAAATTTAAGTTAAAGTCTAAGTTTTAGTAAACATTTAACAAAATAAAAAAAATACTGTAGAAAAGTAGGTTTGGTACACCAAAGTCTAGAGAGCCCTGTATCGGCATTTTTTAAACTTTGTCTTGATTTTTTTTTTAAAGAAAATACTAATTTAAAGAATGATTTTAGCGAAAACAACAAATGAATCGATCCGTTTTTTATAATCATTTGAAATTAAGGTCCCTAAAATTTGATGGTGCCTATCTCCTTTGGAAGACGTTTGGGACACTTGGTTTCCTATTTACTATTATTCGTCTTGATGTGTACTATCACCCCTTAAAGTTATATATAATATAGGTAAATAAGTTATAAGTAAGTTTTGACTATTTTAATCCATTATAAATATTTATGAAATGGAATTTTTCAGATTATCATAATTCAAATAAGTTTTGTTTCAAAAGAGTGGATGTTCTTAAATCTGATTATATAAGGATTTCCAATTCCAACATATATATATATATATAACCGGCAATGTATTTAATGTCAGCATTTTATACAATATCTCAACATTTTTACAGAATGCATGGCCATAAAGTATGAAATATGATGCCATTTGTATAAAGTATGGGATTTGAGAATCATTATATTCTTTCCATAGGCATTGTATATGTTACAAAGACATACTATAGAATGATAGATGCTGTTTAGGCAAATTATGACAAAAAGAATATGATAATGCTATTACTTAAACTTGTTCATTCCTAAAAATAAAAAGGCTATTTTTTTTAATTATAGGAATGCAATTGCAAATTTTTATTCAAAATATATAAAAAATTAAACTTTCATAAAGCAATGGTTTATAAAAAGTTAATTTGTTGAAAGTTTGGCTTTCCTCAATAAGTTAATGATTTCCTTTCTGAAGAAAACTAATATATATATATATATATATATATATATATATATATATATATATATATATATATATATATATATATATATATATATATATATAAACAAAAGTATTAGAATCAAGTTAATAGGAAAAACAAAAATCAAATAAAAATTAAACCAAAAAAATTATTAAAAAAATATAAAAAAAGAATCCGGCCTGAAGACTTTTTCAAGGGTCACCCTCAGGCAGGGATTCAAAGAAAGGGATTTTTTCTGTGAGGACATACAGACATTGCCTAATAATGATACCTCGTGACCCGAAAATCCCCTGAAATTATGCTCAAGAGATATACCATTTTAACAGAAAGGAAATACAAAATAACAAATTAGAAGGAAATAGCCACAACAAAGTAAAAATACAATAACAAAAATAACAATAAAAACAAAAACTAGCACTAAAATTAAAATTAAAAATGAAAAGGCCAGTACATACCATCCAACAGTCAAGGAAACTTTAAACTATCGATTGCGATTCCCTGTTTTTAAAAAAATTAACGGTAAATTATGTAAACAGAGGTAGGCACCCAGCGTCATCTATTGAGTGATCCCATATGCAAGGAAAGTTCTATTTTTATTTAAGCCAAAGGAATTAATCCCAAACCATACCTTGTTTAATTAAAAAATTGACATTACAGTAATTTCTAGGAAATTAATTTTTAATTAAATTTTTAAGGAGGATGTCTGATGCTTCAATATAAGAATTTTTATTATTGCAAACCCTTTTGATCCTGTTAACTTGTGTTAAAATGAGATTTTTGAAAATTTTAGAGTTTAGATTGGAATGGTAGTTACATAGTTTTGTTATTTTAAAGTTGAAATCATCCCTTTTATCGTATATACCAACTATGGTTTTATCATTAGCAATTTCGATTTTTAAATCCAGAAAGGTAGCCTCAAGTTGATTTTTATTTGTATCTTTTAGAATTAAATCTTTTGGATAGCAATTAGAAATAATATTAGTATTGTCTAAGTTAATCAAAAGTAGGTCATCAATATATCTCCACCCGTTTATTAAATTATATTTATTTATTTTTTCTCATAGTAATGCAGGAAAATATTAGCTAAAGCACTTGAGAAAGCTGTTCCCATTGGAATGCCCTTGACTTGTTTATAAAAAATAATACCTCTAAACACGTAATTTTCAGTAATATTAAAATTACATAACTCAAGCCAGTTATTTTTAGGAATGATATTTTCATTTAAATATTCGTCATATATAAAAGTGCAGACCTTTATTAATTTTTCCTGAGGTAGATTAGTGTATAAATTTTCGAAATCAAAAGTATTAAGTTTATTAATGTTGTTATCTTTAAGAAAATCCAATACTTCTTTGTTACTAGAAATAATAAAGTTGTCTTCATTTTTTATTTTGTCCAGGATAATTTTTAAGTATTTAAAGAAATGTTTACCCGTATAGTAATTATAACTGCCAGTGCTACAGGTTACGAATCTGAATTTTAATGGATTTTTATGAAATTTAACTGTTGGGAATAAATAAGGATAGTTAAGAGAGCAAGTCTTAGTTTTGTTTTTTTTTGCGAAAGCTAGCATTCTTTTATCTAATTTCTTTTTCCCGGTGTTCTTTAACATATAAGTTGCATTAGAGTTATATTCATTAATTAAAAGTTCTTTATAATAATATTTACAAATTAAACATAAATTATTTGCTGATTTATCTATTACTGTAATAACAAATTTTTCTTTTAAATTTTTTATTTCGTATTTTAATGTTTTACTATAATAAATCCCACGTTCTTTAGATCTGTCAAAATCAGTATTCATTTTTATTTTAATTTCCTTTAAAATTCTCACTTTCCATTCCCCGAAACCTTCCGCAGGCCAATGGTATTTTCTAGATAATTTGGCAATAAAAACATCCAAATCATTACCAATATAAATCAAAATTTTGTTATGGTTTATTTTTTCTCTTAATCTAAATTTTGTTCCTCTTCCCATCAAATCTCTTAAAGAGTTGGATTCAATAATTTTTAAATTACCTGTAATAATATGACCTTTATCAATATCTATAAAATCTTTATATTTTTCTTTGTTACAGTAACAATTTTTTTTATTTATTTTATCTAAATTTTTGCTATATTAATTATAATTACAAATTTTTTTCTTTAAAGTTGAAGTGTAACTAAACGCTATTGATACAGTAGTTTTATCTGCAAGAGGAAAAAATATATTATTATTATGTATAATTTTGTAATATATATATATATATATATATATATATATATATATATATATATATATATATATATATATATATATATATATATATATATATATATGAATCAAGCGTAATTTTACTTGAAACCCTTTGAATATTAGCCAGTTCACCAAGATAAAAGATATTTAAACTTTATATTTAATTATTTTATGTAACTTCGTCTAACTTCATTGTAATCTACACTTCTCTAATTTTTAGTCTTCTCCACTAAATTTTGAACTTTAATCTGAGATGGCAATACATTTTATATAGAATAGTTGAATCTATGTAGCTATCCTGGAGCATAGGGGCATAGATGATGGATTTAGACTAGGACTCGCACTGAGTCTGTATTGTTTAATTTAATATCAGTCATGTTAGATTAGCATTTATTTTAGAACTTCGAAGAACAAAATTATTCGTAGCACAACTTCTTCATTTATAACATTATTAATAATTAATTACCTAAATTCCTGAAGACACTGAGATTCTTACCACAATGATGAAATAAATACCAAGCAAGATTTTAATAAAAGTACTCCCCGATTTTTTCATACTTTCTATTGAAAAATGAAATGACAAAGATATGACAGATGGCCTTAAATTATGAAATGTGAATAGTTGAAAATAAAGCCATTCTAGATTTTTCTAGATTTTCAATAGACGAAAAAACGTTTGTTTAAATTATTGCTTTTTTTTATTCGTTATATCTACAATCAGAGCGGAAGAATATATTTGTGAGTATGCATGTAGGTGAGTTTTTTTGTACTAAATTCAAAAATTATGTTTTTAAATATTATAAATGAAAATACCTTAATATTTTTAAAAATTAAATATTTATTGAAAAATACTTTTATACACAATTCGTAAAATTAAAAAAAAAATATTTTATTTGTATTTAGATCCAATACATTGCATCAATTATTTATTTCCAAGTTGTTTATTATTTATAATCTTGAAAGGGCATCCTATTGCGTGACGGCAGCACTTCAGTAAAAAATAAACAAGCTCTGAAAATTCGAAATTGATGTGTATTAAATTATTGTTTTTTAATTCAACAATAAGAAAAATCTAAAATATTTTACAAATTAAATATATATATATATATATATATATATATATATATATATATATATATATATATATATATATATATATATATATAACCATTGTTTAATGTGAAGGGTGAAAAACTCCATTAATAACAAATCTAAATCTTTCAAATGATCTGATATGCAAATCTTTTTTGATTGAAGAAAGAATAGTGAATGTTTTAAAAGAATTAAGAGAGAAAATTGATAAAAAAAGTCGTTTTACAAATGGAAAAAATAAAAGAATGAAATATTAAGCCGTATAAAACCTCTGTGTTACGACCTAAGCAAAATACAATGAACCCCGAGTTGTTTACAGATTTCTTAATTGCAAATATCTAAAAGCTGATTCATCATTACTTAGTCCAAAATTCATGAAAAAAAAAAAAAAACTTATATAAATTCACTGAAGTGTGAACCACATATATCTTATTTCGAAAACAATTTAGACCGATTCTTAACACAATTCTGTAAAATTGAAAATTGCATAAAATACTGATGCATTCAAATCTCGGAAAATCAGAAAAAAAATTGGGGTTTATTATTATTTTTTATTGTAAGGGTAGGCTTATAATTATTCCCTGAATTGCATTAACGATCACAAAATGAAAATGCTTATATCTCATTCATGTTTATACTATTCTAGAAAAGTATGTAAAATATAAAACAATCATGCAAAATCAAAAGAAAATTATTGAATAAATTCAAAAATAAATGCTAATGAAACTGAATGGTTAACCACGTTAATAAATTAATATTTGACTATATAATTTTCTACTCTTCAAGGCAATTCCAGGGCAATTTTTTTTGAAAAAGAGAAGGAATAAAATATATAAATTTCATCCCTTCTTTTATAGCTGAAAAAAAGCACAAAATGTGAAGAATAGATACCAAAAATATCACTGGAAATATTTCCATTCAGAAATGCACATAAGTCCCAAATGAGACGCCAAAGGAAATAGGCATCTTCCTGAAATCTGGTCACAAATCCAGAACTGGACAACCCTTAAATCCCAACAGGGTTTGATGATTACTAACGGATTTCAGCTGCCAGTTTTGAAGTCTGTGTATTTATCACATGTTTCCGGGAGCATGTGTTTTGTTTCTGGACTGATGTATTGATTTATTTGGTCGAAAACGTAGATTAAATGTTTATTTTTTCCATGAATTTCAGCGCAGATGAAGATGAATATGCATTTTTAAAAAATGCCTGGTGTTTAAATTTCCAAAAAGATATAAAATCCTAAACCTGTGTTGTTAATATAATATATATGACTTTTTTTTTTCATTATCTTTGTTGAAATCTTCTTTTAAATCCTCCCGAATATATTCAGTCTAAGCAAGAGTAGAGATTAGTAACAGAGAAAATTAATAAGAAAATTAAATTTGACTATTATTTATACATTTTTAAATTGTTAAGGATTCGTCCACTACAAGTGTCAAAAATATCGAATTATCATTTTGTACATTTTTCGATGGTCTATACAGCTTAGAATCTAAGCTTCAAATTTTAAAATTCACATTTAAGCATATTTAGAGCGATTTAAATTTTCTAAATGCTATCAATCTCATTGAATGGACGTAATTATTTAGTTTACATATTGAAGCAATTGTCTGTTCTTAAATTTCATTAATTAAAACTATATTTGATAAATGTATTACTTAAGTTACTTATTATCTGCCATTACTTGAAGGGTATAAGTTTATATTCCACATCATCTTTGAGTTTTTATTATTATTTAACTAATAACCCTAAAATATATTTTTCAAGACACATGATAGTTTTTTACCCTACGTTTCTTTTTTAACATAGAAATTTTTCTGTTTATTATTTTATTATTATTTTCATTCTTTTTAAATCAAAGGCAAATATATATTATGCTGGTTCTTTATTGCGTTCTATTTTAAAACATATTAGTGTCTGTGATGCAGGCGGTTTTTTTTTTTATTGCGGTAAAAAATAATGTTAATTTTTCAACAATCTAGGAAAATATACATTTTTTTATTAAATTATTTTAATGAAAAAAATAGATTCGACTATATATTTATTTTTATTGAGCCCTACAGTTTCATTATTAAACCTCCTCAATTGGTATAGAATAGATTCAATTTTGTCAATGTTTATTTTCTACAAATTGTGCAGACTGTAATTTCAATGTTTGCCTGAAAACATCCGTTTATAAGAAACCATGTTTTTATTTTCTTAATAAAAAAAATTATATAAAAAAATTAAATATGCAGGAATAATAATTATAAGAAAAGTATTTAACACTGGAAGTTTTATAAATTAAATGTTTGAATGGATGTATTCTATGTTAGATTCTAAACAACAGGAAACATTTATGATATTTACTGAAACATCATATATTTATATATGATGTATGTTTATTATGCATGTATGCATATATATGTAGATAAAAATAAATTAAAAAAAATATGTCAAGTTATATTTGTCGTTATAAATATTAAAATCACAAAACTAAAATAGAAACTTTATCATTTAACAGGAACATTTCTTTTATAAACAAAGTCATTGTAAAACTTATGAGAAGTCATAATAGATAAAATATATTTTGCAATATTTTCAACGCAAATTAATTAGAGAAATACACCCATTTTGAATATAAATATCATACAAATAAGAGCCATAGAGTTGATCTCAGCTCTATGGTTAGAGCTTATTTCAAAAGAGACGATAAAACCCCTGAAGAAGAAAATGAATGAAATAGAAGATAAAAAGATGAAGCTAGGAGACGGAAAACTAAAAGTAGAAATAAAAAAGAAAAATATATTTGAATGGATTTTCATAAATATTTCATACCTTTTATCATATAGAGACATAATGTAGCTTGTGATTAAATATGTGATTAATTTCCTTTGATGTCTGTAATATTTTCTCACTCAGGAAAATCAGATGGATAAACTTATAGCTAACTATATACGTATATAAGAGGCCTTGAAAAATTTATTACCATTTCAAGTTAAAAGCTATGACTATTACAACGAACAAGTTATTTGGAGTTGATGTATATGAACCTAAATATTAGATACTCCAAATTTACTGCCATGAGTTTACCTCAATCCTTTGCCAGGCGCTCAAAGTGTGTGAGGAGACAGATATGAAAGAAGCTTTTAAACTAATGTTTTTATTTTTAACATGCCGATAGAAAATCCAATAAATTGTATTGATATTATGCCCTAAAGGAAACGTTTGGCATGTCTATTGCCTTCCTATATTACGTGTTACCCCTAACTTTTTTTCATTACGTGTAGAAGATGAAAAAAAGGGGTGATCTACAGTGTAGAAAAAAAAGTCTTCGCGACCGTATCTGCAGCTTCATTGAAAACAATGTATCGGGAAATTTATTTATCAGAAAACTATAATTAGAAAAAAAAAATGAAAATTTTTTCAAATATTTGGGAACAAATATGGATATAAATGTAACTCGGTAAACTTGGTAACATTTTAAATTAAATCAATTAGTTTTATTCTATGAATATCAACTACAAAAAATGAATTTAATATAAATAATAAAAATTGGAATTCATTTAAAAAGATTTGATTGAACTTTTTTAATAGTTTTTTTTTGTTACATCTAGCTACATTTTTTTCTTACATTCTTTCCTCATTGTTATTCTTCTATTTATAAATATATATTCTTTCTTTCCCGCTCATCCATATTAATTCTGAATGCGATACTTATTAAATTTTCAGTAAACATGATGTGTATTTGAATTCCTTATCCATGTTTAGGTAGTTGTTACTAAATTAACATACAATTTAATTTTTTCGTAAAATGAGGTCATTTTCCTTAAAGAAAATAATTTAGGAAATAATATAAAATATCCATGGCTACTACTTATGGGCTGTTTGAATCCCAATATTCTCAGGCAACAAGTAAGCTTATGCACCTCGACTCGGGTAATCTTGCGGCAATGTCAATTCTCCCGAGGAATATTTGCTCAACTCCAATGTGAGTTTACCAACATTTACATATTACACATTCGTATGAAATCGAATGTTAAAGCAAAGTCCGAACATCAGTTACGAGTTTAAATGCCTTATGCTTTAAAAATATGAAGATATATTAATCTTAAAGAGGTGGATTTTGAATTCTCAGCAAATAGAACAAAATTATTGAATATTGATACTTTACTGGAAAATTAATACAAATCAGATTATCATAAGAAATAATCAATTACAAGTTGACAACTACTTGAAAAAAGTGTGGTTTGTTTAGTATGTATCACTTATAAATTCTCTATAAATACATATCATGCAATTTTCAAGCTATGGAAAGTTTTTTGATCAAAAGATTTAAACGTATTAGCAGTAATATGAACATTACTCTCAATGTGAATTTCAATGTTTCTGTGAGTTCCAATCAGTTTAGGGTATGGTAAAACGCTCACGAATTCCACTATCAATGTAATGAAACTGGTTATTTACCATTTGATGCTTTGGGTATAATTAATAACTTATCACAGAAAAATAGACATATATATATATATATATATATATATATATATATATATATATATATATATATATATATTATCATTGATATTGGATTTTATTCTAATTACATTAAAAGTTTGCTGAAAATATATTGTAATGAAAAAACTATTATTTTTACTTGTCCAAGAATAATTCAAATTAAAAATAACTTTAAATTTATTGACAGATCTCCGATAAAAATATAAAAAAAAAATATTTTACGAGTTTATTTAATTTTTTTCCAGCTGAAAAAATGTATAATTATTAGTGAAATCCTAAGATATCTTATCATGTTGTTTTCCCAAAAAAAGAGATAGAGTTACCTTATACCCATATTCAATAAAAAATAAGGTTAATTCGTTCGAGATATTACGTTCAGAATAAAATAAAATTATGAACCATAATTAAAAGCCATCCATATTGCACATATTGCTTTCCCTAACCCTTTACAGTCCCTTAGTAATTAATTATAAATTCAATAAACAGTTTACTTGTTCAGAAAAATTAATTCGTATATTGTTAGATAAATGCAACAAAATAATCAGCAATTGGCTCATTTATGCTGTAAATAAACAGAACTGTCATTATCACTCTTTGCTATCAAAAACTCTACCCAAATTACTACAGCAAAATATTTTCAGTTTTCATATTTTTTTCTCTAAATAAATAATGAAAGTGTCTGATGAGACCTAATCTTGAATGGTAATTCAATAATTTTGTATGTCTTTCGAAACCACCTGCTGCCTAGAATGTTAAAATGTAGACATTGAAATAATTAAAGTACATAAAAATTCATAACTTTTCATAACTAGGTCTATATTTTATGAACAAATTCATTAAAAGCCTTAAATAACTGAAAAATACTGTGCACTAGGCTCAGAAAATTTTTATTGATTGATAACTATTACTAATCAGCGAATTTTATCCTCTTCAGTCCTGCCTTTTTAAAAGCTGGTTTAAAAAATTGATTTCTATATCTTTTACCTTTGTTACATCTCAATAGTTTGTGGAAAAAAATATTTGCTGATCAAACAATTTTAAGTCCCATAATTTTAAGGTACACATATGTGTACCTCGGTTCTTAAGCAAGCCAAAGCATCCTCGACAAAAAAATATTTAATTTTCCTGGTTACTTAATAGCTATACTTTTCTTAATTCTACGGCCTTATAAATGAAAAAAAAAAATACAAAAATTATTACATTAATAATCTATTAAACCTTATTTTGAAAGAAATTTCATTTTTTAAAAATATTTCGTAAGTAGATATTGCATTTTGAGCACTTGACACTACTCCTAGAGTTGCGTCCTGGATACCTGCATTTTGATACATACTAATCGTTCATGTAATGTTGTAGATGGATTGACATATCTAGTCTTATTTCTTTTTAATTGGGAAGTGACAATTTTTCTTGCTCTTTTAGAGGTATTTTCTCCAGATGGTGGTAATGAAATCTCCAATGGTATTGTAGTTGCATTTCCATCTTTTAGTGACCCTTTGAAAGCTTATACGCCAGTAAACAGGGACGCTGCTTGAGCAATTGCTTTTGTATTGTGGTCATGTTACTCGGAAGCGAACCACAAGGTCCCAGGTTCTATCCTACCCCATACCAATTGCATACCGGTAATATGCAAAATAATGGTCGATGCCTCCCATATAATATGCTTTTACAAAAACATATTATTTTATGTCAGCTTTTTGTTTCAATTATTTTGTCTATCTTCTGCCTGGTCCAACTGACTCATTACCTACACAAGTGGATAATAGTCACGGATTTATTATCTTTCTACTTGACAAGGCACATTTGAGTATCGTCTGTGACCCATTCATCCTATTTGCCAGGTTTCACTATTTTTGATACATGAGAAATTCTGTTGCTTCCCCTAAAATCACTTTTAGGAAAAAGTTCAATAACCTCCTTTAGAGTTAAAGCCACTTGACGTGAAAAAAATATTATTAGCTTATAAAATTCTGTATATTCTATACATGATGTCGGTTTGAAATATTAATTAATGACTACAAGACAGCTATAAAACTAAATTTCTTACTAAAGTTAAAAAATAAATATTTTTAAATTTATATATTATGACATTACAGAACATATGAATTATTTATTATAAAACGATATACAATATATTCAAGGACAAGAAATGACAATTTGAAAACAAGCGCTCAAAAGATAAGCAGCGGTTTGGATCGCAAGCAGTCAGGAAACCGGCGCGAAAATGCCCGAGGTATACATATGTGTACCTTACTTAAATTTGTATTTTCACCGATTCTATTATAGATAACAAGATATAATTTGGTAATGACTTTAACCAGGCACTTAGTATTTTATAAAAAAATATACAAGCATTTATTTTAAAAATAAATATTAAAAAATGTACTTATATTTGCTGTGTTTTCTCTTCAACGCCATTTTCGTCATATCTCTAATTAATAGCGATGGATATGAAAAAAATATCGAATTGCAGTGCTATTTATTGATGCAAAATGGAAGCTACACTCATAAATGTTGAAATGCATGCATTATTTCATCAAAATTTAACTTTATCGGATAAAAAAAATGAGAAAAGTTGAAGGTACACTTTTTTGTGTACCTCGGGACTGAAGAGGTTATTGACTGATAATTTTTAATGGGTATTGTGTTGTTTGCACTTATCTACAGATATTGATAATCTTGAATATTATGCATAGACGGTAATTTTAATCTGCGAAAAGGAATTTTTGATAATTGTTGCTAAATTTTAAAACCACATATTTTTAAATTTTTATTTTAAAGATGTGCTTCTATATAAGTTAAGGAATTTTCCCCCTTATGATTTAAAGAGTAGAATAATTTTCAACATGTTCGAGCTATTATATTTGAACAGGGAAATAATTTTCATAAAATTCTAAAGAGATGAAAATACGACGCAGATTAAAATAAATAATGAATATCGGAGAAAGCAAAAGTTTTGGAAATAATTTAAGAACAATTTTAATACACTACAATTGTTAATTATAATATATTTAAACTTATTATTATAAATTATATATCTTATATATTTTTCCAAAGAAAAATTAATTTTTAAGATAATTTAAAAATCTTCGCGTTTTTTGAAATATGCTCTTTGATTGCAATTATTGGATTACAATAATTATTAAAATACTTTATAATAATCTACAGAATTACGAATCACTTTATCGCAATCTATTAAATTGGATTTAGAATATTACGTGTGGAGAGATTGAGAAGTGTAATATGGACAATGGCAAAATTTTAGTGATTTAATCATCGACAATTTCCAATAATTCTCATTATTATCAGGAATATCGTTTGATGCCACAGAATTAAAGTTACTTTTATATGTTATCAAGGGTAGTAAATTAGCTTCACATAAAGATATCTTGATGGTTTGTTTTTATCTCATGTTCTTGATATAAAACTTCTACTAAAAATGTAAACATTTATTTTTTAAAAGATTTCTGCATTAAACTAATTAAACATTATTCTCTGGATTTGTGTTATGAACATTATGGGTTAAAAATTCAAATCAAACGTAAAAACATAATCTTGCTATAATCTACCTTTTTGAATTAGTTGAAGGCGAATTTTAATATCATAAATTGGGAAACATTATGATAGACAATTTTGGAATAGCAAAATTCTTTAAATCTAGAACCGAGAAGAAAGACATGATGTGAAATAGTAAATTGATAGTATTAAAGTTATAAATATGTTATGAACGTTACAGAGAAAAAAAAGTGACATTTCCGTTCTTTAATTTGGGCAATTAATTAATCAAGCATATTTAAACAATTTGAAACTATCAATCCATAAATAAACAATGTGCAAAAACACCTATATAATTTTTCTGAATCTATAATAATAAAATATAAAATATACATTGTATTTAGAGAGCGCTAATGCTGCTACAACTAAAACACAAATGAACTTAACCAAATTAGAAATGAATATTAAGTTAATAGTCAAAGAATCAAAAAGAAAGATTAACTGAATCCGGCCTGAAGACTTTTTCAAGGGTCACCCTCAGGCAAGGATTCAAACCAGGGATTTTTTCTGAGAGGGGTCTGACATTTCGTCCAACAAATTGACCCCTCGTGACCCGAAAATCCCAGAAAATTGAGGTTTTAGAGATAAATTAGTATCACAAGATTAAAACAAGTAAAAACACTAGCAAAAAACAAACCAAATAAGACCACAGCAAATCAAACCACAAAATACATGAAAAAAGAACCAAAAAAGTAATATAAACACAAGGCAAAATACTTACAAAATGAAAGTACAAATCTGAAGAAAACTACTTGAGGTTAAAACGTGCTATTGTAGATGTATTTCGTTGAACTAAACTAAGATTTAATTTTTCCACGTTTACAGCTATATCCGCCTCCCACGTTTCGTCATAATGTATCGTCATCAAACTTGAAGCGCCATCTATTGAAATAAAACTCAAAGCTAACAAACCGGAGGAAGTCAGAAATTAAACAGACCCTCTCTTATCAAAACTTCTATATTGCAAAAGTTTTTGGGAAATTCGTTAATAGTTAAATTTTTAATGAGATTGTTTGTTGCTAAGATATAAGAGCTTTTATTATTGCAATTTTTTTTAATTCTGTTAAATTGTGAAAATATCAAATTTTTGAAAATTTTAGAGTTTAAATTAGAATGGTAGTTACTAAGTTTAATTATTTTAAAGTTAAATTCATCCCTTTTATCATAAATACCTATCAAAGTTTTTCCATTGTCAATTTCTATATTTAAATCTAAATAATTAGCTTTAAGTTGATTTTCGTTTGTTTGAGTTAAAACTAATTCTTTTGGGTAACAATTAATAATATCATTAGGATTATCCACATTTAACAAAATTAAGTCATCAATATATCTCCAGCCTATTATTAAGTTAAGTTTAATTATTTCTTTTTCATAATAATGTAGGAAAATATTGGCTAACGCACTTGAAAAAGCTGTTCCCATTGGAATTCCTTTTTCTTGTTTATAAAAATTTATTCCGTTAAAAACATAGTTTTCTTTAATATTAAATTTACATAACTCTAACCAATTAGTTTTTGTAATAATATCTCTATTTAGATATTCTTCATATATATTAGTACAGACATCTATTAACTTTTCATGAGGTAGATTAGTGTATAAATTTTCAAAATCATAAGTATTAAGCTTATTAATATTGTTATCTTTTAGAAAGTCCAAAATATCTTTGTTACTATTGATAATAAAATTATCTTCCTCTTTAATTTTGTTTAGGACAATTTTTAAGTATTTAAAGAAATGTTTTCCCGTATAGTAATTGTAACTGCCAGTGCTACAAGTTACGAATCTAAAATTTATTGGTTTTTTATGAAATTTTATTGTTGGGAAGAGGTAAGGGTAGTTTAAAGAGCAAGTTTTTATTTTAATTTTTTTAGCGAAAGCTAGCATCCTTTTATCCAATTCTTTTTTCCCGGTGTTAATTAATTTGTAAGTTGAATTAGAGTTATATTCATTAGTTAGAAGTTCTTTATAATAATATTTACAAATTAAACCGAAATTATTTGCCGATTTATCTATTACTGTAATAACAAACCTCTCTTTTAAATTTTTTATTTCTTTTTTCAAAGTTTTGTTGAAATAAATTCCTCGTTCTTTAGTTCTAACGTTGTCTGCATTAAATTTTGTTTTAATGTCTTCTAAAATCCTTACTTTCCATTCTCTGAAACCTTCTGGAGGCCAATGGTATTTCCTAGATAATTTGGAAATAAAAATATCCATATCTTGTCCAATAGAAATTAAGATTTTTTTAATGTTAACTTTTTCTCTTAATCTAAATTTTGTGCCCCTTTCCATTAAATCTCTTAAAGAGTTAGAATCTATAATTTTTAAATTCCCTGTTATAATATGTCCTTTGTCAGCATCTATATAATCTTTATAAATATCTTTATTACAATTACAGTCTGTCTTGTCTATCTTATTTAAATTTTTGCTATAGTAACTATAGTTACAGATTCTTTTTCTTAAAGTTGCTGAATAACTAAATGCCATTGAAGCTATTGCATTATCCTTTAAAGGAAAAAATTCTTTATTGTTGTGCATAACTTTAGGTTTTCGAAGCAAATATCCAAAAATCTCACTACACAGTATTCTTTATTTAAATTACTTTTAGTTTTAAATAGTAAATCGTTTTTTCCTATATTAAGCTTGAATTTGATAAGATCTAGAATTATGTATTTAGTGAATGAATTTTCAAACTTTAAATCTTCAAATTTGTTATTAATAAACCATCTAATTTTATTTTTCCTAAAGCCAAATAGATATTTCTTAATTTTAAGAATATTTTCATTATTATGTTCCAAATTACACAAATTTTGAAAATCCTCAGTTACTATATCAAAATTGCCGCCTCTACCGTTTCCTCTCTTAAATCTTTTACTTTTGTTTTCATTATCTAGAAAGTCTTTAAAGATGTTAAGTTTGTTATAAATACAAATGTTATCCAAATCCCCGTAACCTTCTCCATTTAATTTACTATTGAGTCCATAAGGAAACAAAGTTTTTAAATTACATATATAAATATTTTCCAAGTCTAATTTTTTATTTAAATCAATAATATTATCTTCCAGAATGTAAATATTAATGTTATCAAAATTATGACATTGGAAGTGTAGTAGCTCATAATCAAAATACTCATTTTTACTAAAGTTTTTAATGGCAGATCTGTGGCCATTTACTCGTTTATTTAGTTCACTACTGGTTTGTCCTATGTAATTCAAATTACATTCTTTGCAATTTAATAAATAAATAAGATTTTTATTTTTACAGAACAATTCTAGATTTGAAATTTCGTTATTAATTTGTTCTTTATTAGCAAGTGGACAAGTCTTACATTTTTTGTTATTACAAATTCGATATTTTTTAGTATTTTTAAATTTTTTTAAACGAAACAGTTGTGCAAGTAACTTTTTGTCCATGGATGCTCCAAGCACAAAGCTATCCACAGTGCCCCTTGGTAAAGCGCGCGACGGGCCATGCGCTATGAGAAAATCCCTTATTGACCTTTGCATAATTTATTTTAATGGTACCTGAAAGAAAAAAACTCTCCTAGCTTCAACAATCCGGAAATTTCGAATTAAATCCAAAAAGGGAGAATTTTTATTATTAAAGGATGCATTTAGTGGAAAAGCGCAAATGCAGCT
Organism: Argiope bruennichi; assembly: GCF_947563725.1. Taxonomy (NCBI): domain Eukaryota; kingdom Metazoa; phylum Arthropoda; class Arachnida; order Araneae; family Araneidae; genus Argiope; species Argiope bruennichi. Next base: position 85,737,660 of record NC_079158.1, read on the forward strand.
TAATTCCAACTAGATGCAAGAATAAGAAACTATCAATCCATAAATAAACAATGTGCAAAAACACCTATATAATTTTTCTGAATCTATATAATAATAAAATATAAAAAATACATTGTATTTAGAGAGCGCTAATGCTGCTACAACTAAAACACAAATGAACTTAACCAAATTAGAAATGAATATTAAGTTAATAGTCAAAGAATCAAAAAGAAAGATTAACTGAATCCGGCCTGAAGACTTTTTCAAGGGTCACCCTCAGGCAAGGATTCAAACCAGGGATTTTTTCTGTGAGGGGTCTGACATTTCGTCCAACAAATTGACCCCTCGTGACCCGAAAATCCCAGAAAATTGAGGTTTTAGAGATAAATTAGTATCACAAGATTAAAACAAGTAAAAACACTAGCAAAAAACAAACCAAATAAGACCACAGCAAATCAAACCACAAAATACATGAAAAAAGAACCAAAAAAGTAATATAAACACAAGGCAAAATACTTACAAAATGAAAGTACAAATCTGAAGAAAACTACTTGAGGTTAAAACGTGCTATTGTAGATGTATTTCGTTGAACTAAACTAAGATTTAATTTTTCCACGTTTACAGCTATATCCGCCTCCCACGTTTCGTCATAATGTATCGTCATCAAACTTGAAGCGCCATCTATTGAAATAAAACTCAAAGCTAACAAACCGGAGGAAGTCAGAAATTAAACAGACCCTCTCTTATCAAAACTTCTATATTGCAAAAGTTTTTGGGAAATTCGTTAATAGTTAAATTTTTAATGAGATTGTTTGTTGCTAAGATATAAGAGCTTTTATTATTGCAAATTTTTTTAATTCTGTTAAATTGTGAAAATATCAAATTTTTGAAAATTTTAGAGTTTAAATTAGAATGGTAGTTACTAAGTTTAATTATTTTAAAGTTAAATTCATCCCTTTTATCATAAATACCTATCAAAGTTTTTCCATTGTCAATTTCTATATTTAAATCTAAATAATTAGCTTTAAGTTGATTTTCGTTTGTTTGAGTTAAAACTAATTCTTTTGGGTAACAATTAATAATATCATTAGGATTATCCACATTTAACAAAATTAAGTCATCAATATATCTCCAGCCTATTATTAAGTTAAGTTTAATTATTTCTTTTTCATAATAATGTAGGAAAATATTGGCTAACGCACTTGAAAAAGCTGTTCCCATTGGAATTCCTTTTACTTGTTTATAAAAATTTATTCCGTTAAAAACATAGTTTTCTTTAATATTAAATTTACATAACTCTAACCAATTAGTTTTTGTAATAATATCTCTATTTAGATATTCTTCATATATTAGTACAGACATCTATTAACTTTTCATGAGGTAGATTAGTGTATAAATTTTCAAAATCGTAAGTATTAAGCTTATTAATATTGTTATCTTTTAGAAAGTCCAAAATATCTTTGTTACTATTGATAATAAAATTATCTTCCTCTTTAATTTTGTTTAGGACAATTTTTAAGTATTTAAAGAAATGTTTTCCCGTATAGTAATTGTAACTGCCAGTGCTACAAGTTACGAATCTAAAATTTATTGGTTTTTTATGAAATTTTATTGTTGGGAAGAGGTAAGGGTAGTTTAAAGAGCAAGTTTTTATTTTAATTTTTTTAGCGAAAGCTAGCATCCTTTTATCCAATTCTTTTTTCCCGGTGTTAATTAATTTGTAAGTTGAATTAGAGTTATATTCATTAGTTAGAAGTTCTTTATAATAATATTTACAAATTAAACCGAAATTATTTGCCGATTTATCTATTACTGTAATAACAAACCTCTCTTTTAAATTTTTTATTTCTTTTTTCAAAGTTTTGTTGAAATAAATTCCTCGTTCTTTAGTTCTAACGTTGTCTGCATTAAATTTTGTTTTAATGTCTTCTAAAATCCTTACTTTCCATTCTCTGAAACCTTCTGGAGGCCAATGGTATTTCCTAGATAATTTGGAAATAAAAATATCCATATCTTGTCCAATAGAAATTAAGATTTTTTTAATGTTAACTTTTTCTCTTAATCTAAATTTCGTGCCCCTTTCCATTAAATCTCTTAAAGAGTTAGAATCTATAATTTTTAAATTCCCTGTTATAATATGTCCTTTGTCAGCATCTATATAATCTTTATAAATATCTTTATTAAAATACTAATAATATAAATCTGCATTAATAATTAAATAAATATTTGTTAGAAGTATGAAATATCTGTCCCTGCTTTTCTATAAAAGTCTACGAAATGAGGCATTCTGAATGATCTTAGAGTATTTTGAAGCATTGTAACGTAATATCGAGCGCATAATCTTTAAAAGATATTTGTAAACAATATTATTGACAAAAAAGTTAATTGCATTCTTAACTTCCAGAAAATGTAAACAACCAATTCCAAGTTTTAAACATCTAATCATTCTGAACAAGCCATCTTATTTATCAGGCATGTTTGTCTTGGATGCATCAGTTTGTAGGCTTTCAAACTTATAAACTAAAACTAAATTATTCAAAGACGCTTCACATGATTCACAAACATTCAAGTACTTTGTTAATTGTTTGCTGATTCAGTAGAACACCTAAATCCAGAAGGGGAAGGGCCATCTAATTAGATAGGAAAGAAAACCAAACAGTTAGTGAGTTAAAGGAAACTGCAATCACTGAATATAATGGCCAATAGACTCATTTTCAAAATTATACTACCTCTTCATTGTAGGGTGGTAAAGTCATTGAGAGGAAATTCAAGTCATACCCTTTCTAGGAAGAAAACATCCAAGAAATTAACAAATAAAATATGAGGAATAATTAGAAGAATTTGCCAGAAATGTTCGCTTCATTATTGGGGCAATGAGTTAAATAATAAATGAATCAAGAAAATATGATAATTACGAAGTAGGCATTAAGTACAGTATACAACTGAAGCATGCTATAGATAATCTATGACATAATTTAAAAGAAGAAAAATGTGAAGGAACTAATGTTGCTGAGTAGGAAATTTTGCTAATGTTATAGAAATAATATTCGTGTGAAATGTGTTTGATGTTAATAATGGTATGGTATATATTTATATTTTTCTAAAGATTAAACGTTATGTTTTTTCCATTATAATTGTTTTATTTTTAATTACATTTGTTGTAAAATATATATTTTTATATTGTTGTTAAATTATGACTCCATTGTTTGATACAGTTTTGTGAAATCTCGTTATATTTCTACAATATATTTAACCTGCTCGAAATATATCATGACTTGAATTAACTCGTTTCTAGATGCAGGAGATTTTATTGAGCTGAATTAAAGAAATTTTTCTCCATGCATGATAAACCAAAACAATAGACTTTAACAAAATACAGAGACACATTTGTACACCTCGAAATTAAATGGAAATGCATGATTCGACATTTGGAAAATTTTATGAATTGACTTTGGGAAATCTAAGTAAATAATTAAATTTGTGAAGTTGAAATTTTTATTCATTTTTATTATTTATTTTCGTTTCCCTAATTCAAAAAATGTCAAAAAATAGATTCGCCAAAATTATATATATATAAAATTTTGGTTGTGTGTGTGTGTAAGGGATTTCGAATCCTGTCGACTAAATAATATGAAACAATATTAAATTGTGATAATATTTTAACTTTAATTTCAATTTAATCAATTTCAGAGGTTTTATCTTAATTTAGCCCACAGTAACTCCATTCTAAAAATATTCTTTTATTTCTTAATTCAATTCCACTTTCGGTTAAATGAATTCCTTTGTAAAAATAATGCGCCATCGTACTACGTATGAAATTAAAGTGACCCCTTCGGTACCCTTGAAAAGGTTTCATTGGTCACCACGTGTATTGCAATGGCACGTGCCCGGAAATCCTATGTTATATAAGACTAGTGATCATTTGTTTTGGCCCTTGCCCTTTTTTCTTACTTCTGCTTTTGTGCTGCTCTGCGTCTGCTTGTAAATAAATTGCTTTCCCGAGATGGATATTAAAGAAAATTAAAAATACAACGTTTGATCCATGTCTTCAAACCTGCACTCTGTTTCAATCAAAATAATGTCACACACACACACACACACACACACACACACACACATATATATATATATAAACATTCTCATGATTAAGTTAATATTTTGGGTACTTTCCTGATATTTGCATTACTTGTAAGGCTTTATGTTAAGTGTGAATGTGTAATTTCACTAATTTTCACCTTAGGTTCGTCTTAATATCGATAGGAATTCGAACTATAGAGCAAAGACAAAAATAATGATGATAATGACTTTTATCAGTGGTTCTTTTCACTTACAATTGTTATGTTTTCGTATTATCAATCAAGTTACATTTCATATACGCTCATAATTTTTTTCTGTCTTTTTATTCTTTTTAGGAAGAATAGAAAGATAATATGCTTTTTAAAGCAGATAAATTTCGTTTTAACATTGATTAAATATAGACAAAAATTATTCATCGAAAATTTTTTTATCATAGAAAGGGTATTTTTTTATTAACATAATTGTTGATATAGATGAAAAATGTTTTTGTTAACATAATTGAAAAATAATTTTTTACGGCAATGTGATCGGAATTTATTGCGGAAAACACCAAAATCGTGTTAATTAAACTTAAAAAAAAAAAAAAAAACCATCTTCATTTAAAAAAAAAAAAAAAAACATGTTCACTTTCGAAATATATATATATATATATATATATATATATACTGGGATTTGGGATAAATCATATGTTATAACTTGTGGAGCGCCAACACACGGATACACTCAGGAAGGCTCATTTATTATTATTACAAGTTAAAGAGAATGAAAAAGCTCAAAATATGTGATAAAATTATCTGATAAAATCTTACATTTATTTTTCCTGTCTAATGTATCACATAGAAATTGGATGAAAAGTTTAAAATAATAAATCAAGATAAGGAAAAATTTATATTTCATTTAGCAACTGAAAAATGACAAATGAGAATAATTTTTTTTCTTCCAAATTTTTAAAAATTATGTCGAAATAACTAAAACATTATTTGACGAAACACAACATATAATCGCAAGTGCCCAACCCTTCCAAAGTCAATGCATTTCATATATTAAATGAAGAATATATTTATATCACACTTAGCCACGTTTATATTTCGCACAGTTAAATCTACATTATACTAAGATTGTAAAATTTAGTTTTAAAATGGTCTGATCGTTTCCATCGAAAACTAATTTATCGAAACCGAAACTTCCAAGACACGATGGAAATGAGGTGAAAACTATTCCCTAAAAACATTCAAATTCCTTTGTAATGAGACTTTTTTTTGTTTATTTCCTTCTCTATTTAAATGGGGTAGAGCGAAGAAAAAGAAAGAATCGAAAAAAAATCGTTAAGGAATCTTTTACCCTTAATTTCTCAGTATCTCTGAAAAAGAGAAATGAAAATGTTCTAACATCACATTATTAAAAGATGGAATTCTTAGAACTATTCTCAGAATCAGTGACGCATGTAATGGAAAATTTAATCACTAGAGTTTGTTGGAACTATCACAGGTTAATGATAAAATACCGAAAACATGAGAAAGAAGTATTCCTCGTGATGTACTAATAAATTCTTATTGAATAATGATGTAGTTAGTATGTTTAAATCTTGGATTTGCCGAAAGATATTCATTAATATATTTATTACATCAGCTTTGGTATCAATAAAATATTATAAATAAAACTTTACTAATTACCTAATTGTTGGAACGTCAGATTCTTTTAATCCGTACAACTGATATGGAACTAGGCAAATTTGCTTGTGTTACAAAATAAAACTCACAGTTGTAAGAAAAAATTTTTATTGAAACATATATTTACAAAAAAAAAAAAAAAAAAAAAAAATTCTGAAAGAATTTTCTTAAATTATCGTTTGCGTTTCTATAAGAAATTGTTAAGTTGAGTTGTTTAAATTAATTCTTGTACACGAGAGAGTTCAACCAATTAAATACATGTCTCTTCATAGTTCCATGCACAGAAAAAAGCAATTCTGTATTTTTTTTTAAAAAATGTATAAAATTTGGCACACATTTTGAAAAATGTCTTATGAGGTGTATTTTTAAACGGAAATTTTTTTATAACAATTTTCAAAATCTCTAACACTTATTCTGATGTCTTAATCAATTCTTTCTATAATTTACAGTGTAATTTACAGTTTATAGTAAAGAAATGAAATAATTAATTGATTTCATTTGACTTCATTTTTTTCTACAAATCGTTGAAATTCTCAATACAAATGTGGTCTTTCTATCCAGTTAAATCATTGTCAGCTTTGTATGAAACATTAATATCAGGTAATCAAAATAATGGAAACACCTTATACTTATAAAGAATCCTTTATTAGTATGGTGTAGGACCGAGGTAGTATGGTGTATGGTAGACCATAATGGTTCAATTATATGAGGTCGGGTTACTGTGCGAGCCAAGGTAGATGTTTAACTTCATCCTCGTGTACATCACACCAGGATTAGCCAAGCCTCACTGCATGGGTAGGAGTATTATCATCCTGGAAAATTCCATCTTTTGCAGAAAACTAAGTTTGCATCATAGGATGGAACTTCTTCATATTTCTCCCCAGTTTTTCTTCCTTTCAGGGTTAAGATTAATTCAGCAGAAACCCACGACATGGCTGCCCATGTCATGACAGATCCACCCCAATCCTTGACAGCTGGAAGGAGACAATCACGATCATACGCTTGTGCAGGTGTCCTCCAAACGTGCACCCGTCCAGTTCTAGGGAAAAGTGTGAAACACGATTCATCAGATCATATTACTTTCTTCCATTTATCAATCGAACAGGTTTTGAAAGTGTGACGCTATTATAGATATAGTTTACCATTAATATTTGTTACAAGTTGTTTGGGAATTGCTGCTCTGCCATAAATGTTCTGTTTACGAAGCTGCCTTCAAACTGTAATCACTGACACTGGAGAATCCAAATGGGTATTGAAGGTCTGTGGTCTCATTTGTTGCAGCTGTTCGCTTTTTAGACATTACAATCCACTTCAATATCCGTCGATTACTTTCACTGGGCTTTTCTTTCGGTCCACTATTTTGCTTGACCGAACTTGTCTTTTGTATGTATGCTTTAGACAACTTACCTGTGGAAACGCAAAATGTTGGGAAGTTTTCGGTCACACTTCCTTCAGCTAGACGGACTCCTACAATTTGGCCTCTTTGAAAATCTGAGAGGTCAAACATTTTACTCTTTTGAAAAAAATGCATGAATTACAGAACTTTAATCAAGCTAAAACCTACAACCAGAATTTATGCATTGCTATTTATGAAAAAACGGGTGGCTATTATTATATTTTAATCATTACGAAACACATTCAGGAGCCAAGTGAATTCATTTTATTTACTATTATTTTGATAACCACCTGTATATTAACTATGAATTGTCAAAAAAAAATATTGATTAGAGGAAATGTCTCAGAAAAAATTGAAAGACTGAATGTTACGTTAAAAAAACTTCTAAATTTTAATTTAATTCTTTTAAAATTGCTCAAGATAGCACATGTGGGCCTTAGATTTCATTTGCTTTTCCGATCTGCTGCAAAATATGAAAGATAAAAGAGCAATCATTCAAACCTATATTATTTTTAGAAGCTCCAATAAATTAAATTTTATTTGAAATATATTTGTTACATAAAAATGTCTACATTTCTCAGAATTAAATATTAATGCAATTTTATAATAAATGAATATAAAGTAGTGCATATGTTTATATGATATTCAAAAAACTTGGAGTGCCGTTTTACTAAGTGATTTTTATAAGAATATCTAAACTTTTTGGGGAACCTTTTATATCAATTCATATGTGCAATCCTTTAATAAATCAGAAAATTCTTAGTATCTGCTAATCAACAATTCTTCTGTATCGTAACTATTATTTCGTATTTACATATGTAGACAATAAGAATTGAAATAACTGTCATAATAGAAGATACACATATTACAGTAAATGTAATAAACTGGTGGTTATGAAAAATTACCTTAGATAGCTTAGTAACCAGTACAATAAACTGATTGAAATAAAAATTTCACTACTAGCTGGGTAATCAAATTTTTCTCCATATTTCCTTGAATTAAAACCGTCTTTGAATGGTTCGACATCTGATGTAGAAACACACTTCAGTTGACCATCCGATAGTGATATTGCAAATAAAATCCCGTTCACAAACAATTAAGATGGCAGTTATCTTCTACAATTAGTTTTCAAAAGTATTTTGTGAGAAAAGGCTTTGCACCGAGTAACGTGTATTGAATTTAAAAAAAAAAAAAGCTATTTCTCCAATTCTCTTTCCCAAATCATTTCCACCATCTTCTAACACATGCAGTGGTTCATTCATTCATTCAAAAGACTTTTATTGCGTTTCTCTGTTTGTATACTTTACAACGAGAAATTGTTTTTATTGTCCGAAAAGAAATAGAAATCTATTGTATTAGAAGAGAAAAAGTCCATGCACAAAGACTAAGTTGAAAATTGTCGGTGATATAGATTTCGTGAGAAATTGATGTTACGTAAATATATTTATGATAAGGCTATTCATTGTTTTATGTAACATTTTGAAGTTCTTATCGAATTATATTAAAAAACCGCCGTCTGTAATTTTCTGTAGAACACGTTAATCGACAACTTTAAATTAATTTTACTATATATATATATATATATATAAAGAAGTCCATGTTACGTCATTTTAAAATTTTCTTCTATTCCCTTTTCCAAATCACAATTTTTACTTATTTTTTTCCAAAATGCTTGTATTTTTACTTAATAATTTCCAAAACGCTTTTATTTTTACTTAATTATTTCTAAAATATCGATGAATCCTATGTCTTAAAGCCACGAACGAAGGATAAAAAATCTCTAAAAACCTTTTCAAATATGCATAAGACGTTCTTTCCTAAATAAACGAAATCCCAAGCAGGATATCCTAAATCATAAAAGGGATCCTGTTACTTTTCTGTTGCGATGGACGAATTCTGCTTTTCCTCCCTTTGCTCAAATTATGGTTCCAGTGAGGAAACATATTAAATTAAAAAAAAAGTTTCAACACTCGGTCACGTATCTACCATAATTATGTTAACAGTATTATAAAAAATATATGAGTTGTAATACAACAACAAACAGAAAAGATAAGTCTTAAATATTGATTCCCATTTAGTATTAGTTACGAAGTATTGCTAAGTGATAATTTGAATTCGGAGAGTTATGAAAAAAAAAAAAAAATGAATGAATAATTTGCCGAATTTAAAAGTAGTTCCAAAAGCCTTTTAACAAATTTCACTAAGTCAAACTAAACAATTGTCTACATATTCTATTAAATAAAAGACAATATGGAAAAGGATGTTGTCTATTCCATTAGGATCAAATCTACTCTCACTAGTTTGATGTGAAAATATGAAGAACTAATATAAAGACTAGAAAATCGAAGAACTAATATAGTAGAACTAATATATTCACGTAAGGTTTTTATCATCTAGTCAGCGTTCAAAACTATATCTTTTCTGAAATATAGTTTCTTGCATTTAACAAACAGAACATCGCTTAACAAAATTAGTTTAGTTATGATATTTAACTATTAGGATTTCTATTTTCATCATTTGACTAACCCGTTTGTTCGCTAATATTATCTCCCTTGCAATGTCTTGTGTCGAGAAAAATTCGAAACGTGTTTTAAAATTCGGAATTAGACCAAAAGATATCAACCATTTATTTAATTGCTCGAAACATCTAAAATTGTAATAACAACATTTATATTATTATAATGATTGTATATGCATTGATACTGTTATTCATAGGCTTAAGATTATAAAATAATGGATATCATTTAAGTAGAAAAAAAAATAGAGTAAGAATGGGAAAAAGGCTAATTAAATTAAATAATAATTTAAATAATCAACTTAAAAAATAATTATTATATTTCCTTTTAACTGGATTGTGAACAAGTTGGAGTACACAATCAAAGAAATGCTTTGATTAAATCATAGGTTATTGATGTTAATTCAATAATTGAAGATAATGATCTGAACATGAAATGTTTTGATTTTAAATCTGTAATATACTTTGGTTTTCTTCTTGATATTTGTTGTTATAATGATTATATATTTTTTGATAATGATTGATTACTAAATATTAAATTTACACTGAATATTAATATTTCAACATAATGATTCAGTTCACGTTAGAAGTTTATTTATATACTTTGAATTAAACTCTTTTTTTTATTTATAATTAATATATTGTATGAAAAGCAATATTATTTTTTTATAAAAATTAAAATAAGATGAATAAAATATTTTCAATTTCAACAACGAAGGATGTTAATAAAGAAATAGTGCCAAACAAAAAAAAAATATAAACAGGAAATAAAAACGCGGAATTCTGAAGCATTTTTACGAAACTTGAAGAAACACACAAATGAGTATGAAGAAGGAAGGCAAGGAGAGAAAATAAATTGGCATTCATTTGCATAAAAAGAAAATGAGTGTAATTTGTGACCGAAACCTTAAATTTATTATTATTTTTTTATGTATATGACCCATTCACTACTTCCAAACGAGCGAAGTCAATAATCATGTAGAAGAATGACTGTAATGAAAAAAAACAACATCAACAAAAGGATATGATGTAGATGATGTAATTTGAACCCATAGATAAGAATATCTTCTTTCGAAAATGTTTGCTCTGTTGTTATGATTTCATAACCAATTCTCGCTGTGAACGTAAATTACGTGAAGACTACAAATTGGAAACAAGCTTTTGTGTTGTTTATTTTCTTTTTTAATGCTTTTAAAATCGACTCATGGCCTGAAAGTACGTATTTAAGGATAATTTTAAGATTTGTTTGTTTATTCTTCCAATATTGAGAAAGAGAAAAAAAATGGGAATAAATCTTAAGGATTTCCAAATTCATCAAGATTTCCATTCATTAATGAAATATAACGCATCATTTTTTTTCTATCGGAAGTGATAATATAAGAATAATGTATGATCAGACATTCAGTTTTCATATAAAAATTTAAATTTAGCTTTTGAGTGTGGATTAAAATAAAAAATAAAAAAACTTTTAAATACATTTGGTGATTATTTTATATTTATTTCATCATCTGAAAAACATTACATTACATCAGAGCAGAAACTGTAATTCCACATTATATTAATAATTAACATATATGTTGGATAATCAAAGTATAAATTTGACATTTAAATTATGAAATTTTAAATTATGAGATATTTTAAATTATGAACTAAATCCAATTACTAGTTAAGAGTTTAATACTTTGCAAATAAGGAATAACAACATTTTTATAATGTACTTATTTGCTACAATTTATTATATGTATAAATTTTTAAATAAAATAAGAGGCTAAATATATTTATAACCGTTTATTGAATTCAGAATAGCCTTCAAGAATATCCTTGCATGGGTTACTCTAGTAATCTAGATTCGATGAGAGAGTAACTAAAATATAAAAATACCATTCTGAATCTTAATGATATCCAGCAGGAAATTATATACAGACTTATCTATATAATTGGGTTCCGGAGAAGAAAAAGAAATGTATATAATTTGTTATGCGGATTTAAAATGTTTTTACATTGTAAATTCAGATTCACATACCTATATTTCCTCGAATATTTAACATTATCTGTAGATTTTAATATTGAGATTTAATAATACTTTGACACATATTCATTATGAATTGTATAATTTAGTTGAAGATTCTTCATTATAAAAGCAAAATGCTGAATAAAAAGTAATATTTAAAAAAATACATTACATTTTCCAGAATATACATGCTTTATTGACAAAAATACAAATAATTATAGTTCAAAGAAAAATGACTTCTTTCATAACTTTAAATAATTATCTGTTTTCTGAGAGTCAGGGTGAGTCAAAATTTATTTTCTTTCTCAGTTTCATAAATTTAACTATGTTCGAATTTTAAAAGAAAAATCTGAATTTAATTTTCTTTTTACATAATTGAATTTTAAAACACACCCTTCCTTCTTTTCTATAGATATTAATAAGAAAATCCGAAAGTATCCGGCTACTTTTGACCCCATAATGTATATATGTATACGTGTATTTAGAAAAGTATTTAAAAAAAATATTGAGTTTTAAAAATTTATTTCTCTTTCTAATTGCTTGAAACCTTAAGAAAAGCACTAATACCGCAGAATACAGGAATGTACAAGTTTTCCTTCCCGAAAAATTGAAAAAAAAAATGCCCTTAGAAAAGTTTAATATATAACCAAAAATCCTACTCAGCTGGGACTAATAAGCAAATGCTTGATCGGACATCGTTTGAGAATTCTGAGGAAATCCCAAACCCATCTCTTTGACTGACTAACAATCACAGTACATGCTTTGGTTATTCAATCAATCATACTTAAAGGGTGAGAGCATTTCGCAACAGTAGCGAAATGTCTAGAGTGTCTGAACTAGTTTCGTTAAATGGGCATTTGGGGGCTCTTAGCACTGCTACAGTTAACTTCTGATTTGAGCAGGTTTCTGATTTTTTTTCCCATTCGTCTAACTTTATCGAAAGTTCAGCTTCAATGGCATATGCAAATTGCAAGCTACGAAAATAAATACTGGCTCAACATTACTTTGGAAAAATTCTCCACTGGAATACACATAATTATTAAAAGGTGGTCGACGTTTACACATTTCACAATGTTTGAAATAGGATCAATATTTTTAAGATTTTGACTCTGTTTCCAAATATTTATATCAGAAAAACTAAACAAAATTACATAATATTTATCGTACCGCCTTGATTAGTAGATAAGTTTGAAAATCATATATTTAGATAAGTCTTTAAATATTACACCCATCAACAGTACTGTTGAAATAGAGCTGTAATTTGCCAGCGTATGCCAGATCAGGCGCTGTTCTCTCTTTCTAACATTTTAAAATGATACATTTCATTTCGAAATATTCAGTATTTCTCATGTGTAAATTATTATTTCAAGTTTCATTTGAATATTTAAGTCATTTACGCCTTGTAGAGGAGTATCCGATCTTTTTTAAAATGATCGTTGCAAATATTTCTAAAACTTTTATATCACATTTGAATTATGTCCTTTAACAAATACTTTCATCAAATTCATATGTATTTACATTTCCCTACATATTAAATACCTTAATTTCAATGAATATATATTATTGTGTTTCATTGTATAAACCCTGAAAATTTTAAATAAAATAGAGCTGATATGAAATATGAATAAGAAAATATATGAATTCTGTGAATCTTATCTTTGTTGTAAATTTACCTTGTAATTTAAATTCTCTCTTACATTTTGAGAATTGTTAATATATATATTTCCGATTACATTTTATTATTTAGCTTGCATATTTAACATCGATAATTTGTGTTTTTTTTTAAATTTCTTTAATTATAAATGCTTTAAGAATGAGATAAGATTAATAATTTTCATATACTGAAACCATTATATTTTTACTTTTATTTTAAACAACTGTATTTTTATAGAATTTTTAAAATCAATACACTTCAAAGAGAGTATATTAATATCTAAGTGTTTGAAGTTAAAATAAAAATCCTGCTTAGTTTAAGGCTTTAGCAGCAACCTATAAATTTCATTTAATGAGGGAGAAATGATGTACGATCATTATTTGTCATACTCTATCTATCTGACAAAATTACTTTTTCATGTGAGTGACAAATTTCACAACTCATGAACACTGAAAGCAAGGAAAAATTTATTTCCTATTCATTTTTCTCAATCTTCAGACAGAAAGGAGATACATGCAAATAAATGTCATAATTTGTCATTGGAATGTGATTAATTGAGATATTAGTAATTTACAAGCATAAAAGAAATTAATGTTCTTCTTAATGTTATATATATGCGTTCTTCTACACGCATTCGGCGAGTAAATTTCTTGTTTTATTCGGCATGCTTCGGAAGAGAATATTTTATAAAACTAATTTTATCAGTGAACATTTAACAATATCATTTTAAACAGTATAAATGCCACTTTAATTTTTTTAAATTTTTTTTAAATTCTTTTTAAACCTTTTTATACCATTTAACTGTAAAAATCTGTTACTTTTAAGAAAACCTGAGCAAACTAAAGTTATATAATTATATTTATTTTAAACATTCATTAATTAAATACATAAATTTCGCACATAAAATTTTTAATAAATAATCAAAAATAATGTATAAAGGAGAAAAGTCCATAATTTAATTTTAATTTTTTTTAAATTTCCGAATTAAAAGAAAAATTGTTGCAATTACTTCTTTTTTACCCACAACGATATATATGACATTTTCTTAGTCTTTTTATTTGACTTTTATGATATGACCTTCGAGGCATTTCATTTTATTTAGGTTTTTGTGAGACAGAACTATGCTGAGAAACTGTTGTGTAATTATATAAAAGATGGAAATTAAATTACACTAGGTTATAAAATTAAATAATATTTTAAAGATTAAAAAAAAACATGATTACTCCGGAATAATTAATTTTACTTTGACTAATTCATAGGGAAATGAACTAATGTCATTATTTAGAAATGATAGTGGAAGCAGAATGTATTTAACTAAAACATCATACAAATTAAAAGGATAAATTTAATTCAGTATTTATTTTTATCCCTTATAATGTAGACAAACTTTCACATTCTTTTAAAAAATATTTTAAAAGTAGAATAGATGTGGTAGAGTGATATATTTGTGGCTCATTTTCTTCTAATAATTTTACTTTTTGTTGAGGTTTAAACTGTAAATTTTGATTGAAAAAGTTTATAAAGTTATATATATATATATATATATATATATATATATATATATATATATATATATATATATATATATATATATATATATATATATATATATATATATATATATATATATATATATATATATATATATATATATATATATATATATATATATATATCAGGCATAATTGAGCTAGGCCTAATTCAGTAAATAACAAAATCTTTAAAGCGAGTTAGGTAGATACTATATATTGATTAATATTCCCTTTAAATTTCTGATGAATTTTTTTCTGTTACAATTCTATGCTATTATATGCAATGCAGATATTCAGAATTTGGAATTCAAGAATATACATAATATGAAATTTATTGTAATCTTATTGAATACTCTGGCTTCTTTTTCCAGTTCTCTCTAAATAATTTAAAAGCAGAATCAGAAAGAAAAAATAAATTTTGGCCTTGATATTTTGTTTCAAATCTCAACAGAAATAAAATTTTTATCTTCGTTACGGTCAAAAAATAAAGTGATATTTCATATCTAAAATAAAACAGATGCTACAGGTTTACCCAAATAGATTTCTGGAAGATGCCCATTTTTTTAGTATCTCAGCTTGAGGCCTCTCTATTGTGCATTTTAAAAAAGGCTGTTTTCGTGAAGTTTATCGAGCTATTTATTTCGTTTTGAAGTATACACACACACACACACACACACATACAAAAAAAACCAGAAATGGTATTTATTTTCTCCCTTTCTAGAAATGCTGTCTACATTTTTACTAAAATTTGTGAATCAGTAATGATTATTTATAAATCTAATTATTTTATAATTATCTAGTTTTTTTATTGAATTATATAAAGTAATAGAATATTAGAATTAAATTATACAACGTAAATCGCAAAAAAATGCTCTAACATGTTCAATTATAATAATAATTATTATTATTTAATTTTGCAACAAATACACTTGATCATAATCGTGATAACATGTTGAAAAATGACGCTAATTTTCTGATTAAAAAACTAAATGCATTTCTTAATTAAAGCAAATTTAATAACAGATACCATAAATCATGCTAAAATATTTCTTTTTTTTTGAGAATAAAATAATATTATTTATTTTGTAAGATAAAACTGAATATTTGGTAATAAGGACAAAAGAAAACTTATCCAGTGTGCATTTATTTACTCTATACATTGATTAATAATAAGTTATTCTAAGAAGATATATTTCTTGAATTTGTGGGATATAATAATTATAAGAAAAGTCAAATTTTCTTAAATATTTTTTATTACGATAGTCTCTATACTAAGAAATTTATTGTTGATATTGTTGATGGGAAATGAGAGTTTACTTTTTCAGGCTGTCTTAAAATCAAACAAAACTGTGTTGAACATTGCAGTAATATTATTTTTTGAAAAAAAATTTCTAATTGCACTTAATTAATAGCTTTTGTCATGTCTTAAATACTTATTTGGTTTGCCATGATTTTTTTTTCAAAGTTTTACAGAATGGTTATAATTTACTTAAAATTGAGAATATTAAATACTTTGTTTTCATTTTTACTTATAATGTCTGTGACTGTCTATTCCAATAAAGGATAATCAATTTCATTTGATTACTTAATGCACCAAAATAATGTTATTTAACAAAATTTAAATTAATTATTCAATCTGAATTGAATTCTTAGTTTAGACAATCAATATTTTAATAGGAAAACATTGTAGTGGATGAGATCTTGGATATGGCCAACCATTTTACAACTAAAACAGTTTTATTCCATGTCGTTATGAGGAACTGACACTGAAGATGATTACAAATACTGGCTCATATTTAGGCACATATACAAATTCGCGGTTACAACTATTATATAAGCATTTACATATGAAAAATTTACTGTTGGAATTCTGTTATGTCTGAGAAAGGCATTATATTACATGTTGTAGAAAGTTTCCGATAACACATTAAAAAAAAAATTGAAACTTTCTTCATTGACCTGTAATATTAAAAAAATTGCATTCGTCAGACCGTTAAATAATGAGCAAAGATATAATGTATTATAGAATAATTACAATTATTTCATTGATGAAAAGAATTAAATGTTCGTTTATAATAGAACTAATTTACAGTAATTTAAAAACAGAGAACTACAATTAAAAATCTGAGTATCAATGAACATGTGGCGAATTATCAACCAGCCGACAAAACTTTGGAATACCACGTAACTTGCAGTAAAAAAAAATAATAATAATAATGAACAGCCTCGTAGAAGCAACTCTCTCGACAGGACCTTTCAAAGATGAAGTCGATTGGCGTTGGCAACCATCACCAAAAAATGTCAGGGTCAGTCTTTTGAATTATACGGCTACAGATCTAAAATTAGAGTGCTTCTCACATGGACAATTATGTGTTGCTTGTTGTAGAATCAGCAACCATACAATTTCTTTATCTACACAGGCAGTTGGACAATAAAATGCATTACATACCCATAAACATTGCAAAATTAACCATATTTGAAACATGCTCTCTCTCTCACTCTCTCTCTGTTTTCCTATTACATTTATCAAGATTGAGCTAAAGCAGCAACAATTATTTTAAAAATCTTCAACAAAAATTTATATTATATTTTGGCTCAGATCTTTTTACGCTTTACTGTTTGGAAAAGCTTAGTACATTTTATATTTATCAAAACATTAATTTTAGTTAAATACATGATTTGTAGTAAAATATTTTAAATTACCTCTGAAATAAAATTCGAACTGTTTAAATAATACTTCTATTAAAAAATGAATTTAAAAACTATGATTTTTTATTCATTTTTTTCTCATCTAAATTTTTTTTAATATATATATATATATATATATATATATATTGGTTTTTATTTTCAAAAGATTAGAAATTTTATTGCATACTTTATTTTGCACAGCAGTATATATCTTTGCTTTGAATTCTTAAAAATTGAAGTAAACATTTTATTTGAAATAAAGCTGATCATAATATTTGAGATAAATTAAAAATATTCAGTAAATACAGACTTCAAATACAAATATACCTCTAAACAATTATGCTTAAACTACAAAATATATATTTTACTGATTTATAATAGGTTGTAATTACATCGACTGCTGTTTTTGTAATATTAGGCAAATTTATTCGTATATATATAAGTATGTTGTCATTTTCTTTCTCTTTTGTGGAATAATACAATTTATTTCTACAATAGCTTATTATTTAGTCAAAAACTAGGTCCTTATCTGATCCTAATAAATATCCTAATAATCTGATCCTAATAAGTCCTAAATCTGAAATTTCATAAATCTTAAATTATATGCTTTCTAGCATTGATAAAAATATTAAAATGAATGTCAAAAATAATAAACAACCACGTCTTTTCATTTAAGTTCACTCATTTAAGAATTTATAAATGATTTTAAATATCTGATGCCCGAATAAGTTTAAATTCTTATAACTTTTTTCCATGAACTTCTTATGATTTAAATTATTTCATCAAATGTTTCTCTTTTTTCTCAAACTGAAATTACTTTACGATGTGGAAAATCTTTGCTTTCTTCGGTGGGTAATATCTGGTAAAATTAACTTCATCTTGTAACGTCTATCTTTATGCAAATGCCATGTTTCAGTGAAATGTGATTTCAAAAACTGAAATACAGTATGAAATGTGCATCGAATATAAAATACACGTCCTTAAATTTCGAAAAAGACTCTTCGTCAAACTTCTCCTCTAAATTTGTCTTAATTATTATTCTAGGTAATTTAAAATAACTCGAGTTGACTAATTGTGATTCCGCTTTACTTCGTGCAAATCGCCTAATTTGCAATGCTGAGCCATCTCATTACCTTCAGGAAGTATGATGTCAGAGAAATTCACCGGAGTATCAGAATCTTTACTTTGTCGTCTCATCTTGAGTAAAATTAGTTTTCCAGCTGTTTGAAATAAATGTTAAACAGTTTATATCTTGACATTTACTTGTCAAATTGAAGAGCTAGTTTACATTGAATTAAAATATCTGTTTTCGGAGCATGCATTTTGCAAATTACTTTAAAAGTTTCAAGCGAAAGAGTTTTCTAAATTATCTTATTTCTGCGTCATTTCTTTTGAATTTCAACATTGCAATGTATTTCTTGGTTTCATTTATTTTCCGAGGTTCCATGCTATTGCATGAGTTACTTTGAAATTTGTCAGATTATTTTTCAAATAAATATTACTTTCCTTTAGAAATATTCGTCAAATAAACAATAATTGATTCTTCACTTTTTATATGAATTTTATTCAAAATTAAATCATACGTTTTAATAATATCTAAAATGAAGTTTCGTAAATGCATATGAATAAAAAAAAACATACTTTTATTTCATCTAATCAAATAGTTAATGTTATAGAATTACTCATTCTATGAGAATATAGGATGCATATAAAAAGTAAGCAATGTAGTTCCACTTAACATTTCTTTGAAGTACATCTATCTCAAGTCCAGGAACATATAAATAAAAATATTTGTAATTTAAATGTTCAATTACATTTATTCATTACAAAATTAATATGCTGGTTTTATAAGATA
Source organism: Argiope bruennichi (assembly GCF_947563725.1). Lineage (NCBI taxonomy): Eukaryota > Metazoa > Arthropoda > Arachnida > Araneae > Araneidae > Argiope > Argiope bruennichi. The sequence goes on from NC_079158.1 coordinate 85,757,037, forward strand.
AAAACTAAGACATATTTTTTAACCCGTTAAGCAGCATGATCATGGCATGTGATATTAAATACGAGATGAACCTTTCCGTCTCTATGTGTTCACGATCGTGTTGGCGCGATTTCTATTTGTAAAGTTTAATTTAAATTTTTAAAGAACACTGGATGGCTGTGAAATCCCTTATAACTTTGGAGTATATTTCGCAGAATGTTGACTTTCAATATACGCTTTCGGTTTCGATCTTCTTTTTTTTTTTTTTTTAATTTTAACTTGATCTCGGGTATTTAAACATGCAAGCAATTGCGCGTCTTCGCCTCTTTCGAGAGGATTGAACATTTAAAGAATCATGATTTATTTTGCTGTGAGATTTTTTTTTTTTAATATTATGAGTGAGTGGGGAAAAAATGGCATGCTTATTGATTTAGGTAGGGTGATAGATTTTTTGTTTGCAGTTTAGGAATTGCTACATAGTATTTTGTATGTTTTTGAGCAGTTCCCCATTATGGAAAGAGTGAAATGTTTAACAGTCTTATTGTATGGCATTTGACCTTCATATGTGAGCAAGCATTTGTTTCTGTTCTTCGTTTCTAGATTTGATAGCTTTATTGGTATAAGCAAAGTACTCTCTGAAAGCGCATGTTTGATTTAAAGGGACTCCGGCGTTCTTGTTGATTGCTTTGATTTTTTTCATTAGGGTGAATCAGATGTTTGTTTGTGGGGGTGAGAATGAAATATTATACAATTTTTATATTTATAGTTTTGTTTTCATGGGTATAATACTTATTTTCTTTTGTATAGTTAAAAGTTAAGTGTTTTGTTTATTTCATTCATTTCAATTAATGTTATAATCTTTATCTTAATACATATTAATTGTTAGTATATTACAAACGTTAATTGTGAAATTAAAGTCATTGCATGAAAACGATAATTTTATATGACTATTTTTGTAAAATTAGGCCTAACTGCGAAAACTGCGTGGGCCCGTGGTGACGCTACGCATCGGAGCGCTCGGTCCTGTGACAGGGCATCGTTCTTTTCTTCACTCGCTGGCCCTAATGGGGTTAAAATTTAAATTAAAAAATAATTTTAAATTTAAAGTAAACATGTTATTTTTTGACGGGGGGAGTAAATTCATTGTACCTTTGTTAGAAACATTTTTCTGCCATGTAATAATCAAAAAATTCGTTAAATAACAACAATTTTATAAATGTACAAACAGCATCCGTCAAAAAATGTCCTTAATATGAAGAAATATTTCATAAATTTTCAGTTTTAAATAAAAAAAAATTATATTTTGATTATTTTAATGATCATTAGATCTTGGAATCCTAAGAGATCAGACTGATAAATAATATTATTACGATTCAGTTAATTTTTAATGAGAATTTTAGTTTGAAACTATGAAAACATATTGTATCTCAAAACATGTAATTTTAATTTTCTTATAAGATGTGTCATAAATAATTTCGGATATATATATATATATATATATTTATATTAGCTGTAATAAAAAATATAAAAAAATAGGTACCATATTCCGTTAGACTATTAGTAGAAGTGAAATTAAAAAAAACTATTTAATAAACATGAAAATTCATTATATTAATACATATATGTATTATAATAGTACCAAATAATGTGATAATAATAAATAAATTAACATAAATATTTATATTTAAAAATATGCAATATGAAATGGATAATAAAAGATACCGAAAATTTCAAATATTTTTATTAATAGCAATAATTTAAATCATTAATAAAAATAAAATTAATAATAAATTTAAAATTTCAATTTGACAATTTTTTTCTGAAAATATTATAATAAATAATAATAATAAAAAATACACTCGAAACAATCTTCATGAAAAATACGTCATCAGCATTTCTTCCCAACAAAGAAATAGAAAATTCATAAAAAAGTGATGGCATTTTGAAAATTTCACTAAAACCGAACAAAGGAAAGAAAAATGAGCAGTGGAAAGAAAATGACAGGGAAAATAATAAAAATCTAGAAGCATTGATTTCTATAGTAAGGTAAAAAGAACTACAATTTTCTCCAGGAATCAAAGTTCTATTTTTGCATTTATTTAAAATTTTTGCATGTCAAAAACTAGCAAATATTCATATATTTCCATTTGTACATATATGGAGGCGAACTGAAAAAGAAAAAGGAATTTTAAGATGGTGTAATTCTAGTAGGTAGATAAGAATCTATTACTTTGAAAACTTTTGCACTGTTCTCATGAGTTCGTTACAAATTCTCGGAACAAGCACAAAATATGTGAATTGTGTACCCCGAAAACGAAATTTGTTCGTTTTAAATGCGGCTTAAATCAATACATGTTATAAGACTGTTACCTCCGCAAAATCTTGTTTTTATATATTGGATTCACAATTTTGTAATTTCGCAAAAAGAGAAAATTCGATATGTGTTCTATAATTTCTTTCTCAAAGAAAATCTGTGGGACTTAATGAATCGTTTCTTCTCTAATTTTTTTTTTTAATATGCAAGATTTTAAAAGTACTACAGACGAAACTGTTTTTTAGAATGTTATGAAATATATATTTCAGAATGTTATATACTTATATATATACTTACTATATATATATATATATATATATATATATATATATATATATATATATATATATATATATATATATATATATATATATATATATATATATATATATATATATATATATATATATATATATATAAGCTGAATTTGTATCGAATTTGGTTCATATAAAATATAAGTTATACTGCAATTGGCCTCAGAAGGCGGGTATTTCAGTATGTTCTTTTTTATATAAAGAGCTTTTTGTAAAATATAAGTAGTAAAATAAATTATAAAATACCATAAGGAATTTTTTATTAAAGCAAAAAGTTCTACAGTCAGCTTATCTACCATCTAATGGTAAATTAACATGCTGAATAAAAGAACAACATATTTATTTACTGAAAAAATTAGCATCTAAAGTATAATTTCTGAATATTAAAAATATTTTTTTTTCTTTTCGTATTGTATACCTTCAACTTATTTTTAAGAAAATGTTCAAACTATATTCTTCCTAACTAAAGATATATAGAAAATAAAACAGAATATTTCTTATAATATTTTTTTATATATTTTCCTTTTTATTATATAGAGATTTTTTTTTAAATCGTAGTATATCGTGGAATGTTTATTTAACTTTCATTTTCTTCCTGGAAAATAAATAGCTGAAAGAAAAAAGTTGGGAAAATAAATACTTTTAGACCATTTTTCTTCTGTTCCCCATCAAAGCGTCATTTATATCATCGATGATCACGGAGCAATAAATACAGATCAACCAATAAACAAAGATTACTTGAAATAGATCCGCTATCTTAGCGAACAGAAAGAAAAGAAATGGGTTAAGTAAAATCTTAGATTGAGAGAGAAATGATAAGAGTATTTTTATTCTGTTTATTTCTTTTTCCATTTTATGAAAGAAAAATTACAGGAAATCTTTGGAATGATCAAAATCCTTTTCAGTCTTTGTTTAAAAATATTTTATATTGTTCATATAATAATAAAAATTGTCCTTCAATTTTGTCATTGTAAGTTGTAATTTTTGAGTTGTAATATGTATTTTAATAAATACGTGCCACTTATTTAACTTTTGAAATGTATTGCATTTTTATAGATGCTGTCTTATTCAATACAGAATATGCAAGTTTTCTTTCTAAAAGAATTTTTTTTAAATCTCACATTTTCTCAAAGATTTTTTTTATTAAAGTAAATCAAAATAAATTTTTAAGACGTCACCATAAAAATTACTTTTTATTTAGATCGTTACATTTCCAAGAAGACAATGAAACAAATATTTTTAATTTTATTACTTTCTTTGACTCACACATTTAACCTATTGATGTCAGAATTTTTTAATTATTTTTTTTCAAATGGTATCTACAAAAATGTTATTCAAAAAGTTTATAATTGAAATCTTTTATTTAATAGATTTTTTTTTTCTAAAAATGACGTCAGGCGCTAAGGAGTACATAGGTTCTGCTCAAAAATTGACTGTAGGATTCAAAAAGCATTTCTTGAGATTAATTAATAATATCAATTAGCATAAAATAACATGCTGAAAAAATAAGAAAATTTCCTTTTATTTTGCTAGATGAAAATTAAAAAAGAATTTTGAGTTTCATTTACAGTTATACAACAGTTTTCTTTATCATACTCAACTATGTACCATAAGTTAGATTTACGGTTTTTTGGTCTACCTATTGGCTTTTCTGGTCTGAAATTATGTTCTTGAGTATATTTCTAAAATAATCCAAACATATTTCTCTTTAGAATTATAGTAATTGCACAGAGTTATTTTCGAATAATGGACATTCACAATATAGATGCCATGCATTCTGTACAGTGGCTCCTATTCCAAATAAAAATGAGGCCATTCTATTTTTTTCGATCAGATGGTGGAACACGAACCGATATATGACCTATGACTATGACTCGCTATTTATATACAGTGCTTATACAGGACAACTACATTTGATTGATTATTTTCTAGTTTCTTCTTTTCAATGTTTGACCATCGTTTAAGCTTTACTGAAGGATAAATCCAATGCATATTTCAGGCAATTATTACAACATTATCATTCCCTCTATTGGCACGTTATTTTGTTTTTCATCAAACATATAAAATACGTGTTTTCTCTTTTTTAAACATTATTGCATTTGTCAATGGACTTTTTAAGGGCCATTCGAAGGTAATGTTTCTTTGACATTTTACACTTTTTTGACAAGTAATCAATTAGTCAATGAGACGTAAATAAATTGTCACAGTAGAGATCCATATTAGAGTGTTCAGGTAAAGCTGAAATAGATCAACGACTATTGATCCACTCATACCCAAATTTTCAAAAAATAATCACAATTCGTGCTTTTTGGTAAGACACAATTTAGATTAAATAACCACGGTTTTTTTATGCAAACATCCAATTTTATATCGAAATGGATTAATTTCCTCAAATAAACTATCTAAATTTATGATGACCATATTAAGGAACTATATTTCTATACACAAAAAATTGCTGTTATCGTAATTAAAAAAAATAATTTAACATGCAAAATAAAGGATTTACTATTGATAATCATTTTGTAAAGTTTGGTATTATCAGCAAAGTTTAAGTACTGCATAATTTTCTAAAAACATTTTCTAGACTTCAAGATAATTTTTTTTGTAGTGAATCAATCGTGGAGACTAGTAGAGTTTTCGCTGTGGTAGATATTCATATTCGCTTGTTTAAAGAATTGCCAAGAAAAAGCGAATTTTATGGCATGTAACCGGAAAGGCTGTATTAGACTTTTGTCTAGCGAAGAGAATGGTCTGAAAAACCAACTCTTCAAGTATTACATCTGGCAATAACTCTTCAAATATTGCCGTGGGTGGCTAGCCAATATTAAAAACATTTAACCTCTAAACTATAATTGAGATATTCTATCTTTAATTATAAGAAAATATATCTTATTCCAATTTCTCTATGTTATTCTTTCTTAGAATGTTTCTCACAGTCATGAATGACATTTCAAGAAGGAATTTCTGCCACGTATATATTGCCTTGGTTCAATTTTTTTTAAGAATCACTATAACAGAAGACCACAAGTGCTGACATGATAACTTATCAACATGAATAAAGTCATCTGGTCTACTGTCTTCATTTTACCACGGATATCATTATCTTGCGAAGCATCATTATCATGCATCAGATTCCTTGAATTCTTCATTATCAGAGAATTGTTTCTGAAGTGTTGCAGCATCTTCAATGGCCATACTATAAAATAAAAAATAAAAATATCAATGAAAATTTTTTTTAAAAAAAATTATTATTCCAACAAATAAATAGAAACTTATATTTTAAAAGAATTAATAACATTTGTTAAATGAATAAATTTTAAAATTTAATTCATTATAAAAAAATGGAATTACATATTAAAACGGATTATTACTTAAAATGCTAATATTTATAAGATTGAACTAATAAATAATAACCATTACTAAAATAATAATCTGAATTAATAAACCAAATCATTTAATTATTAATCAAAAGAAAGATTTAACTATTAGAAGACAGATTTTACTTCATTTTTTAGTTAAAATTACTCAGTTTCACTCATCAGTTATGATATTTCTTTATTGCTATTACATCAATTTAAGATTGAAACATCTGCAGTTTAGAAAACTATGAGTGTTTTTACCTGCAGCACTTGCCAGAGAATTAAAATAATAATAATAATATAATTTTTTTCATTAAAAATGGACGGAATAGTAAGCGCTAAAAATAATAATAATAATAAAAAATTCTAAACGAAATTGAATTGGTTTTGTTCAATCTATATAAAACATACAAAATATGTATCATACTAAAATTCAGATTTCAAGAAAAAAAATTGAATAATAAGGATTGATTTCATATAAAAATGTAATGTTCTTGTTTAAATATTAATTGTGTCGTTGTAATTAGTGTTGAAATTATTCTTCACGAAATGGAAAAGAAAGAGAAGCACTCAATATTTGTGAACTGCAGTTAGTGATTGCCATTAGTACTTAAGAATGAAATATTGATGTTTAATGCGAAGTGTGGTAAAATCATTAATAACAAATCTAAATCTCTCTAACGATCTGAAATGTCAAATGCATATAAGAAGTTTTAATGACTGAAAAAAAATGAAATGTTTTTAGAAGAATCAAGGGTGGAAATTAATTTTAAAAAAATATTTTGCGAATGGATATAACTTTTGGAAATACAAGAAATAAAATTACGTTAAATGTTGTTCTCAGTAAAACGTATTTTACGCGTAATTTCGGATTCGGATTTTTTTATTTACATTTCTTAATTATGCTTATTTAGAAACCGGTTTTTCATTATTTATTCTTTGTGATAACTCAAGAAAAACATGTGAATAAATGGCACCATTGATTTAACAAAGTTATAAAGTCTTTAGTTTACTTATGTTTAAGACTTTAAAAATTGTTTTTCAAATTTATATATATATATATATATATATATATATATTTCATTCATAGTGCATTCAACGATTTTTATTGCATTACTGTATAGATTTATTTATTGAACGGGATTTAAAATAATTTGGAAATTGGAACATCACCAAGTTCTTAGAATTACGAAATTTAAAATTAATTGCAAACATAAACCAATATATTTCATGGCAGTTTATGCAACAAATAAAATAACTCATATACATACTGTTATAGAGTACATTTCAGATCAATTCGGATCACAAAGAATCACAAACTTTGTGAAAAATGTTAATATTAGCAAATCAGACAGAATATTGACCATTTTTAGTTTTAATTATTATTTTAAGACTGTACTTATCAAACACAAAATGAACATTTTATTATGACATTTTTATTTTTATGCTATACTAACAGAAGGTACGAAACATTAAATAATGATATATATATTTTTTATAATTTTTTAATAAATTCTGGAATAATAATTAAAAGTATTGAAAAATCACATTATTTAATTAACACGTTGATTAAAAATTATTTTTATTATGCAAAAAGTTTCCAGGTTACATTTAAGAGAAGCATCAAAAGAAAGCATCTTATCCCCTTCATATTTAAAGAAAAAATAAACAGAACACGAAAAAAGTATCCACTCAAAAATGAGCAAAAGCCCCCACCTGATATCAAAAGGCATAGACATAACCTTGAAGTTTGTTTACAAAGCCAAAATTAAGCAAACAATAAATTACAACAGGTGTGATGTTATTAACGGATTTGAGGAATGGCTTGGTGTTATTAAAGGTTAATATCCGGAAGGTGTGATGTTATTGACGGATAGGCTAGTTATGAAGTCTGGAAATTTATCACTTATCAGCAGGTGCGTGTTTTATTTCTAGTTTGTCCTATCGACTTGACAAGATGTAAACTTAGATTAAAGGTTAATTTTTCCTAGGAACTCATTGCACAGCGTTTAAGGTGAATATGCATTGATTTTAAGGCTTTTATGCTTGAATTATAAAAGACTAATTGGATCGTAAATATGTGCTTTCATTAAAATCTTTAGGAAATTCTATCATTTTCCATTCATTATAAACTTCATAAAAAAATTACTAAATACATCGTTGGAAAGCAAGAATAGAGATTTGTAACAGAGTGTTAATAGAAAGTTTAAAAGTATTTAATATGCTGTATACATTTGAGATCATATAATTCTTAAAAATATAATTCTTTTACGAGTAATTGTTCAGTTTATGGAGGAGGGGGCAATTAAAAAAATATGGAAAGGGAACATCTGGTATGATGTGCTTGCCGTTTTGATGAATATAGTAAACGGTGTGGAGTCAAGTCACCTCTTGCCGATAACGGGGAGTATCTCAAAAGTAAAGATTTGTACCATTGTCGTTGAATGACATTAAGACTCAACGATATTTCTAGTCTACGTTGTCGGAGCATTCAAATAGTTTAATCATAATCCCTCTTGTAGGTTGAAGTAGTTCAAACCTGCTTTCTTTCAATATAGTTTCTTCTAGTTATGGATATTTCACATAAATATTAGAAAATAAATAAATTAATATAAAATTGTTATAGGATATAATCCGTATATAAATTTATCCGTATATTTGTTACTAGTATATAAATTTTCCAAAATCAAATATAAATACATTCTACTTTCTCATAAAATTTCATTCAATTACAGGTTTAGTGATTCTACTTGAAAATCTACTTTCAATTCTATTCTTAAAACTAGTCCATAGTTATAGTAACATATTTAAAAAAAATATATTTTTAGAATGTCTTTTATTTAGAATATCAGGAATGTTTTTATTCCAGATTTAATGTATTTTTATTGTTTGGGCATCTAATGCAATACAGTAATTTTATTGAATGCTGTTTATGAACAAAATGTCTGACAGTTTTCCTCTTTTATTAAGCATTAAATTTACACCGGTAAATTTTTAAATTTAATATATTCATATTATTAATGTAATTAGTGTTTAAAAATAAATTGCTATAATGTGGATTAATAGTAATTCCAGTGTTATATCTAGTTGGATTTATGAAAGTATTGTTTTCTCCTACTTTCTTAATAAAGTAGTTTAAACGAGTAATGAAACGTAAAAATAAAACGTAAAAAATAATCAGAATACAGGATTATTTATTAATAATCTTAAATAAAGGGATGCTTCCCGTTCCAAATTGAACATGGAAATCAAATTTTAATGACATCTGCAGAAACAAATTGAATATAAGTAGTTACTTGACATATGTAATAAAGGCATATTTCGATAAAAACCAAGAAAAAAATATATTTTTCATCAATATGAAAATCACGAAATTATGGAAACATTTACCTTTCATCAAACAACAATTCCTTATACACGAAATCACGGTACAGCATATAAAATACTCTTATATATATATATATATATATATATATATATATATATATATAAATGGAACATGTTGTTGTTGTGTTTAATGGCACATGTAGTTGACAAACCCGCTGTGAATTCATGGAGCATAGAAACATTTTTAAGAAATGGACGGTGAAAAATGATTGAATGAAAATAATCATGGAAAATGAAATTCTGTTCGATTTGACTTCAATAAAAGGAAAATTATTTGAATATAATTTTCTTCCCTTTTTCTGTGATTTCAATTTTTTTCCATGTATGCATGCGAAAACGCGGTATCATCAAATTGTATTAAACTATATACGCATTGGAGAAAACTTCTTGTTCTTGCCTTTGGGGATTTAATTTGAGTTGTTAGGTAAGAATCTAATACATTGGAAACTACTGCTTTATTGTCATAAATTGATTATAAGTCCACGTGGGGAACTTGAATTATATGAAAGAATCAGATCATCGATAAACCTTTAGGTAACGTTTTCTCCCTTTTAAAATGCCTTAAAAAGCTCAATAAAGTGCATAAAATTTGTGCCTTAGAGGAACTTTTGACATTTTTATAGACTTCATTTATTTACAGGAGCAGATAAAAATTGGAAATGAGCTGTAGGGCTAAGATAAGATCTTGACAAATTTTGAATGAATTACCTTTTGCTTCATTAAAGTCTACGAGTTTGTAAAAACTTTTATCGGAGAATTATAATATGAAAAAAAATATATAAGAAGTTTTTCCTAACATAGGGAAAGATAAATTTAAATTATTTTCTTGAAAACTCAAAAATACAAGAAAGAATTTTAGTATCATTAAATAAAAAGAAGAAGCATTTTTTTACACTATGTTCATTTTCCCATTATATTTGAATAAACTGCATATATTATTGATAATAATCGGCATCAAAATTATTGGGATAAAATTTAAGTATAATTTGTTGTACATTTATTTTTATGCATTAAATACTCTTTATGAAGTTCATTTTTCTCTTATTTTGAAAAGCGGCTTCAATATAATGCATGATAAATGAAAATTACGGAATGTATAATTTTATAATTTTTTTAATATTTCATATTGAAAAAAAATATTTTTCTATATAACATAGGTAAATTATAAATATATATCCATTGCATATATTTAAAAGAATATTCATCGATGAAGATTATGAATAATCATCGAATTGTAAATATCCATTTTGACATCGGTCAGTTCATTTTCATAATTAAATTCATTCGAATAACATTTTTCTTAATGAAATTTAGCTTTTTACAAACAAAATATGTGCTGCGATTTCATGAGATCAAAAAAGGTAATTTTATTCCTGAATTTAAGAATTAAATCGGGGATATGTAGATTTTGTTGTATATTTCAGTTTTTTATGATGATGTTTTTATAAAGTGTTTATACTTGAAATCACATTATGCAAAATTTGATTTAAGAAAAATGATTTTTTTTATTCTAAAAAATGAAATTCTATAAAAGATAAGAATATATTCTTTTATAAAATAACATGAACTAAATTTATATTATATCCGATAATGTTGGATAAAACAAATTTGTCAACTGTAGATCAAGATATTGATAATTGCAATACAGTTAAAAGTCGGTGTAATCAAGCATTGCTATTATTTTACTATGATTTTATTAAATAATAAGTCTTAATGAATATTGTCATAAAAACACAGTTATTTAAATTTCTGAATATTTCATTGTTTGAAGGAATTTTCACTTCGAAACCTCATTAATTGAAACTATAGAATTAAAATATTTTAGTATTAATATTCATCTGCTGTTACGCTTTCATATGACATTTAGACAAAGTTTATTCCATGTAAATTTATAAATTAAATCAAATAAGAATTATAATTCGTTTAAAATGTATCTATCATCATTAATAACTTCAAACTATTTCAATTATTTCTAACAAATATCTAACATACCATATATGCTTAATTTTCCCTTTTTGTAAGTGTAAGTGCTCATATATTATATCAAATTTCAGTAAAAGGAAAGAAAATACTCTAAAAATTCAGTCTTTCTCAAAATGCAATTTAGATTGCATAATTGTTATGCAAGAACAGAAATAAATTAATGAAAATATTACATTTTATCCTTGAAAACAGTAAGTGATAGTTTAAAAGTTTTTCAAATATATCTTCCAACACAAATCTTCAAATACCAAACTTTTTGTTAGCATTTGAATATTTTCATTTTTTACTGGAATGCATGTACATATAAAAAATTATTAAATTTTCACTATAGCAGAAAATAAAATTGAATGATAAGTATACTTTATTGAGTATCTTGAAAATTCAATAATTATATCAAGAATAATATCATAATGTCATCAATATTCATATAAATTAACATATCGGATGAAGGAAAAAATATTGTAATATATAAATTTTATTCCCCGTATTTTTATATTTTGCTACTTTCTTTCGCATACAAACATAATATATTATTTTTTTCAAATGCTTTTAAATGTTGCAATTATGAAATTAATGAGTAAAAAAAGGAAAAAAAAATAATATTTTTAAAATATCGTTTGCGTCTTTTTAACTTTTTATCATCTTTTTAATTATTTCTTTTGAATTGTATCGCTTGGATTTATAATAAACGGAACTAATAAATCGCTCATATGTTTATTCAAAATTGTCCTTAAATTATTCAATTTCATCTTAACTTCCAATTTAAAAATGTTTCAAATCCTGTTATGCATTTAAAAAAAATTAAGGAAGAAAAGAACAATGTTTTGAAAAAAATAAATGTTTTTCATATCTCAGAAATGCAAAAATGTTACGCATATCCGTATTGTAGGATTTTATTTTCCTGTACTTTTTTTCGCACCCTTTGTCAGATATTTCTCTTTCGTTTTCGTTTAACTAGGTTATTGTCATAAATGTTGAAGATTTGAGAGCGAACATTTCTTTTTCTTTTATTTGAAAGAAAATAGAATTGGATCAATGCCATCGAGAAAATGAAAGGCCAGCATTGTACAATTGCTTAGTGAAAAAATAATTTCGATAAAGTCTAGCTTTCTTTCAAATAATTATTCATAAAATAGGGAAATTATTTCAACTGTCTGGTTCTTATTTTTCAAAAGATTCATCTGATTGAAATAGTTTTTTATTTGCTCTTTTTAAACTGTGACAAAATGAGATATTTAGAAATAATTGTGGTTTTATAATCATCTACCATAGCATTTTCTGAATAAATTATGATGTTTTTCTCTTTTAACGATGTTTTTTATCCTTTCTTTCATAATTTACATCAAAAATGGTTTAAATAATTTTTCGGGATTTTTTGTAATGTAATAATGGTCTGAAAACTAATATATGTGCGTACTCTCCATGTTAATTAGGAATTTCGAATTTTTTAATTATATGATTATATATTCTTAATTATATTTAGATTTCATATCATATGGCATAATTATTCCAAATTAAAAAGAAATGTTATATAGTAAATAAATAAATAATATAGTTATATAAAATGAATGTTATATAGTAAATGGAATCATGAACAATAAAATTTATTAATGAATAAAAACGATGAAAAATAATTTTAAACTCATGTTCTTATTTAATATTCTTATTTAATTTATTATATTTTCTATGAATTTTTCTATTGGGTCGCTTAAATTCCCCAGCATCGAATGAAGTAATTTTATATAATTCTACCGGATATTTCAATATCTCTTGAGAAATATTTTCTTAACTTTCCTATTGGGACCACGACATATGTATATTACACATTTGAAAGAAATCAAACTATAAAATACAGGCAAAATACTAGCTACTGAAGGTTGTCCGGTATGATAAAATATATGGGGAGTGAATATACATTAAAATGACAAATTTTTAATATAAAGAAAATTAAATACTAAATTGCTGAATATAGGCACAATCGACCACAAAAATGATCAAAATATGATATAAGTTGTAAAGAGTATCAATACTTGAGAAAACATATTTCACATTGTATTAATCATAATAATTACAATCTGAGTTCCGAATATACAACTTTCGAACTGATTACGTCTTAGTAACTAATTGACAACCAGCCAAAATTACATTCTATGAGAATTTCAGTGTTTCTATATACACCTTTCAGAGCAAAGAATTGTTGTTTGCTGAGATGAAATTTCTTTTTGGTGATAATGTGGATGTTTGATTTTAATTATTGATCACAGCAAATAATTTTAGATGAAAGAAAAATGCATTAATGCATAAAAGTTATTAAATCGCAATCGATCAAATTTTGTTTTGGAAGCATAAGTTCATACTACTGCACATTTTGCAACGAAAAAAATCCAACGTCTCCTCCTCGATAATAGTTAATCATATCAAACAATAAAATGTGTTACATATTATCTATATTTATTTTATCTATCTGCTTGCTAAGAATTGTTAAGTAAACATAAAAGAAATCTTAAAGTATTATCGCTGCTAACTAAAAATGTAAAAGTAAACGCGAATTCAATCAGAAGTTTTTAAAACATGTGAGGCGATTGAGGATGATTGAGCAATAGCCAATTATTAATATTGTGATTCAGTTTCAATTATATCAATCACAAATCTCCCCTTTCATAGATGTGAAATATGTTCATTTTCTTGGACATTAAATAAGCTTTTTAACTGAACTCACACCTAACTGAACTCACACCTAGACAAATGCAGTGGAGGAAAAAAACAACTAAAATTATCAGTTCTTGCCTATAATGCAGAGTAGAAAACTGATAAAGAGTTTTGAAGCCAGAACACATGACATCTGTTTCTGAATTTTATTTTTTATCCTTCGTTAATTGTGAGCTGGACTGATTCATTGCTAAATTTGATGATTCTTCTGTATCTGCATTTGTAAAAGAATTTAAATTCCAACACAATATATTCATGCATCTCCAGCGGAGGTGTATATTTACTAATTATAGCATAGTATAATAATAGCTTCTTAAATAGGTATGAATAATTTGATTATTTGAAAACCCTTTTCCCTCTAAATCCGACATCACCTTTATGGAGAGCTTCTGGATAAATATATAGGGTATAGCCCGTATTGAAAGCTAATTGTTTAAATAGATTATAGGACCAAATATAAATTTAAATTTTAAAATAAACTCATAACAATCCTAAATCATGTACTTTATTTACATAAGTAAATCTCATTTCGTTTAATATTATCTTGCGAAATAGGATTGAGAAGTATTATTTATCTAATTGTCAATCTTATATCAGTTTAGGGTGTAACGGATTGTTATGAGCGGGGACAGAACCTGGGACCTTGTGATTCGCAGCCGAGTAACAAGACCACAAGACAAAAGCAAGTGCCTGTGTTTCACAGCTGTTAACTGGTTTATAAGCTCTTCACCCTCCAGTAAGTCGGAGGTGAGACGAGCGATTTGGCTGTTCAGTGGTGATGTATTTAGCTGTTGGGGCTAATGTGCCTGTACCCATTTGAGAAGCACCAAGCGTTGTGGCGAGCATGTGTGGGTGAGTGGTTGCTGTTGCTGCGTCAAGTGAGTCTGATGACTTTGGTTTACTGTGGATAGATGGCGCCACAGCAGCTGTACGAAGGTTGAAGGTTCATCGTCCGAGGTCACCAATGGAGCGGATTGTTATGAGCGGGGACAGAACCTGGGACCTTGTGGTTCGCAGCCGAGTAAAAAGACCACAAGACATAAGCAACTGCATGTGTTGCGTAGCTGTTAACTGGATTATAAGCCCTTCACCACAAGGGAAAAGAGTAATGTGGTATCCGAGCTTGCTGCTAAGCCAAGAAATTGGGCTGTATTCTGTGTTCTATAATATTATCATTATTCAAACACCAATAAATCTTTTATTATTAAACATTCTCTTGCATAACTAAGATAGAGGATCATATTTTAATACGATTGCCAACCTTATATAACTTTGGGGCTAAGATCTGTGGTATCCCATTTTATTGCCAAAGTACGTAATTGAGTTATGCCTGTTTTGGTCTTAGCTAAATTTATTGTAGGGTTTTTAAATTTTCTAGGTTTTGAAAATAGCCAAATTTTAGCCAGAAAAATAAATTTGAAACACGAATAGGTAAACAAATCCTTCCTAGTTACAAATGTGCTTCGAATAGTTACTATTTATATTTGCAATATTTATTATCAATATGAAACCATTTATTTCACATGATGCGTTTAAATATATTATAGAATATTTTGAAGGCACACAATGTTTTTTTCATTTCTCCAATTTAATTCAATTAAAAAATAGATGTATTGTTATTGATAAAATCTCCGATAATGTTCCATAATTTAAGGATTTTCATTTAAACATTAATCCGCTCAGAAAAAACAATTATCATTTATTGCTTTCCTAAAACATTGCAGAAAAGAAAGCCATCTCATATTTCCGTATCTATAACCATTATGGTCACTGAACGGTTTGATGGGCATGTTACGGGAATTTTATTAAATACCAGAATATTTACAGTAAAAAGAACAAGAATAAGTATCTTACGTATGTATGTATACGTAAAATAAATTACGAACACATAAGTAATTATAATAATATGAAATCGTTTCAGAGCAATTTTCTATTTTGAAATTTTATAGTAAAATTATCTGGAATAATAATATGCAGAAACATATTAAGTATAAAACACACGTGAATTATGTGATTATTGCATCTGTTATCACAACATAGTAGATATCTACAAAGAATCTAATATAAAATAATTTGATTAATGGTTACAAAGAAAATCTCTATTTGAAAGATATTTATGAATGAATATGAATGGGAAGAAACTTTGATGTTTTTTTTCCCTTAGTCCTTGCGTGTATGACGATAACATATATTCAATCAAATTAAAAGTTAATCAATTCAATATATAACGTTAATAAAGAAAATTGCAAAACAAAGTTCTTGCTCTTTGAAGCACATATTGCCTTCCCTTATCATTAAAAATTCGTGAATTATCCACTGATTTTTTTTATTAAAAAAAGTTTAAAATAATTCGAATGAAACAGTAAGAAACACTCAGCTTTGGTCTCACTTATGCTGAGACAAAATAATACTGTCATTATCACACATCGCCATCAAAGCGTCTAACCAAATAAAATATTTTCCTTTCTCGCATTATTCTTTAAATAAATAACTCAAGCATCTCACGGGTCATTATCAAGAATTGTGACTCGATAGGTTCCTGAGACTTTCAAAGCCACCTGTTACTCTGAGTGGTATAATGCAAACAAGGAAACAATTAATATGCATAGAAACTCATCACTATTCAAGTACTGGGTTCATCTTTTATGCATGAACTTAGTGAAAGCCGTAGATAATTGAAAATCCTTGGTCGCACCATCTTCAGAGAAATTCTTATTACTTGGCAATCTTCAGTATTCATCAGATTGGATAGGCCGGTAATCTTTAGTGGATATTGCGCTACTTGCAGTTAAGTACAGTAATTGATTCTAGATTTTTATGCGTGAAAGATTATTTCAATCAATGAAAAGCGATTCCCGATGAGTGTCGCGAGGATTTTCATGCCATACATTATTTTTTATATTTAATTTAAACAAGTATTTTCGAGTAGGAGTTATTTCCTTCCAGAACTTAAGGAGGAACGGTATTATTAATTTTTGAAATAAATAAAATAAGTTCACTTAATTTTGAAGTTATGAGTATAAAATTGAAAATGGATTATAGCAGTAAAGGCGCAAAAACACACATTACTGTTTTATCAGCTCGATAACAATACATTGGAGTTGTAAAATATAATATATTATCAAAATAGATAATAATATTTCATATATTAATTATCCAAACAATATGTAGTTTAAAAAATATTTAGAAATATTCTCAAATTACTATTTCAGCCTTTCGTATTTTTAATTAATAAAATGTCAAAATAATTTTTAAAGTTCTTAAAAATTAAGATTATTATTTCATAGATAGATACAAAAATATTACTATTGATTGTGGCAGAAATTTAAATCATATTTAACCGAAGACAATTTCCGATGATTAAAAATGATTTTAATATCTCCCCAAAATTTAATTATCATTGATTAACCTATTAAAAAAAAGAACATGAAATATATTAATACTAAACCTCAAAGGATTTCATAACTCGAAAATTATTCCAAACAAGTTACGAATAATAAAGAATTTTAATATTTATTGAAAAAATATTATTATGTTATTCCGTTTGTTTGAAAAAGAAATGTATATTATAAAGTAAAAGATACTCATTGTGTAGAGAAACATTGCAAAAAATATCATTATCTTATAAAAATCAGAAAAAAATAAATTGGTAATCTAACATAAAGAAGAAAACTTCATTTGTTGTCAAATATTTTCTAATTGGGAGGATAATATTACGTTTGAACTCTAAACAATCACAGAAAAACATCTTTTAAGAATTTTTTAAACGTTATCAAATTCTTGTAATTTTTTAGTACTTTGAGAATTTTATTTATACAATTAGCCAATAATAAATGGTCAATATCATTTTATATTTTAAGTCAATTAATATCAAATCGTTGTTTTTCATTTAAAGAATTTTAGAAATTCTAGCCTTAATTTGAAATATCTGATTATTTAAATGAAACTAACCTCTTATGCCTCAGAAATACTTTCAAAACAGCACCCTATTGTTCTAATTATAAAATATTTGCTAGCGTTTCTAAATCCTATATTTCCTACATGTCAGTTTTATATATCATATATCCTGTAATTTTCTATATATTCTTTACATTATCAGCGATACATATAACATTTTTAAAAGCAAATTGATGGAAATAAACTTGAATAGTATTTGAGTAGAATCGGTGGAATTTTTATGGTTTCTAGCATAAAGAATAGGCTAACATATACTAAACTTTCAAATATCTGTCCTATGTTATTACGAAAGTAAAATTTCCAGGAATATCCATTATAATAATACATTTCATGGAAAGCAAAATTTATTTAAATGATAAATCTTGTATTATAATGCATTTGTACTATTCTTCCAATTTATTCCACTTTCCCGTCGTTTAGTTGCTAAGGCTGATCTTAAGACTAATTAGTATTACTTTATTACACATTTTTACAACCGAAAATTCACAATTTATTACATTTAAAATATATTGATCATATTACTTTTTAATGAATGACAAAAATATTTGTTGAACTTTATAATTGAATAATAAATAGAGTTTCTATATTTGAAGAGTTTGGAAGACTGCAAATATATTAATGTCATATGCAGTAATTTGCCAATACATATTAATCAGTGAAAGATTATTTCCATATCTGAATATTAGTAGATGTGCATTTGATTGTAAGGGATTTCAAAGAATCAAAGATAAATGGATAAAATTAATTAAGATATGTAGTAGATCCCCAAATATAGAATTTTAAAAATTGAACCTTATTTCAGAAGTGACATTAAGAAAAAAAAATCAAATGGCTCCATTCCTTTATTCAAAATATTTTATTCCCTTGAAAGTTTCCTTCCTTTCAAAAATGAATTATATTAGCTTTGATATCGGGATAAGAACTAAAATTTAAGTTTTCTCTTTGTGAACTTGAAAACTTTAAAAGAATTTTCACTTCATGTTTGCCAATTTCCTTGATTGATTTTGTATTTTATACTTCCAAGTAGGAAACTACAAATTTGATCTTCAGTACAAAGGCCCTGTGAGAGGATAACATCAACATTTTTGAAGAACATCTAATATTTTAAAACAACTGCTTTTCATCAACATGCAGTCCTGTTAACTTTCATAAAATGAAAGTTCTTTCGAACTTTACGTAGAATTTACAGTACTCAAAATGTCCAATTTTGATAAGTAGCTCCTTCCAATGTTTTGAAAGTTAAACTACATCAAACTATTTTCGAAATTAATTTAGTATTAGATTGATTCCTGAAATATATTCCACGAAAAGTGTCTGTCCAAGTTTTCATTAGATGAGATTGTTCGAATTAAATTCATCCGTATTATGAATACATTGTGATCGATAAAGTCTTGTTATTATTTGTTAACTTAGAACCTTTGTTAAACTGATTGAACTTTAAAAAATGATCATAAAGAAAATGTTAGATATATGATTCCATAGAGGGTATAATCATCAAAGGATGATAAAAAATGAATGTCGTTATAGCATGCGATGAGTTCAAGAATGATGTTTAAAACCAGAGGAGATCTCATAGTGATTCATGTTAAAATTGTTGGAGTTTGAACTGGAGATAGTTATATAATCGTTTCCCACTCTTCAACAAATATACCTTCATTTAAAGTTTTATTTTGAGGTCCAGTCTCTATAAGACCAGCAATTTCAATTTCAGAGTTTTGTTACCTTTTTAAATATTTAAAATGCCGGCATCACATTTAATATAAATATCGGACAAGAAAGGCACTACTCACTTCAAAAATGTCTATCAAATGTCCTGTAATAATTTCTGGGTATACGAAGAACAAAATTATTACGTTCAAACTTTATCAACTGTCAATTGTACAAAAATATCCATCAAGCTTGTCCCTCAAGAATTTTCTTCCATACGAATATTTTTCAAAACAAATGCATATATTCTTATAGTAATTTACCATTTTAGAAAATCATTGCCTTTTTGAAACTAAAATAAAAATCCCTCTCTGCTTTTAGATACGTATGCAGCTGAAATCCAAACTATTTAATTTTATTGAACAACAGTAGTATATCAATGGCATAATTTGTCAAGAATCATTCGTTATCCACCAGTATTTAATCTAAAAAATTTATGAATGAAATATGTAAGAAGAAAAAAAAATCAAATAAAGATTTTTATTACAATATTCTGATTTCAAATGAGTATTTGTGTTTTAACACGCAACAAAGATTTACACTTTTCATTAAATAACAAGTTGGGTTTTCAAGGTAATAAGCTTTACTTTAAATTTTTTATTTGTTGAGATTAGTTAATTTTGATACAATCACAGAAACAAATTCAAAAAAAAAAAAAAAAAAAAAAAGGTTGATAAATTGACTGCGTTATTGTGAATCCAGCCAGTTTTAAGAAAGCGATATAATATTATAATTAAAACTTTCAATAATAGATAAGAATTTTTTTATCATTTAGAGACAATATCAACAAATCAAAAATCAGATTAGCGTATTAAGTTTTGTAGTCTACGTTTCTTATTAACGAATAAAGTAAATTAAATTTAATTCTTTTATAATCGGCAAACTTTTATTTTTTATCTCGTATTTTCAGGTTCTAGCATCTTTTAAATATCCGTACTTTGACTGTTTTTACTTTATATCGAGCTATCAACAAGTCAAAATCAATTTAAAGAGCTGATACTATTTAATTGATAAGCGAATATTAACATGACACATGTTTCGGAAATAATTCATATCTTTATGACCAAAAAAGCACATTAAATTTGTCCACAAGTATTCGTTTCCGTTTAACTATCACGAAAAAAAAACATCACCCAAATTAAAGTTTCATAGTTAATCAACGTTAATCGAGTCAAAACTCACAGAAACTGCTATAAATAAATGACACCAGGAACTTAGTTAAAAATCAATCAATAGAACTTTTTGATTGCTTTTCTCTTTAGAATGTAGGCATCTAATTTTTCTTCACGATTCTTAACTCGAAAATTTAGCTGAGTTCATGGGTATATGGAAGAGTCATTTTTCAAAAATGAATCTCTGACACGAAATCGATTGTTACTTTTTCTTTCAGGCACCTAAATTCTCAATGATATATGAAATTTCCTTTATTCTCTTGCTCTTGCTTAAAATTCTAAGGAATCATATATATATATATATATATATATATATATATATATATATATATATATATATATATATATATATATATATGAATTTCTATGAATGATCCCATATAAATTCAGGCAAGAGCAAGAAAATAAAAGGCAATTTGATATATAATTGAGAATTAAGGTAACTGAAAGGGCAAGATATATATATATATATATATATTTTTAAAAAGCGGGAATCACAGTCGATAGCTAAAAATTTCCTTGCCTGCTGCTGGTATGTACTTTCCTTTTTGTTTTTGCTTTAGTGGTTTAACTGTTTTATGTGTTTATTTTTATTTTGTTTTTGTATTTTTACTTATTAGTGGTTATTTTCATCTAATTTGTTGTTTTGTATTGTCCTTTCTGTTAAAATGGTATATATCTTAGGCCTAATTTCAGGGAATTTTTGGGTCCCGAGGAACCATTATTAGACTTTCTTGTCTGCATTTCCTCACAGAAAAAAATCTCTTTTTTTGAATCCCTGCCTGAGGGTGACCCTTGAAAAAGTCTTCAGGCCGGATTCTTTTTTTATTTGGTTTATTTGATTTTTCTATTAACTTGATTTTAGAACTTTTGTCTCAATTCATCTGTGTTTTAGAAGTAGCTGCATTTGCGCTCTCTAAATACTATGAAGTATTTCCGGTTCCTATTTGGTTTTAGTTTGAATAAGAAATAATTTTTAGTTGCGATTCCTAAAATATTTCGTTTTTTTTTTTTTCATTTTAGTTTCGTTTTCAAAATATTTCTTACTTTAGATTGGTTACTAATATATATATATACATATTCCTATAGTTTGTGGTATATTAATGAAATCATGAAAATAAATTATAAATTAGCTTAATGTTTTAATGTTGAATATTGAATGCTATAAAAATGTTTTTAACGTTTTTATATGTAAACCAAATAATCTTATTCGAAAACGTTTATTATTTTTATTTAGATATTTTTGATTTTTTTTTTCTACTTCCATAATCTGAGTGACAATTTCTTAGATATTTCTTATTCACATGATTTCTAGTTTCCATTTCTTTGATGTTTATATCACATTATCACGCTATTAATTATATTCTAAAAACATGATAACTAATCATACACACATGTAGAAAACTATTTATTTTATATCTAATCAACTTAGTTTTTTTCAATACAATGGCTTTCTCTGGTTTTCGTAAAATATTCATTTCTTAATTTTTTTTTATTTTATAATATATAAGATTACATAAACAAGTTTAAGAATTGAATAAAAATTATTTTTATGAATAACTAGGGAATCGTAATATATGTTGATTTATCTGAAACCAAATCTTTTAATATTCGAAATGCTATACGCAGAAGTTTCGAAATTCTTGCTTATTATATTACTTTGACAAAGACGTTTTCTCCAAAAAATAACATTTTTTGTACTCTTGTTCAGACTTCTCAGATGGGAATCAACATTTTTGATTCAATCTTTTTATATCCATATTCATTTCTTGGAACTATTCTTACATTCAAACTTAAAATAATTTAAATTTAAATGGAAATGAAACTCACTAAAACGAAAGGCGTTGTGGAAAGTTAAATTATAGAATACTTGCCTAAAATCTATTTGAAATAGCTAACACCTAAATAGCCCTCTTTCCAGAAAAATTGATTTTATTATTATACATAATTGATGTAGGATTATATTTTATTAAAATTTGACATTATTGAACATGAATTGAAGTATTTAGCTTTCATACTTGATAAACCAGTTTTTGTCATTCCAAGCAATTTTTCATCAATTGAAATCTGTTTTTCTTACTGCGTACTGCCATTCCGTAAACTGAGTTAAATTATAATTATTATTCTTTTATTCATTTTCTAGCTAATTTGGAAATCCATCTATTCTTGTTTTTCTTATCTCTTAATGGCAACCCCCGGGGGCACCTCGAAATGAAGATGATATGCTTCCGGTATGGTGGTTGGATCTTTCCACCCTGGAGAGTACGCTAATAGGTGGGGGATCTGAATCCTCCCATCGATGACTGGACGTAATTGCTTCGGGGAGGGTTGCACCGTTGCCGGTGACGGCCCTTAGGACTGAACCACAGTGTCCGCCAATGTTGCTGTTGCGGTGGTAGGGTCATTCAGTTTTTATGGTTTATATCCGTGTGCCTTCATGGCGGGTCGGAGAGTTAGATGGCTGACAGAATTATCTCTTAATGGCTTACTTAGGGCATTGATAGATTCGCAGTGATAATCATTATATTAATCAGGGTCACGAATTGGAAAAAATAACTGCAGATACGTCATTGATAATTGCTAGGGGGAATTATTTTGATTATATCAATATATTATAAACTAAAGAGTACATTTTGTTTATATTTCAATTTAATGCTGTTTTCATGGAAATTCATTTTCTAGTAAATTGTTTATGAACTTAGTAAATTACATTTGTAAGTTTGATTGGCAATATCAGATAACAATGCATCGAGTGTGAGATAAGTAGACTTTGTTAGAATGGAACTGGAGTGTAGAAAAGGTAGAAGAGGAAAATGAAGCTTCTTCCGCTATTTATTTTAGCATTCCATGTTTGTACGATATGTACACATTCTAATATACATAATATCCGCATATAATTATAATATAATAATATCCACATAGAATAATAATATAATAATATCAATTTATAATAATAATATAATAATATCTACATATAATAATAATATAATAATTTCCACATTCTAATATTTATATTTCAATATTCAAATATATAATATTCTAAAGCGCAGAAATTAACCATTGATTATGTGCTAAATCTCATGGAATAATATTATTTTTTTATACTATCAAATTTCATGAAGAATTCTGATTGTGAATCACATCAATGCAGAAGAATCTGTACAAAAAATGTATGATGGTCCCATTTTCATCAACATCATAACATTGATACGTTGTCTCGTCAAAAATACAAAAATGTTTTTGATAGCTGCTTTAAATTTTAATCATTATAGCATAAGAGGTTTAATGAGCTCCAAGGAATGATTGGAATTTTAATAGTTTCTTTGACTGAAGAAACAAACTCAAAATCTTTTCACAAATTTCATTGCATTTTCAAGACGCCTTCTATTTTAAATCTATTTTCTTGAGTATATGAACATGTTATAAACAATAAGCTTACACCTCTTCACCGAAAAGTTGAGCAAAACAAAAAGCGAAAAGGTAATATTAGAAGCGAAACCAATACCTTTGCTCATAAATTATTTACCCTCCAACCCAGTGACTTGGCGAAAGTCGAAATAGAAACTCATTCTACCAAATGGGGAAAACCTGTCATCCTGTCAATAAGTCTATCTTATTCCAAAATGACTTCCCGAGTACATTAGAATTTCGATAGCCTGCCCATTCAAGTAAGATATTTATTTCCTAATAGAGTTTCTATGAAAGTGCAATAGATTCGTCGGAATCGAGGCAAGTTATATAAATGTCGAAACATAATTTAAAAAGCAATAAAATTCGGATAGACCAGAACGATGTGCATCAATGAATACATTGAAAATTTCTAAAAAGGATATGATGAAATGGGTTTTAAAGTAATTTTAAATAAATCTTGAATGTATCTGCGATTGGAATATAGAGTTAAAAAAAGTTTTATTCGACATGGAAGCTGGTAATCTTTGTTATGAAAGAATCTTGTCTGTATACTATATAGTATAGATAAATTCTATCTTATAATCTGTGATCTTTTAAGTTTTAAAATAAATCTTGTTTTGACTTATTTTTTTAGTTTTGATTCTTTTAAATCTTTTCTTTATCTATGCTCTTTGCTTATTTTTCAATAAATTTCTGTGAGGGATTTAATAATTAGAGATTTGAGAATACCATTTCTTTTTCCCCTAATGGATTTTAATTTAGAAATTTACAGAATATATAATATATATCGTTAAGAAAATGTTAACAACAAATTGTTAATTTTTTTTAATATTATAAAAAATAAATTATATAGCTCACAGTTTAAAATTGTTAGTTTAGATAAGAAATGTAATTTTATTCGTATTGAAATTAATATCACCATTTTTATGAAAGGTCATTTAATGTAAATCCCTCATTTTACGTTAATAATAGTTTATTTTTTCATCATTTAAAAGTACAAATGTAATATAATTTTGAAAATACTGTCAAACTTTTTTTATTATTGTGTGCTATTAAATATTTTATTGATATTTAATCAAATAACAAATTATATAAAGTTACTTATTAATTACATATCTATTATCTGCTTTATCAGTGTTCGCTGTATGAGTACATTTCATTGTCTCTTACATTTAAAAAATGACATTTTAAATATATTTTAAAATATCTGTAATAAAAGTTCGATATTGATTTAAAATTTTGATGATTTAAATCAAATATTGAAATAAGACTTAAAATAAGACTTGAAATAAGATTTGAAATATATATATATATATATATATATATATATTTATTTGTCTCATTTAAAATAAATATGAATTATTGGTTAATAAAATAAAAATAATTCTAATATTTAATTGAAAAATAAATTTATACGTCACTTTTTGTTACATTTATGTGGACATATAATATTTTAAATTCAAATTGCCAACATTATTTTAATAATTTCTAATGCTATTTCCAATATATTTTAATCTTATAATATTTATATAAAAATATAGTCATGATTTCAAAGGTTTATTAGTTTAGGCATTTGCTTGTTCTATTAAGAGAGAGATATATATATTAAAAAAATAATCAAATAATGCATTGCCATAAATATGTTATTTGGATGAAAACGTGATAAACGGTCTCATAATTTAAGTTTCTTGTACCGCTATTTTAAAAATAACAAACAACTTCTCTGGAAATTTTCAGCATGCACTTTTAAAACTTTGATCTTTAGTTTATTTTTTTATTTCATGTTTAATTATTTCATTATTCGAGTTTCGAAAAAAAAATCAAAAGTATTTAGTTTAATTCATTTTTATAAAATAGCCGACTCATATGGATTACATTTAACAAATAATTGAAATCATTATATTTACTCATATTAATGAGATTCATTGCAATTAAATATATATATTCTTAGAAATAAGGAAAAAATAAACTGCATAAACATCCTTACAATTCATTCATTTGAAATTGAAATACAAAATGTATCATATTTAAAACTTGCAATTTCAATTATGTTGTCCTATATGTACTTAATGGAAAAACATAATATTCATAAATACAGAAATCTACACAATCAAAAGTATTAAAATGATTTTAATTAGAAATTTGAAATATTTTTGAAATAAATAATTGTATATCCTATAAAAGCTCGAGTTTTTGTCCAATTCGTAATAGTAAATTTTAACAAGAGTGAAGTTATCGGAACAATAAAAAAACTTTTTATGTCTGATGCACTCGCATGAAGAACAAGGAATTCGATAAAATTCTTCAGTTACAGTTTCCGTAACCCTGATTGAGTTTTCTCTCGATTCTTACATCCAAACGATCTCTTACAATCCCCAGAAACGTCATTACGCTAACCACTTCAGTATCGTCTTCGAATAACCCTTTCTCGTCTTCGCACACTCGATTTCATTATTTGAGGGAGTCAATGCCAACTAATCAGAAGAATTCACCTCACCCAATTTCTAGAAGAATCTTCTCCATACAATATTTATCTGACCGATAGGGAAAATTCATATCAAAACCAAAGAAATAAAAAAAAATAAGTTTTATTCTTGAAATTTTATAAATGAATTTAGAAATGTGAGAACCGAACTATGTTTATTGTAAATTGAAGAAATACCACATTTTATGTTTATTATTATGGAATTAAAATTAGACTTTATAGGGCTTATCTTCTTATTTAGATATAGTTAATTAAAATAAATAATTTTAGAAAATTATAGTTGTATAAACATTCTATTCTTTAAAACAAATGTTCGCAACAAATTCTTAGATAACAACTTAAAATTTTGAACAAAAATATTCCAAGCGGTAACTGATAAACCTTTACATAGAAAAATTTCTATTTTATGATTTTCGTATATCTCAAATCGTATCTCTTAAGTTTATGACAGTTTTTTAAAAATAATGAATGCCCTTTTTTCAATTTTTGTGTTTTCTGATGTAGTTTTAAAATTATATGGGGATAAATTACCCAATTTCTTTAGACTTTAGTTTTATTTATTGAGTTGTTATAGTTAATACAATTATAAATATCATTTCGACACATAATATTAAATAAATTAAATGCTTCATATACCGAATTCATTTGGTACATAAGTTATTTTTAATTTTTTTCTGTACTTTCTGTAATTATACACATTTTTCTTTTTAATAAAATTAGTTGCTCTCCTACCATAAAAAAATAGACAGTATTAAATAATTTTTATTTCGACGATGTTTCGAATATTTAAAACCACTTTAGAATAAACCTTCTTTTTTCATTTGACGAAAAAACTTAAATCTTAGAATAATTCTAAATGAATAACAACAATTGCAAAAATAAAATTCATGGAATCGATACCATATCATATATTACTTATAAGCAAATCTTTTTTAGAGTCACCTTGAAATGTGTAATCACAAATAAACTAAACATTATACGAATCTACATTGGAACATTGATGCTAAATTTATAAAGTTAGTTTTGAAACCTATGCTAAATTTATAGTTATGAACATTACAGCAAGAAAAACTTCCATTAATCTAAAATGTACGATGATTTTGTGAATTTTCCTCAAATGGAAACGTGGAAAAGAAACTTCAAATGAGCCAAACTATTTCAACTTTATGTAATAATAGTTTAACAGAATTTTAATGTTAATAATGGTAATTAAGGAATTTAATTGCACAATCAAACGCGCTTTAATACACATCAAATACAATAATTATTATGATTATCGAAACTTGGATATATTACATTATCGAATTTTTTATAATGAGTGTACTTATATTATTTTTCAAAAAAAGTTTTATTAAATAATACCAAATGAAAATGGATTTACGGTTTTACAATTTTAACATTGCATAAAAAAGTAGTAAGCAGAAAGTCATTATATAAAATAAAACGGAAAATAATTGAAGGAAAAATACTTCTATAAATCTAGTTAAAGATAAATAAGTGTTTTCCTAAATTATCACTAATGTTTTTCTCTTTGGACGAAATCTAGAACAATTTTTTTGAGAAAAAGTAGAAATAAAACAAGCTTTTTTCCCATCTCCCTCTCTCTAGTTTTGAAAAAATAAAACCCTAGCAGAAGAAATCTCGTAAAGGTTTCTCCTTAAAAATGCACATAACCAATGCCCTTACCGCATTGCTAAAAGAAATGGGCAACTTCATAAAGTCTGGTTATAAAGCTAGAACTGGACAACCAATAAATCCCAACAGGATTTCATGATTACTAATGGATTTTGCCTGCCAGTTTTGAAGTGAATACATTTATCATAAGTTCCCATGAGAATATTATTTTTTTTCTATTTTGCTATATCGGTTTCTTTGGATGAAAGCGAGAATTGAATCCATATTTTTTATGTATTTTAATACATAGATATTACGACAAATACAATATTCTTTAAAGTCCTTTCGAAAGACAACTGGAATTATGAATCTATGACTTCAATAAATTCCCTCTGAAGTTCCATTTTTATACATCTGGCATACTCTTGCTTTAAAATTTTCGACTATGTTTATTGCAAGCATGTAAAATCATTTGGATAAATTAAAACACAAATAACTTAAATAATTTAAAATTATATGTGGAAAGTAAATAGTTCAGAGATATTCAATTGAAAATGATACGATTGGTACGAATGTTAGTAATGCTATTAATACTAACTACTGCAATCGGATTTGATAACAAACACTTTTTCTCGTGTAACATGATTCAAGAAAATTAAAGTATTTTCCTATGTTTTTATTTTTCCAAATTGATAAAATTTGACTTTGTCGTCTATTATCATTATTACATCCATATTTAGGGATAATAATTTTTTAAAACATAACAAATAGATAAATCTACTAAAACTAAGAAATATTAGGGAATAAGCGTCACTTCAAAGCAAATTAAGGAAGAAAATAAAATAATAGTTCAAACTGTTGAAATAAAATACAGAATTTCATAAAAATTTATTTTTTAGTGGGTATTTTCCAAAATTTGATGATTAAAACAATAAAATCCAATATAATAGGTGACATGATTTCTTATATTTTTACAAGGTGTGTATTAAATATTTAATTTTTTAACAATATATATATACTTAAAGAAATAATTAAATTATTTCAAAAATTTTTATTGGGAAATCGTACTTAAAGTTTAATTAAAGCAAGAATTTAGAGCAGAGAATGTTCATGGTTTTATGAAATAAAGAATAGAAGAAAGAAAATCGGTATTTTTTTTTTTTTTTGATTAGGCACTCAGAATAAAGAAAATTACAGTTATTTTATATGTGTTACATATATGTTTAAAAAATATTGAATAACATTTTCAAACGTATTTTATTTCTCATTCAAAAGAAATAAGAAAAAAAAATGTGTACTTAAACAATAAGAAAAGTAAATGAGAAGTAAGAATTAATGTTATCTCTTTTTTGAGGGCACAAAATATTCTCATCAATTAAGAGCTAATATGATTTCATATTTTGTTGAGTGCTAGATATATATGATAATTCCCATTACTATGCTTCTTTTTGTAAAAGATAAAAGAAATCATAAAATTAAATTCACTAAGTAATGGACTTGTGTAATCTATTAATTTAAACGAAAGAAATTAAAATAAGTATATTATTATGAACAATGAAG
Organism: Argiope bruennichi; assembly: GCF_947563725.1. Taxonomy (NCBI): domain Eukaryota; kingdom Metazoa; phylum Arthropoda; class Arachnida; order Araneae; family Araneidae; genus Argiope; species Argiope bruennichi. The sequence continues at coordinate 85,786,988 of NC_079158.1, forward strand.
AAAAAGAATAATCAATATGCCCAATTAAGATCAAACGGATTTTTTGCTTACAACTTCCTCAAATCTTTCATATACTGATTACACTGCACTGATGATAAACTGCTAACATTTATGTAACTGCATAACTTTCTTGTTTCATATATGAAGAAAAATGAAAATAGATAATAATCTTCCCTTGTTTTTAATGCTTCTGTTTGTGGAGATATCATGCTTTAATAAAAATGATTTTTTTTTTAAGTCAGGTAGATTTTTTTAACAGTTTTTTAACAGTTAACAGTTTTTAAATATTCCTTCTGTTAAATTGTATTTACTGATTCTTAAGTAATATAACTATGTTAAAATTTTAAAGATATGAATATACAGAAGCAAGAAAAACTTAAATTAATTAAAATTTTCAATGATTTTGTAAATCCTCCTCAAAAACAAATAATATCAAAATGTACTTTAAAGGAATCAACTTATTTAAACTTTATATAATAATAGTTTTTAATAAACTTTCAATGCAAATAATGTAATTACCCAACTTAAATACAGAATCCAAATTAGTTAATACACAATCAAACATAATGAATCAAATACAATTTGTAATTTTTAAAAGTGTTGGGTCAAATATTAAATCATAATAAGGAAATAATATTGATTAGATAGAGGCGTAAGAGATAATTAAAGTAATTAATAAAGCAAAACTCATTTAGAATTTTATAAATACACTAAACATAAGCATTCCGTTTATTTATCCCTTGAATTTGCCTTAGAACTTAAAATTTACTGAATTATTAAAAAAAATACATATTTTATCTAGATCAGTAAAATTGTTAGCTTTATGAGTTTTTAGTTAAATAAAATCATATACGAAATTTTAATATTTTTTCATCCATCGAATTTAGAATGTTCCATCCTTTTTTATGATACAGGGGTTATAGCAATTCCTTAAATTCATTATTTCAATTTATTGTATTATGAAATGCTTTACACAAAATCAATAATATATTTCCTTGAATATTTAATAATTTAAAGCTCTAAACGTTAGACTTAATTTATCACTGTTATTGTGGGGATTAAGATATTAACTAAAGTTTAAACATTAATTAATATCATTAGTATCAACATTAATTATGTTCTCTCCTAGAATATATATATATATATATATATATATATATATATATATATATATATATATATATATATATATATATATATATATACAAAAGTATTAGAATCAAGTTAATAGGAAAAACAAAAATCACATAAAAATTAAACCAAAAAAATTATTAAAAAATATTAAAAAAGAATCCTAAAAGATTTAAAAGAGGTAAAGGGAAAGGAGGCAATTTTCAAATTATATTTGAGGAATTTCAAAATTACTGTAATCTGGAACACAATAGTGAAAACATTCACAGAATTAGGAAATACATTTTTGGTCTTAGAAATAATAAAATGAAATGGTTTTTAAATAATAAATTCGGGGAATTAGAGTTTAAAAATTCGTACACTAAATGTATTATTCTAGATCTTATTAAATGTAAACTTAACATTGAAAAAAACGATTTACTTTTTAATAATAAAAATAATGTTTACAAAGAATACTGTGTGATTAAATTCTTGGATATTTACTTCGAATATCTAAAATTACCCAAAATTATACATAATAATAATATATTTTTTCCTCTTGCAGATAAAACTAATGTATCAATAGCGTTTAGTTACACTTCAACTTTAAAGAAAAAAATTTGTAATTATAATTACTATAGCAAAAATTTAGATAAAATAAATAAAACAGATTGTTACTGTAACAAGGAAAAATATAAAGATTTTATAGATATTGATAAAGGTCATATTATTACAGGTAATTTAAAAATTATTGAATCCAACTCTTTAAGAGATTTGATGGGAAGAGGAACAAAATTTAGATTAAGAGAAAAAATAAACCATAACAAAATTTTGATTTCTATTGGTAATGATTTGGATGTTTTTATTGCCAAATTATCTAGAAAATACCACTGGCCTGCGGAAGGTTTCGGGGAATGGAAAGTGAGAATTTTAAAGGAAATTAAAATAAAATTGAATACTGATTTTGACAGATCTAAAGAACGTGGGATTTATTTTAGTAAAACATTAAAAAATGAAATAAAAAATTTAAAAGAAAAATTTGTTATTACAGTAATAGATAAATCAGCAAATAATTTCTGTTTAATTTGTAAATATTATTATAAAGAACTTTTAATTAATGAATATAACTCTAATGCAACTTATATGTTAAAGAACACCGGAAAAAAGGAATTAGATAAAAGAATGCTAGCTTTTGCAAAAAAAACCAAAACTAAGACTTGCTCTCTTAACTATCCTTATTTATTCCCAACAGTTAAATTTCATAAAAATCCATTAAAATTCAGATTCGTAACCTGTAGCACTGGTAGTTATAATTACTATACGGGTAAACATTTCTTTAAATACTTAAAAATTATCCTGGACAAAATAAAAAATGAAGACAACTTTATTATTTCTAGTAACAAAGAAGTATTGGATTTTCTTAAAGATAACAACATTAATAAACTTAATACTTTTGATTTCGAAAATTTATACACTAATCTACCTCATGAAAAATTAATAAAGGTCTGCACTTTTATATATGACGAATATTTAAATGAAAATATCATTCCTAAAAATAACTGGCTTGAGTTATGTAATTTTAATATTACTGAAAATTACGTGTTTAATGGTATTAATTTTTATAAACAAGTCAAGGGCATTCCAATGGGGACAGCTTTCTCAAGTGCTTTAGCTAATATTTTCCTGCATTACTATGAGAAAAAAATAATTAAATATAATTTAATAAACGGGTGGAGATATATTGATGACCTACTTTTGATTAACTTCGACAATACTAATATTATTACTAATTGCTATCCAAAAGATTTAATTCTAAAAGATACAAATATAAATCAACTTGAGGCTACCTTTCTGGATTTAAAAATCGAAATTGCTAATGATAAAACAATAGTTGGTATATACGATAAAAGGGATGATTTCAACTTTAAAATAACAAAACTATGTAACTACCATTCCAATCTAAACTCTAAAATTTTCAAAAATCTAATTTTCTCACAAGTTAACAGGATCAAAAGGGTTTGCAATAATAAAAATTCTTATATTGAAGCATCAAATATCCTCCTTAAAAATTTAATTAAAAATGATTTTCCTAGAAATTACTGTAATGTCAATTTTTTAATTAAACAAGGTATGGTTTGGGATTAATCTTTTGGCTTAAATAAAAATAGAAATTTACTTGCATATTGGATCACTCAATAGATGGCGCTGGGTGCCTACCTCTGTTTACATAATTTACCGTTAACTTTCAAAAACAGGAAATCACAATCGATTGTTTAAAGTTTCATTCACTGTTGGAAGGTATGTTCTGGCCTTTTCGTTTTTAATTTTAATTTTAATGCTGTTTTTGTTTTTATTGTTATTGTTTTCATTGTATTTTTACTTTGTGGTTTTTTTCTAATTTGTTATTTTGTATTTCCTTTCTGTTAAAATGGTATATCTCTTGAGCATAATTTCGGGGGATTTTCGGGTCACGAGGAATCATTATTAGACTTAATGTCTGTATGTCCTCACAGAAAAAATCCCTTTATTTGAATCCCTGCCTGAGGGTGACCCTTGAAAAAGTCTTCAGGCCGGATTCTTTTTTAATATTTTTTAATAATTTTTTTGGTTTAATTTTTATTTGATTTTTGTTTTTCCTATTAACTTGATTCTAATACTTTTGTATAAATTCATCTGTGTTTTAGAAGTAGCTGCAATTGCGCTCTCTAAATACTATGAAGTTCCTTTTTGGTTTTAGTTTAAATAGGTAATAAATTTTAGTTGCGATTTCGAAACTGTTTTGTTTCGTTTTCATTTTAGTTTCGTTTACAAACTTTTTCTTACTTTAGATTGGTTATATATATATATATATATATATATATATATATTACAATAAATAATTTATTTAGCATACTAAATAATTAAACTAGTTACCTTGCACATTCTTCTAAACTTGCACATTCTTAATTATCACTACAAATTATAAGACACATAAATAATATTATTATTTTATTTTGTATTTTAACAATATTTTTTCTTTTTAAAATATAATTTTTCTTTTGCGACTTCTAACACTTACAAATGACAGACATATTTTTCGCAATTAATAATATGAAGCTTCTAAATTATTCTCAATTCAATTTCTGAATAAAATTTTATGAACACTTGACATTTTCTATCTTTCACTTGATGATTTTTAAAATACAGGAAATAAGTGACTTCACGAAGAAATTAATTAATTTTTCGAAAGGAAATTCTTGAAGAAAAAGAAATTGAAGACAACATTGATTTTACAAATTGATCTTTTGCCTTCTTAGAAGCATGAAAATTTTTTATATTATATTTTGATGTGATCGGTGTTTGGCAAATGATAAAAACAATTTTTAAAAATGCATTACAAATGTTTATTATATTAAATACGTAAACTAATTATCAATTTATTTATTATTAAATATCGAATTAAAAATTAACATGCACATACTTCCTTAACACCAAACTCTATATTGCACATAAATTATATTTTTTTTCTATTTCTCTTTTTAATAATATTTTTTTCTTTTTATAACAGAACATATAATATATATAACATAATAATAATAATAATATATATATATATATATATATATATATATATATATATATATATATATATATATATATATATATATATATATATATAACATTGCTATGCGACTCTAAAACTTAAAAATTATATTTTATGTATAGTTTATAACAGAGAGTATTCAATTATATCATGTATTTTTGTTAATAAAATGTATGAAATTTCTAATTTATCCCCAGTCATTTTTTATTTGTACAGATTTTATGAATGCCTTATATTTTATATTTCTTACTTTATGCTTTTTTCTAATACAAGAAATAATTCATTTCACGAAGAAATTAATTCATTTTTTGAACATATGTAATTTTGTTCCTGAAGCAGAAAAAGAAACAGGATTAATTTGATTTTTGAAACTGCTCTTTTGCCTTCTTAGAAACATGAAAATGTTAGGTAAAAAGCATCTTCAATGTTTCTAGCAAAATGGAGTCATATAAGTTGTTGAATTCGTAGAGAAAGCCATTAGGCCTTCTCGTTGATCATGAATTATTAATCCTGAAATAGTTGGATAGAAAAAGAGAAAAGTGAAACATCACTGTTGCGATCTAAAAAAATACAACTAAGAGAATAAAATCCGTTTCTGAGACAAAAAAAAATGTTTACACCATAATCTCATTTATTACATGAGAGGAATCCCTTTGGGAATTTTGGAAAATCTGACGACCTAGCAAGATTTCCTATGGAACGAGAATAATAGTAGATAAGAATGTAAAGGAATGATTTCTAAAATGGAAAACAACTAGAATTCGAAACTGCATTTTGAGAATCATTGAAATTTATGGAAGAATCTGTTTCTTTTCCGAAAAACTGAGTCAATATCTGAACAGTGCACTCGGATAAATGGAAAACTCAGGATGCATGGATTGTCTCATATTTCCGTGGGTATTCGCCAAAGGTTTCTACATTTTTTATGCCTTTGTTTCTGTTAGATTTAAAGAATTCAAGAATCTAGTTGGAGGTCATTTATTTGTTATAATAAAAGCAAAAATATTTTTTGATCATAATGAAAAAGAAATAATAGCTCAAAAATTTGCATGCAGGAGTTTCAAAAATTAAATTTCATTGTTAGTAAACAGTTAAAAATGTCACTTTGGTAGTTGATGTGACTATCACAGCTTTGAACGCCTGCTATGTCAAATGAAAAATAAAAAATCGCGATAAATTAAAATATTCTATAAAGTAAGATAAATTCAAGATATTGACACATAAATTCAACAATCATTGCATCATTTCTCCTCACTGATCAGTAAATTTGCCAAATGGACATTTTTTTTGCATGAATCATTGAAATAAGGCGCTGAAATCGAAGTCAGGCATATTGCAATTTAGGAAAAATGTTTATATTTCATAATTTGTTCTTGAAAACAAGAATAGAAAATAATACGCTTTGACACAGAACATACATTTTTTAAGAAAAAATACCTTTTTATACAAGATTTTTACAAATTTAGAAGAGTTTCAAAGTAAGATTAGAAATTAAAAATTAAGAAGAGTTTCAAATTAAGATAAGAAATTAAGAATTAAGAAGATTTTTCAAATTAAGATAAGAAATTAAGAATTAAGAAGATTTTTCAAATTAAGATAAGAAATTAAGAATTAAAAAGATTTTTCAAATTAAGATAAGAAATTAAGAATTAAGAAGGTTTTTCAATTAAGATTATAAAAGTTTAACATTTAAATTCAAAAGAATATCATTGGAATTGTGGTTTTCATATTTGCTTTATGTAATAATTAATGTAATTAATTGCATAGTTTTCAATCATTGCACATTTCTGAAAACATTGAAATTTATTAAATATATTACTAATTTTAATATACTGAGAAGTTCAATTTAAAAGTATATACAAAAACAAGCGCAAAACGAACGAAACAAAATACAAACATATTTCTGTGAACATGTTTAATGTAACGTTTTGAATTTTAAAAAAAATCTGTCTATTGAAGAAATTGTTGCAAAGCATTTAATTACCTCGTTTTATTTGTAAAATTCAATATATACTGATAAAAGAAATGTTTGCTTAGCACGTGTTTGTCTACAATATCAAGACGAATATATAATATATAATGTTATGGAATTTGGTACACATGTTGCCAGGCCAAATTTTTGAAAATTTTCATTTTCATGTTATCATCGTTTCTAATAATTCTAATGGGTGTAGAGAAAAATCAGTTAACTGTAACACAGAAAAAAAAATAGTCGGTTTTAGGAAATATGTTCAGTAGACTCTTATATTATCTACATATCATGAAAACTTTTTTAAAAATATGTAAACAGTGTAAGAATTAAAATTCCTGTATACGATATTTTGGTAGCATTATGTTTATTTTTCACTTTTCGGGGGTTATTATTCTAATGATGATGATTTCGTGTCCGCATTACAATGGAAATAGGTGTGCAGTAGTTACGGAGGGTATGGACCTTTGAGCACAAGCCAGACTTGTAGCTCATATGAAGATGTCATTCACACACTCGCTTGCACAATCCCGTTTTATGGAGAGAAAGGGGCGGGGCTCTTTCACACACCTTAAACTGAGCGTAAGGAACAACCACGCCTGAACCAGAAAGTCAAACCCAGAAGGCCTACCCTTAGGCCAACTGGCCGGTTGCCATTGGAATTTAAAAATGTAATGATCAAAATAGTATTATTCAATGATTTTTAATTAATAGTTTTCTTGATGAAATCAAATATTTTTTTTTTTCTTATTACGCAGTAAAATACGCGGATTTTCAGGAAAACGTTTAACTACTTCTCTGAATTGGCAAGGTATTAAATCTGGATAATAAGAATAAGAAAATTTGTTTTCGTATTATTTAAAATCTAATGATGTCATTTGCAGAAAACTTTCTAATTTCATTCTCTCTAACTCGCAATTAGGGCTTATTCAATTTTAGTAATTTATGTAATTTTGTAACTTTTAAAATTTACTATTTTTACAAAGAAAAATACACATGAAAAATAATAATTACTTCTTACATGGTTTAAGTTTTAGTTTATATTATTATGGCTTTAATACCACTACCATTTCTAATGTCTTAAGTAGCAAAATATGGTGGAATACAAATTAATTTCAATCAAATAATGCCATAAAATATAATTTTATTTATTTTTTTCTACAAATATGACCCAATATGCAGTTTGATCTAAAATTGTGAAGGAAAAATATTATTTAAACAAATTTTATAAATGCAATTTTTAATGAAAATTTATCATTTAAATTTATATTTTTATTATTGAAGAAAATTCTAAAATTGGATTCCTTGAATCAAAAGCAGTTATCAATAATTCTTTATGATTCTAGTGAAATAATTAGTTTCAAGAATTTTCCATAATTTAGAAGACTTATCTCTAATTTAGCGATAATTATTCACTCTGTTAATGTAAATCTAAAGTTCAATAACTCAATTTTAAGACATACATTTATATTTTAGAAATCAGGAAATATTTTTTTAAATTTTATTTTTAAGTTCTCCTTAATATTTTTTACATGTTTTTAGTTTTATTTTATGTCGGCGTGGAATTAATTCCGCTGCCATTCTTCATGTCTTGATTAGAAAAATGCGATTGAATATTAAATTTAATCAAGAGAATGTCCCGAAATATAATTTAATTAATTTTCACCTATAAATGTCACTGAATGCATAATTTGTTATAAAATTGTGAATAAAAAAATATTATATCCTTGGATTTTTTTTTTTTTTTTTTTTTTGAAAAATGCAATTTGAATGAAAATTGCTGACTTAAAAATATGTTTTATTACTGAAAAAAAATCTAAAATTTGGATTCATAGAATCTAAAGTAGTTATAGATAATTCTTCACGATTCCATTCATATAATTATCAACAAGAATTTTTCATCCTTTAGAAAACATCAGCAGTTTTGGCGACAATTATTCCCGCTGTTAATGCAAATTTAAAGTTTTACATCTCAATTTTTAGACACTTATATCTTAGAACTCAGAAAATAATTCTAAAAATTTGAGGATCTATCCATGCAAAATATTTCTCAGCAGACATAGTTAATTTGCATACTGTCTCAACAGATCAATAACTGGAAGAATTTCAAAGAATTCTGTCATCAGTATTCCAGTGAAGATAAGTTGAAAAGAAAAATACAAGGCTCATTGAACGATGCGTTCCCTTTTGTCGCTCAACAGAAACATGAATATTTCGAGAAGCGGTATATGATACTAACTTAGAAATATTCCTTGCATAAAAGTCTCGATCTCGAACAGAATTCTGATGAGAGTATTAAAGTCTGTGAAATAGAAAGATCTAAAAATTCTGACCATAGAAAAGATCTTGCACAAGCATAATTTTACTTGCATAAACATACTTTATAAGCATACTTTTGATATATTAAAAATTTAAGTTTAAAAATAATCCATTTGTGTGGGAAAATATCTAATTTATATCTTAGTATTAATTTATACGTAAAAAGGATAAAATACCTTTGAGATATAGAGTATTATGCGAATATTTGTAATAAGAAAACACTGTATGTAATTATTGATATTTTGAACTGAAAATTTGTTTTTCTTCTTAAGTTTATCATCAATATAGTTGTCTTTCTTAAAAAAATCATGATTTTATATAAAAAAAGAATTTACAACTATGCATGTCTGCCCTTAGCATATCAAAGATGGAGTAGTGGTTTTTCTCATGCGTAATCCGGAATTTGCAGTTCAGTTTAATTTCGAATATAACTTTAATCGAACCCTTATTTATGAGAAGTCATCCTTAGTTTAAGCGGTGTTATGATTTTGTATAAGAAACATTTCCAATATTTGGATAAATGATTATATTTTTAAATCATGTACTGTTACTCGATTATGATTGTTTTTCATGTCTTAAATGTTCATTCAGAACATGCATAAAACATTAAATTTTTTTATGGTTTTTATTATCAGAAATATTTTTTTTGCAAAGTGTTAGAATTTATCATGGATATGACACGAGATGTAATAATAGTATTTAAAGTTTTTTTTTTGCTATTCTTTTACTTATTTAAGTTCATAAAATACGTAAATACATAGTTATTATTTCTTTTCAGTGATATTAAGTGAAATCAAGAAGAAGAAGGAACTTAAAAAATATTGACAAATTCTTTAAATACAAAAGGAGAAAATACGTATAAATTGCTTACTCAAGATTTAAGTCCCAATTCAAGTAGATATTTAAGTCTTTAAACCTAATCAATTGCGATGATTTCTGTAGTGTCAACATATAATATTTTCGAAAAAGCAGGATCATATTTTCCTTTGTAATATGAAGATAAGAATGATCACTATAATATGTGCTTGTGTCCTTTTATTTTTCGGAAATGGCAGAGAATGATTTGTAATAAATTTTGCAAGAAAATGTTGTTCTTTATAGGAGCAGAGAAACACGTTTACAAGATATTTTAGCTTGCCCTTATAATATGAACAATTCATATAATTTGAATTGGCAAAACATCCATTAAAAATTATCGGAAAATAGAAAGAAAATAAGTGTTTTGATTCAAATAAATAGCAGCTTAAATTTTCATAAGATTACTGAAGGTCAGCATAACTGTAAATGCCATTTTTTCTGAATTTTCCAGGTAGCTTTCAGATTTATCTTATCGCAGCAAGGGAACATTTAATAAGGGGTTGCTGAGTCTTTTAGCAGTAGCTTAAAAACATGTTGCAATTTTCTGGGTTTGTTCATGCAGATTTTTGCTCAAAAAGGTCGTCGTGAAACTGAATAATTAATATAGACTTGAAAATGTAGATAAATACCATCAATATGCAATTTATTATAGACGCACCTTAACCAAAACAAGTGTCCTCTGGAGCCATTCCAACAACATCAGGGTAAAATGTTGCATAAAGGTAGTGGGCAATAAACAAGTTTCGCTAGAACAGAATCTTAGAAATCCCTTCATCTTTTCAGACTGTTTGCATATTATGTATGAATATTGCGGAAAACAATAAAGTTCAAATGTAATAGATTAACAATTAATATCACAAAACAATTATTAATTATTAAGAATTATGATCAAATAACACAATTTTAACATATTTCTTTTGTTCCTTTCTTATAAATACATTTATTGTTTATTTTAGGTAAACAAATAATAACATCTGAAATTTAATATCCGCCTTGGCCCGCGCAGTAACTTGACCTAAATATAATTGAACCGTTATGGTATATTTTAGAGCGTCCCGTTCGGTATTGATATCCTCCACCGGCATCTCTCCTAGAACTTTCCCAATATCTCTAGAAAGAATGGTACAATATTTCTCTAAACACTGTTCAATACTTGTATGAATCGATTCCTAGGCGAATCCAAGCTATATGACATGCCAAAGGTGTCTTACACCATACTTATAAAGGATTTTTTAAAATCTAAGCTGTTTCCATTATTTTGACCACCTCTACTGATTTTCAGCTAAGCTTAGTTGCGATGAATATTAAATTATAGACAAAGGAGGTCAGATGAAATATTTTTACAAATTAAAGAGAACTATTCGCAGTTAAGTATTTATTATTTAACGAAAATAAGTCATAAAGAAATCTAGCTTTAATTAAAGATGGAAGAAATTTATTTGGCACTGAATATTGTAGCCAGTCTAATAATTGCGTCAAAATAAGCCTCTCTGAAAAAATTCAGTATTTGCTCAAATCTTATTATCATAATACCCATCCAACATAATTTATAAATCGGTTTTACATTAAGCCTCTATTGGTATATGGACTGGTGTTTTTATTAGTGCAGATGTATTTATATACATATATTCACCTATTATCATTACTGGCACTCATCAATAAAGCGTATAATTTTAAATAGCCCGCTGCACATTATTGAGTGACATTATATTATATTATTTAATATTCAATTATTTCTCAGAATATCCCAAATATTGTTTAATATCATTCAATATTGTACAATATATGTGTGAATACCTTATAGAAGAAAACTATTCTCAAGAGCATCAATATTATTTGTTTCATGACAGTGTTCTATGCTTTCAAATTTAAATATGTATTCTTAAGAACACTCTAATGGTTTCAAGAGACTCATTTCTCCTTTCAACGACTCATCGTTCTCAAAAATAAAGTAAAAATAGCAATCTTCTATTAATGGAATTATATTTTCTTTTTATAGTTTTTTCACGGATACTCTAGGAAAATAGATATAAATGATCATTTTATGATTCCTTATTTCGTCTCAATTACTCTTTCTGAAGTTGGTTCTACATGAAGGCAATTCTACAAAATTAACAAAAAAATTAATTCTAATCATCGAGTGGCTTGATTACAGTGATCAGTTTTCTTTATATTTCTCTCAATGCATTTGGGGTTCGTGGTCCTTAAATTGGTTTCAAATTAAATCAGAAGCAACAACTGTTACAACTGATTTCAAAATAACTGTAAAAAAAAATCAGAATCTAATACAACATTATATTTTTATTGACATTACATGGCAGGTTTATTCAGATACATTGAAATATATGGTGGTATTTAAAAACATATAAAGGCAGTTTTTGATATTTACTTTTTTCGCACCAAATTACAATTTTATCTATTTTTTAAAGGCAAGCAACCAAGGATTGCTATTTAGTATTGTAGATCCTGCTTTTACTACTGAAAGCTAATAATGGATTTTTAATTTAGAAATACATTACATAATAGGAAATAGAATTCTTATATATTTGTATTGATAAAAAAATGATTGCAAGCAGTGGCGATGTAAAATAGTAAGTATTGAAACTGCTTGTACATTTCAAGCAAAATTCTTGATTAAACTATTATTATTTTTGCTATTTTTTTCCTTTGAATAATTTATTTCATAGAAAGGTTTTTGATTGGATAAATAAATGTTAAACATTTATTTTTTTATAAAATCCTCATAATGTAGCATGAGTCTTAAAATGAATTAAAAATTTTGTAACAGTTTGGGTTAAAAACTGTTACAGTTGTGTTTTAATAACAGCTGGTGATGTAAATTTGAAACTACAAACAGCAAGTGCCCCTTTCACATAATTTTCATAAGAATTAAATTCAACACTAAAATTAAATGAACTCGCACTTCAATAAATTAAATGAATTACAACTTCTTTTTTAAACGACAGAGAAAATTTTTGTAATATATCATCATAATAAATGTTTCAGAATATATGTATATGTATATTTACTATCTACAAATTTACAAATTTTTTAAAAGGTGAAGATTTTGTAATTCTCTGCTACTGAACTGTTAAATTCATTTCAATATTTAATCAACATGTCCCGAAATTTTTTAAAACAATCAAATGTAAACGAAAACAATAAAAAGAGATTAGGATACATACAAAAACTGTTGCAAAAGTAATATGTCAGTATTCATCGTTATATGATTTTTTAAAACGTCATATAAAGTCATACATACATAACGTCATATACATAATGTCATTAAAAAGTCATAAAAGGATATAATAAATTAAAATCCATGTCATGTATGCAGTATCGATATTTCTGTAAAACCTGAATATTCTCATAAAGGATTTTACAGTACCCAGTGAAAGTAAATGACAGCATAGAAGTAAGAGACAATTTATATTTCAATAAATTCATAAATATGTGTTTAATATTTTTAATTCACATAAAGAGCTGCTCCTAAATTTAATTTAAATTAAATGTCTTAAAATAAAATTTCAATTTTAAGAGAATAAGAATTTATGAGAATAAAAAATAAAATCAGTAACGACTTTATTTATTACTAAAACATATTCAGGCTACAGAATCAGGGCAGGCTTAGATTTTTTTACTAATTATGTTGTTCAAACACTATACCATTTCATTAGATTCATCATGTTACTTGGCACTGAATGCATATACAAACTGTATTTATATACAAAAAATCTTTTAAACTTTGTGACATACTTCGGGTTTCTTTCAAATATACTGTTGTAGTTAATCTTCAAAGCCAAACAACTTTCTTTTCATTAAAAAAAATGCAATCCTTTGAGCTCAGAGCATCGTAGTTCCCTCTTTGTTGCTTTCTTCAGTTCGTAAGATGCTATTCACTAGTGAAAGCATAGTCTTGGATACAAGAAAATTTCTTTCGTAATCATTAAATTCTTCTAAGGTTAGCTTTCACATTGTTTATACTTCCTAGAATTTTTATTTCGTAATACAGTGAATTTTTACTTAGGGGAGACATCATATTTGACGGAAAGCAGAACAATGATTCTTTTTAAAATTTTAACCTTGAAATTGAGTTTTATATAATTGATTATTTATTTATCTTTTAATTCAGATTGATTCAGAAAAAAATTAATATAAATATTTCCAAATTATTAATAAAATCATTAAAAAATAAGAATATATATTTACAAAATCATTACAAAAACGATTTATTTTAAGAAAATATGTATAAAACTCAATTGAATATAAAGATATAAAAAAACAGTAGTTTTCATCTGAATTCATTGCTTTCAAAATAAAATGAAACACACAAGAACAGATTACCCCATTTTATGTACCGAAAATATAATAAAAAGGAAAAGTTTCAGACGCTTATAATATTGACCAGGCCTGACTAAGATAGTTTTGAGACTTGTGCTGAGAAATAATAACTGTGCTGTTGATGTAGAGCCAATCGAATATAAATAAAAGAGAGCAATTTTGAACCACTTGGAATTGTTCAAGTGAATTATTCTCAAATCGAATACCTAACATTCAGATACAATTATATCGCAATTAAATGGGCATAGGGAAATTTACCATTTGTAATGAAAACTATCATGTCACACAAATATAGGCCATATTGAGGCTTTTATAATGGCAGTAATTCAGTATGTCCTACACCAAATTGGAAGGAATAAGTTGATTTGACATTGAAACTGCAAACAATAATGGGTATTTAAGGTTATGAATGAAGTGACAGGTACCATCTTCTTGGAAATTGTCTTCAGAACAAACTGTAATTCTTGCAATAAATGAATTAGTCTGATCAATATAGTCTCATTTTCAGAATTTAACTTTAAAATATTTGAAAATATTTCTTTCATCGTCGATTTCTATAGAGTGTTATGCTTATATGAAGCTAATCATTTTTAATTGTTAAATAACAGGCATTTTTTAATTATAGTTGAGACAAAATTCTCTACAAAAAGTGTCAGGCAACATATTTTTTGGAAAACAGGTTGCGAATTAAAATACAGAAAAACGCTTTTCTTTACAATGGTATATATGAGAATGAGCAATCACTATGGTGATCCTACCATTCATACCAACTTTCAAGATTATGTATTTCATGATTATGTCACATTTTATATAGATATGAAGTTCTATGACTGGAATTATTAGGTTAGCTGAGTATCTTGCCCATGACCTATAAAAATTAAACTAAAATAAATGTTATAGAAAAGAATATAAAATCGAGTGCCCTTGTCGATTTAAGTAAAAACTGGAACCTGAGACTAAATAGCATGGGAAATGAGTCTATACATTAAAACAATTTTCTGCTTAACATGCGCCATTATTTGTCTCTTAAGCCTTTCTAGGCATTCAATTACATTGTTTTAGATTCCATGGTTAACTTTGTTTCCCCACTTTTATCTTTCTATTGTAAAAGTAAAATATCGTCGTATTGACTTTTATTTTTCATATCAACTCTTATTACTTTTATTACGTAATCTGGTATTCATATTTAGATGTTTTTTATCGATCAAAACGTCATACATTTTCATACAATGCGCCAAATTCAATTCATGCATCCGTGTCTCCAATCGATGCTTACACTTCAAAGAATATATACTAAAACCATAATTTTACGGTATCTATCATTTTTAGTGATTATACAGATGATTTGTTCTAAGGAAAGTATTAGAATGAAAATCTGCCACTATATTCCGCACATATTTTTTCAGAAAATTTTCAGAATATATCACCATTATTAAAAATAATTGCGTTAAAACATACATTTTCTTCTCAAACTACATGTTACAATAAATAATATTCTTGAAAACCTATATTACTTAATATTTTTAAAATCATATTTGTTTTACAGTATAGAAAGATATATAGAAAACAATATAATGAAGAATGTAACAATTATATGAAAAATAAAAAAAAATAACAATGGGTAAAATTAACTCTTTCTTTTATCGGCATCATCGGTTTTCTAGGACATTTTAAACATATAGGTTAAGAGCTAGTAAAAATCAGCCTATAAATTATGTAGATATTTCTCTTGGCATATTAATATATTTTAGAAATTTTTCAAAATACATTATCACTAGAAAAATTATATTTGAACTTACATATCAGAATCAGCCGAATGCGAACTTTCTTTCAAAAATCTGTATAATTTTCCTCTTCACTCAAATCATTTCTGCTTCATTTAAAAGACTCTGGAGCTCTTCTTCATAAAGGGGATCAGTAGGTTAGACGATGTTTCAAGCACCAAGTTTTAGAGCCATTTGCTATGCCTTGTATAATACCGGAAAACTAAAAGAAAGGTGCGGTCTCACAGACATCGAGTAAATAAATATTCAAAAAAAGTATCCACTGATACCGGTTGAAAAAGTGCACATGTAGTGAAGGTCGCGAAACAGCCAGGTTCAGGGTCAATCCATTAGATTCAACTAAAAATATTGACCGAAAGTCCATCCTTAGCGGTCTGACAGACCGCTCCTCCCCATTTAAGGGTTAACTCGATAAAATATAGGCATATAATTCAGGGAGTATGAATTATGAATGTAAATTTGTTACATATGAAAATACAATATACTGAAATTATTTTGTACTTTCTTTAACCATTTAAGGATAAAATCTGAATTATTCCATTCTATTTAATGCATATTCATTGGCCAATTGGAAATAATTTAGGCCTTAAAATAAACATAAAGTAAATTGAAAACATTTGAATTCATTTGCATGAAATTTTACTTTATTTTTTGCTTAAAGCAATAAAAATTATTTCCAAAGAGAATGATAAAATGTAAATCTCATGGTTTAGAGATTTATATTGCATTCAGAGCTCTTCTTCACCTTTCTCTTATTATTTAAAGTAAGAGAATGGCGCGGCAGATTAAACTAAAGAAAAAGGCAGATAAAAACGGGTAGATATATTGCTAATCTTATCCCTAAATTGAAAATGTTTATATTGGTATGCTTTCTAAAACGGAATCTACAATATTTTAAATCGCCATCATTTTGTTCGTACTAAATTTTGGCATATCTAATAATGAGCTTTTATTTTGAGATTTAAATTACTTTAACGTATTGTTAAAATTATTTCAAAAAATATACAAGCAAAAAAATCTAATCTCAATTCTGAAAATATTTAATCTCAGTTCTGAACAATTAAAAAAATAATGAAAACACAGTAAAATTTAGAACTTTCAAAAGGAAAAGTAAACATTTTTATTTAATATTTGTTTGAAAAAGAAGCAGTTGATAGATGTCTTGTAATTTTTGATTCATATCTACATACATATGTTCGTATGGATTTTTGTTCTTTATGTTCATATGAAAGAAACAGAAAAACTCAAATTATTCAATGATATAATGGAACAAGTTATCATAAAATTGATTAAAATATCAAAATTTTACATCTAAATTCGTATAATAATTCTAAGCTACAAAATATCAGATCTATGTCTTTCTTTTTATCAAATAATATAACAATTATCATGCATAATAAGAGATTAAACTGTGGTCATACCCACTGTTCATGGCCTGTGTTAGAAAAGAACTTGATAATTACTATATTTTATAACACAATTATTTCTAACATCTTTACATTATTCAGTTAAACAAATTTAAAATATATAATTCTCTAATCTCCTCATATTTTAAATTTTCTTTATAAGGATGAAAGATTTTATTCGCGATTAAATCATTTTTAATCAAAGGCTTTTAAAACAATATAAATAAAATCAGTCAGTGTGAATTTATTCTAATAGGAAATTGTGTATGAAATCAGTTCTGTAATTTTACGTAATTTCTAGATTTAAGATTTAGAAAATTTCCATCTTTTTTTCGTTTTTTTTAATATTGTTGTTGCTTTTCTCCCTTAGATTGAATTCCAATTCAAACGAAGTCCAAGAGATCGGGGAAAGAGAGGTACAGTAGTTTCTGAGGATAAGGAATCCTGAGTACCGGAGGGCAGAAGTCTGACTTTAGCTCATATGAAAATGACACTCCCACACAACCCCTTTTTACAGGGGGACTCTTTCACACAACTCACAAATAGAACACAAAGTAGAAAATAACCATGCCCGAACCAGGACTGGAGTCCGGGGCACCCAGTTCACGGGGAAGAAGCGCACCTCTAGGCCAGGACACAGGTGTTTGTGTGTGTGTGTGTATATATATATATATATATATATATATATATATATATATATATATATATATATATATATATATATATATATATATATATATATTATATTTTGGACTATACTAAAAGTGGGAAAAATGGATGCATTTCTTAATTCACCGTATATTCAATTTTCTATAGCTTTTTGAGGAATACATTAACAAAAACTTAAATTTGTATATAATATATAAAATATTAACAAAACATTAATATTTGTAGCATGTTTAGATAATTATTTATAGTTGAAAACTTTTTCCGTTTCTTAAAATAAGGAGATTCAAAAGCTAAATTCTTAATATTAAAAAATTAATGCGATTGTGAAAAGTACATAAACAGGACACAATATCTATTCTCTTAATCCCATTAACCAATCATGTGCTAGCAAAAATATTCTCTTTATCAATAAATATCCATTCTGTTAAATTAAAAGAAATAAAAAAAAATACATGTCATATTTTTGTAGAATATGCGTAAATTATTATCTTCCAAATAAATTTCCTTTATTTTTGTTAACTACCAGCCTAAAGATGTAACTTATAACCGATGACAAATGATGAACATTTATTTACTTGTATCACTTCTGTCTGAAGGCTTGAGAAAAATGAACAAGAAATCAATCTTTTCCTCCCTTTCTATATTAATAAGCTGGGGAAGTTACTAAGAATTTTTTTTTATCAGACAGATAGAGTATGACAAATAATAGTCGTAAATAATTTCCATCCCATTAAATTAGATGTATTGCTTCTAACGTTTCTAAACTAAAGAAAATGTATTGATATTTTAACATTAAATTTCTGGATACTAACATCATCGTCTTTGAAATACATTAGTATCACGAATTCTCACAGAACTGGTTGTTCAGAAAAACCAAATTATTTATGGTTTTTCTTGTTACGTACAATTCATTAATTTTATAAAATATCATGATCCACTTTCGATATGCATTTAACAAATTTAAATGGAAAAAAATAATGATAACTTTTGAATACTCGAAATAAATACAAATCTAACCTGAAATGCATTTTATAAAGGAAAATTAAATATATTAACAAAGTATAGGATTTGCAGTTATTGGTATCAAATAATGAAGTGTATTTGAAGTATTCATTACTTTAAGGAAAGTATTTATATAAAATTTATAAAGCAAAAATGGTAGACGCTTATTAGTGGTTTACCGTGAATCAATCTTACAAACTGCAAAATTATAAGGGTTGAAACTAATATCAATATTGAAAGTTTAATTGTAAAATACATGTTTCATAATAATGTCGATGAAACCACTAAATGATTTTTATCAACATTTATAAAAGGAAACTTCACTGTTACAAGTAATTTGTAACATTTCATGTATATAATTTATCTGCGTATATTAGTTTTATCTGCAAACTTAGTTTTTGTTCTAGAATAACGAAAAAAAATGTCCTTTTTTAATGTGAATTATTAATAAGGAGATAGGTAGACTGAGGAAGAAAAACATCCCAGATACAATCCATGTCATTGTGTTGTGATTTATTGCACTTTACAAGTCCACTGATGGTTGTCTGTCAGCGATTTAAGCGGCTTGAGCGTCTCTTGTTTTTTCAGCAGCGCCAACTAGGACTTAGAGTACGACTTAGATATTTCATCCGATACTTTCTCCTGCACAATCCTTTTTTACAGGGGGTACACATTCAGACACCTCACAGATAGGACACAGAAGAAGAACAACCATACCTGAACCGTGACTCGAGCCCGGGAAGTCCAGATAACTGGGAAGATGTTCAACCTCTATGACAGTACGCCGGCGATACACTCCATAACATATTTTACTGCAAAGTAAAATTGATTTCTTCAAAACACAATACCAGTTATAATAGCATTATCTTTATCGGAAAATTTCGAAAAATCTGAAAAGACAAAACATGTTCCAGAAGAAAGAGATTGTGCATAGATAATAATGCTTTTAGTGTATTTTGAAAGTCGATATACACATATAAAGAAAGCCGTCTCTAGAATTCATGGTAATTGACGGAAAAATATGATTTTTTCCGAAAAATAAAAACTGAATCTGAACAAATTGCTGAAGAAAAAATAATTACCATATATATATATATATTATATATATATATATATATATATATATATATGTGTGTGTGTGTGTGTGTGTGTGTGTGTGTGTGTGTGTGTGTGTGTGTGTGTGTGTGTGTGTGTGTGTGTATCCTACTACTGATCAGGAATCATCGTATATTATTGATAAGGAATTTAGTAGGCAGAAAAACCACATCACAATTACAATCCGTAAAATATGCTTTGGCAAAAGAAAATGGATTTCTGAGGAGGGAATATTTAAACCGCGAGCTCATTTATTGCATCATTGTCATCTTCAGAAAATTTCGGAAAATCTGAAAAGCCAAAAAGTGCTTTCGTAGAAAGAGATAAAATATCGATAAGAATATTTCTGGATGATTTTGAAAGTGGATATACACATATAAGGCTGTCCCTGGAATTCATACAAATTTATATAAATATATAATTCCTCTCCAAAAAGATAAAAGCAGCTCCTGAATAAACTGATAAAGAAAAAAAAACAATCATATATGTATACTAACTTGATTTATCCACATAAATGGTGAAATAATTCTTTTTGATTAGTGACTGCAATTCTGCTCTGGTTAAACAATATTCTCTTATATTTTGAGCATTATTATATTTATGTAAATAGTAAATTTATGTTTATGTAAACTTTTCAAGGAAACAGTAAAGATACCGACACCGTTTAGCTAATTAATATGTCGAATTTATTTCAGCATTTTAATTATAGTAAATCAATTAACTAAAGACTTGTAAGTACTTCACAACAGCTCATAATTTTTACAAAATAAAGCTATTATATTTGCTTTTTACACATTTTAAAATTTATTAGCTTCTACTTTCTTAACACTCTTAATGAAAGGTAACACGGCTTTAGTTTTCAAATGATTAATGTAAAATAATTTTTCTTTAAATACATTTCGATATTTTTCGTATTTGAGCATAAGAAAAATGTATAACCATTTTCTTTGCATAAATGTATTAGGTAAAAGGTTCTATTATTGATTTAATTTAAATTCAGTAATTATCAGCTCAGTTTCTTTCACTCAACTAATAGGAAATTGAAATGCATTCTCTAAGCACTGATGCTAAGGCCTTTTAAAAGTAATAGGAAATTCTACCAGTTTAAGATGGGAAAATATAGCTGAACCAATATTAATTTTCTGCTTGAGAAATTTATATGTGACAGCTCACAATTAGACAGTTCCAGGAAATTGTCCCAGAAAAATGTGACAAAAACTTAACACCTTATTATCTCAGAAATTAAAGTCACCTTTTTTGTTTTAATTCAGAGGTTAAAAAGATAACTAAAAAGGCATATATAAAAACGATATGATTGATTTAAAAATGTATGTAAAAATATATGCTATATATAATTTTAAGCAATTCATGCGGTTAAAGCCATAAAAATTATAAACTACATTTTAATGATAGTGAAAGATTATATGTTACGAAACAAAATTAAATTCAGTGGTTAACATAACAATAATTTTTATTATATATTTCTCATTTTCTCTTTCGTCAATCCTATGCATTCACCATTCTGTTGTTGTTATCAAGATTATTTGAAATACAGTTTATAAATCGATTCTAAAAAATTTTAAGTGTAAAAACATTGCATTAGCTTTTTATAACTTTTCAAATTTTCTAAGGCTCAATTGTTATATTTGCATACAATTATAGTTTCGCGAGATTTCAATATTCAAAATTTTCTTTTAAATTTAAGACAGGAAAAAGTACTTTCCTGAAATAAAAATGCTATATAAATAAACTCACATTATTTAAGTATAAAAGTGATGGCAACAAAAGAAATAAAAATATTATTTTCAAATTTCAGAATCATAATTTGCATGCATGAATGAAACTAAAGCTTTTAGAAACACATCATGAAGAATTTAAACATGCGTTGTTTCTTCACTTTCATAACATATGCCGTATCATAGTATTCGTCGGAATTTCTGGCATGTGAGCAATAGATGATCAGACGATTTTTCTCTATCAGGAAAAAATATCTTCATCATCTATTGCTCACATGCCAGAAATTCCGACGAATATTATGATACGACATTCTTTATAATTTGTTTTTGTACATGATTTGAGTATAAATATATATATATATATATATATATATATATATATATATATATATATATATATATATATATATATATATATATATATATATATATATATATATATATATATATATATATATATATATATATATATGGAATTTCTCCCCATTTCAAATTTGTAATCTTTACATAACATAAGCTCGCTGCGAAAACTTGCCATAAATTCATGACAACAGAGAAGTAGTTTTGAACTAAGATATTTCAATCTTTGAGTTCAAATTATACCGACGTTTTGCATTTATTTTTATTCCATTCATTCTTCCATATGTATATATAGATGATTACTCAAGTTAACTCCTTTTGAATTGTTAAAAAAAAATTCAAAAAGGGAAAATGATGACAATGAATCTGTTTTGGCCAAAAATTGTATTTATTTTTTACTTAAAGGAATCCATACAGATCCTTATCTCTTTTCTAGCTTTATCTGTTTTCTCACATTCATTTATATTTTTTTAGTGTAGCTTCATAGAAAAGGTTTGGAATTCCAATTTCTTCATTCTTGACTTGGTTCTTAACAAGTTCATAATTTGTGTTTTATTTCTATTTCCATTTTTTTCTCAAAAATTGTAGAAAGATTTTGAAGTTCAAAGAGTTATTCCTCTACAATTCTATCACTTCAAATTAAATTAAATGAAAAAAAATATTACTTTTTTATATACTGTTTTAATTATAAATGAAATAAAATTCATGGTGTTAATGTAAACCATATTCTATCCTAATCCTACTTTTTATCTAATCCTACATCTTATGCAAATGTCATCGAAATCATTAGATAATTTTAATTATATATAATGTGTAGTTCAAGTCAATGACTTTCATTTATGAAAGAAAAACCCTTAGTAAATAAGAATTCACATTCATCTGTAATGTATTTCAGCTTGTTAGCAGTCTAGATAATTGAATCAAATGAACCATTCTTATATTTAAGTTGAGGCGTTTCAATTACGGTTAAATATTTCATAATTTTACATGAGTGATATCTTTTATTCCATAACCCATGACTATGATTAGAAATATGAATATTCCGTATAATTAATCGAACTTCTGCAATTATAGATATTTTTGAATTTCTTAAATATATCAAAACAAATAAGCAAAGGGTTAAATTTTTTTGGTCTTTTTCCTATATATATATAGTGTTTGATATTTTCCTCGGAGTAAATACGTAAGAAATAATTTTAGATAAAAGGCATAATGTCTTAATAAGTGATGAAAAATGATTTAACATTTACACAAATTTTACCAAATTATTTAAGTATAAAACTACAAGAAACTGTTTTTTGAGATAGATAATACAAACTGTAATTAAATTATGATAATAACACCTGAATTGTTCTTATTTTCGAAATTCTCACATCTTATATTTTAACAGAGCAAATTTTTAACACATAGCGATTTTCCAATAACAATTTTTTCTTCAAAGTATTAAAGTTTGATAACTAGGAATGATGGCATTGCTATTGAATCTAATTGATTTCTTAATAATGTGCTTGAGCTTAACATAATATAAAAATGAATATTTAAGTCAAAACACATATCTTTCTAATCAGTAATTTTGCTTCTGATCATTCAAATATAAAATAAATGTTATTTGAATAATACTATTAAATACATATAATAACATTAAATAAAAAATTATAGGATAAAGAAAAGGCTTTATATAAATTCAGGCAGACATAATAATAATAAAAAAAAAGATCTGTTATTCTATAAATGGCTTACCGTGAATACAACTTGTTTTATACGAAAGTCTACTCCTTTTAGAAAATTGTAAAGCCTCTTCATTACATTTGCGCTTTTTAAATTTATTCAATAAGAACCTTTAAAGTATGTCCAGTGAAACATTGAATAACATTACCATAATTGTATTTACGCAACTACAGTCTCTCAAGAAAACTGCAGCATCGATAACTTTTCAATCTACTTTTGTAGATGAACGTCTTTCTCCCAATAGGATAAACGAATTGGCTTCTACTGTTTTTCCGAGCAAAGACACAAAGCAATCTTTTGCTTTAAAGTATACAAAGAGGAAAAACAACGGTTGGGGCCTTTTGAATGACAGAGCCGCCTGTATGAAGAAATGGAAGGAAGAGTTTGGGAGATAGAGTAGTAGAGAGAGGCAGGCTTTATTAAAATTCAACACACGCTGTTTCGAGCGAAGAGTTTTCTCAGGAAATCCGTTCGAAAACTAATGGATGAATTACGAGAGAGAATTGTCTGCTTAATCCTATGTGACCGGGGTTCTCTGAATAATATTGTTCTAGAATGAACTGTTTAAATGTTTACTTCTCTTCATGTCTTCGTTTTATTATTGATTATATTCAAGAAGATTTTGAATGTAGTGAAAGTTTGATTCCAAACAGTATATTACGTTTCTTCTCATTTACCAATTAATTCCAAAAAATAAATTTTACTTCACATGCACATATAAAAAAATGGAAAAGAATGAAAAAATTAGCAAGGAGTTCTTGATGAATTGCGGATTTAATACTAAATTTTTATTTTAGGAAAATTGAACTAAGATAATTTCTGCTTCGTTACGTAAATTATGAAAACTTAATTTCCGATCTTTTTTATGCTTGAAATACAAAATATTGTAACGCCAAAGTTTCTGACATTTTGAAATGTAAAGCAAAAATATTTGAACGACAAAGGAGTTACTTTAAAGCATGCTCAGAGAAATATTTACTAGTGCACAAAATTACCTCTTAATATTGGGCAATCTAAGAAATTAAAGTGGTACTTTATAAAAAATAAATAATATATTTCTAAAAAACGAAAATTAAAGATTTGATTTGATGTTGAATATGTATTTGATGTAAATTAATATATTTTACATTAAATTTGTTGTTGTTGAATTTAATATAATGTTGCTTTTAATGTAAATGTACATTAATATAAAATGTATGTTCATTTAACCGAGATTAAAATAAATTTATTTTTAAAATTTTGAAATGTTTCTTTCTTTACTAACGTATGCTCAGAATTTATTAGCGTTTCTTATTGCACTAATGATGATGGAAGTGGATAGATAGATCTTACTTATATCGCGATAATTTCAACGATTTGCGATACAATTTGTTAGTCAATGAATTTCATACTATTAATGTTAATACCTGATACTTATTTATGTATGATAAGAAATATTCACACAATGGCTAGTATTAGTGATATTATTACAAGAATTAATTGGTGATTCAAGAATAAGGAAGCTTTTTTGACAAGATAATCTGCGAACATCTTCCTTTTTGGAACTCTCTGTAGAAAGGTGAAATATAATTTAAATATATATATATATTTTTAAATTCTAACATCACGTTATCATCGACTGGAATGAAGTGCATGCACCTTTCTTTAAAGATAAATAAGATGCAAAACAAATTAGGAGTGATCGGGAATCCGCTGCCAATTATAAAATGAAATTTATCTTTAAACTTTCTATTTTATAAGAATGTTTGCCCAGTTTTTAATAAAAAAATTATAGAATAAGAATCATTTTTCATAATTTTAATTTAAAATTTAAGAATTATTTAAAGAAATGTTTTTCATTTGCTTTAGAAGAGCAATGAACATGTTTTCTCTAATACCTCATTTCGATATAAATAATAATAATAATAATTTTTTATACTATTATTAGGTAGTTTTCGCATTTTTGAATCAACAGCTACATAATTCTATAAGTAAAGAGTCCGTTACCACTGAAATTTATTTAAAAAGATAGTTTGCATATCCGAGGTTTAGCGCGTTTATGCCATTATTATTCAAACGTAATTCATTGATACTTCACGGAAATATGTGTCTTTCTTGAGTGCTGATATTTTATAGGACATTTTGGATGCTGTAACTACTTGAAAAAAAATTCCCGATAAATACTTCGCGAGTTGCAAAACTACATCCAAGAGTTTCGCCTTTTAATAATGTGATGCAGTAACGGTTTTTTTAAAAATCTCTTTTGGTGCATATCCTGAGAAATTAATTGTAACAAATTCCTTGAAGAATTTTTTTAGATTATTGCTTTTTTTGAAATGTTTTCCACGCAAGTCAAAAGGGAAATAAGCCAAAAAGTTTCGCTTTGCAATATTTTTATCGAATAGATTAAACATCTTTTCTCTTGCGTCTCGGAAGTTTCAGGTTTCTAAATTAGTTTTCGATAAGCACAGTCACTCAAATTTAAAACGAAGTATTTCAACTGACTTTAATATAAATATAAATATTATTGCGTTTTTAGAATTAGAATGAGAAATTCGTGATTCTATCTTGTATAGTATCTTGATTTTAACTTGTATACACGATATAGCATTTAAAAAATATTTCTTTAAATAAATGTAAAATAATAAGGGAAAATAATTATTAAAAAAAATATGTTTCTCGTTTTTTTAATTGTCAAGGGTAATTTTTTCGATACAAATAGAGGGAAATAAACCAATGATTTCTTAATTAAAACGAAATTTGATGACTTTATTGAAAAGCTTTCGTGTTAATTCACACTCACCAAAGAATTTTGTAGTCTCTAAACTGCTAAATAAATTTTCGATGAACACAATCAGTTTATTACAAAAGTTTTCATGACTTGGTTTAATATAAATATAGAGACTATATTTGTAGAGTACTATAAATCCATGATTTTATATTTCATTTATCTATCATATCACTTAAAAAATGTCTTCATGAATATAGAATAGTAGGTAGTAAGTAGTAAAATTGTATCAATTTAGAAATATCACATGGAATTCACTTACAATTGATTTTTTTTTTGTCATGGAGAACTAATCTGTTTGTCAATATGCCATCCTAGCAGATTTGCCAACATACTTTTAAATGTTAACTATCACTGAACTACTTTTGTTTAGAAATGGGAAATATAAGAAAAAAATATCAAATAAAAGGAAACAATAACAACTATTTAATGTTGCTTCGCATTTCTAAACTATATATTTAAAATAATTATTTTTTCACAGTTTGAAAATGTATAATGAATATATTTGTTATATGAAACGTTTTGGCAGACTTGCAAAATGGAAACAAAGAAACAACATGCAATAATCAAAATGACAGTTAATATAATTTTGTCAGTAAATAGAGAAAAAATGGGAAAAAGGGAATTGAAATATATGGTCAATTTTTACTTTTATAAGTAAAAGAATCACGCTTGGGATTCATAGGTACAGAATAAATCTCATCCAAAATTTGCAGTAACAAGATGGGAAAATATAATTCATAGAAAACATTAATTTCTTTATTGTGTTAAAACTCGCATAAGCGAATCCATTGGAAATTATAAACATTTACAGGAATAACAGGCGCAAAATAAAAATATCGTTCGATAAATCTTTAAAAAATGAATTTCTTATCACAAAGTAAGAAAATTCTGAAACTTTTATGAGTGAAATATTTAGAGAAAGGCTTGAGTTAAAAATATTAATATTTTTCTCATATCAGCTATTTGACATGCAGACTGCATAGGTGGAGAAATTAAACATTTATTCGGAACAACAGTGATTCATAGAAAAATAATTTTATTTATGATGGGATTCTAAATTAAAATATTTTATTATTAGATAAATGTTTTCTGATTTTGCTTTCCGGGAAATTAAAATATTCAAGAAATTAGATAGAACCATTCTAAATTACAATTGCAATTAGAACAAACATTTAGCAATTATTGAGATATGATGGCATTATTTTGGAAGTAAAAAACATATACATTTTAAATAATTATATATGTGACCTTAAACATTATATTTGTCAAAATTACTTTTTACTTTTGCATATTTTGAAATTAATTATGAAATATTTAAAACTGAATACCAAAAAAAAAAATAATAATAATAACGATAAAAAGGATTATATAAAAGTTTGGAGATTAGATTATCTGCTAAAGAATACAATTGAGATCTTAAATTAATCTATTTTAAAATTAAAAAATAATTGCTAGGAAAATCCAGAAGAAATTCAAAAATTAAAACCAATACTGACATTTTTTTCCTTTAAGGAACACAAGAGCTTGCTTTATTTATCTATCTCAAAAGTTATGATCGTTTTCAACACCTTTTATTATCAGTGTATTTCCAATTTCTTCCACACTATTTCCTGAATTTGAATCACATTTTGATATACTAAGTAAATTTTTTGTCTTATTATCTATCTATAAAAATTACTATGCTACTATCTATACCACGATATAAAACATAATAACGTTTACTAATATTTTACCAAAGAAAAATAATGAAAACATTTTAATATATACTACGTCTAAATGCATTTGTGAATGAAGAAACCATTTACTTAAATTTTGCTCCACTGATACTATAAATTATACATGGAATACTGTACTGTATTTTCTATCACATAAACGGTTTTATTAGAATAACATAATTTATAGTGGTTATTTTTTTAATTTACAAATTTTTTACAACCTCTTAAATATAAATTTTGTGCAAATTTAGTTTTTTTTTTCCATCAAATAATGAAGACCAAAGCCTGAAACCAATATTTAATTATTCAAAAGTTTTCGAGGGCTTTTTTAAATTTGATGTCAGTTTTCATTTATTTTGTTTTTTTATTTTTAAAAATATAACTTTTTATAAACTTGGAATTATTATTTTCGATTTGAAATTACTGAAACTTATTACATTTTATTTAATTTCTCAGCAACTCTCTCTATTTTCAGATCTGATTTTATACATAACATAATTTTATAAATCTGAGATATTTCAAACCGTGTATAAGAAGGGAATTTCAAAAAAAAAAAAAATCCCGATGTTAAATGATATTTTGGATTTCTAAAAGCTAAAGTGAAGTCAATTAGGTTAAGTTTCAACTCTTGATGAAATTCTCTACCAGTTGAGTGTAATGTGAAATAATAAGACTTTTCAGGATTTCCCTGCTAAACTTAGATCAATGGTATTATTTCTTATTGATTATGTCCAAAGTTGTACCAAATTAATATAAATGCATTATTTTAGATTTGGGTAAAAGCATATAAAAATGATAAAATTTTTGTAAATCATGAATAACTCGCCTTTACTTGTCGAATATTCTTAGAGCTTTCTTCATGGTGTTTATAAATTTATATTTCTAGATATAGTTTTATATGGATTACTAATTCATCAAATATTGCAGTCTTTCAGGAAAATGTCACTATATTCACAATTTTCATTATCAACTATCTCCATTTTATTCTCGAGTCTGATATAACTTACTAAGTCTTTTCAAAGTCTATTGCTCATTAACAGGCGTGTTCGTATTTCGCTAAATCCTTCATGTCTCAGCGAATCAAAAGTTTAAATCGGGCTTTTCTCAAAACTATGGTTTTCAGCTTAGTGACTTTACTTGAAAGACTACTATGTAGCATTTTAATGAATACATCTTGGCTGCATTTTAGGCATATGTAATATACAAGAATATGCCATATAAATATTATTTAAGACGAGAGATAGTCAATAAAAAGAACAATGTAGCTCTAGGTTTTTAAGTTAATTATACGAAATAAACATAAAATGAAAGTAATCAAGATAAAATAATAAGAATAAAAAATAGAACAACTGGAATTATTATCAAATTCAGCTTTATTAACCACATATTATAAAAAACTAATAATTGTTTAAGATAATATATCTAAAATTAAAACGACACATTTTGTTCATCAGAAAGTATTAGAACTTATAAGCTGCTTATATTATCCGGCACTCTTTATAGAAAAAAAGATCACGTGACGACGCAGAATTAAAAATTAATGATAACTTAATAATAAATGTCAATCGTTATATATCTGGTTTTTCGAGCACTGTAATTTCGCTGAAGAATCAAAGTATGGAAAATTAATTTGAATAAGTTTTTCGTGTTATTCAAAAAAATTATGAAATGACATAGCTGTGCTTGTAAAAAGGAGAAACTGCAATGCTTCTGAGGAATTACTAAAAGCCAGAATTGTCAGTTGACAGAATATGAGGAAATATTATGATTAGTATGTGAAATGTAGTTATAAGCGCGAATAGCGGATCCTCTTAATATTCAGATGGAAATTCCATGTAGAACTCATTACAATTCATTATTCACACGTTAAGCTTAAATAATAAATTAATGATTAAAGAGTGAATAAAATATTATTATGATTTTAATTCTATCAGAGTAGGAAAAGGCAATTCTATGTATATTTAATTAATCTATGAATGGAATCCAACATTCTCTACTTTAAAAGGATTCAGGATTGCATTTTCAGGAAATACATTTTAAATTAGATAGAAAAAACATATTAAATAAATTCCATTGGCAGTAGTGACAGATTTTGTTAATTTACTGATAACAATATTTCGTGGAAGGAATCATCCATCATTCAGTAATTATACTATTCTTTAATTGTAAAATGCGAGAATGGCTGGGATGTAAAAACGTATTTAAATTGAAATACTGCTGATAGGAAGTCATCAGACAGGAGGTAAATCAGATAAGACTTTTTCAATCACTAAGAAAGGTTATATTATTGTCTGCAAAGTATTATAACATTTCAATCGTTTAGCTTATTTAAAATTTGCAGCATTCTTTATAGTAAGTATTAGAAGTTATAATTTCAGTAACCGTCTGAACTCTCTAAATAACTGTTTTTCATATATATATATATATATATAGAAAAGTATTATAATCAAGTTAATAGGAGAATCAAAAAAAAAATCCAAATAAAAATTAAACCAAAAAAATTAAAAAATATAAAAAAAATCCGGCCTGAAGACTTTTTCAAGGGTCACCCTCAGGCAGGGAGTGAAAGCATTCACAAAATTAGGAAATACATTTTTGGTCTTAGAAATAATAAAATTAAATGGTTTATAAATAATAAATTCGGGGAATTAGAGTTTAAAAATTCGTACAAAAAATGTATTATTCTAGATCTTATTAAATGTAAACTTAACATTGGAAAAAACGATTTACTTTTTAATAATAAAAATAATGTTTACAAATAATACTGTGTGATTAAATTCTTGGATATTTACTTCGAATATCTAAAATTATCCAAAATTATACATAATAATTATTTTTTCCTCTTGCAGATAAAACAACTGTATCAATAGCGTTTAGTTGCACTTCAACTTTAAAGAAAAGAATTTGATATTATAATTACTATAGCAAAAATTTAGATAAAATAAATAAAACAGATTGTTACTGAAACAAAGAAAACTATAAAGATTTTATAGATATTGATAAAAGGTCATATTATTACAGGTAATTTAAAAATTATTGAATCCAACTCTTTAAGAGATTTGATGGAAAGAGGAACAAAATTTAGATTAAGAGAAAAAATAAACCATAACAAAATTTTGATTTCTATTGATAATGATTTGGATGTTTTTATTGCTAAATTATCTAGAAAATACCATTGGCCTGCGGAAGGTTTCGGGGAATGGAAAGTGAGAATTTTAAAGGAAATTAAAATAAAAATGAATAATGATTTTGACAGATCTAAAGAACTTGGGATTTATTTTAGTAAAACATTAAAAAACGAAATAAAAAATTTAAAAGAAAATTTGTTATTACAGTAATAGATAAATCAGCAAATAATTTCTGTTTAACGTGTAAATATTATTATAAAGAACTTTTAATTAATGAATATAACTCTAATGCAACTTATATACTAAAGAACATCGGGAAAAAAGAATTAGATAAAAAAATGCTAGCTTTCGCAAAAAAAAAAAAAAAAAAAAAAAAAAAAACTGAGACTTGCTCTCTTAACTATCCTTATTTATTCCCAACAGTTAAATTTCATAAAAATCCATTAAAATTCAGATTCATAACCTGTAGCACTGGCAGTTATAATTACTATACGGGTAAACTTTTCTTTAAATACTTAAAAATTATCCTGGACAAAATAAAAAATGAAGACAACTTTTTTATTTTCTAGTAACAAAGAAGTACTGGATTTTCTTGAAGATAACAACATTAATATATTTAATACTTTTGATTTCGAAAATTTATACACTAATCTACCTCATGAAAAATTAATAAAGGTCTGCAATTTTATATATGACGAATATTTAAATGAAATTATCATTCCTAAAAATAACTGGCTTGAGTTATGTAATTTTAATATTGCTTAAAATTACGTTTTTAATGGTATTAATTTTTATAAACAAGTCTAGGGCATTCCAATGGGAACAGCTTTCTCAAGTGCTTTAGCTAATATTTTCCTACATTTCTATGAGAAAAAAATAATTAAATGTAATTTAATAAACGGGTGGAGATATATTGATGACCTACTTTTGATTAACTTCGAAAATACTAATATTGTTACTAATTGCTATCCAAAAGATTTAATTCTAACAGATACAAATAAAAATCAACTTGAGGCTACATTTCTGAATTTAAAAATCGAAATTGCTAATGATAAAACAATAGTTGGTATATACGATAAAAGGAATGAATTCAACTTTAAAATAACAAAACTATGTAACTACCATTCCAATCTAAACTCTAAAATTTTCAAAAATCTAATTTTCTCACAAGTTAACAAAATCAAAAGGGTTTGCAATAATAAAAATTCCTATATTGAAGCATCAAACAACCTCCTTAAAAACTTAATTAAAAATGAATTTCCTAGAAATTACTGTAATGTCAATTTTTTAATTAAACAAGGTATGGTTTGGGATTAATCCTTTGGCATAGATAAAAATAGAACAATATTAGATCACTCAATAGATGGCGCTGGGAGCCTACATTTGTTTACCTAATTTAACGTTAGCTTTTTTACCGTTAGTGTTTCTAAAAAGCGGGAATCACAATCGATAGCTTAAAATTTCCTTGACTGTTGATTGTATGTCCTGGCCTTATCTTTTTTTTTTTTTTCCTTAAGTGCTATTTTTTGTTTTTATCGTTATTTTTGTTAATGTATTTTTACTTTGTATTGGTTATTTTCTTCTAATTTGTTGTTTTGCATTTTCCTTTCTGTTAAAATGGTATATCTCTTGGTCGTAATTTCAGGGGATTTTCGGGTCACGAGAAATCATTATTAAACAAATGTCTGCATTTCCTCACAGAAAAAATCCCTTTCTTTGAATCTCTGCCTGAGGGTGACCCTTGAAAAAGTCTTCAGGCCGGATTCTTTTTTGTATTTTTTAATTTTTTTGGTTTAATTTTTTTTTTTTTTTTGATTTTCCTATTAACTTGATTTTAATACCATTTGTATCAATTCATCTGTGTTTTAGAAGTAGCCGCAGTTGCGCTCTCTAAATACTATGAAGCTCTTTTTTGTTTTTAGTTTGAATAGGTAATAAATTTTAATTGCCATTTCGAAATTGTTTTGTTTTGTTTTCATTTTAGTTTCGTTTTCAAACTATTTCTTACTTTAGATTGGTTATATATATATATATATATATATATATATATATATATATATATATATATATATATATATATATATATATATATATATATATATATATATATATATATATATATATATATATATATATATATATATATATATATATATATATATATGTAAAATACATTTTTATGGCTAGAAATTTTTGCTAAACTGAAAGAAAATAATACTGATTTTGTAGATTTGTCACATTATGTGAAAAATATTTTCAAGAATTTTGACAGCATTGCAAAGTTCCTTTTACAAAACAGATAGAATCAATATGAGCCTAATTGAAGAAAACATAAGTTTCTTGTTTTCATTTTTCCTAGGTAATACTTTGTATCATATTTCAATATGTATTTATCATATGTTTTATATGAAACTTTCTTGTCAGTTTGATTTTTTTGACATACATTTCCTCGAATTATTTTTATTTTATGCATAAGAGAGATTACATATATTTTCTTTTTATATTTGTTTCTTTGATTGTACTGAATTCCAAAATTCAACATTTTGAATCGAATTATATTATTGATTGAATCAAAGAAATAATATCTTCACTCATTATATTAAGGAAATAATGCAGTTCATAATATGATTTCTGATTAGTTGTGCTAATTTTATAATATTTTTTTTAATTGTAGTAGAATAATGATGGCTTACCAAAACATAACTTACAGATATTCAAAAATGTAATTATTTCTTTCCCAGTTTGCTCTCAGAATATGTTCCTTTATTCCATATTTTGTATGTGTATTTTTTGTTTATATCACTGTTTAGTTAGTTATAAATTAGCACAAAATTTTTTTACCTAATATTTACGCTACTAAAAAAATATAATTTATAAGTCTTCATTAGAACGATAAGCATATGAAACCACTATACGTATGGAATAAAAAAAGCAGGTAAAGGCTATTAAAACACCTCTAACTCTCTATCAAAAATAATTTTTGAGTGAATAACAAAAATGTTTTACAAAGCATTATTTTTTATGTGTTATTTTATTGTAATGGAACTTCTATTTAGAAAATTTATCAATATTAATTTATATGCTTAAAATCAAATATTATCAATTAAGATGATGTATGTATTAGTTTAAAATATTAAATATCAGTTTAAGTTGAAGAAGAGTAAATAGTACAGTTTTCTAAGATTTAAGTATAATAGAGAATACAGGTTTCTGAAATTTTATGCAAATTACATATGGTATAATGTTTTATAGATTCAGGTAGGCGTAAAAATATCAGTATTAAGCACTATAACATTTTTATAAAGATGAGAAAAAATGAAAGAATTCGGATTTGAAATAAACTATATATGGCAGAAAAATATACTTATATAGAACAGTTATATTCCAAAGAGGAGAACATCTTCATTTCTTACTATTGAATAAATGAAAAACAGTTTCAAGAACTACTAATTTAAAATAATGATCTGCAATCAAAATAACAAATAATGATATTTTTTGACAAAAACTTTCTGTGAAAAATTTGTATGAAGTTTATACACCAATATCAATTTCCATCCAATCTATAAATTTAAGAAGCCTGAAAATTGTTTCTTAGATTGATTTAGTAAATTGCTTTAGGACATTTTTAAATTCATAAATTGCCTATACGATCTGAAAAAAAAAGAATTCGCATATCATCTTTCATAACTAATTTATTTAGCAAATTAAAATTTAATATTTCATATATACTATAGATTCTTAAACATAATTACATATTTTATAGATGTTAAAATAAATTTTACCCATGATTATATCAGTAAATTTAACTATAATTAATAAATTTATTGCAGGAAAACGATAAATTCGAAATATATGTTTTTTTTTGTTTAAAAAAATAAATAAACTTCTTTAATTTAATCTGCCATGTAAAAAAAAAAGCTAAGACTGATGTTATTTATTATATGAGATGCCACTAATATAATAAGCATGGTCATTACAATAGAATGGAATGTTTTAACAGAAAGTTACATTCATCCAGTTAAAATCACATATAAAAATTATAATTTTTCTGAATATCTTAAGTACATAGATTTTCTATGAGAGATTTTGAATATATATATAGCGCAAATTATTAATAATTTTTGCAAGCAAATCACTTCATATATTGTTATTTGTTTGCAAAATAAGTTGCAGTTTTAAAATATATTTGCTTTTTTTAGAAAAATTATACATTTAAATTTATGAAAGCTTTCTCTCAGTAAAAATATGTAAACTTTAATTAGAAATGTAAAAGCTTTAGCTTCATTGTGATAGTTCCTTTAGATTTAACAAAAATTTATCTTAAAATCAATATAATTAATTTATTTTATTGATTTTAAAGAATTTTCCTTCTAATATTAAACAAATATATAATAACAATCAGCCATGGTTTACATTTTCTAATATTCTTAGAAAAATTCATTTTAATCGCACTATTCTTTTAAAAGGTCCAACAAATGATTTCAGCAAAATATTTCCCTTCCCTACCTTTATTTATTATTTTTTTTAAGTAAATAGCCCAAACATTTCGCTGGTCTTTATCACAAACGGATCTCTTCCAAAGTTTTAAAAGCCAGCATTGTTTCAAATTGTTTAATGAAAACAAAGAAACAATTATTTTGCATTGAAATTCACAATTCTTCAATCATCGTTCCTCTTTTATTAAGTGGAAATAAATGGAATAGACTCGTTGAAATAATGAAAATTGAAATTGGTTCCTTCATTCTCAAAAGAATTGTTATTTCTCGAAAGCTGTTAATGTGAATTATATCTGATAGATCAGCGATTTTAATGGTTACTGTGTACCTCATCGCTAAGTGCAGAAACAGTTGTTCTTAAGAACTGAGAAGGAAGGATATTTTTAATCAAGAAAAGTAATTTTCTAGGATTGTTGCCGATTTATTTCTTACGTTCTCCTCATTTTAAGGAAAAACAAGTTCTAAATTTTTTTCAGAATTCTTTTTCCTGTTATCAAAAGTCGTTTTACCATATTTGTACAATTTTTATCCTGATGATATTACTTTTCACGGACGAAAATATTGTCATATATTTTTAGACTTATGAACTGAGCAAAAAGTTCACAATAAATAATGAGAAAAAAATGAAACATTCAGTTTAATTCATTAATATAGATTTCCAAATATTTTCGTTCAACCTATTTACGAATAAAATACTGGAAATCAAAATTATACAATTAAATTTACTGCATAATTAGTAATTTTTTTAATTTATGACATAATTAATATTTTTAATATTATTTATTATGTTTTTCGAGAAAAATTTTACTTAAAAATATATTGTTTGATAAAACTAAACGATTTTTAATACAGTAAGAATTATGATTCTCACTATTTCTTTCTGAATAATTTATATGAATGAACTCATTTTAAACTACCTAATTCAAATATTAAAATGCATCAAAAAAGTGTGGGATTCTTAAGTATAAGATATCTTTTGTAAAGATAATGTCATAAATATATAATATTAACAAATGGAATGAATGAAACGTATTAGAAAGAAAATAGAAAAGAAAAGATTTAAAGACTTCATAGAATCACAACTAAAAAAATGAAAGAAAAGAAGTGAAACACATCTCAATATTTAAAAGATTAACACAATTAATTTCTAAATGGAATGTATCTACGGAAGAAAACAGTCAATGATTCTTCAAAAAACATAAATTTCCAGATTTATAACAAAATAAAACTGCAATACTAAACTATTCTTTTCCAATTTCAGATGAATTTAAGTTTATTAAAATCTCTTCAAAATCCAGTTTATGACTTCCTTTTCTTAAATGCATTTCCGAGTTGTATGTCATTTTGATATCTCTGAGACTTCATTGCTTCTAAATTATGATTTGACATTTATATAACTTGTCTCGAATCTATTGCACTTTCATAGAAACTCTATTAGGAAATAAATATCTCACTTGAATGGGCAGGCTATCGAAATTCTTACGTACTCGGGAAGTCATTCCGGGATAAGACGGACTTATTGACAGGATGACAGTTTTTCCCCATTTGGTAGAATGAATTTCTATTTCGACTTTCGCCGAGTCACTGGGTTGGAGGGTAAATAATTTATGAGCAAAGGTATTCGTTTCGCTTCTAGTATTACCTTTCCGCTTTTAGTTTTGCTCAACTTTTTGGGGAAATATCGAAGTAGGAATGGTATTTTTACGAAGAACAGGGGCGTAAGTTTATCTTTTGTGTAATGATGATTTTGCGCCAGAAAATGAAATCTGGATTAAAATATTTTCCTGCATTAGATCAAAATAAATTTTATAAACAAGTTGAACATCGTGTAAAATATTTGGATCTGTTGTATCAATAAATGAGGGGAATGAAATTTAAATGAGTTCTTGGAATTTAATATTGATCCATTGATATTCGATTGATGGTGAAGTCGGATATTGCAATCAAAAATGAGCAAATTCTGTTTTATATAACAAGATGTCTGGCTGTAATGTTAAAAAAAGCTTATTTTTATAAGCTTCTTAATATAAATAATTATTTTTAGTGAGAGTAATAAAAGGATTCACATACAATATTCTGCAGTATTTTCAATTTATATGGATTTCCGAGTGCATAAAAGTGAATATGTGGGCTACGGTGTATGTACACACTTGAAACTTTGAAAATCGTTCAAAATATCGAATATATTTTTATTGCTTAATAATGTTCTCTGATCTTTAGCTTTCAAACGATACCAAGATGTTGTCAATATTCGAAACATTTCTCGAGTTATAATTATTTTTCTTGAGGGACTTTCATTAAAAACTCTAGTTAAGGTATTTTTCAAACTCATTTTATGAAGAATAGTATTTTTCCACTATGTTGCTTCATTCAAACAATCATAACTCAACAAGAAATTAACCAAATACACATATATTTATATATCAAAATAATCTGTATGAAACAGCGGATGTTTTGTACCTCCATCAAAGTTATATTTTAGAAATAAATTTTTAATAGCTATTTAAAAGTTAAAATTATAGAAAAAATCTCGCTTTTTCTATTCATCATTGATGAAAAAATTGTTTAAAAAAACTATACATTTTTATAACTTGTTTGAGGCAGACAACATGAAG
Source organism: Argiope bruennichi (assembly GCF_947563725.1). Classification (NCBI taxonomy): domain Eukaryota; kingdom Metazoa; phylum Arthropoda; class Arachnida; order Araneae; family Araneidae; genus Argiope; species Argiope bruennichi. Next base: position 85,825,672 of record NC_079158.1, read on the forward strand.
ACTAATATTAGGCATAATTTCCAACTAGAATTGTGTGTCTGTACAAATTAGAATTTAAGATATCATGTTTTAAAAAAATAGGCTAATTAGCACATTAAATATTATTTAATTAATAATAATTAATGTAATATGTTTTTTTCTCACTGAAATGAGTTTAAACACATATTAATAACCTACTGTGAAAAAAACTGGATTTTTAAAGTTAAAATTTAAAAAAAAAATCTTCAAGTGTGTACGTACACCTTAATCATGAGAGAATGTGTAAAAACAATAAAAAACACGATAATCGTGTTACTGGCACCTATGGTCCATTTATGAAAACTCTTTTCATTGCAAATGTCATTTATTTGAATTCTTTGCTTTTATATTTCATAAATATATTTTTAAATCTCCCTGTATTTATGATATAATGTTTCTATAATCATCTTCTAAATTTGAAAAATCAACTAAATATTTTGGAACAGAACTGGGAAAACAGGATAACTCAAACAGTCGCATAGCCTATTTGAGAATTAGGACTATGACTTATTAAAGAGGACTAATGCTAGAATACAATGTTGAAGGGAAATGATGAGACGCGTTAGATTTTTTTCCCCCAAAAAAGTGTACTTTTGGAGAGTTTTTTATAAATACGATGCTAATTAAAAAATGAGGTATTAAATTTTTGGCATAATATTTTTTTGGATTAGCTTCATTTGAAATATAATCTGTGTAAGAACTGTTTCAGTTAAAGAAGAAGAAAGGTTAAAAGATTGGATCTTTGTACATGGATTACGTAACTGCCTTAACATGACTATCGAAATTATCAGTTTTATAAAAAAAAAAAAAAAAATATATTTTAAAATGTTATAATATGCAAATATTTTGGAACGTCAAAGCATAGCTTAGATGTAGCATTTTCTAAGTAGTTAAAACATTTGTATTAAGTTCCATAAACTCCATATATCCACATATACACCTTATATAATAGTTTATTTACAATTCTATAGGAAAAAAATCATGTATAAATTATCATATTAGGAAATTTAAAAAAAATATTTAAAATATATTATAAGGACAAATTGGGAGAAATTTTTTTATTACAAAAGTATTTTAAGTGAATATTCTTAAAAACGTGTTTTGTCGAATGTATATACAGATAGATAATTAACATTGAAGTTTATAGAATTTATTAATAATATGATGAAAAATGATTTAATATTGCAAACTAGTCACGCAAAAATAGGAAGTAAAATAATATTAACTCAAGTAATAAGAACAATTTTGATAAAGAATTCTTGCATAGTTACGAATGCTGAAAATTAAAAAAAAACACCTTTTAAATACAAGCATTCTGTACTGTGTTTTAATTTATATTTCAAAAAAAGTTGTTAATATTATTAATAGCCGCTCCAGAATAATGAACGGTTTAAATGCATTAGCATCTCAATTTATATTTTTCTATACTTAATAATTTGACTTTATTGTTGGTTTGCCAGTTATTTACGATTTAAATTCAACTTCAATGAAATTAAAAAAATATGATCCTATTAAAATGCAGCCAAAAGTAAAAAAGAAATATTTAATATAATTTGATGTGCAATTTAGAATTCTAGATTCCCCTCAGGAAGAAGAGCTATCGATATTGTGCCAAGATTCATTTTTGAAAAATGATTCGTCCATATATCAATGATCTAATCTTAACGTCGGCATTAAACATATGCTGTAAAACAGCGGCAAATGCCTACATTCTGTAGTAGAAATGAAGTAAATAAAGAAATTTTAACTCGGTTATGGATGTCATTTATTTAAGAGATTTTTTTTGCGAATTCCAACTTGTTTAATGTTGACTAAGCACGAAAATTTTATTTCTGTGATAATATTTTATTTCCTTTATGATTAAAGTGAAGCAAATGCAATAAGTATACTATTTTAGAAAAGAAAAAATATTCATTTTCAATACTTGTGTAAATTTTATTTTCCTGCGTAAGTTAATTTGTATCTGCAAAACTAATTTTGACTTGTTGTAATTTGATATAATTTAAAAATAAGAAGTTTTAATATTTTCTTTTAAACGACATCTTTAAAAACGATGAAAAAAAAAATCTAAAACTGCCGAATTAAAGCAAAGCAAATTAAGAAAACGAATTATATTGCATGAGGGATAGATTCTAAAATCATTTTTTCCTTACTCTCTGTAAATAATGAAGGATTAATATAGACATTTAAATCTGAAATAGCATCTACATTACTTTCCGAAAATTGATTGATTTGTTATCGTATCATCCTGTGTAAATTACATTAAATATCAAAAATCAATGAAAAAAGTGTTCAAAATATAGTTAATTCTTTTGAAGGACATATCTATAGATTCGGATGAAAATATAATAAAAACAAATATCATGTTGTTGTTATTTCTAATCCCAGGTGTTATAGCGGCGCTATACTACCTCCATGAAACCAAAAATATCTAAAAAATCCAAAAACATAAGCGGACCCCTTAAAATCTCAAAAATCGTAAAATTTAAACATTGATCATTGAAATATATAATGTATAAATTTTATGGACGAAAATTATAGGTTTTTGTGCTATAAAATATTCGAAATTATTTCGAAGATATCACACTTTTTACTAAATTTCATTATCATTTTAATTTAATGTATGTCATATCTTTTGGCTGCAGGGTACTTACTACTTACGGAATATGTACTTGCCAAAGCAAGGCATCTAGAGCACCAACAGCGAAATTTGTAAAGTAATTTGAATGTTTCTTTTCTCAGGTGTATCGCAATATAAACAAATTTTGACAGCCTATAAACGTTTTAAATCTATATAACTTAGTTAAGACGGCATAATTTGGTGCATAATTATTAATTTTTCAATATTTTTCTATATCCTTTATTTTATAAATGCATTTTATAGAACAAGAAATATATTGATCTAACACTTCATTCCGATAAAATCTTCGATCATATTCATTCAATATTAAGAATATTCAAATAATATCAATAGATTATTAGGAGGTATATAATAGTGATAATATGAGAGTCAAAATAAATGTGTGAATGGAAATCATTTGAGTGAATTGATTGCGTCCTTCTACATCATTAAATATTTTATAATACAAATATTCGTTAGTTCCTTATATGTATGTATATGCTAAAACTACATCATTAAGATTATTTCATAATTATTCTATAATTATTCAAACTGCGTTCATATACATACACATAACAGACAGAAGCACATATACAAACATGTATTCATATACTATATGCTATCACTCCAAAACAAACTAATCCTGCTTGTCTGAACACATTCCTCGAGTTCAAAGTGAAAATAGCATTCAAAAACTATTTGCATAAATATTACTTCATATGAGAACTCTTTAAAAATTCACCCTGCATGTCTGGCTGGTTATCATCAAAGGAAAAGCGGATTCTATTGAAGTGTCAACAGTTTAGAAAACCATACGAAAATTGTTTTGAAATAACTTTAAAACGATATTGACACTTTAAAAAAAGACAAATTCGTCTTTTTGTTTGCGTTACGTAAAATATTCTTTTTTTTTAATATTAGTTTGTAAAAAATTTTTCTCGTCGAATTATTAAAAGAAAGAAACTTTTAACATTTTGACATTTTAAGCAGATGAATACTCAATTGAGGGAATAAAGATTCTTCTAATAGTTCTATTCCAGAAATAAAGTGCGCAGTATGGTTAACTTTGGTTCTCTAAAAATAAAAATTCGGGAAGTACAGTTATTTTATCTTCTTTCCTCAAAAGTATTACATAGTATTAAATATTTTTAAAGAATAGAATAAAGAGTGTATAATAAAATAATGACAACAGTTTTTAAAACGCTTACCTATATTAGTGTTCTTGAATACTTCCTTATCTGTTTTGTTTTTTGTTTTTTTTCATTTTAGACAAATAATTATTTTTGTTATTTTTTAAATTCTTTTTTATACATACTAATATCAAAATCACATTTCATTAATATCTGGGGAAATTGAATTAATTCATTCTATTGGCTGATACTAAATATTAGAATATATTAAAGTACCATATTTTCATCGAAAATGCACAAATATACAAAATTGTAATAATTTCTACATCTGGAAATGCGTAAAAGAAGCTGATTATAAATTCCCATTATTGTAATTTCGTAATATGCAAAATTAAATGAAAGTGTATGTATTATTAACTCCAAAATAACGAAGTGGAAAATACATAAATTTTTCATTTTACCTTTATGAACAGGAAAATGACAAAATCTTGAACAATTTTACATTAAATAACTCTTGCAGCACCTTTTTTTATGTAAGTATTTGTAAAATATCAAAAGACCATCAAATCATTTACATTCTTTCACATCTTTTTTTCTAAGTAAGCAAGTAAAAAACAGATAATTAACAGAAAATTAATTCATTAAGCTATTTATCTTCGGGTTCCACATCAATGCATCTTCGTTTTCACTAAAAATTGAAACAAACTTCTGATCCAAAGATCCTTTACTTTAAAAAGAAACGGATGTTCCATCGACAGCTACGGCAAAGAAAAACAAACAATTCAGGAAAAACTTAGATTGAAAAAAAAATTGATCCATGACTGTTTTTATTGTTTTCTTTCCTTTCCTGCACACTTGATGATAAACTGCAGTAATTCAGTGGAATGACTGAAAATGTTTTTTTAAGCGTAATTGCTGAAAAAAACTATTTTGAATAGTTTAGATAATAAATAAAAACGATCCCTGCTTGAGTTATTTTAAGATATAAAAAACAAATAAATATGACTTACATCATTGCAAATAGTCATACGTTTTCATTATTGATATATCTTTTGGAATTTTCTCCTTTTAGACCTTTGCCACTTTTCGACATATTTTTTTTTCTTAAATTATCAAATCGAACTTTGCAGGAGTCGCATAAAAAACAAATGGAATCGATGTATGTTTACATTGAAAAAGAGCAAAACGCTGTCGTTTTTCGACACTTCTTTCACTAATAATTCAACACTAAGCAATGAAAATAAATTCATAGTCGTAATTTTTTAAGATAAAAGACTTTTATTATTTTCTATTTTATGTGAATCATCCTTGGGAACTATGCAGATTTTTTGCCTCATTTTTTAAAATGATTATTAATTGCTATCTTTTCACGTGTTAAATTTTTTTTTCTGAAATTAATAATTTGTTTAATATTAAATATTAATATTATTCTTTTTAATTTTTATAGTAAAAAGACTATTTAGTAAGCAAAATATTAAAACTTGTATATTAAAAATTGTATTCATTTTCATTAGAATCGAAAAAATTTATATATATATATATATATATATATATATATTTATATATATATATATATATATATATATATATTATATTAAAATTTTTTGAATATGAAGATACTGAAAGTGAAGAGAAATTATAAAATATTAGTCAAAAGAATAATTTTTTAATTGCATTGAAAAAAATAGAATAAAGATAAATGTTCTGAATAAATAATATATATTTTTTAATTTTGCATGAAAATAGAATCTAAATTCAATTCCAAAAATAATCAAATTCCATCTCATGTCTAAAAATGCGTAAAATAGAATAACATTTATATTCATTAGTATTCTATTACAAAACTGTAACTTAAAAAAGAAAAAAAAAACGGAATTTAAAGAAAAGGAAATATCTTTGAGATCATTTGCGGTATTTAACGTTACCCTACAAGAAGAGAATTTGTAAGATCAACTGTAAATGTCATCAATTTATATATTTATTAAAATGATGTAAGAAAATTCGAATTACTTGAACAAAGCTAATAACATTGGTGAAGATAGTAAAGTCAAAACCAGAAAAAAAATTGCAGAATTTTTAATTTACTTTTATTCTTATGATATTAGATCTAGTTGGATGGGAATTAAAATTTTATTTATTCCACAAAATCTTATTAATGTACTACGAAAACCAATATATATATATATATATATATATATATATATATATATATATATTGAAATTTACCCAAACAAATAAAAACTTCGATATTTTCTTCTTACTTGTCTGCAGATTTTTAAAGGCAATTCCATCATTTAATTCTTTATTGAAAATGCTATTTGAATTAATTAATTCCTAAATTTGTAATTTTAAAGTAAAAAAGTTATTCTTCCAAATTCCTTTATTATAATAATCTATTTTATTTACATTTCAAAAATATTTAAATAATTGTTGCCTTTTTTCATAAAAAAAGATATAGAAGATGATTACTTTTTTACTTCTTAACTTCCTTCTCTGTATATATTCAGCATTTGTAGTTCAAATACTGGAAGTGGAATGAAATTAAATATGTATAAATTATTGGAGTTATAATTGGAATTTGCAAAGAAAAGAAAGACAATCCATATTAGGAATACATAAAGTTGAAAAGAAACATTATAGGAGAGCATCTAGAAAGCTAAGGAATTGAAGAAGAAAATAATTTTGTATTGAACCCTAAAACTTACAAGGGATATGACAATCCATCTTTTCAAAAGCACTATTTAAAAGATAATCGTCGGTTGGTAGAGAAAAACATCCTTTAACAGCACAACCTCCTCATATTTTACGTACAGGAGATCTCGCGTTTGAAGGAAATGAAGGATATGGATAATAATGCAAACTAACCCAAAAAATTTATCAGCAGGAAAATATTTATTTTATCAAATCATAAAAACTCACAGTGAATTTACAATTGATCAACGCGCATTTAAAGGAGATTCTTAGGAATTTTTCTAGCTTCATTTTATAAAGATTCGGCATTTGATGCTTCCTTGACTCCCTAAAAATAAATGACATTCACTATTTACTGAAAATCGTAAATACGAATCAATCATTTTCATGTTGATCAATCTCATTCCTTTCAACAATTAAGAAAGTCCGGAAAATACGATGAGTCCTTACAAACTCAGATTATGCGTCAACATGGATTGAAATAGCATAAGTAACCACACATTCCTAAGCGCTCATATTTGCACCTATGCATGCACATGCAAATTCAATTTTAGTAGAGACAATATAAAAACTTCTTGTTCCTGATAAATAGATGTAAGTCAAAATCAAAAGTTAACAACATACTTTGTTTTTGGATCTAATTAAACAAATACATAAGCCTGAAAACAATCAATTATATGTACAAATATAACACATGAAGACCAATTAAGTTTTTACAAAAATTTAGTAAAGTTATAACCTAATATGTAAAGAAATTATTATTTAATAATTGATATATAAAGTGAATTTATTTGATCCAACTGTGTGAATAATGTATAAAAATTTATCATTTTTCCCCCATTCTTGCATTAAACAAACTAATGTTTCTCACCCTTGAAGTTTATTATTCTCAAATATATGCTTAATGCGTATACAATAATATATGCTTATATTTTGGTTCTCATAGCATGAAATTTTATATATAATGTACATATTATATTATGTTTTGTTTGAATATTTTGTTGAACATATTAAAATACATTTCGATGCATTAAATTGTTTTAGTATGGATTGAAACAAGAATTATTCCATTTTAAGAATTTTGTAATCCTGGCACATTAGCACAATAGATTAAAGTATTATTCTGGCCTTTTCCTAACTATTCCTACATTAATTTGGTGCGTTCATAATGCTTTTAAAAATCTAGCCGCATAATATAACAAAAACTCCATTCGGTTCGATAAAATCAAAGAATAACAAATATTTATATTTGTTTAAATTTCTTCATTCGATATGAAGATGTGAACTAATATTTTTCGTGCTATGTAAAATAAAGAATCATTAGAAAAGAAGAAATAAACTAATACTGACAGAAAGTAAAAATAATCGCAACCAGTTTCAGCAAATAGACGAATACGTTCAAGTTATGAAATGAGATATCAAAAAAAATAAAATAAACATAGGGTTTTTTTTATTACATTCATTAGATAGTAAATTATGATTAAAAATATTAAGTGAATGATATATCATTAAATAATTTGTTGTTGCAACATAAAACTTAAATTTACATTTATTTACATAAACACACTCTAAAATTCCAAATGTGTTCCACAGAAAAATAAGGAAAGAAGTATTTATAAGCAGAATAGTTGTAATATTAAAGAAATTTGGTTTCATTACATTATATATTTTCAGGTTTTAATATAATTTTTAAAGGCATTTTAGAATGATATTTTTGCTCTTGCACTAAGGAATACTAAGCTTACAGAATTACAGAAAATGTATTTAATGCAATACAATTCTCAAATAAGATATTTAATTTCGGTGAGTATTTTCTTCAAAGCAGCTTTTAATACTATATTCCACATTGCTAATCATGTTAGCAATATTCTGGACTTAAAAAATTCCATAGCAGACAGAAAAAGAGAAAATTTCGTTCGGATTTCATAAAAAGCAAAATGTTGAGTTCCTATTCCTTTTGGAAAATTTAAGAAGCGTATCCTTAAAAAAATGCTTATTCATCTTCAGATCTGTGCATTCAGTTCTATGAAAAATATATTAAATTCTTATTACATTAAAGAAAATAACACGTAGAATGAAAAACAAAACATATGTGATTAAGAATTTGTGATAAACATAGATACTTCATGACTAGCAGACCAAATCCGCCATTAATCATCAAATGCTTTCAGTATTTCAGATTTTTCGATTATTGGTTTTGCGAGATGATTTCAGTAAGATGTACTTTTCCTTCAGCGTCTCAGTTTGGCCTTTTGGACATTTTTAAATAAAAATTTTTCCTTTAAAAAAATGTAAAATGTGAAGAGAAAATTGTTTTTTAGTTCGTCTCAATCTCAGAAAGTAATGATAATTCTCCAAAGGAAAAGTTTACACTTGCTATTGCGTCAGTATGTCTACAGCTATAGAAGTGCCACGAAATAAGGATAGGATCATGGTAGAGGAAATTGATCGAAAGTGAAGTTTTGCTATACATGGATGCGCCCAGAACGGAACAACGCGCTATAGTACGGTTTCTGATTCTTCGATTGTCATGGATACCTCTGGATTGATTTCCTGCCCTGCCAATTCAACACAATATTGTAGTACTTTCACGAAACTACAGAAAGCAATCAAAAGCAAATGGCCAGGTCTTCTCACACAACAAGTGATTGTTCTCCATGTCAATGTCTGTTCACGCGTTCTCTCGTGAAACTCAGACGATTAAAAAAAAATTCGTTGCGAAGAGTGGGAACACCAGCCGTACAGTCCAGATTTATGACCATGTGACTTCAAAATCTTTGGGCCTCTTAAGAGAGCATTGCAGGCGACATGCCTCCATTCGGAAATGAAGTGAAGGGAGCTATGCAAGAGTTTCTCAAGAATAAACTACCATATTTCTACAGCAAAAGCATAGACTTGCTAACTAAACGACAGGAACTATGTTACAATGCCCATTATGATTTTTTAAAATTTCCAATTCATTATTATTTTCATTCATCATGTCCACTTTTTATTTTGGCAACAATTAAAGATTAGAAATAATAGTGATAACTCAGACAAATTCACATTTCTTATCGATGGATTTTGATTTCTAAAAACCTGCAGACAATTTTAGTTTACATATTTCGTTTTCTATATTCTTCTTAGAATAACAAGAAAATAAACTTCACAGATCGCGTTTTATTTCGGGCCATTTAAGGAAATTTTACATGTGCAATCATAATAAAAAATCCTTTCAGTTATAGATGGATATTCTTAGATTATAATTATTTAGATTATAATTTATTAATATTTGTTTTTTTTTAATACTCACGTTCATTTTAGGAGCAGTATATATTTTTGTGTAATGTTTTGTGGATTATTATGAGAACATATAATAATAATTTCCATATGTTTCATACACAATTTACAAGTAATGCCACAATTCACTTCCCCGTTATCAGTTGTCCACATTAGTCTTATTATCCACATAAGCCGTATCAATCTTATGATCCGTATATCTTAAAATCTATTGTACAGTTTATCTGTTCTTACATTTATACAGTACACTCCTGATTACCCGCGGAATTGGGTGGAGCGGCCGCCGCGGATAACAAAAATAGCGGATAATCTGAAAAAAGCTAAAAACGGGTATAGCAAAAGAGATAACAGTCATCCCAACTTTGAAAAATCGTTTTATGTACAATAAAACGTAAAATAAACAGCAGGAAATATTTAACTAACGCTTAATATTTTAGTATATCACTCAAAACTAACCTAAAATGCATTTTGTTAATGAAAACAGAAAAGTGCTTTGTACTTACGAGAGACGTCAAGGATACACAGAAAAATTAATACATATGTACTGTTTTAGTACTGTAATGTATTATGTAATTACAAAAGCATAACTGTAAAACTACACCTTTTTGAAGAAATCAGTCATTTGTGTTTACTTCTTGCTTTGGAAGCATTTTCTCTTTGCTTAGAAGCAAAAAAAAAAAAAAAAAACTTAGTGTGGCAGGCGCGGATAACCCACCCGCGGATAATCGGGAGTCTACTGTATTTCAACAATACAATAAATGAAAAAATGCCAGCAAAAAATAATAAATAAATTTTATTCACTTTTAAAATTATCAAAATACCATGGCTTGAAATTACACATATTGATATATTTTGCAGCATAAGAACCATTATTCTTCTATTTTTACTTTTTAAATCATTATTTTCCTTATTAAAAGAGCTACTTTAATTAATTTTCTTTATTATTATTTCGAAAAGACATTTAACAGTTTTTTTAACACTATGGCTCCACATACGCATTTGTCATTTCGGATCGTTAAAGATATTTAGATTTATAATGAATGAATTCTAAACGCTCCTTGCATTAGCAGCGATGTTTCATTCTTAAGTATCAATAGTCATTAGTAACTGGATTTTATTAATAACAGTTTCTCTCTTTCCTTTTCTCTTTCATTAAGAACCATGAAAAATTTAATTACAGTAAGGCAGCAATTCAATGACCAAAAATGCTAGTTTTGTTAATGTTAAAAAATGAGTTTTCATAAATAATAATTTATTTATTGAAATATGAATTTCTGAAAAGCTTCAGGTATTTAGTTTCTTGATATGCTAAGCAGAAAGGATCCAACTAAACAAATCGGGGCATTGAAACTAATTATGTTATTTATTAATTGAATGAATTATACTGCAGTTTAAATTGTTAGAACTTAAGTAAAAGTATATTAAGAGTTCCCTTTTTTAAAAAAAATATTATTCTTTAATACTCAAAATCCCCTTAATAATAATCAAATAATATTGCAATCAATGACAGTACCAGTAAATTAAAAAAAAAAATCTCTGAAACTAACACAATTTGGATATGAATTATAAAAGAAACTTTTAAAATGAATTTAATTTAAAGATAGTGATTACGAATATATAGTATTCACTTTGAAAACGTTTTAGCAGAAGAACCAGTGATTAATACACATATTTATTTATTTTCATGTTTCTAAGAAATATGAAACGTGGTATTCCAAGTGTACCATAAATCAAGAGTACCATTTTAAATGTACCATCAAGTGCAATATACATTATATCTGTATCTCAAGTTACCATAAAGATGATTTCTGATGATATAAAATATGTATATGTATATGATTAGAAAAAAAAAGACAAACTTTAAATTATATTTGGAAAAGTTGGAATTCAACAAAAATTATATGTATCTGATTATTAAATATGGATATTATAAAGTTTAAAGATTTTTTTAATAAAAACAAATATTACATATGTCTACCAAGCTTTAGCTCTTTAGTTTCCATTTTATGCGAGATCGATGTAATTCACATTTCTTAAACATTGTTCATATTACCATTTTAAACATTATATCTAGATTATTTCTGCATTGTTGATAGGAGAGGCAACTATTGACAATACTCCTATCCACACAAAGGTACAGGGAAAAACATGAATAACTGGACACCGAAATAACTTAAGCAGTGATAAGGTAGTTTTCCAAGAGTCAATAAAAAGTACAAACACTGCTGTATTCATCACTTGGGTGATAGCTGACATCACATTATTTCTGTACTTATAAAGTCGGCGAACACTAGCCACCATGCCAGAAGCCTTTCATCCTCATTATCCTCAGGTGTCTGCATTTATGCTTAAAACGTTAACTTTTTTATGCATAAATTTAATTCAAATTTTCGGAGAATTTGAAAAGTAAGCGCTTATTTGTAGAAAATAACATTATGATGATATTAAATACATCAAACTTAAAATATAAAAGCAAGGGCTTGATTTATTCTGATCAGGTGTCATTTCCAGAGTACATAATTAAAAATGAAAAAAATATATATATATAATAATATTAAAAAAATCGTTATGTACTTTCCAAGAATGATATGAGTAATCTTCAATTGAAAAAAAACCCCTCATAAATATTTATAAGTAATTGCTTTGAACATTTTTTTTTCAATTCGTATTCAAGACTATAATACAAGTATCGTAATTGTGAAATGTATCAAAAATAAAAAAAAAAGAATCAAATATCCAATAAATAAAGAATGAAAAAATCAAATTTGCAATAAATAATTTTTTTTGAACAAGCTGATATACCATATTTAACACATTTTTAATTTTATGATAATAATCATAAATATTAAACAAATCCTATCATTTATCTTGCCGAAAAGCTTTTATTTTTCAGGCATGCAATACTCCATCGACCCGATAAGTTTCTGGCAAAATAATTCCCATTCATTTCTTTGGCCTCTGTTTGAATCTCTACCGACTAGATAATCCCAGTATTGAGAAGATTATTCTTTCCATTGAAATAGAGTAAAGTGAATTCTCCTGGCTAGTTGGCATTGATTCGCTCCAGTAACGAAATCGTGAGTATGAAGAAGACGAGGTAGGGTTATTGCGAAGACGATACTAAGGTGGTTACCGTAATGGCATTTCCGAGAATTGTGAGAGATCGTTTCGGCGGAAGAACCCAGGGAAAAACACAATCAGGATAACGAAAACTGTTATTGCAGTACTCTTGAATTCTTTGTTCTTGCTGTGGAAGCATAAAACGTGATGTATTGTTTGTTTCAAAGAGCTAAATTCTTATCAGTATCAGTTGTATACTAGACATATATATTTGTCCATTTATGCCACATATATAAAAGATATGAATAGTTGACAAGAAGAAATTATCTAAGATTCGAACACAATTTTTCTTTTATATAGCGAAAAGAGTTTTTCTCGTTGTTGGATTCTATGCATTTTTAGGGATTTCAAAAAACAATATATGACTTATTTGGAATTGTCATTGTTTTTTCACTCTGATATTTTACATGCATCAAATATAAGCTTAAAGCCATTTTAACTTGTAACTAACTACAATTAAATGGACACGAGTGTTAGATTGTTTTTTCAAAAAGCAAATTACAGCATTTTTATTTTTTAAATATTTAATTGTAGTTGAACTTAAAATATATTCAGTTCAATTTTTAGATTTCAAAAAAATATAATAAGTTCATATTAAGAAAGCAAATAATTAAATGAGCCATTTATTTTGAAATTGGGGCAAATCCATTTTTGAAAAAAAAAAATGGAGATAATGGAAGTTATAGATAAAACTTGTTTTGATCTTTTTATGCGTAAAACATTTAAAGTAAAAAAAAAAAATAGAATCCTTTATTTTGGAGATGGAAGTTTTAGCTCTTAATAATATTGAAAATCTGTTTATTTTGAAATTTGTGCAAGTCCATCTTAGATTGAAATTATGTTTGACAGAATATATTACTGAAAAATTTTGCCCCGGTTGCTGTATGGTGAAGCAAATGTGGCCGTTTAATATCCTGTCTGAAATCTAGGGTGTTTTTTTCTATATATCTTAGATAATGAAAATCGATATTGTACAGTTTTTCATAAACAATAAAAAGTATATCTTAATTTTGTGTGTAGATAATAATATGTTTACTTCCAACACCCATTGTTCAGTAAAACGACGATGAAATAAAAATCATTGATTACAAATTTCTGTTGTCCGTACATTCAATTTTACCGAAAGATCGTGAATTTGGAGTGGTAGAATTGGCAATCTGGAAAACCAGTTAATTGTATATTCTCCACTAAAACTAGAAAGTAATACGAAATTGTTGAAAATATAATAAATGTTTAATACATGAAATGAAACGAGGATATCTATTTTCTACCCAACCTCTGGAGAAAGCGGTTTTAAAAAAAAATAAAAATACCAATGGAGAAACTGTGATTGTTTAACTGTATGCTGGATCAGATTTACAAGAGATGCCCCATACAAAATGTTCTACAAAACTTCGATAGGACCAGATAATGAATTTAAAATTATCGATTTGCCATGACAATGAGGAAGACCAAAAATTATCTTTTATGTATGAAAAAAAAGGAGATATATTACATCTGAAAAATGCAAGGAAATGATGGATTTATTGCAATATATATAATTCCATTTCATCGTGAACGTTTTAAAATGTTAAATCCTGAACAAAATTCAATTTAATTATAACTACGTATAAACTTAAGATGTATAATTTCAATAAAATTCTTAATAAAACTGAATTGTTTTCAGTTATATTTTCTACAAGAATATCCTTACTTTATTTTTCACTTTTTATCAAATGAATAAACAATTATAAATTTTTGATTAGTATTTTGTATTTACTATTAAAAAAGACTGATGAATGACTGTAACTGAAATATTTCACAAATTAATGAATTTTTACAATAATTCATTAATTTTGAAAATGTGGCAAGTCTATTAAGTTATAAAAAATACTCTTATTTTTTTAGTCAGCACTGTAAACTTTATTTGATTATAAACTTACATTATTTGATACAACAAAATACAAAAATTGTATCTCTTAATACTTACCAAATTTTTTAAATTTATTGAATGCAAATCTTGAAAGATATCGCAATAACATAAAATGGACTTGCCCCAATTCAAAATAAACGTCTCATATATAAATAGAACAGCATCAGGTCCGCATTTCTGACCAGATCTGAATCTAATTAGGGCCGCATCACACCTGCATCTAATTACATATGCTGCCATTTAGAGCAGCAAGTAACTAGATATATTTACAACTGTATCTAATAAGGCCCGAATCAGATCTATATCAAATTAGATCAGCTTCTAAATAGAACTTCATCTAATTAGGTATACTTCTGATCTACATTTTATTAGATACATAGTTAAATTGGTCGTTATCAGGCCTGCATCTAATAAGGACCGCATATAAATAGATCCACATCAGGCCTGCATCTAATTAGGCCCGCATCAGACCTGCATCTAATTATAACTGCATGTAACTATACCTAATTAGATCTGCATTAAAATAGAACTGCATCTAATTAGGCCTGCATCTAGTCTGCATCTAAATAGGCCGGCATCGGATCTATATCTAATAGGTTCCATATCGAAATTTGCATTATGAAATCTAATTAGATCGGAATCAGGTTTGCATCTAATTACTTCAGCAAGAGACCTGCATCTAATTAAGCGTGCATCAATGCCTGCATCCAAATAGAACTGCATTTATTTAGGCCAGCATCTAAATAGCTCTGCATTTAATTAAATCGGAATCAGGTCTGCATCTTATTAAGCCCACTTTAGAACTGCGTCTATTTATAACTGCAACTGACTAGATATATTCAAATATGCATCTAATAAGGCCTGCATCAGATCTGCATTTAATTAGACCAGCTTCTAAATAGAACTGCATCTAATTAGACATAAACCTAATCAGATCTTAATCAGATCTGCATCTAATTAGATCCGCATCTAAATAGAACTGAATCTATATAAATCTACATCTAATGAGAGCTGCATGCAATTAGGCCTACATCAAACTTGCATCAATGCCTGCCTAAGTAGAACTGCATTTAACTTCATCTAATTAGATATGCATCTAATTAGACCAGAATTAGACCTACATCTAATTAAGCGTGCAACAGATCTGCATTTAAATAGAACTGCATCTAATTAGGCCCGCATCTAAATAGATCAGCATTAATTATATCTTAATCAGGTCTGCATTTTATTAGGCTCGCATCAGAACTGCATCTAATTACATATGCATCTATTTAGAACTGCAAGTAACTAGATTTATTCAAATCTGCATCTAATAAGCCCCGAATCAGATCGGCATCAAATTAGATCCGCTTGTTGATAGAACTGCATCTAATTAGGCCTGCTTCAGATCTGCATTTGATTAGATCCATATCTAATATGTATCAGGTGTGTATCTAATTAAAATTGCATCTAATTAGATCTGAATCAGGTCTGTATCAAATTAGGCCCGCATCAGATATGCATCTGATTAGAACTGCATATAAATAGATCAAATTTGATCTGCATCTAATTACGCTCGCATCATATCTGCATCTTATAAGGGCCACATCTAAATAGGACTGCATCTAATTATATCTGAATCATGTCTGCATCTGATTAGGCCTGAATCAGACCTTCATCTAATTAGAACTGCATGTAACTAGATCTATTTAGACCTGCATCTAATTAGGCCCACATCAGATCTGCATCTAATTAGGCCCACATCAGATCTGCATCTAAGTAGATCCGCATCTAAATGCAACTGCATCTAATTAGGCCGCCAACAGATCTACATCTAATTAGATCCATATCGAAATCTGCATCTAATTAAGCGCGCATCAGATCTGCATCTAAATAGAACAGCATCTAATTAGGCCCGAATCTATAGAGAACTGCATCTAAATAAAACTGCATCTAATTAGGCCTCATTAGAACTGCATCTAATTAGGCCCGAATCTATAGAGAACTGCATCTAAATAAAACTGCATCTAATTAGGCCTCAATAGAACTGAATCTAATTAATCTGCATGTATTTAGAACTGCAAATAACTAGCTATATTCAAATCTGCATCTAATAAGGCCCGCATCAGGTCTGCATCTGATTAGGCGTGCATCAAATCTCTATCTAATTAGGTCTGCATCAGATCTGCATCTAATTAGATACATATGAACCGTTTATTTTGAAAGTGGAGCAAGTCCAATTTAAAAAAAAAAATAGATAATGGTTGTTAGAGATAAAACTTGTTACGATCTTTTTATTCGTAAACAATTCAAAGTAAAAAAAAAAAAATCTTGTATTTTGGAAATGGAAGTTTTAGGCCTTAACAGTAATGAAAATCTGTTTATTTTGAAAGTGGTGCAAGTAAGTCCATCATAGATTGAAATTATTTTTTACCGAATATATTACAACAAAATTTATCTCCGGTTGCTGTATGGTGAAGCAAATGTGGCCGTTTGATATCATATCTGAAATCTAGAGTGTTTCTATCTATCTATCTCCGATAATGAAAATAGATGGTTCATAAAATAATAAGAAAATAGGTGTATCATAAATAACAAAAAAGTATATCTTAATTTTGTGTTTCGATAATAATATGCTTACTTCCAACATCAATTGTTCGGTCCAGAGGCAATGAAAGAAATATGATTGGTCACAAATTTTTGTTGTCAGGACATTCAATTTTTCTAATGATCGTGATTTTGAAGTGGTAGAACAGGCAATTCGGTACACAAGTTTCTTGTGTATTCTCCAGGATTACTATAAACTTATACGAAATTGTCGAAAATATAATAAATGTTTAATACATGAAAAGAAATGTGGGATATTTATTTCCAACCCAACATTTGGAGAAAGCGGTTTTAAAAAGAAAAATTATAACCGATGGAGAAACCATGGATTCTTTAATTATATGCTGGATCAGATTTACAACGAATGCTCTATACAAAAAAATCTACAAAACTTCGATATGATGAGATGATGAATTTAAAATTATCGATTGGCCACCAAAATGAGGAAAACCAAAAATTATCTTTTATGTATGAAGAAAAGGAGATCTATTGCATCTGCAAAATGGAAGGACATGATGAATTTACTACCATATATAACTCGTGTTTATCATGAACATTATAAAATGTTAAATCTTGAATAAAATTCAATTTAATTATGCCTAAGTAATGTATAATTTCATTGCAATAATTTCATTGTAAACTGAAAATGTATAATTTCATTGCAATTTTTAATAAAACTGAATTATTTTTGTTATGTTATATTTTCTAAAAGAATATTCTTTGCTTTTTTCACTTTTTATCAAATGAATAAATAATTATAAATTTTTGAATATTATTTTGTTTTTATTATTAAAAAAAGACTGATGAAACTGAAATATTTCCCATTTAAATGAACGTTTACAATAATTCATTAATTTTGAAAGTGAGGCAAGTGCATTTAGTTATAATAAAACTCTTTTTTTTTATAGTCTGTCTGCTTATAGTCTGCACTGTAAACACTATATATATATATATATATATATATATATATATATATATATATATATATATATATATATATATATATATATATATATATATATATATATATTAATACTTACTAATATTTTTTTAATTTATTGAAATGCAAACCTTTAAATATCTCGCAGTAACAAAAAATGGACTTGCCCCATTTTCAAAATAAACGGATTAAATGTTGAATCAAAAATATTCTTTAGATAGCATTTGTATTAAATTACTTTTTTTTGTATATAGTAGTTATTTATAAGCAAGCATAAATAGTTGTCAAATTATTCATTATTCATACGAAAAAATTTCTTTCAAAGTCAGATAATAAACATTCATTTTAAAATATTATACATTTTTCAATTAAGATATTAAAAGCTGTTTATGACGACTTATTTGAAAAAATGTTCTTATTACTATTCGCAAATCGTTAAGAGAAGCAATTTTTATTATAATTTGCAGAACAATATTTCTTATATATTTCTTAATTCTTCCTTAGAAATTATATCTTAAGGAAACTTAAAAAGTGATTAATTATAATGATAGCATAATAAAGAAAAAAAAAATAGAGAAACATAGAAAAATATAGATTTCATTCTCTAAAAAATATATTTGATGAATATTTTAAACATTAATTTTGTTCGAATTGTGTTATTTCTAATTAATAGTATAAACAATTTAAACTTGTATGAAATGCAAATTATATATAATATGAATACAAAGTAAAATAGTTACGAGCTGAAAATACGTGCTTTGATCAGGAGAATCTACAAAATCATGAATCCAGATTATGAGAAAGCAATGATGACAAAAGAAGGAAAGTTATTTGGCTAAATTGTAAGTATGTCATCAAGTCCGTGTTTAAAATTCATATTAGCGAATTTCAAATTTTAACTCAAAGTGAAAAAAAAAATGTATAAATCTTCTTGGATTTCAATTTATATTTTAATATTCTAACTATTATTTCTATTTTAATATTCTTTATAAAATGATAGATAACCTGTTTCTTTATTTGAATTTCAATTTATGAATTGCAGTGGAAAGAAAATCATATTATTCCACTAAAATACAGAAAATAAAAAGAAAGTTACAATATAATTTGATGAATAGTTAGGTATTTCGGATAAGTCAGAGGAAAGAGAACTATCGATTTTATGTCAGATTTATTTTTTGAACGATGATCCTTTCAGTCAACGAACTAAATTTTATTTTTTTACTAAATACGAATCATAAAGCAATGATAAATTACTATATTCATAAATGAATATCAAGCAAAGTGTTCCAACTATTGATGTTTAACTTAGAAACCAGTTTATTTAGGCACTGCAGTTATTGTGAGTCTCGATTTGATTAACGATGATTAATTATGAAAGTTTAATCTACATGGTAGTATTTTATTTTTGTGATAGTTATAGAGACGTGAATACTACTAGACCTATTTAATAAACTTTTTTACACATGAAAAATTATTTATTTCCGAAATGAGTTTCAATTTAACTTTCATGTATTGATTAAATTGATATCTCTGCATGCAACTCTTTTTATTTGTCCTACCTTGATTAGTTTTTAATTCGCAAATATTTAAATCGAAAACTTGTAACTGGATGAAAAATCGTTAAAATTTATTTTAGAAAAGAACTGGGGCTTTTTGCTTTTAAAAGAAATGATGACTAGAATAGTAATTTAACTAATTTTAATGTTGTCTTCTTAACATCTTCTATTAATTACTGAGATCTAAAACTCATTTTTGATTTTTTTTTTCGTAAAGTTGATGAAATATTATACAGAACTATGAATGATACTTATGAATTATTTTCTTAAAATGTATGGCTGGGAATATATCTAACTTAAATGAACTTTTCAATTCAATTCAAATTAATCGAACTGCGTGTGTGTGTTTGCGTGCGCATGTGTGTATGTGTGTGTGTGTGCATGCGTGTGTGCGTGTGTGTATATTTGTGTGTGTGTGTTCCTCATATCCTCCTGATAAACTTAGGAGGGTTTCAACCAAACTGTGAACGCTTTCTTTCTTTGTGAAGTTTTTCTATAGTAATCTTAAACGAAACACTGTTATGCACATGTTAAACAAAATTTACTCATTCAATGGTATCAACTTCATATTCGCATAATTCTGATTTCAAATGTAATTGATATTTTTAAAGAAGTAAACAAAATTAATGTTAACTTCAAATTACTCTACGACCATTCAGCGAAATTCTGTTTTATTTTTGTAAACATAATTGAATCGCTCTATTTAAACTGAAGCTTTGTAAATAATTATTTCGGGAGCAAATGAAACAGTTTTTATTGTTGAGGGACAAAAGCTGTAGCTAGAGCATATGAGCAAAATTTTGAGATGATTTTTCTGAAGCAGAAATGATTATCAATTTGTATCAAGAAAATTATTGCTTTAATTTATGTTCAATTATTTTACTGATGTTAAGTTAATTATTTATTTAAATGTCTCCCAAAACATTATTTAAAATTTCTTTTTAATATTTAGTGCTTATTACCAAAATAAGCAGCATTAATAAAAAAAGTATTTCAAACTTATGGAGAAATTTAGTTACCGATGGTATTATAATACCATGTTTTAAAAGATAATTTTTGTTTGGATTAAAAAAAATAAATCATCTAAAACTTATACAGACAGATAAATATAGTAGGCAAAAAAAGGAACCACAGATAACAAAAATAATAATAATATTTTTTAAAAAAATGACTTTTTCGTTAAAATAAAAAAAAAAAACTCTCACATAAAAGGATTTTTATTCTGGCCAATGATGGGTGTATTTAGTACCATTATATATTAAAAAAATATTATTAGCTTTTTTTTTCTATTTGCATAAAATAGTTATTACTTATAAATTTTATAAAGTATGATTAACTACTTAAATGTGACAATGTATTTAAGCTAAGGGATGAGATACATATTTAACATCTTAAAATTGTGCCACAAACAGTATATTTCAACATTTTCCTCTTTTTGAACATCCATAATGAAATCCAACATCCAAGAGGAAAATTTTCTTTAATAATTTAGCAATTCGTTTCTTAAGTTCAATGCAGTTTTAAGCAAGCTTTTATAAATCTAAATTTCCTACATATCTAAAAATATAAAAATGTTCTCAATTTAAATGAAAAAATACAATATTACAATGATACAAATTAATACCTGCTCAACTTATTTAGCCGAACACAATGTTTCCTATAGCAAATGTTTCAGTATTATATTCAATGAGCATCGTAAACTTGTGATATTTAAGTTTATATAATAAATGAGATTGAAAAGAATATAGAATAAAAATCCAAATACTAAATGCTTGCATAGCGGGAAGTACAAATAATCTAGAAGCTTTTATGTTCCAGAGAATAAGGAATCCAGACGATAAATAATTAAAGTATCAGTCTTTAATGAAGCCAGCAATAGTAAAATGACTACTCTGAATTTACAGAGAAATGCATCCTACGAAATTATGGAATAATTTTTCCGATATCAAGGAAAAATAATATATATTATGATTCTTAATAGATTGGTGCATTAAATTCTTCATTTATATCATCATATAGAAACTATTGGAGTATTATTACTCAGTATTTAAGAATATTAATTGCAATCAACATCTTAAATACCATAAATATAAGAAGCAAAATTTTAATATATGCAAGATTTTATAAAAATGTCCATCATTAAAAGCATTTTTATTAAGAATATTTCTTTGTAAAATATAATGCATTCCGAGAAAGTTGCTTGATTATTTAATTAAATTTATAGGAAAATGTTCATATTTCATATCTTAAATAAATTGACAAGAAAGCGATAAAATATTGCTGCTTTCAGAATAAGGAAAAGGTTTAGCATTTTTCTTTTTTCTTTTACGTAAGTACATAATAAGAAAATAATAAAAGAATAAAGTTGTTCTCTTAGCCAATAAACTTTTGTTCCTCATCAAAGTATCCTCAATTTCATCGATCAATACTAGATAAGCAATCATGCGAAGAACTATTCTAAAAATCAATTAAAATCCTTAAATGAAACGGATTTGCCTTTTTAGAAACGACAAAGAAATACGAATGACTAGAGAACAACTAAAATTAAAAAAGAATAAACTATCTCAAAGATTTTTATTTTTTACGTTCTTTTCTCTTTTTTTGTCTAAAAAGTGATTGCATGAGTTGAATTATCTAAAATCGTTTTCGGTTTTGCCATTAAAAAACTTTATATAACTTAGATGATACGAAAAGAAACACATGTGATTTTTAAGGCATGATATAGCTTTTAAGAATGACTTACATCACACTAAAGTTTCTTATATTTTCACTCTTAAAAGCTTTTAGAATTTTCGCAATATTTTTTTTATCCTAATTCTTTCAAGTAAAAGATTTATTATCTTGGTATGGAAAATAGAAAGATGTCATTCATCGACTTTTCTACTTCTCTTGAAATATCAAAGTGGACTTTGCAAGTTTCTGCATAAAAATCAATCTGGTCTTCTTTAAATTTAAGTTTCGATCGACAATTGATTAAAACTTATTGCCTGCATTGATTAAAGCTTAATTGCCTGCATTTATACCATTTATATATTAATAAGATTAAATTGTAAAAAAATTACTTTCATTTTCATAAATTAAAAAAAAAATGTTTTCTATTTATCGACTCTATGATATATTCTTACGGTCAAGATATAACTTTTTTTAAATGATTTCTGATTTATCGTTATCTGTTCTAAAAGTCAATTTAAGATACATATAATTTGTTAAAGTAAACTTTTTTAATTACAAATCGATAAACATGTTTGCTTATATTTTTATAAGTTCACAATTTTTTGGTTGCAATTGAATTTTCAAAAAAAAAAAAAAAAAATATTTTCATGATATTTAGGGGTTCTATTGTTATCATACAAGTATTAATGTTTCAATAGATTAGTTGCAATTATCAACATCTTATATATTTGTTAATTAAAATAGCCGAATTTAAATTACTTCAAAAAATTAAAGATTTTGATGTAGATGAAAAAGACAGAAAAAGAAATTGTGGATATAGGCTGTAATAAGTTTAAAAGATATTACAAATGAAGTACTCTTTTGTTAATTTTATTATTCACAGATGAAAGATTAATTATTCATTTTTATTACTAAAAATATTAGAGCCTATTATAATAATATTATACTTTTGTCTTTCTTTTCTTATTAATTACAGTCTCTGAAATATTTTTTTCTCAATAATTATTAATGAAATAATCTCTAATTTTGATTATATTAATTTAAAGGTATAGAATTTAACATTTCAAAAATGTTGAATTATATGTGAAATTGAAAATGTTGAATAAATGGGAAATTAAATTTCAAAATAGAAGAAATTACAAAAATGTTATTTCTATGTTTTCATTCAGTCACCAGTAGAACTCTCACATTTTATTATTTGTTGTTTACATTTTTATTGTAAAAATATTCACATGATTTATGATTTGAAAAAAAAATCAGACTGCTTTTTCAAGTTTAATTACTCTAAAGATATATTTTTTAAAAGCAACAGAAGAAAGGCTTCATTCTTTCTATTTTCCAGAACATTATTATTGATTTAGAAAATATAATTATGTATGACTTAAAATGTTTGTCCAAATAGGGTATCTGATATCTGAATCTGAGACTGTTTATACCAAATAAAAATAATAAAACAAATATTTTAACTATTATATTATTCTCTTTCAAAAGTTAGAAAGTTTTATTTCTTGCTACTTATTCATTTTCAGTTTGGAGGATGAATATAAAATATACTGAAACATAAAATAAAGAGATTTTAATAGTTTTACTTTTGGACATGCAAATCAAAATCAAAGGTAACCATAAGCATAATATTCGGGCATAATTTTAAATTTTAACTAAACAGAATCACCTTAAGAGTGAATTTAAATTAATTTCAATAGCTCATAACATATTGCCCACCTATACATATATTCTAAATCTGATATTCTAAACAAAAATGTGACCCCCCTCTCAGAAAGTATCCGAATTTTGTATTTTTCAACATTACAAATAGTTAACAGTGTCACAAATGTGGGTAAATTTCTAATTTCACATAAAAAAAAATTCTTTGAAAAAAGAAATTTATTAAAAATAGAACTATATTTAAAAATTACAATGAATGAAGAGATAATTCTTTAAAAATTTCATATCAAACAACCTTAATACCATTTTTGCAAGTAATTTCCAATTTAAACCTTTTATTTATTTCATATTTAAAATTATTTGAAACTATTTTGTGTCTTCAAATTATAATGTCACTAAGATAATAACATTATTCTAATATTGAAATTATTGGAGGAATAAATTCTTATTTTTAATGAAAAATCGTATTTAAAATTAATCAACAAGAAATTCAAAATTCTAAAAATTTAAAAGAACTTACTGAAATTTTAATTTTAATGATTAATATTATTTTTATACAAAATAGAGAAAAACATCCATTTATGTACTTAAATTAAAGTAGCATAATAACCGTTAACGATAACCTATCTGCAAAATTTGATGAATACTGACGTTTCCGAGAAACAAGACTTTTTCCAAGCATCGTGTGACGAACAATTTTCAATTATCTAGAGCTTTCAGTGAATCCACGCATAAAAGATGAGCTCAGTAGTGATGAGATTGCTATGCATATTAATTATCTCCAAGTTTGCGTATTACCATTTAAAGTAACAGGTGGTTTTGAAAGGCTTAGCAGCCTTACAACATTCCATTCAGGATAATGACTTGTGAAACTATTTCGTTGTATATTTAAAGAATAATGGAAAGACTGAGTACAACAGTTTAAAGTAATTTGTAATGTTTTTTTTTCTTTTTGGAAATGCGTGAAAATGATGCTATATTTTGTTTCGGGGGATAAGTCAGTGCTTATTGCTTCTCGGTATTTATTATCATTGAGTTGAAACAATTTTTTGAATCAAATTAATGGATTGGATTTAGATTGATAGTCTGAGATTGATTTTACGACTAATTATCAATGTTCAATAAATAAAACTCATTTGATAGAAGATTGCGCCCCTTTATTATATGGTGTATATATGTTAAAACATATCAGTTATTTGGACAGCCACCACACAAAAATTCGTAATTAATTTTACATGGACAACATAATACACGGATAGCAATAATAACAAATAGTATATAATTTTAAATTATTATATACTTTTCACTTATAGAAATAATATTTTTTTTTAGTTTATAAATATGTAAATTGGGCAATAATATCAAATGCTCAGTGCTAGATCCTATGTACTCCATTTCTTTAAAATGATATTATGTTTAGAGATGATGAAAATTGTTTTACACAGAAAAAAACTCGAAATAATAAAAATGCAGTGCATTGAATAGTGAAATATAATTATGCTTTTCTTATGTAATTGAAGAAAAGTATATTACAGAGAAATCACAGATCAATTTTTATTTTACTTTTTTACAATCATTAATCGAAATGAATTTCATTATAATTACATAATAAAAAGAAGCGCTTGCATAGGACGTATTCGTTACTCATTTGTCAATTTCAAGTGGAATTTGATGATAAATCATTTTTATTTACCTTGCATATGATATTACTTCTCATTTCTAGAGAGTTCTTATCCTAATTGAATGAATGAAACAAAAAAATTATTGCCTTGTTTTCTTTAACCCTTTCTAGGGCCGTGGAAAGTATGCTTCCCACCAAATTTATCAATCTCTGTATGAATTTATTTAGGTTGGCATAACTTCTGACAAATTGTTTTAGAAAGACAGAAACTTAGATGCTTTAGTTCTTTATCTTTCTAAATGATGTGTCTTGATTTGTTACTTAATTATTAATTAACCAAATTAATTAATTCATCAAATTAAATTTATTAAATTTAACTTAAATGAACCCCTTTCCTTATTCTAATTTCAAGCCTAAAAATATTTTAACATGATATTACTAGAAAAAAAATTGCCCTTTAAAGGGTTAACTGTATTTTCATAGTTTTATTTTGATTCAGTTTAATATTTACTGATATCTGAAAAATAATTAAGCCAGAAAAAAAGAGCTATTCAGCATATTGAAAAAATTTAACCAACGAACAGCAACTTGCTTTCTTTTTAAAGTCGTGTATGCTTTAAAAACTCATCAAGAATATCCATAATTTAAATATTCGTATTGACTACTAATATCATTTTCCACATTTTATCTAGTCTGTTCGGTTATTTTGTTTTGAAATGCAATTTATATCAGTAATTTAAGCCAATTGAGACCATCACAACTAGAGATTTGAAAAAAAAAATGTGCAAACTATTTACGAATAAGTACAGAGAACGCATAGACAAGAAGTCCCGAATTTATAAAGAAGAACCATATTGCCAAAAACGTCGAGAAGCAGCATAGGAAATGAAAAGGAAAAAAGATTAGAAGAAAACATCAAATTCATGTGAATAATTGCAATTAATCTATCAGATCATCCATCTTCAAATCAGAAATGCATTGCCAACCAGTAAAGCCAAAAGATGATATTTCGTTGATACAGAAAATAATCTTGAGCAGTCACTGACAGACATTCCCAATCTAAATTATAAAACAGATATTCTCATCCGTGCTTCAGTGTGCTTATTAAACAAAAGCTTGGAATAAATTATTTCATTTACTTGCTAAAAATAAACAATTTCATATTTTTCCAGCACATCCGGAAAGATGAACTTAAGGTGGTTAGTACTAATCGATTTCAATCCTTCCAATTATTGGTAATATCCTGGAAAAACTAATTACTCCAATGCTTACAAATCGTTTTGATTCTTGAAGTATTCGCAGTGGGAATGAATAAGGAATTAGTGAAGGCAGATCAGTTGAATCAGCTAATCAATCATCGAATGAATCTTTACTAAATGCAAAAAGAATAAGATAAAATGTATGGTGCTTATAAAAAGAATGGGAGTATTTGACATTCTTTAACAATAGAAATCTCTTGAAAATATAGATTGCAGTTATTCTTTTGTGAATATTAAGAAAGTTCACTAAAGCGCACTTGAAAATAGGCTTATTGTTTCTTTAATGCCAAGGAGAGTCTCTTGGAATTAAAGAATAGAACATTAGAAACAAACAAATAGACTAAATTCATATAGTGATTGTTAGTTCAGAATTTAATGCCAATGAAATAATCCATCATGATTGGCCAATGAATGTTAAATTGCAAGCTTCTGCATTGTTTGAATAAAGAATTCTTGACAATTACGTATTTTTCTGCAGTTGCGGAATCGAGCTTAGAAATGAGACATAGCAAATCGAAGCATCCAGCAAAATTCAAATCCAGGAAGGACCATAAGAAAATAGTGGTTTTTACCAAAACTCAATAAATATTCTTCTAAGTAAATACTGTGAAAAATCTAGGATTATTTGAAATAAGGATTTTATAAAACGAAAAAGTCATTCTTATATTTTAGCATGCATTTGAATGATTAATACCAATTGCATTTTACAAAAATGTCTGTCAGCCGATATCCAGCATCTATTCATTGAATAAAGGCAAGACTGGCAGTATTGCTTATAATATCATTTTAAAGGAAAGATTATTTCTAGAGGGTTGAGTCAGAGAAGCTTCTCTACAAAGCAATGTTTCTGGTCATTATTGTTTGAAGCGATGTGCGCTACCACTAGAACATTTATGTCCATGGGAATGATTGCAACTTATTACACTATTTTAAAGTGTAATAAGGCCACTGATCTCATAGTTCTTGAAAAATGTGCACCAAATCTGTTACAAGAATAGCTTAGTATTGGCGCCTCCAAGATATTATCAAAGAATTTTTATATTTTATTCTTCCACACACTCAAAAAAAAATGAAAAACTACTAAAAAATATAATCTTTTTTATTTCTTCAAACGCTGATGATCAATTCTTCAATAACTTTAAAATTTCTAATCTTATTTCATCTTCAAAAGAATAACCACGAAATAGAATTGAACAGACTAGACAGGTCTGATCTATTTTTAATGAGTATTCAACTTGGTTCCAAGAACTGTGACAACGAACTTAAAAATGACAGTTTTATGCTTTTTGAGGGATGGTATTAAGGATTGATGATATATATATATATATATATATATATATATATATATATATATATATATATATATATATATATATATATATATATATATATATATATATATATATATATATATATATATATATATATATATATATATATTGGTTATTCTTATTGCTGAATTACAAATTACTAAAATGCTCTGGAATTTTTTGTATGCAGTATGTTCTTATTGTATATATGTTAATAATTTTTGCTGTTTTCATCTGGATTTAAATATTTTCGTGATTTATGATTTAGTATTATTATTAATATCTCCTTATATTTGTTCTTACTAATTCTCCTTATTTTAATAATAAAATTTCGTTCTTTTTTTATATTCTAAAGTATATTAATTAAATTTGAATTTTTATAATATAAATTATTTCATATTTTTCTGTGCCTTAGGTTTAGGTTACCAAGCCTTAGGTATATACTTTGTTTCCATGTAGTATTTGTAGTAGTTCCATTGACATTGATATGTTATCGGTAATTTAGAGACTTTATCAAATGCAAATATGTTACTTTTAAATAATGTATCTTTATGCAAAAATGTAATATTATATTCTTTTAAATAACGTATTTTTATGCAAAAATGTAACATTATATTATAATGACAGCATAACAATAATATAATCTTTTGTTAGGATTTAAAGCGTACATTTACCACAATTTTACAGAGAAATGAATACTGCCTAATGCAGTCTATACATACACATGAGAAATAAGGTGGTATGCAATACTGATGATACACATGATATTTTGTGGATTTAATTATAATATTGTCCCATATGCCTTTTACGGCATGTTAGTTGAATAAAAAATACATAAATAATTATTCAATTATTGTCAAGTTAGTTTTGATTTTCTTTGAATACATTTTTATTTAAGATTTGTAATATTATTCCTAAAGAGAAGTACGCGAATTAAATTATTTCAAGTGGTATGAATCTTCAGATTATCATAAAAATATGATCATAAATTTATTTAGGATGCATAATTGTTCTTTATTTCAAAATTTATTACATTGCAAAATATTTTAGAATATATATCCCTATATTATATAGAGAATTGGATGAGCTTTTCAACCATTAAAAGCAAAAATTATATCTTCATAGGCAGCATCTAGTTTTAAACAAGCAATTTAATTCAAACCACCACCCAATTGAATCCCAATGTTCATCCCTGTCTTTTCAAGATATTCGTGAAGTATTAAATCAAACTGAGGGTAACACAGTAAAATAAAAAAAAATTGTTACAGTAGCATTCCATAAATTTTTGTAGCGTCAAAATCAGATAAAATAATATTACCCTTTTACATTATATTATAATGACAGCATAACAATAATATAATCTTTTGTTAGGATTTAAAGCGTACATTTACCACAATTTTACGGAGAAATGAATACTGCCTAATGCAGTCTATACATACACATGAGAAATAAGGTGGTATGCAATACTGATGATACACATGATATTTTGTGGATTTAATTCTAATATTGTCCCATATGCCTTTTACGGCATGTTAGTTGAATAAAAAATACATAAATAATTATTCAATTATTGTCAAGTTAGTTTTGATTTTCTTTGAATACATTTTTATTTAAGATTTGTAATATTATTCCTAAAGAGAAGTACGCGAATTAAATTATTTCAAGTGGTATGAATCTTCAGATTATCATAAAAATATGATCATAAATTTATTTAGGATGCATAATTGTTCTTTATTTCAAAATTTATTACATTGCAAAATATTTTAGAATATATATCCCTATATTATATAGAGAATTGGATGAGCTTTTCAACCATTAAAAGCAAAAATTATATCTTCATAGGCAGCATCTAGTTTTAAACAAGGAATTTAATTCAAACCACCACCCAATTGAATCCCAATGTTCATCCCTGTCTTTTCAAGATATTCGTGAAGTATTAAATCAAACTGAGGGTAACACAGTAAAATAAAAAAAAATTGTTACAGTAGCATTCCATAAATTTTTGTAGCGTCAAAATCAGATAAAATAATATTACCCTTTTACATTATATTATAATGACAGCATAACAATAATATAATATTTTGTTAGGATTTAAAGCGTACATTTACCACAATTTTACAGAGAAATGAATACTGCCTAATGCAGTCTATACATACACATGAGAAATAAGGTGGTATGCAATACTGATGATACACATGATATTTTGTGGATTTAATTCTAATATTGTCCCATATGCCTTTTACGGCATGTTAGTTGAATAAAAAATACATAAATAATTATTCAATTATTGTCAAGTTAGTTTTGATTTTCTTTGAATACATTTTTATTTAAGATTTGTAATATTATTCCTAAAGAGAAGTACGCGAATTAAATTATTTCAAGTGGTATGAATCTTCAGATTATCATAAAAATATGATCATAAATTTATTTAGGATGCATAATTGTTCTTTATTTCAAAATTTATTACATT
The DNA here is from genome assembly GCF_947563725.1 of Argiope bruennichi. NCBI lineage: Eukaryota > Metazoa > Arthropoda > Arachnida > Araneae > Araneidae > Argiope > Argiope bruennichi. The sequence goes on from NC_079158.1 coordinate 85,856,522, forward strand.
GCAAAATATTTTAGAATATATATCCCTATATTATATAGAGAATTAGATGAGCTTTTCAACCATTAAAAGCAAAAATTATATCTTCATAGGCAGCATCTAGTTTTAAACAAGCAATTTAATTCAAACCACCACCCAATTGAATCCCAATGTTCATCCCTGTCTTTTCAAGATATTCGTGAAGTATTAAATCAAACTGAGGGTAACACAGTAAAATAAAAATAAAAATTGTTACAGTAGCATTCCATAAATTTTTGTAGCGTCAAAATCAGATAAAATAATATTACCCTTTTACAAGAAATCACAGACAATTTTGCATATTCAAACTATTTATGTAATTTTATGTTTTAATATCTCGAAAGAAAAAATTATAACTATATTCCAGGAATATTTATTAATTTTTCGATGTTTTCAATAGAAAAGGCACAAAATGAAAGTCATCATTGATAAATTATTGATATTATTTCAAGAAATAACTATCTGAAAGGAATAGAGAATGAATGTGTGATTTTCATAACTAAGGCAAACATTTATAATGAAAATTCCTGTAATTGTTTCCGTAAACGAGTTTTATTAGCAATAAATTATATTTAAACTAACAATAAATATTACAAAATAAATATTGATCCGAATAAAAATAAAACAATAAATAATAATCCCAATAAAATATAAATATTAATCACTAAAAAACATTTAAAATAAAAAAAATCAGTCTTTTTTATTATTATTTTAATTTTCTACTGTTGAGTATCTGATGACATTAAGGCGCACTTTATTGTCAAGAAATACAACAATAAAACAATAATTAGATTAATAATTAGATTTAATAATTAAAAATTTCAAACCTGATAACATTATCATGTCACCTTTTACAATTAAAGATATGATAACCAGCAGAAAGCGACAAAAGAGAGTCATTTTATATTCAATGCCGTTCGTTCAAAGAAAAAAAATAGATGTTAAAAAAATCCTGAAAGGAAGCCAAAGTCAAGAAAGCTTCATCGTAAAGTTGTGATAAATATGTATGTAACATTATACAACACATTACATCGCTAAAAGGAAGAGGAAATTTGTGTATCCTAAATCCATTTATCGAGTTTGTATTGATTCTATCTTCTGTACAAGACAGAAAACACATTTATCGATATATGTGTTAAAATTCATAAACCATAAGATGGTTTTCACATGATGTGAAGAAGAGTTCTTAAGTGGTTTTGAATCAATATTTTTCTTGATCAACAAAGCAGGACTGCCTAGTTATACGGCTGGGATAACTTTGAAAGGATGTAAATGTTGAAATTAAAAGGACGGAGATAAATTCTTCCGTAGGACATGTTATGATCCTGGAGAGCAAAATGCATTTCCATAACAAGGTATAGTTTCCTTTTTCAAGGTCCCACAGAAAGGGATAAAATAAATTATTTCAATTTCTACTTTTACGACACGGAAAATTGTTCAAGAAATGCCTATTGAAATACTGCATTTCGAATAAAACAATCTTAATTCGAAAAAAAGATTTTTATATTTTCTAATGCATCCTATAATTATTGGAAGTGAAAAGAATATAGAAAAAAAAGTAATATAATAATTGCAATCACATTACATGAAATATGTATTTAAGTATGAAGTACAGGAATTCAAAAAAAATTATGTAATAACCTCATTTCATCATTGATCTAAATGTAACATGCTATTTGGTAAAGAATTTCAGAAAAACAGATCTTACATGTCTGAAAGAATGAGATATTCTCTATATTATAGTTTTCAGATAATTTCGAAATCAGAAGGCCATTAGATTACGAACTGCATTTTGAAAGTCATTGAAATGTTTGTATATTTTGATTCTTCCCTAAAATCCTGTTACATTTTCTATACAATATTCTTAGGTATATGGGAAAATAAAGTATGAATTTTATATTTGTTTGATCAAAATTCCAGAACATTTAATCCTTGCTTTCCTGAGCGCCTGAAACAATAATACTTACTGAATTTTATCTACCAGGTTAATACAGCGTAAACTTTTTGTAATAAGGCACAACTTTTAGAATATTACAATTTCGTTATGAGGATGTAAATGCATCAAAAATTGTTTATGTCAATTTAATGGAAGCTTAGGCATGATATTTCATATTAAAAATAAAACATTTGTGGATATTAATTACTTGTTATTTTTAGAATAATGTTCTTGGAAAGCAATATGAAATCGTGATGAATTAATAATAATAATTGATTTCCCTTCTTTAATTTTACTGTACTCATATATAGAATGTTTGGTTAATTGAAAAATTCATTTCATTCACACTTTTAAAAATAATATAAAAACAGTTAATATTTTAAGAAACGTTATTATTTCATTACTTATATTGTCAACAGCCTATTAAATTTTCTTTGATGATAATTTTTATTATATTATCCATAATATTCCTAAGAAATATAAAAACTTATAAAACTGTAATACTTGTATAATACTTAAAATACTTTTGATAATTTAATTTTTAAAACATCAAAACAGAACTGAGATCAAACATGGTGGACTTAAAAAAATAAATTTAATTTCATACTTGAATCGATAAAAAACAAATTAAATTCTCACTATTTAGTGCTTAATTATTTTTTTTATTTTTTCCTTATTTAGTACGAGTTAAGGCGAAATAATCAAGCACATTTGTACTAATTCAATATTTCATACTTTTGTCATTAAGAAAATTATGTTCAGAAATTTAATAATATTAAAAAATCGGGCATGTTTTTCCAGAAAAATAAATTCATCACCATAGCATTAAAATTGTATCAATTTAAATGTACAAACTTGAACATCATTGTGATTTATTATAAAATTTTGAAATTAAGACAAAGTGACAAATAAAATATTACTGCGATGTAATATGAATGTTCAATTCCTTTTGTGATAATTTGAGCTCATAAAATCACAAAGATGCTTTCTTTATTACAAATGAGAATTATTTTAATTAATGAAATTAAATTCAAAATAATACTAAGCCAGAAATATCACATGATCTAAAATTCTTTCATTATTCTCGTTATATCTCAGTTGTTGCTTTTGATTTTCTGACCAATTTTACATTATTTTATTGGATAATTTAAAGTTTTAGTCTCTAATATGAAATTTCATTTCTCGTAATCATACTGGGATGGTGAGTTTATATCAGGCAGTTATCAGAATTCATGATGAAAACTGAAGAAATAAGCACTTATCACATATAATACAATAACTATGTTCCATAAATAAATCTAAAGCCTTATAAAATACTTTCTTTAATTGGAAAAAAAATAGGACAATCAAATAGTTCACTCTGAAATTTTTAATTTGAAAAATATGCTTCTGATGCCTAAGTCATAATAATTAAAATCTAAGAAAAGATCCACATTGACAAAATGAATCCTTTTAATTTTCTAATTAATTTTTAAAGGGGTGATTTTATGAACAATTTATATTCCGTAACAATATTTTACTTCAATAGTGCTACATATATGGAGAATGATATATTAATTATCAGGAATAACAAAGCATTATAATGAAACGACGAGAAAAATTTATAAAATGTATAGACAAATGAACTTTGTAAATGTAAAGAGTATCAAAAAGATATTTCATATTTCATAAATTTTTATCTTGATTTTACATCCATCATGCACAGATACATACTGATGTTATTTTGAAATTCTAAAAGATGAATAATTTGAATAGATTTTTAAATAGATAAATGTGATGAAATTTTGCATGCGACAAACTGATGCGACTTATAATAATACTATATATTATTGTGCATAAGTAGTATTATATTATTATTCTACGAATTCATTTTAATAATGAAGATTTATTTGTAATATTAGAGCTTATTCTGAGCTGAAGGAAAGTTTTAAAATGAGTTTAAAACAAACAAACAAACAAAAAACTGAGCATAATATTTTTCCTTAGCTTTACCCTGTTAACATTACTGATATTTGGGTCTTCAAAATAAAAGAATTTTTTGATTGCCTTTTTTATATTTCTAAATTTTCCAATATATGCCTTCATAAGGACGTAATATTTAATAAAGTCAAAGACAATGGATTTTTGCAGATTTGTGTAGTCCCCAATTTTTTTTACCTCTCCTCCACTAAATATATGAATCCAATAAAAATGGCAGCAACCGCTCTAAGGCATCATTCTTATGCCAGTTATTGATTTTTACTGCATTTTAAAAAGAAAAAAAAACTAGCCAAAGGCTCGTTTCCGATTTGTACTCTTCACATAATTTGCACTCGCTACGAGAACTTGTAATGAATTCATGACAGCAGGGCAGAAGTTTTCGAAGTAATAGATTCTTATCTATCAGCTCAAATTACACCATCCATAGCAATTCCTTTTTTTCATTCATTTTCTATACGTATATGAAGAGATATAAATGTATGTATTAGCTCGTTTTCGCGTATGTGGAAAAATCTGGAAAGTGCGAGGAAAAAAAATAGATGTATGGTTTCAGTCGCAAATTACATTCGTTTTCTTTTTATGGAAATCAATGCTAATAGATTTTCATTTTTCATTTTTTTTATTCGCTTTTTTTTGTCTTCTTTCGCTCCATAAGAAAGTTTCGGAGTTTCATCATCGCTTTTGCGTCTGCTCCTATTTTTATTTGTATGATGTATGTTAGTATGTTACTAAAAAAGTTTTCCTGGATTTTTGCTAAAAAGAATGCTGCGTTATAACTTTTATTTGTAAAGATGTTGCGAATGTTGGCTTTATTTTCAGAGAAAATTTCCACTGAGAAGTAAAATTTCGATTTTATTTTCGTCTTCTCTATATTTTAAGACGAAATATAAATTCAATTAATTATGATTAATATGCATGGATTTTTGTCTTTGTCTTGTTTTAATTCATATCATAAATTTTTCTCTTGAAATCAAATTATGCGTAAAGTGTATTCCTTTACACATAACTTGTGCACACAGTAGATAGTTTATAAAACATAATGTTTTTCGTTAAATTGTTATTTTCTCTACTATGCCTCATTTTTAACGTAAAAAAAAATTAATTGATACTTTCCTAATCCTCCTATGGATCATGAATTCCGTTCAGACTTTTGCAAGCATAATCAGATTATGAATTTCAGATGACCATTGTGTCAGCAATTTAATTCAAAATTTATAATAATAATAAAAAAATATTAAATGTACAGTTAATAGAAAAAAAAATATTTACTTTTAATGTATGATAAAAGTAACAAATGTTATAAATCAATTTTATTTGAAAAGTTGATTACTTCACATATGGTTCACATTTATCAAATTGTACTGAACTACTATACAATTTATATAACTTAATAATAATTTAGATATATAATTATATAATTTAGATATATAATTATATAATTTAGTTATATAATTATATAATTTAGTTATATAATTATATAATTTAGATATGTAATTATATAATTTAGATATCTTCTTTTTCTGCCAGAGATAATGAATATCAAGAAAGGAGTATTCTATTTTAAATATATAGTCCGAGTATCAGATATGAGTCGTAACATAGAAAGCGCCAAAAATTATTCAGTTAAATATTTGTTTGTTTTATATTTGAAATTATTAAAGAAATTTTTAATAAAGAATATATCAAACACATTCTACGTGGCCAACAGGAAGAGATCTATTTTAGCCTTTTAAGATTGATTAAATTAAATAATGAATAATGAATTAAATAATGATTTAAGAAGTAGTTTAAAGTAGGCCATTTATGAAGATTCCATCTTAATCTCCTATATGCTGCAAACCCTTGAAGATTTTACTTCCATGGATTAAATAAAAAACGGATAATCCAAATAATTTGTGTAAAAAATATTTAATGGAATGCAAGCAAATTTACAATAGTGAAATGCCATACAGCATCAATAAGTTCCTTCAGCTTTGCATTTGATATATTTAAAATGTTTGGAAAATTAACGATTCTTCTCCTTTTCGTGTATAAATCAATGTATGAAAAAATTGCAAAAATTTCAAGGCACAGATATAATTAAAAGTGCAAATATAAAACTTATATTCCTGTTTATTTTTTCTTGCAGTATTCATGAATTAATAGCTATAGGATTCCAGCTTTATTTTTTGTTTCAGATACATTCTTGACACACGCTCTGCTTTAGATATTTGTTGGATTTAAAAGAAATAAATATCTATTACGCATATTTAACTCAAGATCAATTGTTTAAAATGTCATTAATTAAATTGTTAAAATGTCAAATTAAAATGTCACGATCGAGACAGAGATTTTTTACCTGACCCGATTTTAATAAAATATCTCTCATGAATTGCAAATCTTAAATGTTGGTGTTTCAAAAATATGAATGTAAATTAATATTAAATTACTTTATAAATAATAGTTAATAACACCTGTGCCAAAACTTTTATGTTCAATTTTTCAATTAGTTATTATAATTATTTTAAACAATAATTAGAATAAAGTCAGAGATATACTTAAATATAAAGAAATAAGGCAGGGGAACTTCAATAAAATATAAATGTAAAAGAGAGCATTTTTATTTTTAGAAAGTGAAATTGTATTATAAATAAATAAAAATGCTATCCTATTGTTAATTCTGATATTTTCTGATACTTTTTCTACAACAGATACTTGCTTAGAGGCATTTAATCCAAATTATGTAATAAATTTTATCCCAAGAAAGTTATTATTAAATAAATGAATGAGATAGATTTAAATGATGTTTTAATTAATTATTTCACCCAGTCCAACTTTAAGTGTATAGTCCATTAATTTCGAATTTTCATTATTGGTTAATCTAAAGCTTTGCAGTTTTGTGATATACTTTACAAAGGGAGGAAATAAACTCTTGGGAAAACAGCATTCTTAATGTGGATATCACACCATCAAGAAAAATGTTAACCTTAAAAAAATTTATTGAACTAACTCATTTCCACGGCATGTATTCAATATAGTCTATTATTGAGTATAAATATTCAATCTCGATCGAAGAATCTGCTTTAAATAAAATACTATACAAAAATTTATTTTTCTTATTAATTTTTACAGAGAAACACATATGTTGTGAAACTCCATCTCCGCATTTCAAATTTCAGTCAATTTCAAAGTGAAAAAAAAATATATATGCTCCATCTCCATATATATTTATTTGTAAAAGTATTTATAATCGGACAAAGTAATTTCATATATGGGCATTAAAAGAATATGTAGAAAATTGATAAATTGTATCTATTTACAGCTCATGGAATAAATGCTAATAACAGACAACTTTCATAATATACGGAAAATTGCAGCTTCATATCAAGAAATTAGAGAAACTATTTTTATCGTTTTCACACTTTTTTAGTGTTTATGCAGTATCAGCTTTGAACGAATGTTCACATGGAATAACATTTCCATAATTGAATTTATGCGATTTTAGTTTCTTAGGAAAATTGCAGACTCGATAATTTTTCAGTCTACTGTATTTTATGAATTTTGTGATACCAATGGGATGTACTATTTTTACTGCTGTGTCTCCAAACAAAAATACAAAGTAATCTTCTACTTGAAAGTAATTAGAATCTCAAAACAAAAGTCTTATCCGAATATTTATTTCAAAGATATTGGATAAATTTTCAGAGAAAATTCCTTTTTTAATACCTTGTGACGAGGTTCATCTTAGTTTTAATATTTTATGCAAAGACATTACACTGCACTCATGGGATCATAATTTCGAAACGTAGAATACTGTAATTAGGTGCTAAAATAACTTGGGATTATAACTAAATAAACTAGGAATATTGTATAGTTGTTGAGTAAATTTAAGCCTTTAGTAAGATCTTATAAACATGAAAGCGTTATTCAAATAATTTCCAAATAGCAAACTTATCAGGAAAAAAATTCCTAATATATTTTATTTTGTTTTCAAATATCTTTTACCTCCTCTGAGAAAATCTTTACTGATATATTCACCTCCTGGGCAAACTTTGAGTTTGTGCAGATATTTTACCACACATATTTCCAAATATTTTTTATAATGTGATAGCTCGTAAATATCTGTTATACAATTTGTTGCCTAATATATTATGGCATACATAAATATTACAGAGGCATCATTATTAAAAGAAAATTAGAAATGAAAGGAACATTGACTTCTGAAGATAACTTAGCTTTTATCATCAAACGCTTAGAAAAAGCGAAATAACATCTTATTTCCTCTTGGTAAAAATTTCATCTTAAAAGACCTGTAATTTCCTTTGCTTTGATTTTTTTCATGCTTCGCAAGTACACATTTGTACAGCACAAAGTATCTTTGCAATATGATGAATTAGGTCTAAATGTATATACATATGCAAATACTCAAATAAAAGTGTCAAAAAATGTATGCATGTACAAATATATACATGAATGTTTTGCCTTTCAACATGAGGGAAAATTACATATTACGATCTTTAATCATCAACAGGAAATTGGGAACAAAGTATTTGGCAATACAAATGACTGAGAAACAAAACATTTATTTTAGAAGTTTCATATGAAATGAAATTGATCAATCTCACTCTCAAAAGGAAATCATAGTGGTATAAACGCCAAATATCTATATAATTGAATCTTTAAAAGAAAGAAAATAAATCCTTGTAAAAAGTATCTATCACACATAGAATGATGTTTAAGAAATGCATCTCAGTGAAGATTTTGTATCCTGTGAACATTTATACAGTTACTTAATTAATTATTGAAATAAAAATAAAAATGTTCACTTAGTATTGGTAAAAGAGAGTGAAAATTGAGAAAAAATCTTATCAGAAATAATAACATTTAAATATCTTACCCATTAAAGGAATGGTTATAAAAATTATTATTATAACTAAAGCAGATTTATAAAAATCTTCATATACAGATATAATTTTGTCATATAAACGTATAAAATAATGTCTGTAAAATACAAAAAATATCATGACAATATTTACATTTGTAAATAATTCATTTAAAGTCTGTGTAATAAAATAAGGCATCTGCTGCCAAAGGGTACTATTGTTTAAACAAAAATGAGTAAAAAAATTACAATTTTAGGTTTTACACTAATTTAGAAGAAATAAATTCAGAAGATTATCTAAAATCAAAATTCTAAGTATCAGAATTCAACTATTAGACAATCAAGTTGCTTGTTAAACATTTATTGGGGACAACCGTCATCGTCTGAAATTTAACTATGCTTAAGACGAAATTAGAAAGTCAGAGATATTATTTCCCAAAAGAATTGCGCTGAATTCATATTTCCTAGTGGCAATTAGATAGCACAGTATTACAGATTAAAAGACCTTAAGGAAAGCAAGTAACAATCGCAATTAACTAGCTCAAGTCAGAATAACATTCGTAATTAGGATAAAACACATAACAAGCACTTTCATGAACACTTGCCCCTTAAATTAAGTTAAATAGTTTAAATGGTAATAGTTATCATTAAGCATTTTGATCTGCTGAAAATAAACAAGCTGAAATCTTTCTGTAACATTCGAATAATTATTATAAAGTTTCTGGATTTATTTGTTTAAGCATATGCTTAAACAAATTTTGTAAAACTTATTTGTGTAAAATGTAAATGCAATTTTCTTAAAGGATGTATATCAGAAAAGATAATTTCTAGCTGAGGAGGAAAGTAGATGTACCGATTTAGCAGTAGCAAGTTTATAAAGAAAATTTTCATTCCAAGATTACTTCGATATCAAATTTCAAAGTAATTAGAAATTTCCTAAAATAAAATTTCTGAAATGAATAAATATATGAAATATTTGTAAAACAAAGAAAAATTTCAACAGTTTGTTTTTATTTTCATATTTAATCCAAATTTAAATATTTATTATTTTTGTTTCAATGTATGAAATACAACTACGAAAATATTTGAAACTATGGTGAAACCAGATTTTAGCAAATGATAACTGAAAAATGTTCATAGTTTCATTTTTTTATTAAAATAATTTTCAGCTCTTAATTTCTTAAGATGTTCATTCTTTTATATAAAGAAAATTCGAAATGCATTTACTGATTTTGAATTTTGAATGATTAACAGCTAAATTTAATTTGTTATAGAATGAACTGTGTGTCTATGGAAAAAGTGAACATGCATAATGAAAGTAAGGATTAAAACAAAATTGTTCATACTCTGCCAAATAAGAAAGTTAATTCACGTACAATAAAATTGTAGCATATGTTGTTATGCTGTCAAAAAGGCATAGGGTTTACTTATTTTTAAAATAAAAAATCTAACAAAATGAAAAATACTATATAAAATTTATTAAAAATACACTATTAAAAGATCTCATATTTTTTAAGAGAAATTTTATTGAAAAATGAAGAATTTTATTAAATTTAGAATAAATCACTCATATTTAATAAATTAGGTTATCATATAATAAAGGAAATTATCATATAATTCTACAAGAAATTCTTTTAAATTTTTTTTATAGTTTAACATAAGAATAATGAAAGCATTTATTTTGATCTAAAATCCAACTGCATTAAATTTTCTAAAAACTCACGAATAATTTACAAATTTGATTTTGTTCATTTTAAATAATTATTTTTGCCAATATTTATGTTGATATTTGTAATTGCTGCTACCCATAATTTTGTTCGTATCTCACCCCAATTTTATTTTCAATATTATTTTTACGGCTTTCTAATTTATTTTCACATGCTGATAGAATAACAAGTGCAATTGTCGAAAGAGGATTTACATATTTCACGGAAGCAGAGGAGAAGGCGAGACAACTGTTTGGAATTTTAGCGCAATCTGACTAGACATTTCTTTTGATTTATTAATGATGTTTTCCAACGGATACAAATGTATTTAACTTCATTTAATTATGAATTATTTATGTGCTCTAAGTTTCATGATTTGAGACTTGCTTAACACGTTGCGTTGAAGAGGTGATAAAAAATACTGAACGAAAGAAGATACATTGAAAATCATTCCAACTCGTTGGAAAAACAAGACATAAGTTCTGTTCTAGTAAGATTTCTAAGCATCATAATATATCGCTTATGTTTTATCAAGAAAAAAATTATAAAAATCGTTCTGTTCTGTTTCACAATACGCTCAGCATTGGAAATATCATCTACTGAAAAAATTATCTTCGAAATTATGAAATAATACAATTCTAATTGTATCATATATGGAGTTGAGTAATTAGATGGCGAAACAAATGCCAACACATAATATCAAAATGTGTATAACCTTCTAATGAATCGAAATCTTAGCAAGTCAAACAAAATTCCTATGTTAAGAAAATCCTTATTACAATTTAATGTAAAAAAAAATCACAACTAAAAAAATGCACAAAAAACTATTGTCCAATAAATTACGAAGGTAAATATGAACTTAAAAATCAATGTCTTGTTGATCACCCTTTCGCTTTATGACCTTTCACAGTCGATTCAGCATGGATTTTATAAATTTGATGCAAAATGAACTGTTCGTTCTGGCTCATACTTCAATCAGATATATTTTTAACTGTTGCTTGTTATTAATATTATACTCATTCATTTTTTTGATATAAACATTCCAATATTTGCTCAATAAGAATAAGTTCTGGACTCTAGGAAGGGGTATTTATTACATCAGAAAAGTGGTACTGGATCCCTAACTTACAAAAAATGACTATATTCTCGGTTGTTATTCTGGTACTGATTCAAATATGTTGAAATTCCTAAATTGGTCATACTCTGATGTAAATTTCACTTGAAAATCTTAAGGTAGACATATTTATTATTTGTATCATCTAAAAAATTAAGTTACCCCCACACCAGAGCTTGCTACAATCCCAGATTAATTAGTTACTGCTTTCATATTTTGCAGTACGCTTCGAATTCTTGATATACAGGTGCTATATTTGTTGTGGGCCAGAATTTTTGGCTGCCATCCAATCAAAAAACTTTATATCTGGCTTTATTCACAAAAATTCCCAAATTTCTCTGAGCGTTTTAAAATACATTTTAATAAATTTTAGTGTAACTTTACGATTTTCTTTAATGATGCAGAGCTTTTTCCGAAATCTGATTCTTAGGTTTTCTTCACACATTTCGGACAATTTCGGAATTTACAGATTTTTTTGAAACCTACTTTTACATTTCAGAGTTAATTTTATTGCTCTAGTTCTAGAATTAATATAAACTTCTCTCACAATTCACCTCTCTAAGCATGTACTAAATGTACTTGAAGTAATTTTTGCTTGTTTCTACCATTGTTTATTTCATTGAGCTGCGAATAATATTAAAAACATAAATAGTAGAAACAGAATACTTTTTGCTTGCCATCCAATTCAAAAATTTTATATTTGGCTTTATTCACAAAAATGCATATTTTCTCAAATTTCTCCTGGCGGTTTCCTGCACATTTCAGAAAATGTCACTGTAATTTTACGATTTACTTTGCTGATCTCTCCGAAATCTGATTCTTATGTTTTCGTCAAACGTTTCTGTCGATTTCGGGGTTTACAGATTTCCGGAACCTACTTTTAGCTTTCAGATTTACATTTCACTGTTCTAGCCCTAAGATTAATGTGAACTTATCCCAATATCCACTTCTCTTCGCTTGGGCTAAATGTTCTTGGGTGCTCTAATTTTTAATTATTTTTAACATTGTTTGCTTCCTTGAGCCTGCGAATAATATTAAAAACAGAAACTATAGAGTTATTGAGCTTCAACATTAGTCCTATACAAAAGAACTGACTTTTCACTTTCCCAATGACTTATTACCAGGTTCTATACATCGACCTAATTATCTTTGTTTTTCGACAGTAATCCAGAAACAAACATTTATAGTAATACATTGTGTCTAAAATGATATTCTTAAAGAGTGTTAGTAAATTAAGTTTTATTGATGCACTATATATATATATATATATATATATATATATATATATATATATATATATATATATATATATATATATATATATATATATATATATATATATATATATATATATATATATATATATATATATATATATATATATATTGATTTTAAATGTATCTCAATTCGTTTGTGACAAATTTTTACGTTTTAATTTTATTTAAAAAACTAAATCAATTTGTAATTCTAAGTTTGTAAATTGTAATTGCAGTTTCAGGATTATTCTTAATTCTACAAAATCATGATTCTCCAGTTCTATTACCGTAAACAAATGCTCTTCAGAAAAAAAAAATTAATATGAATCTCTACTTTTAAAATAAAACATAGGCATGTGTATATTTTAAGTCAATATAGATTTGTTTATTCAGATAAATTATCAAGCATTAATATGTGTCTCGAGTGCTTGAATCTTAATGATATCAATAAAAAATATACCTGAATCATATTTTGAAGTATTTAGATAGAATAGAATAGAATTGGAAGGCTAAGAGTTTCACTAATAACAGCATTAAAGCTTCTTACAAACAATTTATATTCCAAAACTATGTCTTCAGATGAATTGGGATACATTACTTTCAAAGAATATCCTTATCAGCCTAAAGTGAAATTTTCCTTAATTACGAAATTTTTCGTTCCTGGCATTCCCTTATGTCAATTCAAAGTTATAAGGGAGGAAAAGTGATATAGTGTCTAACTGTCGAAACTACCGTTAACTATTTCTTGAGTAGTCAATACATTAACTTCTAATTCTTCAGCTTTCCCTCTATCTTTTCACCATTCTTTCAGCAACATCTTTTTAATGGAATAAGTAAGATTCTGCTAAAGATAGTTCTTTTCACAGACATTCATTTGTTGTACAGATATCTTCAAGTTGTCTCAGCAGTTCAAACTTAGCATTTGCAATTTATATTCCATCACTATCTATTATTTTAATAAATAAATGTGTATGATAATAAATACGTATGAGTTAATACGATGATAATAAATACGTATGGGCGACTGTAAATACATTTGCTTTAGTAGCAGATCGTTTGCATTAGTAGCAGCATATTTTTTTGTGAGTGTTCAAGCTTAACTATTGAATTGTTTATTTCATAGAATGAAAGGAAAAATGTTTTAAAAATCCAAAAAAGGAAATGTTCAGATTGGTAAAAGTTCAGGCACGCATTTTGTGAAACATTCAGCAAAAGTTCCCAATTCTTAAATATATATTTGTAACGCGTTACTGTATGCGAGTATATTTTGCGATATAAACAAAGGCTAATCGTATCATAGTTTCAACAACGACATGAATATATGTATTTACCTATATTTAATTTATTTTGTAATATTTATATTAGTATCTATTTAATTAGATCTTCATATATTATAATCAAAATTAATCAAATCAGTTCAATTAAGGGTGATGGTGTTTCTCCTTTTTTTTCTCTCTGAGAAGTATAGTAAAATTAAAGAAGAAAAACGCAAATTAAACTTAATCCAAAAATAATGTTTAGCTTAAGTGCTTTCGAAAGAGTGAATAAAATACGCAGTATTTTACTATGCATTTTACTAAGCACCTAATTTTTATATAGAATTTGAAAGAAAAATGGATTTTATAAAAAGGCATATAAATTTCACTTATACTAAAACATTTACTTCATTATTCAGTTTTGTTTTATATTCAAATATACATCTGCTCGATGCGATTCCTTATCAGCCTCACTGACTTTTTCTCATGCGAGTGAACTTCAATTATCAAAAACCTAATGTTATAAAAATAAAAAATAAAGAGATAAAAAATTAAATAATGCATAAATATAAAGTGTTCATATTAAAATAATTTTCAGAAATCTTACACATGTTTAGAACTTTCTAATCTGTCCAGAAATGCATCAATTATTGTCACAGAAGTGATTTCTAAGTAATTAGAGATCTGGTATAAAACTTTCGAGATACTTGAAAATAATCATTCATTTACAGAATTATAAAACATCTCCAATTTAGTTTGTAGCGATACTTTAAGCAAATTAGATCTTAACGCATGTGCTTTTGTTCTTAATAGCTGTCAGTATCTAAGTTTCTACTAGAATATCTTTTATAAAGTTAAATCTTTCTTTTTAATGCCATTATAATGCCTGTTATAACCAAAGAAAAGAATTTTGAGAACAAGAATTAAATTAAATTCAATTGCTTTTTTCTTCGGATTTCTTCGGATTGCTTTTTTCTTCGTATCCTTATTTTTGGAATTAACAAT
Source organism: Argiope bruennichi (assembly GCF_947563725.1). NCBI lineage: Eukaryota > Metazoa > Arthropoda > Arachnida > Araneae > Araneidae > Argiope > Argiope bruennichi. The sequence goes on from NC_079158.1 coordinate 85,871,651, forward strand.
AAACAAATGCTCTTTTATTGTTACTAATTTAGTAAATAATATGGAGATGGCTTTTACTAAATCATATTATTGATTGTTATATTATTATATTTTTCAACTATATATTTAACTTCTTTCCTTTATCTCACGACTTTTTGAGAAGAACGATTTCTATTGAAATATTCTCATCGTGTAATGCGTGTGCCTTTTTTCTCTATATAAACATTTCTTTTAGATTTACGTTTTCGATCTTTCTGACACATATAACTTTTAAATTTATATTTTTATATGAAATTCCTCATAAATGACTATACAATATGGTTCATTTACTCTAGGTGATAAATTTATAAAATAGGTATTCATCTAAGTGTTATGAACATTTTGAAGTATAAATAATGCTACTTTATGCCACAGCTGCAAAATTTATTACTGAAATGACCATGTGAGCAACAAACTAATCAGAAGGGAACTCTATAACTATATTATAAAGTATATATCTGGATGAGTTGCATTATTTTATCATTGATGGTAATTCCTATAACCGAAAAAAGTGTTATTTAAACCATAAAGCCTGAATTATAGGCAATGAAAGACAGTAAGTCAGATGAGAATTATATTGCAGAGTTTTCCATTGCTGATCATGTTTTGCGTTTCATTGCTTCCACGTCTGTTGAACGCCATCCCAAGTCTGCATTACAGGATATTTTTTGCCAAGATTGCAATATGGTAGGGGTTCTTTGATAGATTGGAGAACCAACTCGTCGTTTTCTGTGGCCCCATGTTTCTCTGTAAAGGCCAAGGATTATGTGAACATTTGGGCCCATTATGTGGTTCTGTCTTCCAAGATGGAGATGCTGTCTTCCAAGATGGTAAAGTCCCTGGTCACATAATGCATATCGACCAGGACTGATTTTTTGAGTACAGGAAAGTTTAATCTTTCTCCCCTGGACATCACAGTCTTCTGAGCTAAATATTATTAAGCAATCTTGGTCTATATTGGAGAGGAAAATAGCGCGGCCACTAACCACCACCTTTATTGTTATCTAAATTTGCAAAAGCACTGCAAGGAAAATGACACAAGGCATGCCTGGACCAAGCGTTATAGCATCTGTATTTATATATTTCCAGAGACTATATGCGGTTTTGAATGTCAACGGTTTTTATACACCTTGTTATGATACGAAGTTAGGCTTTTTGGTGTCTCCATACATTTGTTCACTCTCTGAATTCCTTATAATTATCATTTAGAATTATTATTAGTCCCACTTAGTTTTATTTAAATCGTACTATAAGATGCATACTCTTTGTATTTTTTAAATGCTGTTGTAATAGTAGATTTTATATTTTCTAATTTCTCACTTATTACGTGTTAAATTTGTTTTATATTTTCTTGATAATATTAGAAATTATAAGATAAAAGGTTTTATCTCGATTGAGTGGGTCTGAGATTGTTTTATCTCGATTGTTTGTACTATACGCATAAATTGGATGCGTTCGTTTACCATGAATATGATGGAATCATACAATTGAAATACAATTGTGCTGAAAAAATAAATATTGGATCAGATATCTTGAAAATTAATTTAGCTACACAATTGCATATTCTGATATCTATAAACTACATTTTGCAACGGATTATAAGGACAATTTTTTTTCTTAAAATATGTTCAATACCTGTAACTAGATAAAAACTAGAAAGTCTACAATGAGAATATTCTTTAAATATGTAACATTGCCTTCAAATGTAATCAATTTGAATTTTTTTAAACAAATATATTTTAAAAAAATTATTAAATTTTCTGATTATTTTTTGTATGTATATATTGTATTAGCAGGTGCCATTTTAAATCATTAGAAAGTAGCTTTTTCATTCCAATTAAAAATTTATAAAAATAAAATGTTCCGAAATCTTGACGAAAACATTTTTATTTAATCAATATTAATATAGGTCTAACCAGGAGCAATGTATTATAAAATGTCTCAATATATTTTTTCTTCATAATAGCATAAAAGTAAAAGACACAAAAAATGTAACCTTAGAGACAATTAATCTTCGGTTTCTGATCAAATTTTGGTCTCATCAGTCAACATAAAAAAATGAAAAATCTCTCATCAAAAAAATAAATTATTTTCTTATGATATGACGAATTTATCATCTTTGTGAATCAAAAGAAAATCAAACAGTTGGGGATAAGCGGAAAATAAAAATAAAGAAATATAATCATTATTTTCTCTTATATCATTTTTTATGAGTTAGGAGGGGAAAAAATACCTGAATTGAATGGAATAATCAGAGAATTTCTTAGTTTTTTTTAAAGAATAATAAAATAACATAATGAATTCAAGTACTAACGAGATGGACTGTTTTCCCCGAAACTCTCTCGTGAAATTTCAAAATGTGTTTTACCCTTGCGATTGATACACAAATACCAGAAAACCGAATATTCATTTTAAGCACCATCACGCCGTCAATTGAAACAAAAATTTGCCCCCAAACTATAATCATAAGATATTATGTCTAATTTTATTTAAGTCATTCCGTATAGGTGTTATCACGTGTGTATGCTTGTGTGAAAGTGCACAATTAGGAAGAACTTTTCAGACATGCAGTTTAAAATTTTATAATGATCGGTCCTTTAGTTGCTAAAATTGAGGTACACATTTCATATGTAGAAGGTACTAAAGTCTTCAATCGTTGTATTTACAGTAAAGACGAACACAGTACAACAAACAGTAGCACGCTACTGATGACAGTAGCCCACAAGTAGTAATCGCCCACAGCACACGAAGCAGCCAGACAGAATCTAGCAGTAGAGGGGATCCTCGGAGCTTCGCTCTACGGTCTCTCCAACGGCTGAACTTCTCAATGTCTTTTCTCGCTTTAGCTGCCGACTCACTACTTCTCATAACTGGCTACCACACAAAATATACGACGGTGCTTCCACAGTAGGCAACAAAATTCGGCACACAGCAGTTCAGCAGTCGCTCCACACAACGCTGCCACTCCGCTGTTTCTTTGCACTCGTTACTTGTCGGCGACACCGGGTTCAATTCACGACGACGACTCTCGACGACACGCCAGCTTGAGAGTACCGACCTTTTAAAGTTCCCGAGAGGTGGGCTAGATTCTTCTAGACCAATCAGGTGTATCTCGGTTCCTAATGGACGGATCGATAAAATTCTCGAAATTTCCAGGATTATTCATTTTGTCGCCAGACTCACCAAATTCGTCGCCAAATGGTCGTCTAGTTTGTCACCAAGATCTGGGATCACTGGCTCGGCATCCGACAACATCCAATACAGAAGATTGTAAAACGATCTTTCTTATGATGACATAATTCTTGCTTGGAAGCAAAATTACAGGTTTGTAAAATTGCTCCGCTCTTCAAGGACTGACGTCCCCGTAGTCCCAGTTCAATCCAATAGCTGGCGTAGGCTTCCGAGCAATGTAAATAATCTTTGATTCGGGGTTGGGTGACTTCTGCACTTTCCAAGACGACATCATCCACTATATTGGCGGCAGCTAAAGATCCCTCCGAACTTTTTCATTGCCTTTGACTTTAGACCTCTTCTTTGCTTCGGATAATACATCCAGACTTGATCCCTTTCTTTATAATGCAAGGTGTTCCATGGAGCCACTTTTTGTATCGTTAAAGTACTCTCCGAAACAAATTCTAGCTTGGCAGATCGGTTGATCATTTTGATCTTCCTCCATCGAACTAACCGAATGTCAGGATGGTTCAAGAATGCCTTACGGAGTTCACTTGAAACTAGGGATTTACTTATTCTCGCCATTCGAGAATTGTTCGCATCTCTCAATACTGGATCTTCTGAAGAGCCCATCAGCCTTTGCTGGAAGGGTCGCTCTTCTTGAAAGAAATCAAAACCGAGATTACAGGGATCAGCGATTATAGGCATCGAGCACGGGTCGCCACTAACAGGCCCGTCCAATGGGAGTTCATCTTCTCCATCCCCAAGTGTCTATTTCTTCGATTCCACTTCAGGGGACTCATTCTGAGAAGATTATTTCAGCTCTGCATTTATTTGACAGTCCCCCTATTTATGTATCTCCTTATTGAACGTTGGTTGAATGGCTAAGTTCCTTTTCGATGAGACCGGTCTCCATTCGATCTTCGGCATTTTCTTGTTCCACTTGTTCGCCAAGTCTGTTGCCAAGCTCTGGAATCACTTGCGGGCATCCGACAGCATTCAATACAGATGAATGTAAAACGGTATTTCTTATGATGAGACTATTCGTGCTGGGAAGGAAAATTGCAGGTTTGTAACAATGCAAAGATTATAAAATAGCAATTAAAATTTATTTCTGAAACAAACTAAAAAAACTTAAAAATTAATTCTGAATCAAACTAAAAAGCATACAGTTGTATTTAGAGAACGCTAATGCTGCTACTACTAAAACGCAGATGAACGTAACAAAATTAGCAAGAATAGTAAGCTAATATAAGCAAAAAAGAATAAAAATTGTTTCAAAAAAGAAAGTATGCACTCGTTCTCAAGGTCACCCTCAGGTAGGGATTCAAAAAAGGGATTTTTTCTGTGAGGGGTCTGACTTTCATCCAACAATATTGACCCCTCGTGACTCGAAAATCCCCTGAAATTGAGACCTTAGAGATAAACGAATTTTCACAGAAATATTTCTGTGAAAACTGGTTTTTTGTCACAAGGGGTCAATATTGCTATACGAAAGTCAGATCCCTCACAGAAAAAATCTCTTGTTTAAATGCCTGCTTGAGGGTGACCCTTGAGAAAGTCTTCAGGATGAATTCATAATTTCTTTTTTGATTCTTTTTTACTAATATTAACTTACTAATTTGGTTTTATATATATATATATATATATATATATATATATATATATATATATAAACAAATCGAAAGAAAAAATATTGATAAAAGAAGAAAATGGATGAATGTAAAATTTCGCGACTTGTATCATATGCGAAATGTTACAAAAAGTTAAAGACATGAATATTCCTAATCAATCCATATGCATTTTGTAAATGATAAACTATAGTTACTGGTTTAGAAGAAAGATCAATAAATATTGTATTTAAAAATTTAGTTTGCAATTAAACGCGTTGCATTTTTTAAATATCACTATTTCTACAAGTATTATGCAAAAATAAGTGTAAATTATTCCTTTTAACAAAAAATTCTTTAAATTAACAAAGTAATTGTTCTATTATCTTAATAAAATGTGCCTAAATAACTAAGAAAACAATACCTCAATATGCTAAAATGCTTTGACAATTAACTACAGATTTGGAATCAGTTAAAGATATCATTACTCATTTCAAAAGTAATGACCCTCTAATTATTCTTGATTTCATGCAGGCTTAAATGCAAAGGAAATAATCTGCGAAAAAGAAAATTATTTTCAACTGAGCATTATATCATTACTGGTCTTACATATACGATATGGCATGTATCCAAATTGATTCCTTTCAAATACAAGGAAAGAAGAATTTTTGCTCTTAGCGCTTCAAAATGTTTGACAATAAATATGTTAAATGAGAAAGATATAAAAAATTGAGTTGGCGAGAAGAAGATGTAAAAGTGAAAGAAAAGCGATTTCTTTAATATAAATAAAAACACAGTTTAAGTGTCCTTGATGTGCAAACGCTATTTCCTTTTTTTAAATGCTTATTCCTCTTTTTATCCAACTCCTTTTGCAAAATGCATAAAAGGATTTGGAATATTTTGTAAAACTTAAAATTGGATTAGAATGAGTCATTTGAGAGCACTTAGGAATAAGCGAACGATCCATTTCTCCATTTTTCGGCTCTAAAATAAATTGAAAAATAAGATTAAAATAGAATTTCACAAAAAAATTTTTTACTAACCTTTCTTTCATTCTTTTCACCAATTCTCATTACTCCTACTGGCATGTATCTGACAAAAGAAGATTTTTGAAAGAAAATTGAATCATTAGTAGAATATGAGACAAATGAAAAGCGGCTTTTCTTTCCTTACAGAACTTCTTGGCTATTTAAAATAAAGAAAAAATGCTAAGGTTCATAAAAAAAAAAATTATTAATTATTGTAGATAAAATTATCCAAGATTGCAACCTCATTTCTCCATTTCTTATAAGTTTCAAAAGAAATGGCCGCATTGATTCCAAATTATTTATCGAATTTTGCTTTGAAAAAAGCATGCATAACAAATATTTTGAATAAAATCCTGAATCACTTTTTTATTCTTAATAGCTATTATTTATTAATACTTACAACTTTGAAATATCTAAGTTTTAAATACAAAATAAAATTAAAAATATAAATATTGAATAATATTTTTCTTGGTTCTCTCGAGTACAGCTTGATTTCACCATTCTTTGACAGTGATAACCGGAAAGAACAAATTTGAATGTGGAATTATTTATTAAAATGAGTCCAAACTAACTGAAAAAGACATATATATATATATATATATATATATATATATATATATATATATATATATATATATATATATATATATATATATATATATATATATATATATATATATATATTATTTTACTAATTTGAACCATATTTTATATTTAACTATCTTACAAATTATCTACTTGACCAACGATAAGAGTGGAAATCCTGCATTATAAAAGAATATTGAAATATTCAGTTAACTGCGAGGTTTCGGAATAGACTATGGTTGGAAAAATATCTGCTGATTCTTATTTAATCACAAACCCTCTATTATTTGTTGCGTCTTTCAATGATTCGACGATGTGCAATGAGAACTCCTTTCAATACTCATACTGCAAAATATAGGAACGAAGAATTCGTTTGTCACGAAATATTAAAAATTGTCACGAAATATTAAAAATTATTTTCCTCTATCAATTTATTTATTAGTTTTAATATATATTTTTTTTCAGAAAATAAATTATTTTAAGCTGTATGAGTTGAATTTTAACTCACTCTCCTTTTCCCACATTATTTCCGAACCAATTTTCTATCCCTTTATATATGTTGTTATGTCACTTTGTCAATTCTGAAATATAAATTCCTAGATTTATGATTTACATGAAAGGATCGCTTTTAACTTTGCTTGGAAAAACAGCTGAAGCCAATTCCTTAAATCCATTGGTAAGAAACAACATAGTTAAAATAATAAATTTAAATGTTATGGAGGCTAAGAGAGTAAAGCTGCGCAAATGCAATTATGTAATTTTATTAATTGCTTTGAAAAATACTTTTATGGCCCAGATTGAGTATACATAGATGGAATGTTAAAATAATGAAAAAAGAGTTTCCTTTCCACGGTTCCTTCTTTTCTACAATTTACCAAGCAAGATATAATTACATTTGGAATATGTACTTTTATAGAATGCCATGAAAAATATCTGATTTTTTAATGAAAAAGTTTTTTTTCCTTCCTACCCCAAAATAAATATGTTTCTATTATGTAATGATCTTACAGGAATATATGCTTATACAAAAATCTACTTTTGAAAAAAAATACTTCTTAATAGCAATGAAAAGTCTTAATTCTCTGTGTGTTGAATTAAAATTACCTTAACGATATATTTTTTATTTATTTAGAGTTCGCTTTTTTATTCCAATTGTTGAAATTTTTCCTAGCACATATTTTTATAAAATTCTATAATACTAGAAAGCAAAACTATTTATTAATTTAACAATTTATTTAAAATACATCAGCGACATGGGCTAAATATTAAATTTCAGGATTAAAGAGTAAATTATTTGATATTTCAATCCAAGAAAAAAATGTTGTAACAAAAACATAATTATTTTGATATTCCATCGTAACCATTTTTAAAGTGAGAATTGTGAAAATTTTAAAGAGAATAAAATGAGTCGTTTTAGTTTATAATTGAAAAGTTAATAAATTATATTTATTTCAGTGTTTTAACAAAGGGAAATTAAGTTTAATACAACTGAAATTATTTACTACCGTCATTTGTGAAATACGTCTACTTAGATAATTTTTTGAATGAACAAAAATTTATTTAATTGTAGAAATTAGTAACAATAAATATTATCTATACAAAACGGATGCAATGAAAATATTTGATATAGCACAAAGACTGTAAAACAATCTGTTGGCTGACGTTTGTTTACTGGAATACAATGTTTATTTTATCTTTATTTGATATTATATATTGACTAAATTATTCAGCATTTCGATACATTTTTAGAAATGAATTTTCTGAAAATGAAGATCATTACAATTTTAACGCTTGAAAACTAAATTTATTATATGAAAGCCTTTTTATACTTATGAATAACTTTAATCAAAATTAAACGCTATATGATTAAAAAAATCTTGAAGTTACGCTTTGTTTAAGATTGTTTGAAGTTTTTTTAAAGAAAAGTCCTAATATTCAATGAATTCATGGAATGATTCGAAGGCCCGTTATCTGTTTCTCCTTGCTGAATGATTTGCAACAGATGTTGATTTATTAAATTTTCCTGATGCAGGATTTAATTAAAAAAGTAAAACGATGGAATTACAAAAGTGGATCCTGTTTTGTTTTGTAAAATGAATTCAGATATGTTCATATTATATTCTTATTATTCTAAGAAATTGATATTTATCTGTAAATACATTTTATAGTAAGTTTAATCAATGATTTTTATAAGACGAAGAAATTTAGTTAAAAAGCATTCTAAAATTTTCATAAAATACTTTTAATTATTGAGGATTTTTTTTATAAGGAAAGCATAAATATAACTCTCAAGCAACAGTCTATATTGTATAAAGCAGTAAAATTTGGTGAAGAAAAGTATTTTTAACAATACTGAAACAGCATAAAATGCAAGATCCGTGTTACATTAAACGTATTGCGTTCAGATTGTGTTACATAATATAGATTTAAATATTGGTTATTAATTTTAATTGAATTAATTTTGGAATTATTTTCCGTAATTTAAAATACGGAAAATAATTATAAATTTTAGACTATTTATTGATTAATAATCTTAATTTGCTTTATTTATGTTTTTTCATTTATTTTGGGTTTTGAAAATGTACATTTTAGTCTCTAATACTGCCGTCTTCAAAGGCACAACAAGGCCGTAAAATATGAATATCAATGATGGTACTAAATGTGTGTGTTAATACGATATGAATATCAAGTACTTCCACGTCTAATTTAGAAATGTTCTTTAAATGTCATAACTTTATTTTATAATTTAGAGTCAAAAGTGTGATTTCGTGTTAGAGAGAAAGCGATTTCACTCGCAATTTAGTTTTGGTATTAAAATAAATAATGGAGGAGGAGTTTAAAAGTAATGATTTTAAAATATATGGGACAGTAAAAATAAAAATAAATAAATAAAAATAAAATATCCAGAATATCAAATCATGTTTACTGCCAGTAAACAGATTGGTAGAACATATAATAACTCCCATTATTGTAATTCTCATTCACATTCAAAATTCTAAACAATAGTGACATGAGTAAAGTGCTAGAACCACTTTTCACCTTTTTGTTTATTTCCGTGAAAATCAAATATTCTATTTCTATTCATGTCTATGGAAAGCGATAGGTCAAAAAAGAAAAGAAACATTTGCTTTAGGGAATCTATGATAAATGTTCTGACATCAGGACTGGCTGACCAAATCCGTTAGTAATCATCAAACACTGTTGGGACTTAGGAGCTGTCCAGTTCTGACTTTGCAACTAGATTTCAGGGCGCTGTCTATTTTTTATATCAACTGTGCTGAGGGCTTTGAGGACGAACGTTTTTAAAAATTGATCCTTTTTTTCCATTAGGTTTACTTTTCTTTCCACGCATGGGAAGGATATAAATGCATTGATTTTTCCTACTTTTTCTTAGAAGGTTGGTATACAATCTGTCCAACAGACAGATATAGGACACAAATAATTTTATAGCAGTGATAACTTTGAGATTCATTTATTTCCCTTTTGTCTTGTGATACAAATATGTCTCAAACAATAACTTTATAAGATCTAATAAAGAAATCTGAAAAAGGATTTAAGCTATTATAAAAAGGAATTATATGCACCTCGAGTAGCAAATTATGTACTTTTAAGTATTTTAATTTTTGAAATTCTAAATGAAGTTTACAGCAATACAACTATTCTTGGTAAAAACACTTCATTTGATAATTTAGTATTCTATAGATTTTTATAATAAATATTTTTGTTAATAAATCATGCGATATTGAAATATTAGTCGTCTTAACTAAATTTTGTTTGCTGGATTATACTATGAATTTGCTGGATTACACTATGAAATACGTTCATTTTATTTCTGAAAAACACAATTAATTATAATAAATGAAAACATAAAGTCTCCGTTTTTTAAAATCCACGTATGAGCCGATATGATTACATTTCGCATATTAATATAAGCAGAATCTGCATAAAATTTCTGCGTTAGTGTCATTAATGGAAGTTCTAGAAATGGCGAAACCTGTTTTTTCGGTTCACAGATCTCTTTCACTTTTCACGTAAGAGCCATCTTTATTATTTTTTACTTTGTTAAAACAATATTATTGACAGAACAGAAAAAAAACAGCAAACATTGAATATTTTAAGAATGAACAAATCTCGTACTAATAGCCGCAACTTCTACTGGCGAATTTATAAGTCAGAATATGATCGTATATGATCAGTAGCATATGATACCATTTGTATATCAAGCTATGATTATCTATTAAAATTAAATTATAATTTCTAGATGAATGAAAACTTAAATTATATATTATAAGTATATAAAATAATAAAATAATTTAAGGAGTAACGACCTTCAAGGAAATAAGATTTATCTATCAGGCTTTTAAAAGCAATAATATATTACACACACACACACACACACACACACACACACACACACACACACACACACACACACACACACACACACACACACACACACACACATATATATATATATATATATATATATATATATATATATATATCCTTCTGACGCCCAATGCGGCCGAGACAGCTGGTCATTCAGACATCCACAGAATGGCCGAGTAGCCGAAATGCCACCTGTTTTTTGTCTTCCCTTTTTCTCAAAAGGGTCGTAAAACCGTGAGGGGCGATCTTTTCTTTTTAACAGTGGTTGCTTCCGTTTCCGCTGTTGATTGGTGTTTCCAGAAAGTGTTTGAGGGTAGATGTTTAATTTACAGTACGCTTTCTGCACGCCAACTACTAAAAATCTCTTGCTAAAATGACGGGTTATCGGAAAGTTTTAACTCAAAATGAAATTAATAACATATCAAATCAGATTCAGATGAATCTGATTTGATGTAAGTGATGAGGAAGATGCTGGATTTGACACTTCAAACTCTTTTCAAATAGAAAATATTTCTACTTTGTTAGAAAATGATTCTGTTAACTAAAACGACATTGAAGTTTCTGAAAATAGGGACAGATTATTGAATGGAAATCAAATTTCATGGAAAATAAAATTATTTCCATTCCGAAATTTGATCAACTTTTATGCCCAATCCATAATTTACAAATATCAGTAAGTATGTAAAAATAATAAATTAAAAAAAATAAAGGAACTAAAATTCTTATTGTTTAAAAACTTCGTTTAAAATATTAATTATTTTTTAAAGCTCAATTCCCCCCATACCAGCTCTTGAAACAATTTTAATTAGAAATTAACAAATTAAATATTCCTTCCATAAAGAATTTTCCAAATCGTTTGAAAATTGGCTGATATTATATCTTTTGTGCATTGCTTAAATGAATGTTTGGATGTTTTTCGTAGTATTCATGTTTTAGTATATAACAGCTATTCTGGGTATGCAGAGTCGTTTGGAATAGGAAGGTCGAGGTTTTGATTTAGATAATTTTAGCAGTATACCTGCAAAATTTTAATTAGTATGTATATCGACCAGAAAAATAATTTTTTTCCATAAAATATTAATTGCAATGTGTTACTATTCTGTCATTTTAAATTAATAAATTTAGTAATTTTTGAAAATTTACATTGTTAATGAAGTTATTTCTTAGATATAAATCTACAAATATCTTAATAAGCTTTTAACATTAGAACATTATTATCTTTATATTCTAATAAATAAATGCAAGCAATTACTTTGGGAATTAATTAATATATTATTAAAATTTATAAGAATTTTTATATATATATATATATATATATATATATATATATATAGTAAGTCATTTATATCAATAACTCTTGAAATGAAGAGAAAAAAAAGACGAAAAAAAAAGAACTTTTGAATCATTAAATTTTCTGATGCAGCAATGATTTTAATAAATATACATATATACTATTTCAAGGTTATGCTTCAACATCAAATGAGTCTTTCCGTAATTAATAAATTATAATCAAACACAGTGGTAAAACAAACGGAACGTCTGGAAAAATCTTTAAGTGAAATTATAAATTATTATTAAATTTTGTACTTAGCCTCTTATTCTTCAGTAGTAATTTGACCACAGGAATAGGGCGATACGAGTACTCTCCCCACGCTGCAAATGAACTAGCCCGCAAGAAGGGGGAGGGACATTCTTATATTCTATCCTTTAAACTTTCGTCCGTTTTGGATTTTAAAAGAACTGCAAAGGAACTTTCAAAGAGCAAAGGAATTCAAAAAGGATATATATATATATATATATATATATATATATATATATATATATATATATATATATATATATATATATATATATATATATATATATATATATATATATATATATATATATATATATATATTAGTTGTATAAGAATTTCACACAGATATGAAAAAGTAACCACAAAAACATCGTATTATATTCGAAATAGGAACATAAATCATGTACAGTGTTTATTTCAGAAATAAAAATTCCTAAACTCATTAATATATTCTTTCATATATTCAAAGAACATTTTCTTACTTCCAAATGAAGCCTAAGATATAAAAATATTATTCTTGAAAATTGGAAATATTTTCCAAGATTAATAAAAAAAATTAATGGAACCGTGTAAAAATGATACCGATTTCAAAATTAAAAGAGAAGAAATTTTTATTATTTGTAAATCATTTGAAAATATTCATAATTTTAATTTAAATATTTTACCAGTTCAAAAGAAATCGCCAAAAAAGAACTTCACTTCGATTGATTTTCTCATCAAATGGAGAAGGTAAATCTTAAAATTGTATTAATTCTTCAAAAAGAAAATTTTCTTGAGTATCTCTCAAGATGATTAAAAAAATTAAAGAGTGTATAGATTCTGAGAAATTTTCCAAAAAGCCACATTTTGAAACGCGATACTTCATTAATGTGTTGAATGTTGAGTTCTTTCTTTAATCGTCTACCGAACAACGCAGCTGCATTCTCAAAAGTTAATATGAAGATTCATTTTTTCTAAATTGAGAAAAGGAAAGTTACTAGACCTTTAAAAATAATAAACAGTTTCACAATTCAAATCATTCTCCAGATTAAAAGCAGGTGAAAAGTGCTTATTAAATTTAATTATTTTTGTCATCTTTCAAGTCTTAGTTATTTATTAGTATAATATTGAAATACTTTCAGAAAAATGTTCTTAAAGATCATTTTAGAATGAAAATTCTGTAAAGAATACTTCCTTAATGAACTAAATACTAGCATTCATATTTTCTCGTATACTCACCTGCAATAAATTCATCCAATTTTTAAATCTGTTCTTTGAAAAAAATCCTTTTTTTTTACATAAAATCTAAATAAATTTACAATTGAAACGGTTTTTTTTTTCAAATCTTTGTATATAGATTTTAATAAGTTCAATTTGTTAAGAATCGTTTTTGTATATTTATGTACTTTTCTGCATTATATTGCTACTTTCAAAATAAAAGAAAATAATTTCGAATAATTATTACATTTACAAATTTCCAAGGAAAAACTTTATATATATATATATATATATATATATATATATATATATATATATATACTATATACTATACATACTATATATATATATATACTATACATACTATATATATATAGTAAGCTCAAAATATACAATACTGAAAAGCGTACATTTCGAACATGTGGTTGTGTTTGTCTCCAGCTATACGTGTTCGCAGTAGTGAAAAGGAAATTGTGTTATGCTGGTGTTGTTGGAAAGGGGTCTCAAGTCGGAGATAAAAGTACTTATAGCTCAGCATTACTTCCGCACATACGGAAGCGGTTGCGAAGTCAGACTGAGTTTGAAAAAGATGGCAGAACAATTGACGGCACCAAGTAACACAGTTGCTTTAAGACAGTACCAGGTAACACAATTATGCTGTCTATTGTTACGAAATTCCACCGTTCAGGTGGTGTACTGTGTCAACGGAAAGGAAGTGTTAAAAAATAGTGTGTTCAGCTGTGAAGATCGACGTAGAACTTTGTCTGCATTACGTGAGAAAATCATCTCTTTTTGCAGGAGTCTCTTTTTGCACATTTGCGTAAAAGATATGAACACTGTCTGCCGCGAAACTGTGCACAATTTGAACATTTACATTACGCAAACTGTGGTAGAAATTAATATAAATGCATACATGCTAATTGTGTGTATGTATGCATATTAATTTTTTTGAGGGGAAAAAAACATTAGATGACAATAATGTAATTTTGTTCATCTTAGAATCTGAAATTTAAATAAACAAATAAAAAGATATCAGGGAAAAAAAATATGAAAATTTGCATCAGCTAACTCTTGCATTCTTTTCAAACATATAGATTCAGTGAAAATCCAGATTTATTTTTAAAAATATTTTAATTTTTATTGAAGTACATTTTTAGCGTATAAAAACTACTGTTGATTAATCTTGAAACGGTATAAATTAAAGTATATAGTTTAATTATTGAGTGTTTTTAAATCGTTTATTAATATATATTTCTCAAGTGTGTTTACATACTTTTTCTATATTCTTCTCATTTGCGACTAATTGCCGTGTTCTGTAATTTAATTAGTTACTTTTAAAATGAATTGAAATAAAGAAAGTATAAAAAGCATAATTTTCTTTTTATTCCTTAGTTAATTTTTTAATTCTTACTATTCCGAGTTAATTGAAAGTTAATTAAAAATATTCATGCTGCAAAAACCTTGTGGTTAAATGCAATGAATTTTTTTACAAGAAATTAGTTTCACATATTTATAATGTTTGTAAGTATGAAAAACATTATGGTAAAACTGTAGAAAACATTTAAGGTAGCTATCTTATTTAGAACATTGATTTGTTTCATATTATTTACAAGTTGTTTTAAGACCTATGCAAATGAATAATACATATACATTTAAATATATTCCAAATATATATTTACAAAAAAGTTCGCATATCTAGTATTATATTATAGTACATATAACTGAATCTATATTATTTATACTATATAAATATATTATATAATTGTATTATATTATTTAGTATTCTCTTAAGCAACATGTTGTTATTAGCATTATCTCCATTAAACGGAATTATAATTTATTCAATAAAAATAGTTGGTGATAACATTTCAGTAAGTTAGTCTAAATCTCACTTGAAAATTTCTAAAACACAAAATAAAAAATAAAATAAAATAAAATAAAGAGAGAAAAATATTTATAGGGGAAGAAAATTAATATATATGGTTTTATTAAAAATATTAAGAAATATAAAATAATTTCTCCAAGCCCACTTGGGAGAATTTTATTTTGCAGAAGGTTTTGCCGATATGTTTTCTCTGTGAAGTTTAGCTTCAATTCCCACAGATTTTAGTTGATTACATCAAAATAGGATAACATACTTTCTTTTATATTTAACGTTCAAAACTCACAATAACAAATTTTCATGTCAATCCATATGGTATTGTTAAAATTCCGTATGGGTTTGAGAGAAATTATTCTGCAATTTTAATTCATTTTAAAATGCGTGGCAATATGAAAAAAAATATTTAAACGATTATTTTTTCTTTGCATTTGTTTTAAGTTCGAATCTCAAAGTTTAGAAAACACTTGTCCTTAGATTCTTAAACCTCTTAATCATTATTCTGTTTTCACTTAAGTAATCAATTACGGATTGCTCCACTAAGTTTATATCGATTTGTCATGAAAGAAAATGTATAAGATTACTTATTTCACTCAGTTTTTAAATTGTCTAAACATAGCTTAAAAATTATTCATTTTTCAATGAGAACATAATTGACTACACAAATATTAACCTAAAGAAATATATTTATAAGATATATGATTTTATAATTTTACGGCTTTGCATAAATAATTTTCGGTTAAATATGAATAGATTTATCAATTTCATTTTGTAAACCAGCTAATCAAACCATAATAAAAAGTTTCATCATTTCAATAAATATATTCAAATGCAATTGTT
This sequence comes from Argiope bruennichi, assembly GCF_947563725.1. Taxonomy (NCBI): domain Eukaryota; kingdom Metazoa; phylum Arthropoda; class Arachnida; order Araneae; family Araneidae; genus Argiope; species Argiope bruennichi. The sequence goes on from NC_079158.1 coordinate 85,887,947, forward strand.
TGAATCGTATTATCAAGTGCAAGTATTGCCTTCTTATCGTCGTTGTATTTATTTGAATACAAAATCATTTTAGAAAATATTAACATTAATTCAGGAATTAATGGTAATCCATTCTATTTCCTCAAAAAGTCTTAAATGTAATTAGTTGCTAGATTATAAATTGGATTTTGGAACAATCCAATTTTTTTGAATCGCAGTAATGAAATTGGTGGAAGGGCATTTGTTGTGGTTTCTTTAAACATTCAGCGCTTCTTTATACATTATTAGCAGCCTTTGGCGGCCAGCCGGTTCGTTAATTTTAAGGTTCGTTAAAATTTTCAATCAAATATTTTGTAACTTTTTATTCACTCTTCATCAAAATATTTTAGGCTTCAAATTTTGATAGGCATATAATTCATTCATACTTTTATAAAATTCCTTATACTATGATGTACTAAGTATCTCTCTAATTTTCTGTCACCTCTTACAAACTTTCAACTTTAAATTAAAGTGGAAATGATTAAACTGCAAAACTGCAATTATTATACAAAACATTTTTTATTGAAACAAAATATAAAAAAATGAGTATTAAAATAGAGGCGTTCAGAATTGAGAGAGTCGTTGAGAATGTCTTATATGTACTATAGAATACTTTTCTTGATTTATGTGATATCTCAAAAATTATTCAACAAAAATCTCTGTGATTCATCATAAAATTCAGTTTTTAGTTTTACTTTTAAAGGGGTTTAAATGACATGAATAACCTTATTTTATTTAGTTTCTATCTATGAATATATTTCAAAAAATTATGAAGTCTAAATTTTATACAGTCATTTGGTTATATCATATCATATTTTGCAAATTATTCTTTAAACTTTTTTTTTCTAAATGTTTCTATCCTTTGCCGTTTGGCCCTGAATTTAAAAGATAAGTTTTAAACCAAGTTAGTCTTAAATAAAGTTGGTTTATTGAATTAATAATGTATATATTGTAGAAGATCATAGAAAAATTTGTCTTGCATTTACTTTTCAGAAAATATCATGCAGTAAAACCAGTTTTTATGTGGTAGATAGGGTAAGAAACCGCAGTAAAGAAACCGCAGAAAAAAATATTCGAAAATTTCATAAATACTTATATGTAATAAAAAACTTTGTACGACATACTACATAATTTTTGTTGTTGTTTTTTTTTATGCGGCGGAGAGAGACCGCATTAAAAAAGTCGCTCGCAGAAAATACATCAATTATTTACGAAATACATGAGAAAGAACTTCCAAACAAAATAAATAATTAAATTACGCATGGAAGCATTTTAAAAACATTTCATTTTTCATTGTATACATTGAGAAGTTTTCAAAATGCACATTACATAATTCATTGCTACTCACTGTAATCCAAAACACGCATCTTTTTGTAATGAATTGATTCAAAATTGCTTGCATCATATGAAGATATAATTTCAATTGATTTATTTTTTTGGCACCATAAAGTCAGTAATCAGTTATTGTGAAGACGGTCGATTGGTCAGTTGTTTGTAAACATCACGATAGTCAGATATGCATGATCCAAGCTCTTTTTTTTGAATTTCAAACTCCTTTCGGAATTGGTATATATTTTAAGAAAATGCTTCCCCAATTTGTTGGAAAGCTGGATAACTGCATATATTTTATCCGCTGTAGCATAATCCGATTTTTCTTGTCCTTGTTTCATAATTTATCAATTTATTGATAATGTCACTATCATCGACTGTTTCGTCCTCAATCATTTCGACAAGATAATTTTCGCAGAAAGTGTCAAAACCTTCTCCGCTGATGTTATTTGCGAGCGCAGTTTATTTATGATAATAACGTGGATGTATTTTCTGTTACATTTCTATTAATGACGCATTCAGGCCAGATCGCTTTCCAGCACGAATTTAATGTGTATTGTTTTATTTGACTAACTGTTGCAGTAGTGTGGTTTATGCAGTCTAAAATTGAGAACTTTTTTCCAAACTTCAGTCAAGCCTATTCCATCGTTTTCTAGTTTTTCCAAAGTTAGTTCATATAAAGTCTAGTTTCCAAAGTTAATTTGACATAATATTTCTTAAAATTTGCAATTATACCCTGATCCAATGGTTGTACAAGACTAATCGTATTTAGTGGTAAAAACACTATTTGTACTTTAGGATGTTCTAGACAAGGGTGACCGGGTCCATTGTCAACAATTAGCAACACTTTAAAAGGAAGATCCATCTTTGTCATGTTTTTTTCAACTTCTGGTACTAAGCCATCGTTGAACCATGATGTAAAAATGGCTGATGTGACCCATGATTTTTTATGTACTTGCTATTCAGCTAAATTTATGCCTTTTAGCTCACATGGATGCAAAGCTTTATTTATAATAAATAGATTTAACATTTTTGCACCAGATGTCTTACTGTAAAGAATTAATGTAATTCGATCGTTTGCAGCTTTAAAACCATTTGCAGTTATTTCAGACTTGGCAATGAACGTTTGACTAGGCATCTTTCTCCAAAATAACCCAGTTTCATCTAGATTAAATACTTGATCTGGGCAATATCCAACATCATCAATGATGTTTGCTAGTACTTTAGAATAATTCTTAGCAGCTGTTTCATCGGCGGACGCTGCCTCCCCTAGTATCTTCACGTTGTGAAGTGTGTATCGTCTTAGAAATCCAGTAAACCAGCAATTGCTCGCAGAAGATTTCAGGTTTTCTAAACAGAATGACGAACTAGATGGTTCTAAATCCTTCAGCTGCTTGAAATACTACCTAGCTTTTTCTTTAATTAAATCTTTGTGAATGGAGTTTCGTTTTTTAGTTAAATATTTAATCCAAAACACGCAAGCTTTTTTCGTCTTCTGTATTAGAATATTTCTTGAATGTGAATCTTTTCTAGTGCTTTCGTATGCTGTACTATTAATAGATCCATTTATTTTATTGCGTGTGTGTGTATAGCTCTAGTGGATTCATCTAATTTAAATTCGTCAGAAATACCTGTGGATCCTTCGCCATCTGCTAGTCTATTTAATATTAGAATTTTTGTTTCTAATAGAATTGTCTTTCTTTTCACTTTTTTTTTGCTACAATTGCTCATCTTTAGGGAATACTTATGTTAAAAATAAAATAAAAAAATCACAAAATTATATAGAAATAGAAAAAAAAAAGTAATTAATTTATTTACCTTTAATCTCACTGTAAAATGAATCTTTAATCACGTATGTCTTGGATAAAACTCAGAATAAGAAGTATACTGCTAACTCGTCGAGCGAAAATAATTCAATGTACTTTGACTGTTAAAACAAAAGAACAGAGCTCTTGAAGTGCATATGTATATGTAAACTGATAGAAAAAATTACAGTGATGCCAACGCCGTTGAAATTCACATACCGCATTAAAAAAACTCACAAAACAAATTGCACAAAAACAGGTTTTTCTGTATTTCATATTTATTTCACTTCCTACAGGTGCGTGGGGAAAATTACCTTTTTATATGTTTAATTTGAATAATAGTTGATTTATTTTTTAATTTGAACTTTTGTCAAAATGATGGCAACACGTCGATAAAAGCTGAATTTTTTTAAATTTTTTTTTGGTAGTGCAAGTTAAATTTTATTTTTATTTTGCACGAAATCAAATGTCGTAAAATGCAATTAAATTTTTAAAAAAGACATTAAAATAGAAATTAAATTTGTTGGTTTAATTTGTTAGAATCATTAAAAGAATATTTTTTAAATCTTCAATAAGGTGTAAAAATTAATTTTGTGTTGCAATATTTTTGGAAGTTATATTGGAAAAACGTTAAAATTCACTTATTTTTAATTATTAAAATTCCAATTAAAAATTATCTCCGAGTTGCACATTCCCAGCTTCCATGGTATATACGTACCAAATTTGGTAGTTTTAGCTCGCACGCTCTGGCCTCTAGAGCGCCAACACACGCACACACACGCACACACACACACACACACACATTGAGCTTTATTATAAGTATAAATATAGATATAAGATTTCTGGATAGGAAAAAAATTCATATCTGAATCAAAATTCTGAAATAATAATGAAAAATTAAATACACGACTTCAGTCACATGTCACGAACTCATATTTCGGATATTTTGGAGTACTATAACAAATTCTACATTCTGCGACATTAAACCGTCAAATACCGGACGAATTTACCGACAGTTAATAAATCCATCTGCACTTGTTATGCAACTAGTATGAACTAAGCGTACCCATTGATTGGAATCTTGTATTTTTCCTTAATTAAAACGTTTATGTTTTCGTTATATACAGCATCTTTGTCATTTATCATTAGGTTTTATTACTACAAAGGCTATGAAAAAGAAGAAGAAAAATATTCTGTTGAATTAAAACATAATATACTGTTCGGTTTAATTAGCTCCATATATTATATCTGAATTAATGAGTGAGAAATAAAAATATTTAATTAGCATCTTTTCTACAGAATGTGCATAATAAATGTTCGTGTTTTTTATTCAGTGTTGTTAAAAATGAACTAAAAATTAATACCATAAAGACACAAAGAAGCAAAAATTATTCTTAAATTATGAAACACCAATGTTCAGAATTTGTAAAATTCTATTCTTTTTCAAATATGCTGAGATATTAATTGTAATTAATTGTACTAAATAAGAAAAAAAAAGTGTAATCTAAAATAATATAATTAAATTATATTTCTAATTGCAAATAAATAGGAAAATAAATTAATTTCTTAGTAAGGAAAGTGATCATGATATGTTAATTAAAACTAAATCATAATGATAAATAAATATATATTCTTAAAACATCTGATTTTAAAATTTATAATTTGTTAAAAATAATAATTAAAAATCTTTTTAACTAAAGCTACACAATGTTACGAAGTATTTTATTTCACAGCTTTTCAATTGGTCTCTATTTTTATATTAGTTTTCAAAAGAGTAATTATTGCAAAATGTATTTAAAAAGATTCTAAGTCTTTTTATTATCTTTTACTTAAATATATAGTTGGCTATTAAAGAAAAAATTAATCCTTTTAGGCCATTAATCTTTAGCTTCACATCAAAAGAAATTTTATTTCATTGCTCAACACAAAGTACTGAAATAAAACTTTGAACAAAAAATCAATTTGTTACCTTAAAAAGAAAGATTCAGCTATTTTATCGCTAAAATAAAAAACAGACAATCCAGAAAAAAATTAGACGAAAAAGATTAAATTTAACACCGTTTGCTTATCTTCTCTCTTGTATGTTCTGTAGGAAGGATATAGGAATTCACAGGAATAATAAAAAAATCATTATTAGTTTTTGCTTACAAAAGCAGTTTTAAGAAATTTGAGTAGTAAGAAAAACAGTTTCAACTTAAATTTTTTAAGAGCTAACATGACTCTTAGAAATGGCTTAAAGAACTGTAAACTAGTTTGGATTTTTAGTCTTAAGATATAATGGATTTTTTTTTTTCCTTATTTCCATTCAGTCCCTTAAGATGCATACATTTTCGCACATTGTAAATGCTAAGACTCCTCTTCTCCCCAGTTTCCTAATTTTGTATTCTGAATTATCAAAGCTAACATAAAATATATAAATTTTATTATTCACCCAAAACACGGATTCATTTTTAGACAAATACACAAAAAAATGTATTTTCCATCACAACTTTCAATCAAATTAAAGAAAAATGTTAAAATAATAATATTAAATATTAATATATATTATTAGAAATATCATATATACCATATTAAATATTAAAACTAGTATTAGTATGATGTTCTCTTGCATTTGTTTCTTTTAAAAAAAGGTGCGAGTTTGTCAATCGTCTGGATGGCATTTTTTTTTTTCGAAATACCTCAAATTTCGAAATTTTTTTCCGTTCAATTGGTATCCAAATATCTTCTTTGATGATGAAATACCTCATAGAACATTTAAATTTTAGCTTTAATTAATAAAGTGGTATTTATCATTTAATACCAAAGTTAATTATAATTAATAAAGTGGTATTTATCATTTAATACCAAAGTTAATTATAATTAATAAAGTGGTATTTATCATTTAATACCAAAGTTAATTATAATTAATAAAGTGGTATTTATCATTTAATACCAAAGTTAATTATAATTAATAAAGTGGTATTTATCATTTAATACCAAAGTTAATTATAATTAATAAAGTGGTATTTATCATTTAATACCAAAGTTAATTCTGATTATATTAGGGAAACAATTATTCATTTGCAGTTGGAATGATCCTCAAAATGAGCAGTATGTACTTATCACAAAATAGAAAGTTATTTTTCTTTAACTGAGAGAAACTATTTGTATGATTTGGTTTATTTTGCGGAAAAACAAGAGGATTTTTAAGTATTTTTTAAATTGAAATAAAAGCCAAAAAGGGACAAATAACCAAGATACATTACCAGGTTTTCCTTAAATGTCAATGAGGCTTATAGTCTTTGTACAGTAAAATCTTATTAATATTTATCATCTTAACGATAGTGCATACCAAAAAAATTTTCAAATGTAAAAAATAGTGTTTATGGTTACAATTTATTTTAAGAATAATTAATGTTATATCTTCTATCATAAATAAAAAATGAAAGCATCGCAATAATTAATTTTTATCTTTTAATGGGTACTTTTATTTAAATGTTAATTATTTGTATTTTTTCCTTTAATTTAAAAGGATTTTCAAAATGAACAACAACATTTTTATACAACACTAATTTTAAATTTCTTATCTTTAGAGATCATAAATAAAAATTTTAAATAAATGTTTATATAATTTTATTTTATTTTTTGAATTAATGAAATTATGAATGGTAAAGTTTGAGAGCATTACAAAAAATATCTAGAGAAATCTATAAATTAAATTCTGTGAATCCTAATTCATGCCTAACAATAGAATATCTTTTAAACTATTATATGAACTAGGCAAATCAGTGACTAATATTATAATATCAGATTGACTTCTCAGTTTCATAAATTCACCGACATTAAAATAAGTTTATATTATATTGCACATTAATAAAATAAAGAGTTATTTATATATAATATTACTAATTTTTAAAAAAGTGAAAATTTAGTACATCTTTATATAATGTATAACTTTTTCGCTTGTGTTTAAAAGAAATAATATAGCGCGTGTCTTTATTTGCACCATAATTAATGCTTGCTGTTTACTTCTCTGTTCCTTTTTACCGTTTCTTAAGCAAAAATGACATTCTTTCATTAATCTATGAGGATGCATTACTCTTTACATTTGCTGGTATTCAAATCGATATCATGAAAATGTATCTGAATAAAATGTATCGAAATAAATATTGTATAAACATATAACATTAATGAAAAATAGCTATGAGCAAATTAACATATTAAAGATATTTTAATTAAAACATTTTTTGCAGTATAGTGCTAAAAATCTCATTAAAAACTTTAAAAACATTTAACCAATATTTATATATGATTATTTGCATAATTAAATGCTAATTTAAATCGAATTCTAAAAAAATGATTTATACGACACCATAGAATTTCCTACTGCTAAATAATATTTATTGAAATATATTTCTTTTGCATAAGAGAAACGATAAGTTTTTATTTTAAAACTTCAAAATAAATGGCAATAAACACACACACACACACACACATATATATATATATATATATATATATATATATATATATATATATATATATATATATATATATATATATATTAAAAACAATGCGTTAAAGAGATGGAAACTTGAATTGACAGCGTTTTCTTCAATGAAAATAAAAATAATACTTGAGTAGCCTTCAAGTCTCAAATCATTTTCCATTCTTACAACATTTTTATTTCTAGTTCTTGCGAATTCTTTTCACAAAATGAATAAAGCGATTTAGAATACTTTGTAGAATTTCAAATTCGATTGAAATGTGTCGTTAGATATTACTTCCGAATGAACAAATTATCTATTTTTTTTCTTTTTATTTTGCTAAAAAATAGAAAGAAGTGAAAGAATTCAAAAATAGTGTTAAGGAGAATAGACCGTTGAAAATAAATATCTCTATCTTTCTTTTTTACTACTTCTCATTAATATTATGCATTTGACAAAGGAATGGTTTTAGAAATGAATAAATATAAAATATTAGTATAGAAAGTGGCTTGATTTTTTCTCTCTGAACATTGGCTTAACAGCTGTCAAACTCAATATGAATGCAAACGTAAGTAATGTAAAATATTCTTATTTAACAAAGATTAACAACTTTGGCCATCGCGTTTTTTGGAAAATTTAGAAAAGTTAAATCTCATTTGTTTGGGCTTTTTTATGACATGAAAATATAGCATTTAAACAAAAATGAATTATAAATTTTCATTTAATACTAATTCGCACACAAGAAAAATGATTACACAAAAGAAATGTTCAACAGTTCCAATCATGGCACTGTTCAAAGCATCCTTAAAACCGTCGGGGGGAAGTTATACGTATTTATTGTGCCCCAGATCCGTACGCACTACAAAATATTCTATTGAAATCGCGATCTTTTGATTAAGGAACCAAGACTCAGACGAGTGGTAACCATGCCCTCTTGTGTACTCTATATGCTTAACTCACTTTTAAGCTCTTTTATATGAGCTCTATTTTATTACAAGAAGAGCGTAAAGCCGGCGTCCGGGTCATGGATCGAGTCCTGTTGGGGCGTGGTTGCTCTTCATCTGTTCTATCTGTGAGATGTGTGAATGTGCCTCCCTGTAAAAAGGGGTTGTGAAAGCGAATGTTATGCGTGAGTAGCTAAGACGTACTCTTGGCCTTAGTTGGAGCTACTAAAACAAGAGACGCTCCCTTGGCTTAAAATCAGCGAACTTGTCCATTGCAAGTGCCATTAGAAACAACAACAAGAGCGAAAAAATGTTTTAATTTACAGTACCAAGATATTTGTCATCGATATATTGTTTTATACATTATCCGGGGATTTTTCCCTTTTTTTACATGTCTAATCATGTTATCATCATTCATAAAATATTGTTTTTAAATTATCTATGTTATATTGAAAACAGCCAAAAATTTTAGAATTTTACAGGAAAAAGTGAGTATCCTGCAATAATAATTTTGAAAAATTCTTAAATATGGAATTAGGTGAACATTTCAAACCTACATGCATTTTTTTTGACATTTGACAAAGCATTTGTATTACCAATTGTTTTATGAAATTTTCTTATTTTACCCCTGTGTATATGTGTTACGGTTGGTGTGAATATTCTACGATTATTAATATTGACCGGTCATTATTAACATTACTTCTTTTGGTGACAAATATCGCAAATTATTCACTTTAATCGGTCATTATTATTAATTCCCAATGAAGTTTGGTCAATATGATTAAATTGTTTATATAGAATTGGGACATGAATGGGCCTCTTTCTATATATTTTTTAAACTTGCTATAAAGTTTTTCTAAGATATTTTTTATTTAACTACTTTTTTCTTTTTTTCACAATGAATTTGTCACGTCCTTTTTTGGGGAGGATAAGGCATTGAAAAATCCAAATATCTAACTGTTGAAGGGGAAAATTATATTTTGAAGCATTTAATGAAACGGATAGATTTAATAGCGGATATAATAAATTATAATTTTTTTTTTTTGGAAGGGATCAATCAATGTTCCCTCTAATTTCTTTCGGGGGTAACACGGTACCTGGATTTTAGATGTCCGCAGTGCAGAGGCGCTGAAATTCCATAGAGATTTCGGTGGGGGGGAGGAGTCTGGTTCCCCTATATACACCCCCTTGGATGGATTTAAACACACACAAATGGGCAAAGATCTGTTATTTTTTATATATAAGTACTCCTTGTATATAGTTTTTTGGGTCAAATATATATATATATATATATATATATATATATATATATATTTAAAAAAAAAACAGCTAACAATTGACATTGACATTGGTTATTATTAATAGTAAATTGCTAATGTGATAAAATCTCATAAATTATTCACTTTTACCGGTTATTTAATTATTATTAATAATGACAGATTAGTATTAATAATAACCGATAATTCACATTAGCCGTAACATATATACGATAAACTGTAAGAATATTACTAAGCTGCAATGCATCATTCCAGTTATTCACAATTTATTCAAAAACTTTTAATCTTGACAGTTTCTTTTATTTTCGAAACGACCTTAGTTTTAACCTGCCATGCTATTTAATTTTAGTTTATAATAACTCTATTCCAATGAAAATAAGCTATGATTTATATTGTAATCAATAATGCTAATAATACACAATTTCCATGTAAAATTTTTGAGAATTAAAAACATAATTGTTGATATTTCTCAATTTTTTACGATATATATCCTAAAAAAACAAGTTTATTTAGTACAAGTATCTTTTTTTACTTTCATAACACCTATTGTTTATTATTGCTTCTGTCTCAAAAGACACCTACGTAAAAGGTTATAAACAAAATGAAATATATCGAAAGTCAAGTACCTTATTTTTATTTATTTTACAATTAACTTGCTTTCTATAACCACTGACTGCGCTAATTAAAAACTGAGCACTTACAAAGCTTGAGAAGAATGAAAGAATAAAGAACTATTTATTAAAAACATTCGAAACCTGCTGAGACATTAAAATTGTGGTTTACGTTTTTTTTTTTCTCTCTCTATCTCTCTTTATGTAGAAATTTGTTTGAATAGAAAGAATGCGATGAATGAGAACTTTTTCAAAGATTATATTACACTCCTTTTCTACAGGAATATCAGAGAGAGAGAGTAGAAAATATTACCCCCTTTTATTATTAAAAGGGAAATTTTTGGAATTATTTGCGTAGTCTTCTAGCATTTAAAAAAGGAACTTAATCTCTTTTCATCACTAGGATAATTAGAAGATCGGATGGTCAGGAAAAAAACTGCAAAAGTAAAAGGGGGCATTCGCAAAATGAGAACAATTAATTTTCGGATTCTAAAAGATGTCCAAAAACTAATGCAAAATTTGAATTTGAACTATCTATTAAAACAGTAAAGTTTTGGCAACCCTATTAAAACATATTTTTCGTCTGGTAGTTTAGGGTTAGTGAAAATGGAGCATTACATGATAGAACAATATGTTTCCATTGTTGAAAAATATTTCGAAAATAATTAATGTCTGCTTCCGCCGTTCGAAAATTTCAGAATTGGCCCCCTAGATCGTTTGATTTATCACCACTGGATTTTTTGGAGTTATTTGAAATCCAAGGTATATGCCAACAATTCCACAATAAGACGTGAATCGAAGCAGGAAATTTAACTCTTCATTAATGAAATACAGCCATATTAATGCAAAATGGCCATGAAGATTTCGATAAAAGAGTGCGTATATGCCAGCAAAGTCATGAAGGCTAATTTCCCTACGTGTTATTCCATACTTTACCCTTTCCTGTTTGCTTTACGAATCATTAAAAATATAACAATTCAAAGGGAGAAAAACTGAGTTTTTTTTTTTTTATTTAATTCAAATTTTGAGTTAACACGATGTTTTATCGTGTATCAAACCATTTTTACTAATCTTAAATTACTAACTGTCAAATTTTTTAAATACGTTTGCCAATACTTAACTGCACGAGTGACGGCAAATTTAATTCTTGCGTAAATTTTGTGACATTCTTTAGACGATAATTTCTTTGTTACTAAATTTGTGGAGATACATTTAGATATAAGAATTGGTGATTAATGAATAAACATGATCACACATACTTGTTATTCAAAGGACACATTAGCAAACTATATGAAAAAAAATTCTGAAATATTTCGTTTGAAAAATTTTTTTGAGTTTTTTAATGCAATAAATTTCGAAACCTATTTTAAAATGTAAAATCTAAAATATAAAAAAAAGAGTCATTTTAACCCTAAAATATCTTTGCCGCGACTTTGAGATAAATAATGATATGCTAAATGAATAAAGAATATCAACATGCGTAGAAACGATGCCTTCTTTTCTTCCACAAAGTGTTCTCTCACTCAATAAACCTCCTCTTTAATTTTCTCTATTTCTATACTTTAACGAAAAATATTGTTTTGTTTCTTTGTTTGAAAAACACCGCAAAAACCAATTCCTTTACTCCTTTGGGTAGGAAAAGTTGATTTAACAGAGTAGATGGAAAATCCATCGGTACGGAGATAGAGAAACAGCATAAATACATTTATGGTAATTTTATTTAAGTCTTGTTGAACATTCACTCAAGTCTCACATGTGATAAACATAAAAGAAAGTGTCAAGATAATGAAATGGGTTTTCTATTTTCTTAAAGGGATACAACGTTGTACTAAATATGGAATATTTTCCGTGAGCAATTTTTTTTAATAAAACATTTATTTGTATAACATAAAAGATATCAGATAGAATTTTTTTATTTCTTTTTGCCTTCAAAATCGTTTAATATTTTCGTTATAATATTGGCTCTTTGTATTAAAAGAAGCTCATGCATAAGATCAGTTTTTCAGAGGGAAATATTAACAATATGGTTATAATGTCATTTATGTTGTTTTGAAGTAATGTTAAAGAGGAAATTCTTTTAGCGTTACTTTCTTATTTTGATTAGTAAATACATTTCACTACATATACAGGGTGTCCCATAAATATTGGGACAAACTTTAAGGGGAGGTAGGGGACATCACAAGGATACAGATTTGCATAGCAACCTGTGGTCCGAAACGCCTTCATTCAGCGCTAGGTGGCGTTGTTCAGAGTTGCATATAAGGAACCAGGCATGCAATCCCTCAGTCATTTGAGCTGCGATCGCCCACAGATGGGGTGCCATGGGGATTCTCGCCAGCCCATAAATGCGCATTGTGTTAGTTGAACATTCCATCTCGCGTTAAGTACCCTTCATCCATCATTTAAACGTAGGATGGGAAATTCACATCTTGGCAACATTGATACCACCGGGCAAAACGTTCACGAGGTGGGTAATCTGCGGGGAGCAGAAGCTGTACGTTTTGCAGATGGCATGGGTGTAAGCCTTCACGTTGCAAAACCTGATGAACAGTATTCCGAGATCCTCCAATGCCAGTAGCAACGACTCGTACGCTGGCACTCGGATTCCTTCTAACAGTATCCAACAAATGTTCTTCCATCCTGGGAGTTCCCTCACTATTTATATTACCTCGTAACGACCCACATTCACACAAATTACTGAACATCGGGCTGTCCGGTGCATCTCTCTGTGGCTACCTTTCCCTAAACAATCTTCCAGCCGCTCTCTCTCTCTCTCCATAAATCAGGTGCATATCTGCCAACTCCTTGTTCGTAAAACGTTTCATACGCCTCTGCGGGCGATCGCAGCTCAAATGACTGAGGGATTGCATGCCTGCTTCCTTATATGCTACTGTGAAAAACGCCATTTAGCGCTGAATGAAGGCATTTCGGACCACGGGTTGCTATGCAAATCTGAATCCTTGTGATGTCCCCTACCTCTCCTTAAAGTTTGTCCCAATATTTATGGGACACCCTGTATATTTATCAATTTGATTATTTTACACAAAAATATGAATTAATACATTTATTTGAAAAGACAGATTGTGGAATACTAAATATTCACAACGGAAGCCAACTGATATGATTCCGGAATCCAGAAAATAGCAATCCATCGTTATCAAATATTTAATTGATGATATATGGAGAATATGTAGGAACTATTTGTTAATGTGTTGCTCTATTTCATTTCATGGTTCATGAGCAAAACAATAGAAATTAACTTCGAAACCTGTTTTTTAAATATAATAACAAAATTCACCCTATCATAAATCATGAATTAATTTCTTTCATTTAGTCTTAAAAAGAAAATTGTCTATAGCTTTTCATAACATATTATTTGAGATTTAAATAGAAATACTCGCTAAATTGCTATAATAGTATTTATAATTGAATGCCAACTAATTAAAAGGAAAGTATTTAACAAAAATGTTTAGTATTTGATTTCATGAAACATGAAAGCTTCATTAATCTAAATTTAAATGTATTAAATACATTCAAGTTTTTAGCCAGAAACTCATCTTAGAAATCGTGTTAGAGAAGCGTTTTACAAGAAATACTTAGAAATCATTGGAAAAATTATAAAAATATTTTTGAATCAAAATTCTTCTTAAACAAAGCGTATTTCTTAAACATGTCTAGAATTATTCAGTAAGTTAACGAAGATTCGGAACTGAGATAAAATGGTAGTGGATATATTAAATCCTTTTTACTGAAGGATATTGTATGATAATTATTTCCCAAACAAAATATTATTCATTTTTGAGTAATGATTGCTTTTAATAACATTTGTATAATATTTCGTATAATAGAAAAATGGAGGTGCAGGATTAAAAAAATAAAAGTAAAAGATTTCGAGGGTTTTTTTTTTTTTTTTTTTTTTTTTTTTTTTGTAGAAATAATTGGTTTATTTGAAAAGAGTGCGCTTAAAATTGTTTCATGGTCAATAAAGCCATAATTTTGGTTAAAATTATATAAATTTGTTAATTATAATAATTTATGAATTACAACCTTAATCTTAAAGGAAATAAACGAAGCCTGCCAAAACATTTAGGGTAATATTCACCATCACAACACCAATAAGATGGAAGTCTGGTTGAATGATTTTAACCCTAAGCAACAAATATACAGCCTATCCCGAAAGAGAAATGTTCCTGAATCGGAGTGGTGGTAATTCAACCTCGTGCAATTTCTTTACAAGTGAAGGATGCAAGAACTAATCATGCAAAAATATTTCCATCTTGCTAATAAGAAAGCATCACAAAGGGAATTTATAAGTTTTATGAAATATTCATTTTTACCTTCAATTTACTCACAACGAGAAAAATAAATTCTATATACTGGATGTCAAAAAAAAAAAAAAAAAAAAAAAAAAAAAAAAAGACTGATGGATTTTGAAAATAAATTTCAAAACGATGGAATTCGATATAAATGTATCGTTTACAGCTTTAAGCTTGAGAAATAAGGGAATATTATCTCACCAAATTGAAATTTAGTTAGCATTGCTTCTGAAAGGGGACGCTGAAGTCGATCTGTAACAAGCGAATAAATAGTAATAACAAAGTACTTGAAATCACCATTCTGTAACTCAATTTTGCCTCAAACTGCGCCATGTTGTTGCTGCAAATGGGAGTAACATTGGGATTATAGTTGTTAATTTTTTGAAACAGACCATGCAACATTTTCATTAGTGTTTTTATTTTTCCTACTTTGCAGCTTCACCTATCGGTGGCAATTTGGTGGGATAAAATGCCTTGATTACTTAACGTAAGCCATTTGGTTCTCATTTAGTTATTGTCATCATTATCAAGGAAAAATAATTATTCATTTCGTATGCCATATATATATATATATATATATATATATATATATATATATATATATATATATATATATATATATATATATATATATATATATATATATATATATATATATATATATATATATATATATATATATATATATATAATTTTTATTGGACACGATTTGGATATTTTTATTTCTAAAATTTCTGGAAAATACCATTGGCTTCCGGAAGGTTTTGGGGAGTGGAAAGTGAGAATTTTAGAGGAAATTAAGACAAAAATTAATGTAGATATTGGCAGAGCTAAAGAACGAGGGATTTACTTTAGTAAAACATAAAAAAAAGAAAAAAAAGTAAGAGAGAAATTTGTTATTATAATAAAGGCTAATTCAGCAACTAATTTCTGTTTAATGTGTAAATATTATTATAGAGAACTATCAATAAATGAATATAACTCTAATGCAACTCTAAAGAATACCGGGGAAAAGGAATTACTTAAAAGAATGCTAGTTTTCGTGAAAAAAACTAAAATTTATATTTACTCTTTAAACTATCCTTATTTGTTACCAACAGTAAAATTTCTTAAAAATACCCTTAAAATTTTATTTTTGACTTGTAGCACTGGCAGTTATAATTACTATACGAGAAAATCTTTATTTAAATATTTGAAAAGCATCTTTAATAAAATTAATAATGAGGATTATTTTATAATTAAGAGTAACAAAGAAGTTTTGGATCTTCTAAAATATAAAAATATTAATAAACTTAATATTTATGATTTTGAAAATTTATATATTTATCTGCCTCAGGAAAAATTAATAAATGTCTGTACTTTTATACATGACGAATAATTAAATGAAGATATTGTTACAAAAAATAATTGGCTAGAATTATGTAAATTTAATATTACCGATAATTGCGTTTTCAACGGAATTAATTTTACAAACAAGTAAAGGGTATTCCAGTGGGAACAGATGTCTGAAATACATTAGCCAATATTTTCCTACATTACAATGAGAAAAAAAAATAGACACAATTTAAAAAACGGTTGGAGACAGATTGAGATTTACTTTTGTTGAACTTACATAATACCAATATTGTTAATAATTGTTATCCAAAAGATTTAGTTCTAACCGTAACAAACAAAATTAAACTTGAAGCTACTTATATGGATTTAAAAATCGAAATTTCTAATGGTAAAATATTAGTTGGTATCTACAATAATAGGGATGAATTAAACTTTAGAATAATTAAGCTTAGCACTTACAATTCTAATAGAAACTCTAAAATTGTCAAAAATTTAATTTTCTCACAATTTAATAGGATTAAAAGAGTTTGCAATAACAAAATTTCTTATTTTGAAGCAACACACAATCTCCTTAAAAACTTAACTGCTAATGATTTTCCCAGAAACTATTTCAATATAGAAGTTTTAATAAAAGTCGGCTTTTCTTCTTACTAATCTTTCCGCACAACTAAAAATAGACTTTCGGTTTCATGTTAACTAACTCAATAGATGACGCTAAGACCCTGATTTTTTAAATTTTAATTGCTAAAAATACCTGAAGAATGGTAAGAAGATTCAGATTAGTTTTTCGGGCAATTTCATCTTTTAAAAATTATATATATATTTATTTTTTGGAGCAATGAACTAATCCTTGTAATAAATGAATAGTTATACATCGAATTCTATTCCGAGTGCAATATGCTAACTTTAATTTCTTGGCAATAAAACGAAGAAACTCACACACCAAGAAATATTTTTTTTAAGATAAATATTAATAAAAAACATTTTCAGATTTCTTTATGAAAAGGACGTGAGATGACAATTGAAGTGACGTTACCAAAAAATTTATATTATTTTTCTATTTATTAATATTTATTTAGATGTAATATAAATTAGAAACGAGAAATATATTTAAAAAATAATTTAAATAATAATTGCTATTCTGATTTTTATGCGTGATTTTTATATTTTTTCCAAAGATCAATGAGAGCTGCTGATTTATTAAAATCGATTGATGAAAGTCAAAAGTAATAACTTAAAAAGCGTTGGTGATGTTAATGTCTTAGTTTTCACTGCGACCGATGATTACTTTAAACAGGTTATAATTTTTAATTAATAAAAACTCAACTGATATTCTATTTTTAGAGAACTAAAAATAGTTAAAATTTTTATCGTTATTTCTCCGAAATTCTTAATATAATTTAGAACCATAGAACATATATAAGCTAAATTACAGGACATTAGTTTTTTCTTACTGCATGCAAAGTAATGTTTGTGGCTCACATGTTGTCAAAACATTAAAAAAATAATTAATCTACCAAAGAATTCCTGAAAATTAGTTCCATTAAAAATAAATAGTTTATTTTCATTATTTGTAAGGCTTTTAACTATTTTTGAAGCTCGTTTTAATAAATAGCCAAAGGAAAATGTAATTTAACATGCATTTTAAACACCTTATATTACAATATATAAGAAATGACAATATATCAGAAAATATATTTTACATTCCTTCTATCAAGATATTTATCGAAAATACTGATTAATCTCAATGAGCAAAAGTGAAAGACCTACAAAGCTTAATGTACCGACAATTTATTATGAACCAATTTCTATCTAAGCATTGCTAATCGAAGCATGCGTTTTAACTACGCCAGATATTTATATTCTTACTCATAAAAAATAATCACTATATATCTATTTCAATTGATAAGTCAATACAGAAATGAAACATTTCTCCTGGGAATTGTGATAAATGTTCAGACTTCAAGACTGGTTGACCAACTCCTTTAGTAATCATCAAACACTGTTGAGACTTAGGAGCTGTCAAGTTTTGACATTGCTACTAGATTTCAGGGGAATGTCTATTTTTATATAAATTATGCTGCATAGCTTGAGAGTGAATGCTTTCAAAGAGGAGTATTTTCATTCACTTTTTTTTTTCTTTTGAAAAAAAATATTTAAAAAAATGTTCTTTTTAATCATTATCTTTTTAGATATTTGGAATACAGCCCATCCATTAAATAAACATTAATGATTATGAAAGACAGAATAATTTATTTGTTATTTGACTAGCACTACAGATAAAATTCATAAAAAGGCCTATAAAAGACTTCGCAAAAAAAATTATTTAAAAAAATATAACAGGAAATTTGAAAAGTAAATTAAAAATTTAATAATATCTACACATTTTGGGATGTAAAAGTTCATATTGAAGCGTTTTTTTTTTTTTTTTTTTTTTTTTTCTATAAATCTTATTACTTTTTCTCAGTACCATTATGCAAGGAAATGAAACTTCATTTAATAATTTAGAATCTTAGAAAATATGTGTATTCAATCTGGAAATATATATATCCTATCTGTTTGTTTCTTTTGTTGAAATGAATCATTGTTTTTTCAATTATTTGTCAATTTGATTAAACATTCTTTTCATATATTACAATGATAGAAGATAAGACCAATAAAAACCGATTTAAAATTAGTTTAGTTTCATAAAATCAAACAAAGGCATGATTCACATTACTGCCTAAAAACACTGCATTAAAAGATTTAATTAAATTATTTGGAAACTGCATAATTGCACGCACAAAAGTATCTTTAAATGTACAGAATCTTTTTATCTGTTTATGCAAATCTTGTTAGGTATAGCTTTTTGATGTACATCAATGTTTATAATTTTTTTCATTGACTTGACTTTGTTGAAAAAAAAGGAAAAAAAAAAATATGTTGTAATTATTTTATGAAGAAAATCGAAATACACGTAATATTTAAATCATGGCCAGAACAATTATCACTCTACATTGATTTTCAAGGAATAATTGATGGACTTAATTTCCGAATAAAACGAGATCCTACAATAATTCGTTATTCTTCTTTAATTTCTTTCAGCTTATTATATATATATATATATATATATATATATATACAAAACTATTAAGAATAAAACAATTTTTAATAAAAAAAGATCTATCGCTTAATTTTTCTTGAAATATAATGATTCTCTTAAATCCAAATATACTGGTATTTGAAAATATTGAAACACTATGTATAAAACGCGAAATGAAGATAATAACATT
Source organism: Argiope bruennichi (assembly GCF_947563725.1). NCBI lineage: Eukaryota > Metazoa > Arthropoda > Arachnida > Araneae > Araneidae > Argiope > Argiope bruennichi. The sequence goes on from NC_079158.1 coordinate 85,907,320, forward strand.
AAAAATTCTAATAAATATTTACTTTAAAAAACGCTATGTAACTCAAAGTATTTATTGAGTTGCCTATGAATCAACTAATATGGTTTTTAAATGATTCAATCATTTTTAATAAATATGACACATGATTTAAGCAATTTCTATGGTCGCAGAAAATAATAACATAAAAATATCAATGTAACGTGCCAAATATCTGAAATATTCACCATTAATCTAATAATCTAGAATATCAGTCCAATTTAATGAAATAATTTAAATGATAAAAAAAATTGTTATTATTTTGTATCGGTTTGTTAAACAATTCTATAAAAAATCTGTAAATGCGATAGTTATATATTTTTTTCATCGATGTTGTGTATTATAAGGAGCATTTTGAAAATCATGATTTATTTTTAATCAAAAAATATAAACATACACCAATCAATTCGAAGTGAAACTAATTTATTAAAAATAAGACATAAAAATTCTATTTGACTTCGAACAAAGTATTTCGTAATCTTTTTTCATCTAGCATGTTTTTTAAAGGCTACAGTTATTGCTACCAAATATTCCAGAACATATTAATGAGAATTGTTATTCGAATCAGGATACTTTCCTTTTGGTACTTGCACTTGGAAGAATCGAAAAATAACTTTTTTCCCCAAAGAAAACTATTTCAGCACCATTCAATGAAATAAATAAAGACTCAAGACATGATAAAAACAAATAATTCTAATTACCAACATTTTTTCGTAGTTAGTAGTTTGAAGTGAAAAATCATGTTTACTCTTAACGCTCTAATTAGATTATTTTTCTTAATTCCGAAACATGAAGTCTCAAAGGCAATTTTAGAGACAAATGGTATGGTTTGCGATATACGCATTCAGAAAAAGGCTCAGTATTTTTCGAATAGATAAAATATCGTTTTACAAAATATTCCTTACTGTAAAATTTCGTGAATTTCATAAATTCTATAATTTTTAATATCAGTTCTAAAAGTTAAACCAAAAGTATTTTTAACCCTAAATTCCTTTTTTTTTTCTTTTCTTTGCCCGAAAAGCAACCAAAAAGAATACGTTATTTTAAGAAGATTTTTTTTTGAAGTGATTAAGTATTAAATGTAAAATCCTTCTCTTTTAATCATCTTATATGTAGTAAAATAAGGTTTTGCAATTTTGTTTTGATTTCATTGTTTTAATAGACTAGTTCTAAAAACTTACAAATCAAACATCTGTAAACAAACCGATCAAGTATATATGATTTTTTTAAAATTCAAAGTAAAGAAAGTTGATACAAAAATGTCATATAAAAGTTTAGCAAGTACCATTTTTTTAAATTCGAAATTTGTTTTGGATATTATGCAAATGATATACTAGTTGTATATGTTCCTGCTTGAGATCTGCATAGTATGTCTGGAATAGTTTTTCCAAATTCCTATATTATATAGTTTATTTCCCCAATTGTGCATCTAGCTGATTTAAATGATGTTATGAATGTCTAAGAAAATAAAATTAAATAGAAAGAAAAATATTTTTTTTAATTCTTCGTAAATCATATGAGTTCAGTACGATTCAAATATACTTCAAGTATGGGCACATAGCATATATTTTTATCAAAATATGATTCAAACTAAATTTCTTTGATAGTTTAAATTTCATAATTTTTATAACAACTAACCTATCAAAATGTTTTCTGTGATGCTAATTTTGAAAACTAATTTTTAAAGTGCACAATTTGACAAAATACCAACAGATTACAGTGTAAAATATAATAACCTTCCGAATTAATAAATCAATGAGTATGAAAGCATATCATGGGAACATTGATTTGTTTTAAATACTTCTCTATTCATATCTTTCTCTCTAAATTAACAGAAACTCTCATTAACTAAATGTTCTTACAGTTACGACCTTCTTAAATCGCTTATTAATTACAAATGAGAAAATGCATTTGTAAAGGATTATTTTTGTAACTAAGACAATACATCAGCAATAATATGATTCAGTATTTTTTATTAAGCTACTGTTTCTTTAAACTCTCTTTTATATATACAGCTTAGCAAGAAATGTTATCCACTTCAGAGGGCTCTAAAATGCGTTCTATTGATCCAAATGAGATAACATTTGAACTACAGATTATTGAGATGATGTTCTTGTAATTTATTAAATAATAAAAATACTAATACAAAAATTGACCATCACATAAAACCATTAAATAGGGTTTATAATTATTAAATTAAGTAAAATTAAAATTGTTCAATATGTCCTGCTTTATTTTAAACAATATGCACTAATCGGATAACCATATTTTCTATATATAACCGAAGTGAGTCTACCAGAATATTAAGAATATGTTGTCCTTCACAATTGGTAGAGATGGTGGCCTCTGACGGTAGATATTGTCCTTCAAATAACACCACAGGCGAAATTTGCAAGGGGTGATGTCTGGAGAGCGAGGATGCCATGCTATTGGAAAATGACGGCTGATAAATCGTGCTTCTGTGAAATGCTGTATTAGCAATTGCTTTACACGACGATCAATATGAGGTGGTGCACCACCTCATATTGAAATGCATGACATGGTGAGGCATGAAAATGATGAATGCATGAAATGATGTCTGAAGGCATTATTTTATTGGTTCTGGTAGAAACATTTTATCAGTAGAGTTTTTTCTCGCAGGGTAGGTATGACGAACAGAGAAGAATTCAATGTTCGTGCAGAATGCGCCTTCTTTTTATCCAAAGAAAATTGGTAGTAAACATGCGCAGTAATGCAAACAAAGTTTCGCATTTCCAATGTATGCAAATAAATGCCATTTTCATTACAGCGCCATCTATGGGTAAAATTTTGTTCTATTTTTATATTAGTAATTGTAAAATGCAATCATTTTCTGAATAAGAGTCGTACAAATTTCATCGTATTTGGTCCAATAGAACGCATTATAGAGTCCTCTGAAGTGGGCAACTTATTTCTTGCTAACCCTATATATAATTTAAAATATATACAAAATATTTTTTTTACTTTAATATGAATTTGAGTTTTTTTTTTTTTTTTTTTTTTTCAGTCAACAGAGAATTGTTGCTAATATGATTTAACAACTGCAGATTTTTAAAGTTCATCATTAGAACTTGACATTTTATAATTATTCATTTCAATTTTTTTTTTAATTTTCCTTTATTGCTGTCAACTACGCATGTATTTATTAGTCTTAAGAAATCTCTTGAATTTATGAAAATTTCAATTACATTTTAATGAAATATACTCTTGATGTAATAATTATAACTTATCGACATAATTTTTATTAGAAAATAATGAACTGCTGTATTTTTTAATTATCTCTAAACAAGCATAATTTATGCCAGAGTATCTATTTTGCAATACAAACTAGAGCTGAAACATTTTTAAAGGAATACACTCTAAAATAATCTAAATTTTAAATCTATATTCATGATTCTATATTAAATTATTTATTCTCTAAGGAAGTTTCAATCCAATTAAAATTCCGTTAACACCTAAAATGCAGTCAACGATGATTTTATCTTCGTCAATTTCCTGCGGATTCTTTTCATCAACACGTTCATATTATCTCTTTAATAAATTCAGCAGATACGTTTAATAAAATATTTCCTGTCCATACATTATTATTTAAATAAACGATTTCATTGCTTTACCTTGAATGAATCACATATAACTTCCTAACTCTTTCAAAGTCACCTGTTGCTCTGAACATTATAACAAGCAGTTATTTAATATGCATAGAAACTCATCACTATTCAAGCATTGGAACTCATCTTTTATGCATAAACTCTTTGAGAACTCTCAATAATTGAAAATTGTTAGTCCACCATCCTCAGAAATGTTGTTATTTTTCGATATTAAAAGTGTTAATCAAATTAAATAGATTGGACTTCTTAAAAGAATATTACCTTCTTTGCTGTTAGATATCGAATGCATTGTTCCCAAGAATTTTGTTGAAAACGAAATTTCAAAAAGTCCAGAATATATTTCAATCTATACTGTTAAATAGGTGGCAATGTATTTCAATTATTTTTAAAACAGGATTTGTTTTAAAAAATAAAAATTTCCTTTCTACGAATTAAAATCGAGGGTTTTTTTTCTCAGCAATTTTCTTGTCATTCTAAAGTTTATTTATTTAGTTTGCTTGCGCAAATTTTAAGCGCAAATTTAGTTTGCTAGCGCAATTAACAGTAAAGGTATATAAAAGGTATATTTTATGCACAAATTAAATCATATTCTAATTCAATACTAACTTTTATTTGAAATGCCCAAATTACAAATAAAATTTTAAAAAAATATATATATAATCAGTTTGTTGATTTGATAAGTTTCGACGATTATTTCACAAGACAAATTTCTTTAAGATTTCCATCTTCTTTTTCAGTTTTTGATACGGGCTTATTTCATTTCACGAGTTTTACGAGTTCATAAAAGTCAAGCGAAACATTTTCATTATGATTTTGAAAAAGTGTTTGAAGATATAAAAAAATAATTAAAATCTTTCTCAAAGATATTTTTAAATCTCTAATATTATTCTCCGTATAGTAAAATAACTCATTTTTAAATTTTTATTTATAATATTTAAGATACATGAATTAATCTGACCTTTGTTTTTTACATTTAATATTATGAATTTGAATAGTCATCGTTTAATTTTTAATGGTTTTCCGATCAATAAAAATTAATTCAAAAATTATATCTGATTTTAAGCATTTCCAAATGAAATGGTTTTATCCTCAATTCAGAACGAATTATATGTGTAATTTTTTTAGGTTTAAATGCGAATGGCTCAATATTTAATTTAGAATATGAACTATCTGAACTACTTATATAATAAAGAGTAATAAAATTATTATTTAATAAATTATTCCCTCAATTTTTCTGATAAAAATTGTTTAATTGTTTAATAGTCCTTCCCTGTTCAGAACAAGTAAAACTATAACATTTAGATTTTAATTATTTAACCTGCCGTTAATTTTTGACTCGTTGAAGTGGGTTTAATACTTTTTAGTTATTTTCGCTGTAAAAATTAATCGATCCAAGTGTGGAGTGTTTTTTAAAAGCGTCATCTTTTAAATTTGCATAGATAATTGTAAAAAAAAAAGAAACCGAGGATGAGTAGCGTCTTTGTATTTCTTATAAAAGGAAATCTCTTTTTTTCCCGCTAAAAATTGAACACAAAAAAAAACTACAAAAACAAATCGAAAAAAGCTCTTAAGAGTGAAAATGCATGACAGTTTGCACTGATGTAAGTCATTCTTAAAAGCCGTGTTACGTCTTTTCAAGTGGAGATCTTTTTTTCATTATCTAAACTACTTATGGCATTTTTTTTAAAATTGAAACTAAAAAGGTTTTTGATCATCCAAGTGAATTCCTGTAATTTTCTTTCAAACACGCAGCGAAATAAGGGAAGAGAGGAAAAAGCCGATGCATTTTTTTTCCCTCAGTCTGAATTTTTCTTGAATTGTTTGTCTTTCTTTGGTGTCGCTAAGATGGCATATCCTTTTCTTTTTATGGTAACTAATTGATCTCTTCGTGAAGAGTTTGGTTTCCCTGCTTAGTTAGAAGAACCTTTGACAGGGAACCGAAGGTTAATGAAATAATAGCGTTACTTTTTTTTTATATCATCCTCCATTTATTAGTGTAAAATGAATGAAAAAGTTACAAATCTTTTTAAAATAGAACACGTATATAACATTTAAAAATTCCTGAGAGGTATATATATATATATATATATATATATATATATATATATATATATATAATTAAATAATAAATGAATAATTATGATAATATATTTTCAACTATGCATTTGATTTATCTTGGCAAAAAATGGATACTGCTCCCTAAGTACAAATTTCATCTATTGAGCATATGTTACTTTACATTTGCAGTGGTAAAATGAAATAATAAATAAGCAATGTTTAATATACAAGAAAATATATTTTTTTAGAGATTTTAACTTCTTAAATACTATGCTGGGAATTGGAATATAATGAGAAGTTCAGAAGGGATACAAAATTAGCCATTCTTGCAACACGAAGTAAGAGCTCACACAATCATGGGCTTAAGATATAAAAAAATACTTATTCTAAGATAATAAATCATTTAAGAATGTGATTTCGAACTCCAAACATGCAATTGTAAGATTTTTTTTATTCTGTGTTAAGCATTTAATTTATTTCTCAACCCGCATTGAACTTTTGTTACATAAATATTAATAATTTATATGAACTCGTGACATAGACTTATTCATATGTAAAAAGTACTGTACCAAATGATCACACAAAAATAGACAGTAAAAATCATGTAGGTAAATGTGATTTAGTATCAACTCAGCTAATTAAATTGACATTTTTTTTATTATTTTATTAATATTTATTGTCAATATATTAATTTCTAATACAATTGATATTTTCTAATTTTTAAGGACTTTAAATGTTGTCTTTTATGTTATTCATTTTTCCTATTTTTTTTTCTCGCATGTGTATAAAAATTAATTAGTTGCTATTTCAGATTTTCTACATAAATAAGTTTTTCCAGTTTTTACATAAAAAATACGAGGGAAGTATGTAACAGCAGAATATTATCATTTAATGAACGCAATTATTTAACTATTTTATAAATTATAAACTAATCATGAATGGAACCGATTATTTATCCTATTGCAGTAAAATAAAGTTAACGATTTCAATCCGTTTCGCGGAATTCACTTATGATTTAATTTTGTGTAACGGAAATTCCATTATTCAAATCTATATTTTTACATTTTATCATATCTATTATGATATGATTGCATAGTAGAACCAATATTGTCTCATAATTTAATTTAACACTTAAATATATGTTTACTAATATATATCTATGCGTATGGGAATTAATGCTTTGCTTTTCCTGGAAAGGAAAATAAAATAAGTTTTGAATCACCATATCACTTCATATTATGGCAGATTATTGAAAAAAAAACTGATTAAAATTAAATTACTTATTTTAATTTAGGATAAAATGTTAAAACAGAGAACACAATTTATAAAGGAAAATAATCTTTTATAAAGTTTAGAAGAAACTACCATTCAGTGAAACGAAATTACATATCTTAGTAAAAAAATTCAACATATTAGAGGAACTAATATCCCCTTCTATATTCTAGGTACCAATATTTTTAAATTTCTTTTATGTCTTTTAGTGTTTGAGTTAAGTATTCAGCTTATTTTTTAATAACTTTTCCATCAAGAAATTTGAACATCTAGCATATATATGTTACGGCCAAATCCCAAAGTTCGGCCAGTTCGCCAAAGTCCGAAGTACTTCCAATTAATATTTTATATTCTACTTTGGCTGGCCATTTCGCGAAGTGGCCGGGAATCCTTGGCCAAAGCCCGATATGATAATCCATACATATAAATAAAGCCCAATCTGTGTGTGTGTGTGTATTGGCGCTTTACAGTCCAAATTGTTTGACATATAGTTATCAAATTTGGCATATATATATCTTGGAGATCGGAAATGTTGACCTTGAAGCTATTTTTTAAATTTTTAGTTAGAATTTTAATGAATTAAAAATAAAGTGTAATTTCGGCGTTTCGTCGATATAACTTCAGAAAATATTACAGCACGAAATAGATTTTTGCATCAAATTAAAGCTTAAAAAATTATCTTTTTAATGATACCAATGTTTTAATTTATAAATTATGCTTAGATTTTTAACGAATTTTTAAAGCAATATTTTAACCATATTTTTCAATAATATATTTCGCTCAAAATAAAAATAAAATTTAATCTTCAAGAGCACGATAAATAGAAAAAAAAAATAGCTTTTATCAACGTGTTGCCATTACATTGATAGAAGTTTAAATTAAAAGATAAATCAACTATTATTGCAAATTCAATAAAAAAATTGTAATTTTCGGCAGGTGTCTGTATAAAATGAAAAAAAAAGATGAAATAAGATATTTTCTGAAAAGTAAAAAGGGGAAAAGTTATCTATGAGCTTTTACTATAATTATATTACTAATTCAATAAAACAATTTCTTTTAAATCAAACATGGATTAATATAATTAGGATAATCATTCTAATCAACGACCATCAGCTAATTTGAGGCATACATTTGTTAACAAAATGGTCTAAAGGAACTGAATAATTATGTTTAATGTATCTTTAGTCAATAAATGCTCCGATGAATTAGGAATTTTAAATTTTTACATAGGTCCTCTGCTCTTTGAATCATATTTAACAAAATATTCTTGAGATAACAATATTTTAAATAAAAATTGTTGAACTCCAATCAACAAAATCATTCATTAAGACTGAATAATTTATTAAATTTGAATATCGCTCTTCTATAAAAACTGTCGATTTTAAACTACTTCACCGACTGCCTCAATGAAGATACGCTAATCTTCTCGACATCCAGGGTTTCTCGACAGTGATTGGCCTGTGATTATAAAAATGTTGATTGTTCTAAAATTGATACATAAAAACTTCATAAATAGGTTAGATTTATCGCAGAAGATAGGGACGTTTAGTTATTCATTTAAAAGTTGAAGTGTCAGGAGTATTTCGCAGAATAGGATTCCTTGGGACCAAAGGACTGTGCAAAATTTAAAATTCATATTTTTTTCATAAGTTCATTTATTGACTGAAATAAAATAAAATATTTTTATTTGCATCATTTAAGTCGTTTGAAAGTAAAAAAATAGTTTTACGATGTATCAGAGAAATTTTTGCTGAATAATTCTTGTAGATATTATATAAATTATTCTGCAGTGCACATGTAAATTCACTACCGAACGACTCTGATTTCAATTTTAATATTTAAAAAAAAGATATGGTTAGCTTCAGTATAAAAAGCTTTTATATTGATTGCAGTTCAACATTTCCACTTTAATTTAAAGTAGAAATTTTATGGATGCTAACAGAACATTAGAGAAAGTGATAAGTAGTATAATGAACAGAACTGTTTAAGGCCTACATAAAAGTATGACTAAGTCATATAGTACCAAAATATGAAGCTCAAAAATTTTTTGCAGAAAAAGCTACTAAGAGAACAAGTTACATTAATTGAAAATTTTAGAGATCATTAATACTGCGAACCGGCTGGTCGACAAATGCGACTAGAATTGAATAAATATAATGCCATTTATGTATAAAATATAAATAAGGACATGTTGTAGGTGAAATTCGGCAGATGGTGCCAACAAAGAAATGTCTTTAAATGAAATTAACAACAAAACCACTTTTCCTTATATTTGTTTTAATTAGCAAATATAAGGAAATTTGCATTTGCTATTTGCATTTGTAAAAAAAAAAAAAAAATCATATTTTTTGAAGCGATATTTCGGGAGACAATGTGATCTGGGATCTTTAACATTAGGTCCATGGAGCAGAAAAATAGTAAGGATCACCCTAAAAAGTAGTTGAAAATTGAGCACTCAATTTGCCTTTGTATTCATACACGATACACAACGCCTTTTCTCAAGATATAATTCATTCATTTTGAAGGCCGCAAATCTAATCTTCACGCTATCACATTGTTACAGCATATACGTTTACTGAATAATTTCTATTATGGCTTTAATATGAGAACAGAATAACACGATATCATTTTTTTATATATTATAAGCTTATTTTTAATTCAGAGGTGTCACTTATATTTGAACTCGTTTCTGAAACAATTGTACTTTAAAAAAAACAGTACACAGAAGTACTCATTTTTAAATACTTCATTTTTATTAATGTGTAAAATAATAATGTGCTCTTAATGATAACAATTTTTAATAGTGTGCTCTTGATTCCTTTCTTCCTACTTTGGCCGATCGTCCAAAGCAACTTCGCGAATTGGCCGGCCAAAGCCCGAAATCAAGAAAAGATCGGGCATTGGCCGGTAAGTTTACAGCAACGTTGGCCAATTCGCGAACAGGCTGATTTCGGACTTTGGCTTTAACATATATATAAAAAAATACCTTTTTATAACCTGTTACCAATGCCAATGTCTAATTATTGATCTAGAGCAGACTCATTGTACGAAAAAGCAATCCATACTTTGTATAATGTTTTATTGTATTCGAATTTTCAATGAGCGACTTAGAATATCCGAATATATGCTTGTTTCAGATCTCTGGGAAAATGTATATTACAATCTTAGAGAGTAATGAGATTTTCAAGGATCATTTAATTTGAAATTCAATAATAATGGGATTTTCAATGATAATTTAATTTCGACTCTGTAAATTTGACACTAGTAAGATTTCACTTTTAATAATTGCAAAAAAAAAAAAAAAAATGCTTTTATATGTTTGAAGGTATGTTCACATTGTTTATTTCAAACTTCTTAAAATATTAAATTTAATATTGATATATCAACAGTTTACACTATATGGAACTGAGGAATGTAGAATGAAAAGAAAAACTGCATTAAAGAACATCAACTTTGCGTTGAGAAAATTACCAATACTATTTTATTTCAAATTACTCATCATATCAAAACTTTTTATATTGTTAGAGGGGAAAGGGCTACACATATTCATTATTTCGGAAGAATAATTTTCAAATCATAATTTTAAAAATACTTATATATTAATGGAATAAAAAAAGGAAAAATAATTTTATCTGATCTAGCAAAAATTATATAACATTTTTTTTTTCTTTTTTTAAAACGAAGAAAATATAAATCTAAGGAAGAACAGCAAAATTTCACTCAGGACACATTTTTTTTTGCCATCTATTAGATTTTATTGAGCTTTTAGAAAGAAAAGAAATTAAATATTAACCTGAATATGCATGGACATTTTGTTGTCATCACATAATATGGGCTCGCCTCGGAAATTCATAATAAATTCATGACGCCAAATCAGAATTTCCTCGCTGCAATTGATCAATATAGAATTACAAATTACACCACCCATTAGAAAACACAATTATACGCCATAAATTGCATCAATTCAGCATCACAAATTACACATTCCATTATAATTCTTTTCCTCCTTTCTTTATTTTTATTCTGTTTAAATTTGAAAGAAAGTATATGGATATATATTTGGTTGCATATTTAGTTGTATGCGATAAACTGCAAAAACAAAAATAAAGTGTACAGATTCGCAAATTTTAAACATTTTCTTTATATGGAATGTAATATTGATATATTATTTTTCTAACACTCATTTTCTCTTATTGCCACCGCTCTAATGAAAACTTTCGTTGTCCAATCGTATTCTCCACTGCTTCTCTCTGTAATTCTTAATAAATATTTTTTCTGAGCAAATAAGAATTAATATTGTTTATTTCGAATTGCTTTTATTACATTATATTCTAAATTCTTTTTAAATGATTTTTTCCTATCTGAAACTTCAAATTTTGATTTTTTTTTTCAATGTCAACATTCTAAAATATAAAAGGAATGTGTTATTGTTTTTATTCTATTCATATATTTTAACTACAATTAAATTTCAACAGTTTGGCTAAAAATGTATTTTTAACTATTTCATTATAAATTGTGAATTTGTTTAAAATTTTGCAAAGAAAACTTCTAGAAATGTACTTTATGCAAACACGAAACGATTATTCTTATTCAATAAACCATTATTTTTATGCAACATAAAAGCAAATATATATTTGTTTTAATGATATTGCGTGAAAAGTAATGTATAGGACGAAACAATTAAATATATCATAATAAATAATAATAATATGACAGCTTTTATGTATATTTTTACTTCAATTTAAGTAAATGAAATGATAAAAAATATTTTTATTTACTCATTTATTGTTAATACTTTAATTATCCAAACTCAATTCTTTAAACTTTTGAATGCAGTACTGAAATTATTAACACTAACTCAAATAGGAGTGATATTCAGTTTGCAAATGCATATTTCCTGTACTACATAATTTATATTGAAGTATCTCGATAAAAAAAAACATGAAATATTAAATTAGATAAGCCATTATAAATTTCGTTATTCATAAATTTTCGAAATTCCTTTTTTAATAATGAAATCCAGAGAAATATTTTTCTAACATATCCTTAGACTTTCTAAGTAATTGAACATCAACAAAACATCCTTGAAACTTTTCCTTCTGTCTTACTTTTTTCAACAATCGTGCCCATATGAAGAGAGAAACCGAGAAAGAAATAAACCAAAACTTTTCTCATCAGACCGCGTTTTCAATACTCTTCACAAAAACTTCTCTCCTTATTTATTTCACGTCTTGACATTCCATGGACTCTAAATTGATTTTTGTTTAATACAGGCAATAACATAGTTGAGTTGTATAATAACAAATAAGATGGTATTAAATGACATTTATTTTATTTTGAATCGGAATTGCTCAGCGTAAATTTCTTTTGATGTGATAAACAGTACTTTAAAATACTTTATAAACATAGGAAATATTAAATGCATACCTTCAGATAGTTGATTACAATTTTGAATAAATTATCATTAATAATATTCTCATAGATTATTTTAAAGGTTTGTAAAATTTACGCAATGTAAGTGAATACTTGTATTTTTACAAGTATTTATGTGTAGTTACACAAGTATTTTTATAGTAAGTTTTATAGTTATTGTCGAATCAATCACAATATAAATTCTTAAATACGTCTAGTGGTATAGGTGAGATATAATAGGTGGAAATTTTGTAATAGCGTGACTGCTTTGAAATTCAGTCATAATTAAATGAAGTGCATTTACTTGTATTATTTTCTTGAATAATAAACCTGCAGTTTCAAATTTCAAATAATTTTAAAATTGGCTACCTTTCAATACTTTTTATAAATTATTTAAAATGGAAATAAATATTTTAATTTTAGAATTTCTTTCCCTTGTTTCCTGAAGTCGTAACCATCAATGTTTTTATCCAATTATATAGTTATCCAAGTTATTAATAACACCATTGTAATTTATTAATTCTAGACATTGATATCCATATGGAGAAAGATGAGAAGAAATCAATAATTTGCAAAAACTGAAATTAATATGTGAAAATAATATTTAAGATAACATAAATTCTCTTAAAGAGTTGATTTCATATTCAAATATAAAAATTGATTTCTAATAAGAAATAAATCATTATGATAAATGTAGATTCCATTTTTTTGCATTACTGTTCCTCCTTATGCCATTTTTTACCCTTAGGAAATGTTTTCAAGTATTTCTAAAGCTATATTTATAATTAATCAGAATTTAAATAATGGGTTGATAGTGTTAACTCTCTTTAATTTTATTTTTAAATCAGTAACTTTTTTTTATTATAGCTGAAACGGACAAAAGAATAATCTGTTTATTTATTCCTTTCAAATAAGCCATTTTATTCGAACTTTAAATTTTAAAAATTGCTCTTAATCCATTTAAACATTTTTAAAACGAAGTTTTCCTGAACTTGGAATAAGCGTTTTATAAATGGGAACGATTTTCTCATCACTGAATGCTGAAATGTCGTTCTTTTCATTTCCAACAATTCGTTTTTCTTTAATGTTTGGTTTCTTTTTAAATCTTTTACTCAGTTAACCATTTATTTTTCATCTAACTAGACTATTGTCAGAAATTTTGATGCTTTAAGAACGGACTTTTATTCCTTTTCTTCTATTTGAATGGGATATATTTGGAACGTTGCCATCTGGCTTTAGAAATATCCGAAATATTATACTGCCCAGTGCTTAAGAATTTATTTCGGCGCAGAATTTTTTTTCCGGATTAATTATGCATGAAATTACAAAAAGTCAGATCTTTACATTTGAATATACCACTAAAGTGTTTAAACTTATATTATTCCTTCCCACGCGCGTTGGGTAACCGAATCATTTGACAATAATAAAAAGCATTGCTTCTATATTTACGTGGTTTTTACATTTATTAAGAAATGCAAAACAACATAATGAAATTGGTAGTTCATTAAGAGAACAATAAAGTCCGGAAATGATAATTATTTTTGTTAAATAATTAACTTACATTAATCATGTAGTTTTTCTCAATCAGATATTTCCTATTAAGAGTTAATATCTCTCTCAATTTCTTTTATAAGCTGCGATTATTAATTATCGGTTCTAGAATAAATTCTGATTATTCGCTTTAACAAAGTCACATGGAAATGCTCATAACACGTAGGCGTGGAAAAGCTAAATGAAATCTATGAGCAGAAATCCATATATTTAACTCTATCAATACTGAAAAACCCTAAACAATCATTCAACGGAACTACGACGGGTACACATCCGCCTATGCAGGAAAATAAATGCATTTGTGGAGGAATCGGTACTGTTTACTACTATTTAAATGAATGTATTAAAATCTCGGAATTCAGGAAAATTCTAAAAATTGTAAATAAGGACCAAAGTACAGTACTTATGGTACCAGGTAATCTTAAAACTCTGAAGGACATGGTGTCAAAAATTGTCAGTTTTTTAAGAACGATTTGAGAGTTTGGAAGTATTTAGTTTTTTGTTGTTGTGTAAAGAGAATTTGAAGAGTTATTTTGAATTTCGCGAAGATTTTCTCTTAGTGATGGCCGTTACATTGTTTTATGGGTATATGAGAAAGAAAGACAGTAATTGACCACTCTGTGGCCAATTATCTAGAAGAGAATGTCAGTTTAACAAATCGATCAATGCGAGGATGGACAATGCTAAAGATAGCAGTCGACCACAACAAATCCTGTCGATACTGCTACATTCAGTGGTGGCGGGGTGATCGGCTGTACACAAGATGAAGAAGGTACACAACCGCCTGGATATCACATCCAAATTCCTCTTCGTTTCGTTAAAAGTGATAGCTTGAAAAGCTGTAACGCGTACTTCGTTCTTTAAGGACACTTCTCCAGATAGGTTAATGGGACAGGGAGATGTCCTGATAACACTTAAAGGATTTTCTAATTGTCTCCCACTAAATGGGATATTCTTTAAAAAACTAGTATCTTAAAATCATGAGCTATATTTGTGCTTTATGAAGTGAAGAAACTTTTTTCTTCTTATTTCTGAGGGAGAAAGCTGAGTGTTCTAGTATTTTAAGGAAAATTTGAGTGATCTGAAAATCTAAAGTATTAAACACAGTGTAAAAATATGTCCCCAATTAATTTTGCTTCATGTAGGCTTACATACAATATTATAATTCCCTCTTGAGTTTAGGTATAAGTATAAGAACAAATAATACATATTCAACTGGAGCTGCCGATGATCTCGGAGTAAGAGAGTTAGCAATTAACAATAGCTTGATTTGAATGCACAATTTTAAGCCAGTATCTCTTTTATCAAAATAATAACCGGCGCTCTTGAAATATACACAGTGTTGATCTATTACGAATTATTTAATTTTCTTCTTTTATCTGATGAAAAAATTGAATCTTAAGAAATTAGTTCATATCATAATATATTGTATTTACATACACACGCACACACACACACACACACACACACACACACACACACACACATATATATATATATATATATGTGTGTGTGTGTGTGTGTGTGTGTGTATGTGCGTGTATGTGTGTGTGCTGTGTAGTAAGTGTTTAATAAGCAGTCTGTGATGGAATTCTGTAGATCATTTATAGCATTTCTATAACAAATAATCTTCAAAATGTACAAACAGTATCTACTATTTATAGCTGAGGCACTAAAAAACTGGAATACACAAAAATTCATTGTTTATAACAAATTAATTAAAATATTTATAATTATTTCTATATTCAGATTATATAAAGGATTAATTTTTCAGAAAAGTTACGTTTGTTATTTTTCTTTTTTCAGTTTAACAATATTGGATTTTTTTTCTTATTTAAAAATGAACCAACTGCGATAATTTTCGTAAAAAGGGCATGTTATTTTTCAAACGTGAAAGCATATATTTTGTAGGACGTACCTCAGCATCAAACGATGAAATGTTGTATATTGTCTGTGCAGAAAAAAATTATGAGTAAATTTTAAGGATACCTTCAAATGATGAGAAATGTCTCTGTATTTAAAACCGTCTAAAAAATTCAGGATTAAGAATTTTTTTTTATTATAATTGTATTTAAGATTTTTTTTTAACTTCTGTTCGAAATTACTGCTGGAAGCAACATCATTTTTTTTCTCTATATCGGTCTAAAAAATCAACTGTGCTTAGAGATTTTTCAGGTGATATATTTTATGTTTCCTTTGATAAACCAGAAACTAAGAAATTGGTGATAAGCGGCTTCGTTTTCTTTATTTATAATGCAAGAAAATGTACTCTTTCTAAAGGACCGAACGCAAAATAATGAATAATTACAAAAATGTTGAAGACTTTTAAGAGCGAAAATGTTCGACAATTTACGCTGCTATTAGCCATTTTCAAAAACTTAGTTTTTTTTAGAGAATTCAGGTGTATAATTTTTTGTACGTAAACTGCTGACATCTGTTTTTTAAGCAAACGCAGAATAGCTTTCCATCATTCCAAGGAATTTCAACCATTTTCTTCTAAATTGCGGAGAGAAAAAGAGAAGATAAAAAAACAATAACAATGTAATTTACTCTTTTTCAAACTAAATTTTTAATCAGTTGTTTGTTTTTCTTTTCGTCTCAAAGTTGACAAATTGTTTTTTAAGATAAGTAATTGTTCCTTAGCTCAAAGCTTTGTTCTACTTCTGAGGACTGTGGAAGAGGCTTTGCTGGAGAGCCAAAGATTAATTTCGAAAAGGATTAATTGTATTTTTCTTAATATCTATAGAATTTATTTATCTAAATGCAATAAAATGCAAAAAAAAAAACTTTTTAAATGCATAGTTTTGATATTGCATCGTGATTTCGAATAAATAGACATTTATTAAGAGAGTTTTAGGGAAAATTAGTATAAGAAAAGACTGAATCATATTATTTTTGATGCGTTGTTTTAGTTAAAATGTAAGCCTTTTGTCGGCGCTGCCGGGCTTTTTTATTAATTCTTATTTCTCATCAGAAAAATTAATAAGGCAAAGACTGCCCTTTTAGTAAATAAATGTAAACGAAAATAATTGGCATGACACCATATTTAAATTTTTTGACATTTAATTGACGTAGGACGAAACATAACATATAAGAACACTATTACAAAATTTAGTACGTTAACATCATAGAACTTTCGAACATCCAACTCTCTCCTCTCTTGGCCGCGTCTCTCCCGCCGTTCTTCTTCTCCACCCTCTTCCCTTCAGTTCGTTTTCTGGTTCTAATCATCCGCAGCGCCCTCACACGCCGCCCCTAAGAGAAAAACTGGTCTTCAAACGGCAAAAGTTTTTCTCTGATTCCTTTGGCCAAAGTTAATAACATATAAGGAAAAATAACTAAACTAAATAAGAACATCTCATCCACATATTGAAATAACTATGAAAGCTCCGAATATATATATATATATGAAAAATAATTAAACGAAATATGAACATAGCATACATATATTAAATAAAAATGAATACATATATTGAAAACAATTAAACACAATAAGAATATAGCATACATATGTTGAAATAAAAACTGAACAAAACATACATTAACACAATGGATATTGAGAACTAATTTTAACAAGAAAAAGAACTAATGTTTAGTTTGTAGACGAGATAAAGCATCAGCGTCTTTGTTTAAGATTCCAGGACGATGAGTAATTTTGTAACTCCATCGTTGCAAAGCCAATGCCCACCTAGTTAATTTAGGGCTTTTTGGAGTTTTTTCAATTAAGTATTTTAATGGATTATGATCAGTTACGATTTCTACCGTAGTTCCATGCAACCATTTATCAAATTTTTTAAATCCAAACAAAATGGCATAAGCTTCCTTTTCAATGGTTGACCAATTTTTTTGAGTTTTGTTAAATTTTTGGCTTACAAATGCGATGGGTTTATAATTTCCCTTTCCATCTTTTTGGGTTAGACAACAACCAACTGCATAGTCAGAAGCATCTGAGTGAATTTCGAAAGGTTTACCAAAATCAGGGGCATTTAATGCTGTCGCCTCACATAAAGCTTTCTTCAATCTAAAAAACGATTCTTCTTCGCGTTTTCCCCAATTTACATCTCCTGATTTTTTTCCTTTGGTTAGTTCAGTTAGAGGGGTTGCAATTTCCGCATAATTAGGAATATATGATCGATAAAAACCCATTAGTCCTAACACAGATCTTACTTCCTTTTTCGTCTTTGGCCTTTCTAGTCGCTTTATTGCCGCAATTTTTTCCTCGTCTGGTGCATGCTTACCTCCTCCTATCTTATGGCCTAAAAATTGTAGTTCTCGGGCCGCGAAAGTGCATTTTTTAAATTTTACAGAAAACCCTGTCTTTTCTAATTCCTGCAATACCTTTCTCAGATGAATTAAATGTTCGCTCCATGTTTTGGAGCACACTATTATATCGTCAATGTAAGCTTGAGCATAACTAGAATGGTTTCGAAGAACACTATTCATTATTTTTTGGAATGTACCCGATGCTCCCGACAGACAAAAAGGCATAACCTTCCACTGATATACTCCGTTATGAGTGGAAAAAGCTGTTAAAATTTTGTTCTCATCATTCATTTTAATTTGGTAATATCCCTTTAGCAAATCTAGACAAGATAACCATTGAGCCATCCCCGCAGTAAAAACTAATTCTTGAGTATCTTTCATGGGGTAATTAGGAACTTTTGTTACAGCATTAAGGGCTCTATAGTCAATACACATTCGAATGGATGCGTCCTTCTTTGCCACGCATACTATAGGATATGTAATGTCTGCATTCGAAGGTTCAATCAAGTGTAAGTCCAACAGTTCTTTCACTTGTCTGTCCACCTCTGCTCTAAAAGACATTGGAACACTGTAGGAATGCGGTTTCCGTCTAGTAATATTGGGCAAAAGTTCAATCACGTGCTCCCCGATTGCAACTGGTTGCACTGGTCTTTTGAATAAGGGTTCAAATTCTTTTAATAATTTCCCCAATTCTGTCTGCTGCGTAGTTGATAAGTCAGGTGAGGCTACGGATTTTACTTCCTGCCAAAGGAGTCTTCTTTCAATGGAGTATTTTCGATGTCACCAAATTCTTCTTCCCCTTCAAATATGACGTTCACACTTCCGGAGCTAGCAATAAATTCTCTCATTTTATTTTGATGCACATGCCTCAGACTACCATCAGGCATCTTCACTAAAAATGAATGTTCATTCTTTCGTGATTCGATGGTACATGGACCTTACCATCTAGCTAAAAGCTTGTTTCTAGAATCAGGTAATAGAACAATTACCTTGTCTCCTGGATTAAAGAATTTCTTCGTAGATCTCAAATTGTAATAACGAGCCATTTTTTCTTGCTGTACTGCTGAAATCAATTTTGCTTTCTCAGCTGCGTCTTCTAGCTGCTTCTTAAGCTTTTCCATGTAGAGAGGTACTGGAGTAGTATCTAACTGCAAACCCTCTTCATCTGCCACCCAAGTGTTCCTCAGAATAGATAAGGGTCCTTCTGGTTTTCGTCCATATAACAACTGAAAAGGTGCTAAACCGGTCGTGCTGTTGGGGACTTCTCGATAGGCCCACAAAATGAATGGTATTTTTGTATGCCATGTACGTGGCTCTTCCAAAACGACATGATGTAGCATGTGCTTTAACGTCTGATTAAATCTTTCTACCAGGCCATTCGACTCTGGATGCAATGGTGTCGAAAATCTTGGGCTGGATCCCATTCTTTTTTCAAACTCTTGTGTCAAACTAGCATTGAAATTAGTCCCATTGTCTGATGCTATTATATTAGGCACACCTGCCCGCATGAAGATGGTTAACAGTGCTTCACATGTAGCTTTGGCAGTTAAACTGGTCAGTGGTACTGCCTCAGCCGATTTCGTGTGTTGATCAACTAGACATAATATATATCTGTGACCTTTTGCACTCGGCGGATCTATAGGTCCAATGATGTCGATGTTTACCACTTGGAACGGCAATTCTGGTCTTGCCACAGGAGTAATTGGTACTCTGTCTTTTTGATTTATTCGCCTTGTCAACTGACAATTTTTGCATTGTTGACAAAAAGCTCTGACATCTTTGGATATTCCATGCCAGTAAAAAGAATACCTTATTCTTTCAGCAGTTTTTCTTGCGCCCATGTGACCTCCAAATACCGAACAGTGAGCTAAATTTAGAACTTCAAGTCTACGCTTCTTAGGCAAAACTAGCTGAGCAACGGACTCCCCTAAAACTTTTTCTTTGTGAAACAAAAATTTATTATTGAAATAATATCCTCCGGACTTTTCATTTGCACATTTTCTAGCATATTCCAAATCTGAACAATCCACTTGATCTTTAAGAAATTCGTCCGACCTTGATTGTTCTTTAGCATTCTTTTCTGAATTTTCCACAGATAATGCCCTTATTTCTTCACTTCCCAAGATTGGGTTATCATCACTTGTTTCATCGACGATTTCTCTATCTTTAATTGTCTTCGGTTCTGTGTCCTTTTCGGAAATATCAACGAAATAATTTTCTTGAACACCCTGCAGCTTGTCCCTTATTTCTGGGGGCAACAGCACATCATCCACCAGAGTAGGAGCAACTGCACATAGCACTTCTTGGTGAATCATGTTCCCGTCTTCGCCAACGATGACACCCATTGGAATATTGACAAGAGAACATTTCTCTGCTGGACCAAAAATGCCTTTTATATAAATTGAAGCCTTATCTTCAACAGGAAAATCAGTCAATATATCTCTTCTCACTACGGTTATTTCAATACCAGAATCAATTAAAGCTGTTGCAGGCTTTCCATTCACACTTATACGTATCTTTTCTAGATTACAAAGACCTTTATCAAGAGAAGGTCGTCTGTGAGACATCACTTTAGCCACTACTGCCGTTTCCTTAGTTACCGGTTCTGGATCCACGACAGTTCTGTGAACATTTGCCTTTCTTCTACTATCTTGATCTGAGTTCGTCTTTAAAAGTTTGGGACAGAACTTCTTTACGTGACCATCCACTCCACAGAAATAGCAAGTAATCTTTGGACGGTTTTTCGGTTCGTATCTATTCAGTGTGAAACCTTTATCTTGCTTCATCTGTTTAGGACTATTATTATAGTCTCTGTTATCACGGCTAAATGCGTTATTTCTAACATTTACTTGTGGATGTGCCTTGGGATTTGGATTCGACGGTCTCCGATAAGTTTTTCGAATACACTCGTACTCGTCTAGCTTGTCTGCTAAATCTTGGGGTTTGACTAATGTCCCCCATACGTCAACAAAATGGTCACGAATCTCTTGTGGAACTCTCTTCTTTACTTGATCCGTAATGATCAAATCTTTCAGTCCCTCCAAATCTGTGACATTCAAAGCACTTATCCAGCCTTGAAAGTAATTTGTAACTTCATAAATGAAATCTTTCCAACTCTTCTCTGGATTTCTTTGGTGCTGAACAAATTTCTGCCGAAAACCTTCAGCATTCAATTTAAACTTCTTCATCAAGATTTCCTTCACATGTTCAAAATTAAAAAATTCTTCTTCTGGAATTCTTGCGATCAGTTCCACTATCTCTGCAGGCATGAGAGGTATTAAACATGACACCCAGTTTTCCTCATCAATTTTCAACCTCTTGACTTGTCTCTCAAACAATGACATATATAAGACAATGTCACATTCTTTTTCGTCGAATTTCGGCATAGACTTGGAAATTTCAATCTGCGGATTGATATGAAATTGTCCACCACTAGCTGAACTAGCATTAGATGCAGCCATTCATGCTTCTATTTTTTCTTTTCCAATTCAAATTCCATCTCTCGCTCCCTTGCTTCCATCTCTCGCTTCCTTGCTTCCATCTCTCGCTTCCTTGCTTCCGTCTCCATCTGCAATTTCAACTCGTTATCTTTCTTTGTTGCTTCCATCTGCAATTTCAACTCATGTTCCTTTCTTGTAGAGATTATTGTTTCTAGTAAAGTTTTCACAAATTCTTCTTCATATACCTGACTGCCAGTGATTAATGTTTTTAGCCCATATACTGTCATATCAGATTTCGGTTCCTCCCCCATTTCAGTTGCCAACACTATAAGATCACACTTGATACCCTTTGCCAAAAACGCCATTATTAAATAATAATTCTGACCCGAAAATAGAAACTTACCCTGTTTCTTTTGAATTATACAAATACTTTTTTGTTGTTTTAAAAACGCGCAACAAGAATTCTGTTACTGCGGAGATACTCTTTACAATATTGAAAAAAAAATACTCATATGAAAATAAAGTAAAATAATAATAATTGCTAACAATATTATCTTGATAATTTTTAAATTCATAAAACTTATTTTAACAATCTAAAATGCAAGTACATGTTTCAAACAATTTCTGTTTTATTTGAAAGCATTTCTTAAAATATTAAACATAAAATAGTTTATGCACTTGCGACAAACTTCTTATAATGTAACACAAATCAACTTTTAACAACTTTTGTTGTCGTTCTATTTCACAACAATAAAATATAATCTCTAATACAACACTCCCTTTATACTTATATCAATAAAAAAAAAAGAAAATGCAAAAGTAATAAATCTTCCAGTAATAAAGATCATTCATATTAAAATATTAAACCAGAATTATTTATTTGAGCTATAGTCCAATGTTACGAAACAATAACTGAAAGAATTTAGTACATAAACAATCAAAAAATGAAGAGAGTATTAGAATGCTTTCCCGAATAACAGCAAATAGTATTAATTCTAAGAAATATCCTTTTAATAAAAAAAAAACACAAATGGCATAAATTAGATGATAAAAAAAACCCATAAATCTACTCTTTCCTTTTACTTATTTCTTGTTTTCTTTTTTTTTAAACTGCCGTCAACAGGATTCATAAAACAAGAATGATTTAACCGGAACACCGGAAATACGTATATCAATCAGAAAAGTATTATTTTTAAAATATCTTTCGTTCGGAATCGAATCGAAACGAAAGTGTTACTGGTAATTATTTTTCAACTAAAATACAGAATTATCAAGCACAAAATTCAATTAAACATATCACTTATTTACTAGAATACAGAATAATCAAGCATAAAATTCAATTAAACATATCACTTATTTAAGACAACAATCAAAATAAATTCTTTAATGTCCAGAATATCTGAAAAAAGAACATAAATATCAAAACAAGTGAAACAAAAACTCGTAGAGCGTATTATTGTATTTTCGAAGAATTAATTCGTTGAAATGTTTATGGAACAATTACTTTATTATATATTTAAAAAAAAATATATCAAAAGAACACAAGTTTTATTCTTATAAAAATAAAGAATTTATTATAAAATGATATACAATTATTTATGACAGCATTCACCCTTTCAAAACCAAACGATAGTGTCAACAGTTGTTCAGCTCATTTCTTGATAGAAATAAATTTTTAACACAGCATGTTTTAGTTTTATTTCTCTAAAAGGTACAATAATCAACTTTCTTTTTTTTTTTACTCTCTTTATTTTACTGACGTAAAATATATTTAATCATCGTAACCACTGACGCGGTATTATCACTGACGTAACAAATAAAATGGCAAGTTCCTGGCGGAACAAAGTATAAACTATAATAAATTAATACTTATTTGTGCTGTAAAGATATATTACCAACATGTTAGAAGGTGACACAACATGCAGAATTTAGAAATCTGGATATCACTGGCGTGGTACAACAACTTATATTCCTGACGGAACAAAATCACTGACGTGATACAACAAATTATATTCCTGACGGAACAAAATCACTGGCGTGATACAACAAATTATATTCCTGACGGAACAAAACTATATCTTTACATGCGCACCAAATCAGTAAATATTTAGCTTACCTGAGTTCCTTTAGCTACTGCCGTAACTTCCTTCATTACATACCTGGATTCGGTGGGTTAACTCGATTTCCTTCTGGATCAGCCGGAAATATAATAGACACCTTCATTAATCCAGATCCCGTTCGCTGCCACCAAGATGTCGGCCCTGCCGAGCTTTTTTATTAATTCTTATTTCTCATCAGAAAAATTAATAAGGCAAAGACTGCCCTTTTAGTAAATAAATGTAAACGAAAATAATTGGCATGACACCATATTTAAATTTTTTGACATTTAATTGACGTAGGACGAAACATAACATATAAGAACACTATTACAAAATTTAGTACGTTAACATCATAGAACTTTCAAACATCCAACTCTCTCCTCTCTTGGCCGCGTCTCTCCCGCCGTTCTTCTTCTCCACCCTCTTCCCTTCAGTTCGTTTTCTGGTTCTAATCATCCGCAGCGCCCTCACACCTTTATTAAATATGTTAGTTAATTTGTAACTTTTTTTTTCTTTTTAATGCTTTATCTCATGTTTACAACCGATTAATTTCAGTAATAGATATCATGAAATTCGAATATTTCTAGATCATATCTCTGAGCGCATTTGATTTCCAATAAAAATAGCGGAAAATTTCATTTTCCTATTTCATGATATTTTTCTGTATATTTATAACATTATTTAAATCTGTTGGAATCACAATTGGCGAAATAAAAAATATAACATTGGAATTCGCAAAACTATTGAAGGTACATCATGCAAATTTGAAGCAAAGATATATAAATCAAATATTTCCATCACAAATTTAAAAATAAATTTCGTTTTCAAAAATGAATGGAATTTGTATATTGCATTCTTGTAAAAAAGCTCTTTACTTTAAATGAAATGAATCATAAATACTCAATCTATTTGTTTACAGATGTTTGATTTGTAACTTTTTGAAAACTAGAATATTATAAAAATAAAAGCAAAAAAAAAAAATGCATTTTTTTTGTTTTTTACTTTATATATAAGATGATTAAAAGTAGTAAGAAAGTAGAATTTTCTTTTAATACTTTATCACTTTAAAAAATATCCTCAAAACAACGTATTCCCTTTGATTGCCTTTCTGAAGAAAGAGAAAAGGAATTCAATGCTAATTTTTTTTAACTTTTAAAAAGTAGATTAACAATTGAAGAATTTATAAATATCGCGAAATTTTATAGTAAGCAATAAAACGGTATTTTATCAACTTAAAACAGAGATTTTTTTTTTTTTTTTTTTTATGTACGCGTATGTCACGAACGACTGTAGTATTCTCTGAAATTACTTCCGAGAAATCATGTTTCAGAATTAAAAAAAAAGAATCTAATTAAAGCGTTAAGAGTAAACATGATTTTTCACTTTAAACTACTAACCGAAAAAAAAATGTGATAATTAGAATTATTTCTTTTTAACATGTTTCAAGTCTTTATTTATTTCATTGAATGGTGATCAAGTAGTTTCCTTTCGGAAAGAATAGATTCTTTTTCGGTAGTCCTTTCAAATAAAAGTACCAAAAGGAAAATATTCTAATTTACCAAAATATTCTCATTAATATGTTCTTGAATATTTGTTAGAAATAAATTTATATTTTAAAAAAAATATGTTAGATAAAACGAGATTATGAAATTCTTTTTTCGAAGGCAAAATATGGTTTTAATAAATTTGTTTCACTCTGCGATTATTGATGCCTGTTCATGTTCTTATATATATATATATATATATATATATATATATATATATTAATTCGCATTCGCATTAATCGCTATCGCATTAATAATAAAAGCAATTTTATTATGATCTAAAATGAATAACATTTTATTACATTCGACTGCTATTTTAGTTTACTAGATTAATGACGAATATTTCAGATATTTGACATGTTTCCTTGAATTTTTATGTTATTATTTTTTTTCTATTACAAAAATGATTAAATCGTATATCATATTTGTTGAAAAAGATTTAATCATTTAAAATATATACATTTATTCGTAGAAAAAATCGGTTAAAATATATATTCCTCAACATTTTTCTAGGATGCTAAATTATTACAGAAAGTTAATCACCGAGAATTAAAAAAATACAGATTTCCACAACAAAAAGCTCTTAAATATTGAAATTCACATCCCAAAATGTATAAATATCTTTAAATTCCTTATTTCTTTTCTAGATTTTATGTTACATTTAATAAAGAATTTTGGAGACTCTTGCTATTTTTTCTTAGTCATATTTGTAGCATGTCGAACGGCATATCTATCAATCTGTCAGTCATAATAATCAATGCATTTCAATTATCTGGGAAGAAAATGATTAAAAATAACAATTTTTTCAAAAGAAAAAATAAGGAAAAAAACTCCTTTCCGAATGCATTCGCTCTGAAGGCTTGCAGAACAGTTTATTTAAGAAATGGACATCTCCCTTATATCTAGCTGCTGTCTGAAAACTGGACAGCTCCTAAGTACCAACAGTGTTTGATGATTGCTAAAGGACTTGGTCAGCCAGTCTTGAAACTTGAACATTTATCACAGTTCCCAGGAGAGCATGTTTCGTTTCTATATTGGCTCTTAGATTGAAATAGAAATAGAACGATTTTTATTTATGAATAAGGACACAAACACAACTTTGCATTATTAAAAATGTTTAGAGAGAATTTGAATCATAACTTCTGGGTGAAAGAACATTGCATGTGGTTTTCTTTTGATCATTGACAATAATCAGTATTTATTATTCCCCTTGATTATCTTAATTATTGTAATGTAAAATATCTTTAATTAATAAATTATAATGAAAAATTTTTAAAAAAAGTTATAGAAATCCTTTCTTATATATTGTAATATATTTAAATTCATTATAAATTATATCATACTTTAGATATTTATTATAATTAGTTTCAAAATTTTTTAAAGCCAGTAAAAATAATGAAAATAAACTAATCATTTTTCATGTTTCTAACTTTTTTACGAAGCGATTTCAGAAGGCCTTCGGTAAATTAAATATTTCTTTTAAGGTTTCACAACATCTGATAGCACAATGACCTCTTTGTATGCGATATGAAAACATGAATTTCTTGTACATGAGATTATATATGAAATTATGTGTATCCTATAGTTCTAAATTCTATTAAGAATTTCGGGGAAGTAAAGATCAAACTTTTTGCAGTTGACTGCTCTGTAAAAATATAACAACAGTTGAGTTTTAATTAGTTAAAAACCAATAACGGTTTAATGTAATTATCAACTGTAGTCAAAAGTAAGACATTAAAATTACCAGTGATTTTTAAGAGCCTGCTTTTGCCTTACAACAGTCAATTTCAATAAATCATCCTCTATCATAGACTTTGGAGTAAATATATAATTCTGGCATATAAATTAGAATAGCAATTCATTAGTTATTACGAACTATGATATCACTAATTGCATTGAATGGACTTACATATGTACCTCTCAATGCAATTCGTGGCATTTTAGCATAGATTAAATGCTATTTTACATTTATTTATGACTATAAAAAGATTTTCATAGCAAAGACTTTTTTTTTAATTTTGAAAATTATGAAGTTTTAAGAGGGAAATCTGCAACTATAGGTATCAGTAATATCACAAGCAACAAGTATAAACGGGCATATCTTTTATATTCAAGTGATTCATGTGAAAAGTGTTCTGGCGTGATTACGGCCGCGCTACAGAAATAAACC
The DNA here is from genome assembly GCF_947563725.1 of Argiope bruennichi. NCBI lineage: Eukaryota > Metazoa > Arthropoda > Arachnida > Araneae > Araneidae > Argiope > Argiope bruennichi. The sequence continues at coordinate 85,934,770 of NC_079158.1, forward strand.
GATTTTGAACTCGTTATGGTTGTTATACATGGGTCCTTTTTTTTTCTTCCTGGAAATCGATTGGGAATTCAACATTCCTTAATCCAAATTTTTGAGAGTGTGCCGATGATACATAATTTTAGGCATAACCGTCCAGCATGCACAAGGCAGTGGCAGACTGCCTTCACTTAATGACGGAGACCAAAGTGGCGGGCATAGAATTGTCAGTACTGTTCACAGACAAACAACGCTACGTGAAATAACTGGAGGAATTATGTGAAAGGTACGACGAGAATGTCTGTCATGGTAGATGATTCGTGGCGTGTTCTTATGAGTCACGATTTTAATTGGTAATAGATGATGATATTCGCAGACACCCTGTATCTATGGGCCTAAGTAATATATAATGCACTGTGTAAGTTTCTGGCGGATTATTAACGGTGGTGGCTGGTTATACATGAAATTGACAGGACCCTCTGGTACATCTGAATTTATCATTGACTTAAAAGTGTATGTTCGGTGACCACTCGTTACCATGTACCTTCGCCGTTCCACCTTCATGTGTCATGTGTACCTACTTCATGTGTCATGTATCCAAACAATGAACACATTTTTATGGATAACAATGTTTTATCTCACAGGGCTACAACTGCTCACGATTGGTTTGAATATATCTCTGGACAATTCCAGCTGATGATTTGGCCACGTAGATCGCACCACACGAATCCTATCGAAAATTTATGGGAGATAATCGATATGTCATACAAAATATCCTGCATCAGCTACATTTTCGCAATTATGGAAGTATGTGTGGCGCAATATTTCTGCAGGAATCTACCTACGAATTATTGTGTGCATGTTAATTGGTTACTGTAATTTCGCGGGTAAAAGGAAATCTGAGACATAATTAAAAAGTGATGTATCGTGTCTTTGTCAATCAAAGCATATCAATACTACGCTCCAAAAATTATGTAGATGTACAACATGCATTTTACTCTAAAGATTATATAAATTATTATCACACATTATGAGCCCTTTCAAATTAAATAAGAATTTATTCATAATAAGAAAACTGGTTTTTATTATTTAAAATCTACGTATAAATCTATTGTGCATCAGTAAATATAACACAAAGCATATAATCATAAATCAATACTCAACTGACACTTAAAAGAATTTTGAAATGGAACACAATTCAAAGTACAAATATAAATGAAAAAGAGAAAAACAAGAATATAAAAATAAACAATAAGAAATAATAAAAATGAGATGAAAAAAAAAAAGACCAGGCATATGCATGGGCACAAACAGAAAAAAAAATCACGTGCGAACAGAAGCACATTTAATAATTAAGTTATACAAAAGGTAAGTTTAAAAAGAATATGATATCAAAATAGGATATTCAAAATACGAAAATATAAAACATAAAATTATATATGCTTCGCGATGAAAAGAAAGTTTTGACTAAAAATTACGCTTTATCTATATAATTTTTATGAGTGAAAAATAATGAATGCAGTATTTCTTTAATAATCAATACGCAAACATAAATCTTGACATAATATCTATTTTGCAAAGCAAACAGAAGACAACATTTTATTAAAGGAATGCACAATAAAATAATTTAAATTTTAAATCAACATTTAATATTCCATAGTAAGTTATTTATTCGCCACGCAATACAATTAAAATTTCATTTACAGGTAGAAGCATTGAACGAAGATTTTACCTTTGTCATTCTACTGAGGATTCTTTTCATCAACACAATAACTTTTTTCCTTTTAATAAATTCAGCAGGTAAGTTTAATAAAATATTTTCTGTCTGCACATTATTATTTAGATAAATGAGTTCACTGTATCATCTTGAATGAATCGCAGACAACTTTTAAAGTCTTTCAGACCCACCTGTTGCTCTGAATATTTTAACAAGGAGTTATTTAATATACATATGAACTCATCTCTATTCAAGTACTGGAAGGGGGGGGGGGCTCCTATTTTATACATAACCTATTTGAGAATTTTCAATAATTGAAAATTATTAGTCCCAAAACATTTAATATCAAGAAACAACAATTGACTTAATATACAATGCACTGTGTAAGTTGCTGATGGATTATTAACGGCGGTGGCTGGTTTTACATGGCATTTACTTGATTCTCTGGTACATCTGAATCTCTCATTGACTTAAAATTGTATGTTCAGCTACATGGTGATCACTTGTCACCATGTACCTTCACCATACCACCTTCATGTGTAATGTGTACCTACTTCATGAGTCACCATACCACTTATATGAACTTCATGTATCCAAACAGCAAACACTTGGACCCAACTTGGTGAATAGATAAAAAAAGAATTAAGGCACTGAGCCGAAGGGTCCAAAAATCAAGTTCGGAAGCAAGAACAGAAAAATATTTGCAATGGAAGACAGACGCTAAAAGATATATGAAGAAAGTCAGGAGAGCCAAAGGTGTTAGTTGGAAATATTTATGCACTGATGATGCAAATCCATATGGCAAAAATTTTAACGATGCCTTTAGGAAAACAATTCATCCATCCCAACTGACAGTCTTGCGCAATATCAATCCAGAAGGAGGACATCAAAAAATAGCTCAGGATATCTTAGAACACATTTTTCCATTTCAAACTTCCTCTCCATCTTTAATACATGAAATCACCATCACTCCTAATGATTGCCCTATCACTAAAAAATAAATAGCACAGGTCATTGATAATATCCCTCATGGAAAAATACCAGGATAGGACTGTATTGATTATCTAATTCTAAAAACAATAAACAAGAATTTCCCGACCCTCTTCAAAGAATATTTTAATAAATGTTTTTCACTAGAAAAATTCCTGGATCCTTTTAAAATAATCAATATAATACTATTTGAAAATACTGGAAGAGACACTAAATTAGATATATCGGGCAGACCAATAGCTCTCTTGCCTACTAAAAGAAACATTTGAGAAAAATTACTCACACAGCGTCTTATTTATTTTCTAGAATCAAATAAATTCATCAACAATAACCAGTCCGGATTCCTTGAAGAAAAATCAATAGATATTGCTTTTAAAATGCTTGTATAAAAATGTTTGAAGGAAAAATGGAAAAAGACAAAATTCTGCTACTTTCAGTAGACACCACAGGGACATTTGATAATGCCCAACACCATTCCATATTTGACGATAATCAAATAAACTCATCAAAACTAGCCAGTCCGAATTCCTTAATGAAAAATCCATAGATTCTGCTCTAAAAAACTTGTAGAAAAATTTATGAAGGAAAAGGGGAAAAATACAATATTCTGGCTCTTTCAGTGGACATTAAAGGGGCATTTGATAATGGCCAAAACAATTCAATAGATAAATATCTAGATAAACTCCAATGTCCCCAAAATTTAAGAAATATCTTCGAAAATTTGCTAGATGTCAGAAAGATAATTGTCAACACACAAGAATGCTGGGTCATAAGACAAGAGAGTCAAGGCTGCCCCCAAGGATCGTTCAGTGGTCCAGCTCTATGGAACTTGGTGGTGAACGATCTGCGTAACAACATCTGCCCTCCCCGCACAACTATCCAAGCCAAAACAAAAGAAAATCTAAGAAAAAATACCCAAGAATCAATAGCACAATTAATATCAGCTGACATAAATAATTCCTCGGGGAAATCTAACTTTATTCTATTTAGTAAATGGGCAAAAGGACCCAGAATGTATTGGAAGGGAGAAAGAATAAAGCAGACACACGGTATTTATAACCTAATAGTCCATATTGATGACAAATTGAATTGGAATACCTATCCCAAGCATTTAGCAATGAAAATGCCACAGCAGCAATTCAGTTTTCTTAAAACAGCTGGCAAATCCTTGGTAATAACACTTCGACACATGCAATTCTTGTACAGGGCAGTCATTGAAAAAATGCGTCCACATGGATCAGGAATTTGGTGCCTCCATCCAACGGTTAGACTAGTAAGAAAGCTCTCTCCCATCCATAGAGGCTTTCTGTTAGTAATTACGGGAGCGCAAAAGACCACGCCTACAGCAGTACTTTAGGTTATCCTTGGGATACCTCCACTTCACTTGCATCTCCAGATGATGGCAAGAAAGACTGAACTGTACAGACTCCGTGTAATCGTACATGATATGTCACATATCAACTTTTACGAGTATGAATACAGAATTACGGGCTGGACGTCACATCTCTCCAAACATCTCCAAGCACATAAAATTACTTTGGAAGACGGTGAGTCTCAGAATTTAAGACTTGGGATCTATGATGATTGCTCAAAATCCTCAGCAGGAGTTGGGGCTGCATTTTGTGTCATGCAAGATGCAGTCATTCTACCCCAGTAGTCAATCAGGCTGTTCAAAGAAAATACGGTCTTCCAAGCTGAACTATTAGCACTCCATAGAACAGTCAAATACGCAACCTCTCTCCTTTCATCCCTATTTATGTCGACAATAAAGCAAGCATACAATTCTCAAGTTCTCCAAAATCCAATAGCCAATTAGCAAGCGATACATTCTCCCTTCTTGTAAATATTCAAATTAAAATTTCATGGATCAAGGTACATGTAGGCTATGACGAGAATGAAATGGCGGATAAACTAGCCAAAATAGTGGCTACTGCTAATCAAGATCGGAATATAATGAAGTCTCCCAAATGTCACCGGAAGAACATCCTTCAAACCGAGATGATGACAAAATGGCAAAAGTAATGGGAAGAAGGCGAAACGGGCTGGTCCGCATTCAACATAATACCAAAAGTTTCTCTCCACGCGACCAACCAGAACAGAGCGGATGTCCTTTTCTTCATTGGACACGGACCATTCTCGACTTACCTACACAGATTCCATCTGACCAACTCTCCTTGTTGTAGCTGCTGGAAGATAGCATCCCCAATTCACTATGCCACCGAGTGCTTACTGACTCTTAATAATAAATTATAGTCATAAATACCAAGATCTCTTCAAGATCACAAAATAGCTAAGACCAGAATGTCACTTGTCAAAATCAGTCGAAATTATTCCCTCAAAGGGCAATACTCTACAGAACCCCGTTCTCACAAAGGAAATCAAAACTACAGGACCCAGATGGACGCTACAGATTTCTGACTCTACAATGTTTGTTTATATGCTTATACATGTCATATGTCATGTTCATAATTTAATTTATCAACTTCTTCTTTTTTCCTTTTAAATTATTAATCTCATTTCCTTGCAAGTTCAACCCATTGTCACCATTTGTTTTTGGTATTATTGTTCCCTCCATTTAGTTATTAATTCGCCAAAACATCAAATATAGTTGTGTAGGATTTGACACCGATGGGATTCTCTCTTGAGATACCTGGATTATTTGTAGTCTCTTTCTTTCTTTTTTCCTATTCTTTCCCCTTCCATCTTGTGCTCATCCAACTGGTTAGATAATTTAGTGTTATAGTCACAGGGGCACAGGATGTTATATAATCCTCGGGTTTTTTTTTTGATAATAATAATTGTTTATCAAGTTCAAAAGACTGGTCACATTTAATGAATACTACATCCTTTGCAATTTTATACATAATGCGTTGTTCTCGAGGAATGGACAAAAATAAAATCTAAAATAGTCGATAATAAATTTCAATGAATACTGTTAAATAGGCCGACAATTTACTTCAAGTATTTTTAAAACCAAAATCAGATCAAAAATTTAAAATAATTTTTCTTTCTTCTCTGTGAATTATTGTTTTTTTCTTTGTATTTTTTTGTATTTAAAAAGTTTATTTATTTATTTTGCTAATGGATTTTTTTTCTCATAGAATATGGAGCCGAATTTCTAACAGGGTTTAAATATCGAAGCAATGAAATTTGTAAGTGTTTTAAATGCATCTTTCATGCACAAATAAATAAATAAAATTATTATAAAGTAACTTTTATTTAAAATACAAAAAATAATTTAAAAATAAAAAAGATAAAATAGATTTGTTGATTTGATAAGAATGGATGATCATTTCTCACAACAAAGTTCTCTAAAATTAAGATTCTCTCTTCCGATTTTTGATTGGGACTTATTTCGTTTCACGAATTCTACATTTTAATCAAAATTAATCCATAATTGCATGTAGCTCAGATATTTGGCAATTCCATATTTCTTTTAGATTATTTCTTTAATTATAGGTTCCATTGTTATGTTGTAGTATTTCGTTAATATCACTCTCTTAAAACAAATGCCCACGGGGCTTTTTGTGATAAAACTATCTTTCGAAACTTTTAAAAACTATTAAAATGGTCACAAAGTCTCCTTCGCAGGCTTAACCCTTGCGATGAAAGAAAACTACTGTGCTTCATGTCATAGGTTTTGACAGAGAACTTTCATAAACTACCAGAACATGAGCAATTTCTCGTATAGCGTATCAAATGAATAAAGATTTAATTTAAGACATATTTTATTGCTTATTTATTTAAAGATATTTTTTATATAATGAAGCACATTAACAAAATCTATTTATTTAATTCACTGGTTAATTTTTTCTTGCAATTTTTGCATATAATGAAACACTAGTGTTGTCTTCCTGCAATTGTTCAAATGAAAGAAGTAACTTATGGAAATTACAATGATGAATTTATTAAAAGTTCCTTGTTCTAAGTGTAAAGTAAGAAAAATATATTGAAACAATCTATACGAAAAATTGGTATATGATTGTTAGAATTAAGCATCAATGCTCTTTGTTCTTTTATGACTATAATAATAAAGCAATAATTGTCGTAGTTTTATAGTTAGCCATTTATTTATACTGCTATATGTGGTGTGGTTACTATGTATATTTACTTATCACTACCATTAAGGAAATGTGTGAAGTCACACAATTTCTAAAGAAGAAAATACATATTATCAATAACATTTAGCATCATAAGACATTGCATTTATTTCGCACATGCTTTATTTCTGCATTTAATTTTGTTACACATTTTCTGCAAACTATTTTTTTACATCTTGCTATCTTGTGGAATATTTCAAGGTTCATGATAAATGTTTTAATTGCATTTTTCCTTTCTTATCGGCGGAATCTTTACCATTTAAAAAAATCCTTCATGATAAATTTGAAAAAACATAATGATATAGAAAGATAATGCTTAGACAGTGAACTTCCGCGTCCTTTAATCAACAACTTCTCTTTAAAATTAAGACTTATTGCTGCAAGTTACTGTGTCTGAGTGTATTTGTTATTGTCTTTAAATTGTATGTATGTTTGGTGCTCACCGTAAGTTTCATTCGGTTTATGTTAATTTAATGAATGATATGTAAGTATTTTTTCTCATTTATCTATTCTGAGGAGTATAAATTTTTAAGTAGTTCATATTTGTTATGTGATTCCGACTAAACTGGTTCATTGTGCAATGAATATTTTCGAAAGAAGAATAATGGTGTTAAAATTATTAGCTGTTATGTTTCTGCTTCAATGTAAAGATATTTTAGCTCATTTCGAGCACATTTATCTTCGAACAATGCTTGTTCACTCACTCTTGTTCATTGCGTTGAAGTCCACATTTCATAATTACCTTAGATTGTTGAAGCAATTTATAAGTTAAATATATATACATCATATAAGTTCGTATATATACATTCATATATATTCATATATATACATTCATATATATTCATATATATACATTCATATATATTCATATATATACATTCATATATATTCATATATATACATCATATAAATTAAATATATATACTTCATATTTTACATCTCATTCATCGCATTTGATAAATTATGTCAGTTTAATTTTTCTCTATAACTCAAGTTAGTATAACATATTCTGAAAACATAATTTAGATATAAATTTAATTTCAAATAAGGAGGTTTCATATTTAATTATTTTGTAATTTTACATTTTCAACGCTGCTGACGATATTTCTAGTTTTTCAAATACTTCCAATTACAGTTTTCTACTGGCTAAAATCAGTCTCCTATGCCAGGTAAATGTCTTAAAGATATTCTTCAAATATGTACTAGGAAGTTCAACCTGACTAAAATGGCATAAGAGATAAATTTTAGCTCACATAAACCTATAATTAGAAGTATCTGAAAGACGAGATATCTCGTCGGTAGTGTTGAAAGTGTTAAGGAATTCTTAATAAACTGCAAACTGGCATTTACACATACATACTATATTATATATTTGTTGTTATTATAGTTATTCACCTCAAGCAGTTTCTTTGAAAATAAGTTTTGTAATTAGTAGAAAAAGTGTTATTATAATATTCTATTTCTTACTTTATAATGTAAATTGTATAACAAAATGTTACAGAAGCTTAATAAGTAAGAATAATTAAAATTTTAAAACTATTGTAAACTGCTCATAGTAGGATTTAAAAGGAGTAAGAAAATTTCAAAAGGTATATAATTATCGAGAAAAGTCAATTAAATTCATTTTACTCTGTACTTTAAAATTAGTAAACATTAAAAAAATAGATTTGATTTTGAAATTTAAAAAGCAATCTTCTCTATGCTTAGTAAATGTATATCGAATTGCAATTTGAATTCATTTGAAATTTCTAATAAGTATGCAATTTGAATTCATTTGAAATTTCTAATAAGTATGCAATTTGAATTCATTTGAAATTTCTAATAAGTATGCAATTTGAATTTCCTTTTAAGAATCGAAGACGAAACTTTTGAAGGCATCTTATTCATACTATGAAATTCTAGCGTCATTATTTTTTTTTGTTGGTTATTTTTCAGATTGATTTGATAAACCCTTTCAACAAGATCTTCTGTTGCGAAAGTTTGAGAATCTGTCTAATTTCATGGAGAGTTCGGCCTAAAGCCAAAGACTTTTCCTCTCTTCCCTTAATTGAAGAATTGGCTACTATTCAAAATAATTATTCCAGATTAACGAGAAGCCTCAGATAAACGTTAAAATCAATATCACATGTTTAGCGGCGACGACTTTCCAAGACAGGATAGAAAACCTGATCCAACGGCAGGAAAAAAATGTTCGGTCCTTCAACTCGATTTTGCTTAAAGTTATAGAAACCTATGGATAATAGTTTTACATGTTTTTGGAAATAAATTACTTTTACATTTTACTCTTCTTTTTGGTCGATTGAAATTAAAAAAGCGTATTTTGTACTTATCAATTTAAGTTCTCTATTGCAATATAAATGCAAAAGACATGAACATTTTAAGATACGTGGCCAACTATCTTTTCTAAATATTGACAAATTAGCGAAATAATACAAATCCAAGAACTTTGCTATTCAAAATACCTGTAACGGAATTATACAATTCAATTACAGTAAAATATACTGTAATTGAATTGCTTAATAATGCGCATATATGAAAAACATTTTTTTTTTTTTTTACTGATTCATGTCTTCTCTAAATTTAAAAGAAAGCACGTCAAAGAATCAGAATTCTTTGAAATTCTAACTGTCGCACATTATGTGCAGTTAAAAATGAGCTAAAGGCAGAAAAATATATTCTCCCTCACTCTTCATACATATGAATGATATTCTCAATAAGAAAACTGGAAACTTTCTATAGGATCATCTTTAAGCGTTGTTTGCTAGAATATCCCATTTTATTCTGAAAAAACCCGGAATCATTGGATAAGAAACTAGCTATCGAAAACTAACCTTGTGAAAACGATTAAAAATATGAAGAAAGAATAAAAATTCATTTAGGCAGTGTAAAATTAAATTAAGAACTTAAAAAGATGTGATATATGAGAAACAATTCCCTAACGTCTATTGTTTATTTTACCACTAATAATAAATATTAAATTCATTAGCAATGAATACATTATTTTTAAGAATTGTTGAATTAATATTAGTATCAAAATAGGAAAATCTAATTTTACTTTGTTTTATATCGTTGTATGCCAAAGTTAAAGAAAGTATTTTTTGTTATTCCTATAGAAATGAATATATATATATAAAGAGGAGAATTTCTGTGAACTGAATGCTTTTGCAATAAAGTATTACTTTTGAAAATGCTTTCTTCGTACAGTGATGGTATAAAAGATAATTTTATTTTTAAATAATAGGAATGAAGAAATGCATTTTTGAAAGACAAATATTCAAATGATCTTCTATATTCCTTATGCAATAACAATAATTAAATTTATTAAAATAAGAACGTCTTGAAGTATTTTTCTATACAGCATTTCCCTGAAAAGTGAAAGTGTTTGTATTTTCAAATATTGCATCTCGGGATACAATTCCAAATAAATGGAACACATTCTGAGTTATGTTACAGCTTATTAAAACGCAGATTTTTTGTATATATAAAATTTTAAATAAATACTGGTCTGGGGAGGGATGAGTTGCACTCTACAACCTTTTGCATGGATTTTCGCTTTACCCTCTGATTGCGAAAATAATCTAAACCTTTGATTGAAGGAATAGTTTAGGTTTGTATGCTCGGAATAACGCGTTGCAACACGAGCACAAAAAGTGAAGATGAATGATGAAGAAGATGTTTCTGATACAGAAGTAGAATTTCTCTGTAGTTCTCATTAGCGGTGCTGTACATTATTTTCCTGTTTCACTATTCGTAAAATGTATCATCATGAATAGAGTACACAGTTGCAGATAAGGTTTTTATGCAGATGCATCTGGTAATGGGCAGTCAATTTAATTTAAGAATACTAACTATCTCAAACCTTTATGTAATAAAATGATAAATTACTTAATTAAATTATTATTAATTAATTCAATTTTTCTGATAAAAACTGCTCAATGCGTGTTTCCTGTGCTAAACGAGTGTAGACCTATAACATTTCTTTTTTTAATTATTTAAACTACCGTTAATTTTTGGCTCTTTCAAGAGCTGGGAATAATATATTTTCACTATTTGTCACTGTAAAAATGAATCGATCCAAGTGTGGAGTGGTTTTAAAAAGTGTCATCCTTTAAATTTGCATTGATAATTGTAAAGAAAAAAATAAACCGAGGATGAGTGGCGTCTTTGTATTTCTTAAAAAAGGAAATCTCTTTTTTTCCACTAAAAATTGAAAGCATAAAAAAAAAAAAACTACAAAAAGAAATTGAATAAAAGCTCTTAAGAGTGAGAATGCATGACAGTTTGAACTGATGTAAGTCATTCTTAAAAGCCGCGCTACGTCTTTTCAAGTGGATATCTATTTTTTTTTATTATCTAAACTACTTATGGCATATTTTTTTATATTGAAACTAAACAGGTTTTCGATCATCCAAGTAAATTCCTGTAATTTTCTTTCAAATACGCAAGAAATAAGGGAAGAGGGAAAAAACTGATACAATTTATTCTTTTTCAATCTGAATTTTTCGTGAATTGTTTGTCTTTCTTTGGTGTAGCTAAGATGGCAGGCCCTTTTCTTTTTATGGTAACTAATTTATCTTTAGGGAAGCGCTTTGTTCCAGTGCTTAGTTAGTAGATACTTTGGCGGTGAACGAGGATCAATGGAATATTAGAATTATTTTTTTTTATATCAACATGTTATTTATTTCTGTAAAATAAATAGGAAAAAGTTACAAATCATTTAAAAACAAAATGTATATATCACATTTTAAAGCTCCTGAATACTATGCAAAATTAAATAATAAATGACAAACAATGATAATAAAATTTTAAACTATACGTTTAATTTATCTTGACAAAAAATGGTCATTGCTCTGTAAAGTACAGATTATACCAATTCTACACACATTACTTTGCTTTTACAGTAATACAAGGAAATATAAATACATATCGTTTAAGATACTAGCAAATATAATTTTTCAGATAACTTAAATTCTGAAATAACATATTGTGAATTGGAGTATGATGAGCTGATAAGAAGTGTAAAAAATCAACAGAATTTTGTAGTACTTCTGGAGTTGAAATTGGCAATTGGATAAACATCTAGAGGGATAGTAAACATAGTGGAGGATATTCTTGTGACATGAAGTAGCGCTCATACGATTATGAGTCTAAAATATGCAAAATACTTGCTGTATGAAAATAAATCATTGGAAAATGCAAATCCGAACTCAAAATATATGATTGGAAGTATCTTTTACAATATAATCAGCATTATTTCCCAATCATTTATTTCTCAATAACTAGCATATTTGAACACTGTTGAACTTTTTGTTACAGGAAGATTAAGACTTTAATAATATAACTTTATATTACCGGTGGAATAGATTGATTCTTATGTGGAAAGGGCCGTACCAAATGTGTACCAAGAATATACAATAAGAAAAATGGTGGTAAATGAGATTTAGTATATAAACTGAGGTGATTAAATAAATAATTTATTTTATTTCATTGATATTTAATTTTCATTACTTTAACATTTGACAGAGTTGACGTTAACGTTATCTTTCTTTTTACTATCCTGTAACTTTCATTTTAAAGTATCTTTATATAACATTATCTTTTATATTAACTTTTATTTTCCTGTTTGTAATTCTCATGTGCATAAACTAAATTAACTCGTATCCTTTTTTTAAAAAATAGGTTTGCTTTTTAGCAGTTTTTAAAGAAAATATACGAGTCCTACATGAAACTGGAAAATATTTCATTTAATGAACATATTAATTTAACTGTTTTATAATTGCTAAACTAATCATGGATATTACGGAATATTTTTTATTGCAATAGAATGAAGTTTAAATCTCATTTTTCAATCAGTTTCGCTGAATTGAATTATGATTTAATTTTGTGTAATGGGAATTTGATTATTGAAATCTATATTTTAAGAAGTTTTTGCATATCTATTATAATATGTATGCATAGTATAAAAAATATTTTCTCATGATTTAATTTAACATTTAAACATATTATATTTACTAATATATATCTAAGAGTAGGATTATTAATTTGTTTCTTTTCTGGAAAGAAAAAAAATATATATGTTTTGAATCTCCATTTGGATTCGTATTGTGGCAACTTATTGGAAATAGAACTGAAATCTTATTAAAATTAAATTTTTATTCAAGATAAAATGGTAAAATACAGAGCAAAATTATAAACAAAAATTGTTTTTCATAAGTTTTCTAAGTAAGTCAAGTAAGATGAATCTGTTATTAATTTAAACGGAAGTACAAGTCTTAGTGAAAGATTTCAATCTATTTCAAGAACTAATTTCCTCATCTATATCTAAGGTTCCAATATTTCTTAAGTTTCTTTTCGTACTTGCAAGGCTTTAGTTATTTTTTCAGTGTAATTTTTCTTTGATAAATTTTTCAACAATAATATTTGTCATCTATCAAATGTAAGAAAAAAACAAGATTTTTCTAATAACCTTTTATAATTGTTCATGTCTAATTATTGACCTAGAACACACAAATTAGAAGAAAAATTAATCATTTCTTTGAATAAGATTTCATTATATTTGAATTTTCTAACATTTTTTGAGAGACTTACAACATCTGAGTAAGTATATATTCATGGCTCAGACCTGTGGTAAAATGTGTTTTGCAATCTTAAAGGGTAACGCATTTTTGAACTATTGCCAATTTTGCAGGAAAAATCTCACTTTTAAAAATTGGGTCAAAAGAAAAAGGCTTTTATATGTTTGAAGCTATATTTAAGTTTGCAATTGATATTATTTCTTATTTCAAATTTCAATGTTAAATACTTGATGACAAATTTAATAATGATATGTTTGCGGTTTTCAATGTATAAAATTAAAGAATATAGAATAAAAGGAAAACCGTATTACACGCATTAATTTAGAGTTGAGAAAATTACCAATTAAGTATTTTAACTCAAATCACGCATTGTATCACAACTTGTTTTATTGATAGAGGCAAAAAGGCAACAAATATTTACTATCCTTGTTTGATAATTTCCAGATAATAATTTTAAAAATGCTTTTATATTAATAGAAAAAATAATTGTTTATGATCTACTTGCAATTATGTATTTTTTTTCTATCATATAACAAAAATATATATCCAAGGGAGAAAAGTAAAATATCTTCCAAGTGATTTTTTTGCCATATACTGCCATTTTTTGCCATGTGTTTTAAAAAGAAACAATAATTTGCCTGCAATGTTCATGATTATTTTACACTCATCACATAATATGGGATCGCCTCGTAAATTTATAATAAAGTCATGAGGGCAAGGCCTAATTTTCTTGCTATAATTAATCTATCTAGAATTACAAATAACACCACCCATTAAAAAATGCAATTTTACGCCATATATTGCATCATTTCTGCATCACATATTACACCAACCCTATTTCCGCCTTTTTTTCGTTTTATCATACAGAAATCTGAAAGAAAATATATGGCTATATATTTGGTTACACATTTAGCGGTATGCAAAAAAATGGCAAAAAAGAAATAAAGTATACAAATTCACAAATTGTAAACATTTTCTTTATATGGAATTCAATATCGATATATTTCTTATCACTCATTTTCTATTTTTTCCTCTGTTCTACACAAAACTTCCTTAGACCCATCATTTCTTCTCTTTCTTTTCTCTGTAATCCATAATAAATATTTCATTTCCGCTTTTTTCTAAACAAATGAGATGAAATATCGCTTATTTCGATTTGTGTTTATTACGTTTCACTCTAAATCGTTTTAAAAGATTATTTCCTATCTGGTATTTAGAATTTTGATTATTCTTTTGAAATTTCAACATTCTAAACTATAACAAGAATTTGATTTTTTTTAAAAAAATATACTTAGATTTTAGTTACAATTGAATTTATTTTCTATAGATGCAATTGAATGCTCTGGGGAATATTTTTCAAATGAAATTCTGATAGATTACTTCTCATCTGTCACATATGTGTTGTTACAATTAGTTATGCATTATTATAAGTCATTAATTTTATTTAATATGATGCATAATAATTATTCACGATGTAAGGAAATTCCTATTTTAAGTTCAATCAAACTTTGAGACACATTCGTAATTTAACCAAATGCTGAGATTGGCTAAAAAGTGGATGCCAACCCTTCGATTACGAATTGCAAATTTCCTTAAAACATTTTTAAAGAAACTTCTGCAAATTTACTTTATGCAATCGCATACAATAAACAGTTAATCTTATGTAACAGAAAAGCAAATATATTTTTCTATCAATGATATTGAGTGAAAAATAATGTAGAGGATAAAACAAGTAATTATAACATAATAAATATTAATATGAGGATATATATGCTTATTTTTACTTCAGTTTAATTGTAAAGGAAATTATAGAAACTATTTGTGCTTACTTATATATCAATACTTTAAGCATCGAAACTCAATTCTTTAAACTTCTGAATGAACTGTTGGAATTAACAACAATAAATCAAAAAAGAAATAACGTTCAGTTTGCAAATGCATATTTCAATTGCCACATCTTTTATATTGAAGTATCTCGATAAAAAATATAAAATATTCCATTAAATAACTCATCCGTTATTCAGAAATTTTGTAAATTCCGTCTTTAATAGTGAAATTTATAGTAATATTCTTCCGACATATCCTTAGGCTTTCAAAGCAATTGAGTGCAACTAAACATCTTCGAAACTTCTCTTTGCGTCTTACTTTTTTCAACAGGTCGTGCCTATATGAAGAGAGAAAGAAATAATCCAAAACTTTTCTCATCAAACCGAGTTTTGAATACTCTTCACAGAATTTTCTTTCCTTATTTATTTTGCTTGATATAGACAATGCATGTTAAAATTGAACACAGCGTAGTTGAGTTGTATTATAACAAATAAAATGGTATTACATTGCATTTATTTTATTTTGAATCGGAATGGATCAACGTAAATTTATTTTGATGTAATAAACAACAGTTGAAAATATTTTATAATTATGGGAAATATTAAATAATAAATAAATTATAAAAATATTAAAATTATATAAATTATAATTTTAAATAAATTATCAATAAGTATATATTTATAGATTATTTAAATGTTGTAAAATTTACGCAATGTAAGTAAATATTTGAACGAGCATTTTTATAGTAAATAAATTTTATAGTTGTCAAATTAAGCACATTATAAATTTGTAAATACATCTAGTGGTCTTTAATGGCGTGATTACTATGAAATTCAAATTCATAATTGAATGAAGTTCATGTTGTTGCATTACCTTTTTAAATATTAAATTTGAGGTTCAAAATTTCAGATAATTTCAAAATTAACTACTTTGGCCTTGATATGCTGCTCAACAAAATTAGTAGTTATTCCTTTTAATAATATTTTACTACGTATCAATGATAAAAATTGTTGTTTTAGAACTAAGTAGCATACACAAGAATTAGGAGAAATATCTTTGGGAAGATTGCAATATTTCTTATAAATGATTTAAAATGAAACTGAATATTTTACTTCAGCATTTCTTTCTGAAGAGATGTTCAACAATGTTTTCATCCAATTATGTGAAGTTATTAATAACATCCTCATAATTTATTAATTCTAGACATTGATATCCATATGGAATAAGATAAGAAGAAATGAATAACTTGCAAAAAAGGAAATAAATTTGCGAAAATAATGTCTAAAATGACATAATTTCTCCTAAAGAATTGATTTCATATTCAAATATAAAAATTGATTTTCTATACGAAATAAATCATTATGATAAATGCAGATTCAATTTTTTGCATTACTGTTACTTCTCATGCCATTTTTTTTACACTAAGGAAATATTTTCAATATATTTCTTATGTCATACATATAATTAATCAGAATTTAAATAATGAGCTAAAAGCTTTCATTGTGCTAATTACTTTTTAATTTTTTTTTTCATTTTAAATGAAGGATATAAAAAAAAATCATTTCTTTACATACGTCCTCTTAAATACGTCATTCTATTCGAACTTTGCGTTTTAAAAATTAATATTAATACTTTTAATCATTTTTAAAGAAAGTTTGAAAGAACTTGGAATAAACATTTTATAAAAGGAAACGATATTCTCATCATTGAATTGCAGAAATGGTTTTTTTTTTTCATATGCAAGAATTCGTATGAATAATTTTCGATCAATAACTCTTGCATCAAACAGATAACCTGAAAGCTCAAAATGTATACAATTTTAAGAAAGTATTGGAAGTAGTGTTAAATTTAATGTAATATCTTGAATATAAACGTTGGGGATTTATCTCATATTTTATGGCAATATCATAATGAATATAAACCGCTCATAGTTTTTTTTAATCTGAATTATTTCAAATACTTACGGCTACAGTCATTGAAAGGTTTTTCTTAAAGCCTTGGATCTTTCTTAGCTTGTGAAAACTGTTCAAAATTAATTTTTTTAACTTAATTAATTTTTAAATTGAAATTGTTCTAATGCTATTTATTTTGCAATTGTTTGTGTGACTTTGGAATTAAAGCAATATATTATTTTTGAATTAATTACTGCAAAATGTATTTAATTTTTATTACGATGCCATTTTAAGCGCTTTAGGTGTTTCAAATAATAATAAAAAAAACTTAATAAAATATCTGTATAATTTGTATAGAAATATGTGTCAAATAATAGCATACAATAAATAAGCAAGAATTCAATAAAACATTAGTCAGTTCTGTACCTTAAATATCATAGTAAATATATAAATGATTAAAATTTTCACCTGGTATTGAACTGGAATACTTTTATTTGAATCTTTATATGAAATTTGCTGATTTTCAGTATTCAGCAAGCCTCAACAAATAGAAGTTGCATTCAAATCAATGAAATTCTGTTCAACTAACGTTTAAATCATTTTATTAGGATTATTTGAAAATGTTCACAGAAGAATGTTGGGCACACAGAAAACACAAATTCAATCACATAAGTTCATTAACATATTTTCAAATACTTTAGATAGTTTCTGGGATCATAATTGGTATAAGCAAGATAATAAGAAAATGCGCGGCATTTTTTTTATTGTGACTCTTAAACATCTAAAATGTATCCTCTATATAGTTTATGTACCACTCTCCTTTTATTATATAATAGCAATATTATTTTCCATACTGCTTTCTTTTTTTATTGTTTAATACTTTTATTCGAGATAAAAAAAACATATAAATTAATTTTAGTTATTTATTTCTTATTACATAAAATGATTAAATGTTTTAAATGATTTTTTTAAGTTTTATTTTTAACCGTTAAGATAATTTCTTCTGACAGATTAATTAAATGAACTATTAAATTAATTTCTTTAGATAGTGTCCTCTTATTTCTTGTTTCCAATCAAACAGTTCTATAACGAAAATATACTCTTCAATTTTGCATTCTATTTTTAAATTTTATAAAAAAAGATAGATCTATCAAAGTTTGAAATTAGAAATTGCATTTAACAAAAGAATTTTTAGTATAATACACCATCATAGAAAAATTAATTATAAAAATCGGACAGCTATAAATAATTTTCTTATCGAATGTAACAAGATCTTGATGCGAATATGCACAGGTGGATAAAGAAGTTTACACTCAGTTTAATATAGCATTTTAATTTTAAAATTAGCAAATTGAAGTTTATGGAAAATCTTCAATATATATATATATATATATATATATATATATATATATATATATATATATATATATATATATATATATATATTAATAAATAATCAATTCTTAATAATTTCAGAAAAAATTTATAGAAATACTCAGCACATTTGTATATTGATAATTATGATGATAACATATATATATAGAGAGAGATAGATTTGATCAAAAAATTGATCTTCGGAGCATAATTATACTAAATTTAGGCCATCCATTTGGTATAGTTACTTCCATAACCTGTGTATTTAATTAATAGATTTTTTTCTGGAATATGAGTCAGTCTTCCTTGGAAAGATTGCTAAAACTAAATCACGTGGGTGTTAGTAGGTATGTTTAATTATTTAAGAAAAATAAATATCGTACTTTGATTCAAGTGATTCTTCAAGTTTTTGTTAAAAATAAAATACAGAAAAACTGCAAACTATTTTAGTTAAAATATGAACAAATTTAAACTAATTTTATAAAAATGTATTTATAAGGATTATAAATTGATGTCATTTGGAAATTTAGCTATTTTAACTTAGTCTGTTCAAAAATTATATAGACGTTTAATGATTGTCATTTATATAAATGTATAAAACTTTATTCAAATAAACCTCTTTCTTTTGCATCTCACATTCTTATTTCTCTTTTACTTTCTCAATTGCTGCAAGAAAAAAGAGAGTATAAAATTTTAATGAAATTGGTTAAATTGCGATATCAAAATTTAGCATAATTTTGATATCTTGATAAATTTGAATTATGCTAAAATTAGCATTTTTAGCATAATTTTGAGCAGAAATATTTAATTTCATTTTTAAAATAGAGAAAAAAAATTAAATATTCAGCATTAGAGGGAAAAAAATATTATTAAAAAATTAAAATTAATTAATATTATGCGTTTGACTATTTTTTCAACAATAAAAACTATTAATAATTTTATCAGAAGGGCTTATTTTACACACGTAAAATTTTATCAAATAAAAATTAATGCTATAATTTAGGTTCGATTTTAATATGATTTTACTATATATACATTTATATATTTTTTAATGCTTAGTGCATTTATCACAATTATTTATGTACAGCAATTTTTGCTATAATATAAAAGAAAAACAATCGTATTCAAAAATTATTTTTTACAGTAAATGCATTAAACTATTCATAATTAATTATATCTTTATTTAAAAGGTGATATTAATTTTCCAGATTAATTACATTTTTCCAGCTGAATAATTTTTGAAGACCCTTTTGTTATTTAAAAATCAATAAATTTTTTTAATAAAATTTTAATAATAAAATTTCGTAAACAACTTATAAAATATGTTATTTCTCATAAGTCAAAGCGTACATTCTGTAGAAGGAATTTCAGCATCAAACGAAGAAGTTTTGGATATTGTCTATTCATGAAAAAAATAATGTGTAAATTTTAAAGATGGGTTCAAAAGACTAAAAAATGCTTTTGTCTTTAAAATGGGAAAACAAACATGACTAAGGATTTTTTTTAATAATTCTATTAACAGTTTTTCTTAAGTTTTCGAGCGGAATTAGTGCTGGAGGCAACATCCTTCTTTTCTCCATGTTGGTCTAAAAAATTATCTGATATATAAACGTTTAGAGATTTTTTTAGCTCTCATCTTTTATAGCTATGATAAGTTAGAAAATAGGAATAATTGAAGTTAAGTGACTTCGTTGCATTTATTTACAATGCAATAAAATCTATGAAAGACCGGACACAGAATAATTAATCACTACTAATATTAAAAAAAAATTAAGAGTGGAATTGTGCTACAATTTACATTGCTATAAGCCATTCCGAAAAACTCTGTTTGTCTTAAAAAAATATATATATTGCACCTAAACTTCCAAAAACTGTTTTTAAGCAAAAAAGAAAATTGCTTTCCATCATTCCAGCGAATTCTAGGAAGTTTTCTTCCAAATCACAAAAAAGAAAAGAGGAAATAAAAAGCGACAATGCAATTTATTCTTTTTCAATTTAAGTTTTTAATGAGTTGTTTCTTTTCTTTCTTCCTTTCTATTTTATTTATTTATTTATTTTTTGCTCTCCAAAGTTGACAAATTTATCTTTTAAGGTAACTAATTGTTCCTTAACCTATAACTTTATTCCACTGTTTAGAATTGTCCGACAAAATAGAAGAGGCTTTGCTAGAGAGTCAAAAATTAATTTCTTAAAGGATTAATTTTATTTTTCTTAATATCTATAAAATGTATTTATAAAAATGCAATAAAAAGGCAAAAATACTTTTAAAATATATAGCTTTTATATTATATCGTGATTTCGGAAATATATCAGGGTTAGCAAGAAATAAGTTAGACACTTCAGTGGGTTCTAAAGTGCGTTATATCGGTCCAAATAAGATAAAAATTGAACTACGATTATTCAGATGATACGCTTTACATTTGTTAATTAAAAAATTAGTATAAAAATTTACCAGTAGATGTCGCTGTAACACAAATGGTATTTATTTTCATGTATTGAAAAATGTGAAACATAAGTTGCATTACATCGCATGTCTATTGCCATTTTTCTTTGGATAAAAAGAAGGCGGATTCTGCACGGACATTAGTTTCTTCTCTGTTCGTCATGCCTACGTTGCAAGAAGAAGCGCTAATGGTGAAATTGTTCTACCTGAAGCAACAAAACTCCGTTACAACTCTAAAGGAATTAAAGGACGAAGAGGTCCAATATAACCAGGTGTCCTACACAAGATGATGCATAAATAACAATAGTTTCCAGTTATTTCCCGTTTTCTGGATATGCCTTATTCACCTATACGAAAAATCGTTATCATTATCAAAATCGTTATCATTAATCAAGATCATTATCGAATTTATATATTTTCCGGATTTTCTCATTCTTTTTTAGTTTTAAATTTTGGCCAAATATTGACATAAAGAAATATTATTAGATTCGTAAAAGAAAATATTTTCCTTTAGGTATAATGGAAAATCATTTCATTTTTTATTAATTTTGGCACATTTACCAAAGATTGTATTTTAAGAGGCCATTTAGTTACTGGATAGAAACATTGTTTAGTATAAACACACATACATATTTTTTTCACATGTAAACTATTTCAACTTTTTTTCTCGCATTTCGCCTTATTTCATACTAAATGAATTCATTTTCAAACCTTATCGTCATTTGATTAAGAATAGGAAATAACGGTCTTATTGCTTTTATAGCGGAAGACTTGATTCGTAATTATCATAGTATGCTTATGAAATTAAGTTTTGAATGATTTTAAGGAAATACAACGAAAAAGAATTGCTTGAATTTTTGTAATTGAGACATTCTTAAATTGTAATTTTGCACAATTAAAAAAATTACTGTTTCAGAAAACAGGAAAAGAAGAGAAATTTAATTTGGAAATTGGGTAGAAATATGTATTCCATGATACCAAAAGGAATTGCAATATAAAATTGAAAATATATAACCGCATTAAATCGAAAAATGTGCATGCTATAAATCTTAAAGAAAAATATGGTTTATTTTAGTATTTTAACAAATCTGACAAGGAAGTACTAAGAATCATAGATGAAATTAACATAACATGTTTTATTACTGATGGAATAAATTATTTTGTAAAGGTTATATTAAGCTCCAGAATAAATAAGAATAAATAACTTTCAGCTAAAATGTAGTTTGAACTATTCAGTGTTTTAGTTTTAAATAAAAAAAAACATTTTTTCACCCCATATTTATTTTCTGTATGATCAGTTATAGGTGCTTAGTGACTTTCCAGTTTTTCATGTTTTGATTTTTATTTCCGATGTAATATCTTTAT
This sequence comes from Argiope bruennichi, assembly GCF_947563725.1. Classification (NCBI taxonomy): domain Eukaryota; kingdom Metazoa; phylum Arthropoda; class Arachnida; order Araneae; family Araneidae; genus Argiope; species Argiope bruennichi. The sequence continues at coordinate 85,957,029 of NC_079158.1, forward strand.
GGTATTACTGAAATTTATGCATATAAAATAACCCGTATTCTCTATATAAGATTCCGATACATCAATAAAACAGAGAAATATAAAGGCTTAGTTAATTTCCTCAATTATACACTAGTCGCCTTTGGTGACCAGCCGGTTCACTAGTGTTAATGTTCACTAAAATGTTCAATTAATATTTTATGCAACTTATTCTCATAATAGGTATTTCAGCATAATATTTTTAACCCTTAACTGGTTACGTGGATTTTCTTACGTAGCTATCGATGGATTTTCTGACACCCATATTCTATTTTTAGCTCAATTGAATGGATTGACCCTGTAGCTTCTTGTTTTGTGACCTTCACATGTTTGGATCAAAAATTATATATATAAAAAAAACTATTAATATATTATCAAAATATTAGTTTTTCACAAATTGTTTACATTTATACAAAAATATAATGATTCGATCTTTGTATTTTTCCTATTTATTCCTAATTATTCAAATTCTTGGTGTTTGAATAATTTAAAAGTCCTTTCAAAATAACTTATTAATTCAATATTATATGCAATAAAATAATGATATATATATATATATATTTTTCGAAAATTCATTTCCTTTCTTTAAAATGTTGTAAAATTATCAGTTAAAATTATAGCTTAAATATTCTTTTATAATTCTTTTCTATTTTAATACATTTATTTTTTCTTCAGTATCATTTTCTTTTAAAATTTCATTTCATGAACAAAATAATCTAAAAATATTCGATATAAATTAATTGAAATCTTTAATATATATACATGTTTCATTTTAAAATCAGAAACAATAAATTGGTTTTTGCTTCGAAATACAAACATACTTAAGTTAATAACTAAAAGCATTCAACGAGGATTTCACCTTTGTCGATTTGTCTAGACAATTTTCTATCATCTTAATCATTCTCTTTGTTTAATAAGTTAAATAAAGAACATTTACAAGAAATTCTCTTTTTGCATATCATTATTTAATCAAATAAACGTAGCATCTCGTGAGTTATTATCTAGAAAGAATTATAGTTAGCTTCCAAAAACTTTCAAAACCACCTGTTTCTTTGAGTATTACAATGCAAACCCAGAAATATTTAATATGCATAGAAACTCATTATTATTCAAGTACTGAGTTCATCTTTTATGCATAAGATAGTTGAAAATCTGCCATAATTGAAAATTGTTGGACCCACCATCTTCAAAAAGGAATGCTTATTATTTTTATTTTTTTTTAAATCTTTTGGATTTATCAAATTTGATAGACTGGTCACCTTTAATGGATATTGCGCTTCATGCAGTTAAGTGGAAAAACTGCTGTTCCTGAGAATTGAATAGGGAAGATAATTTCAATCAGGCGAAAGTAATTTTCGATGAGTATGAGTGTTCGATGAGCAGCTAAATTGTATGCCAAATTGCTTCCTTTACTTTTTAAAAACATGCACCGTTCTAAAACTTTAAGAAACATTTCTTCTCATAATCCATAAAATATTTTTTTTTTACGGAGCTCGTGTTATTAGAGTTTTTTTTTTTAAAGTAGTTCCCAATTTATTTCACAGATCTAGAAATTCTGGATCTAGAAATTCTAAAATAATGGTAAAGAGGAATTTGCAAATAAGGATTTTTATTTTGATTGAAGATTTTAAGAATCCAAATATTTTTAAGCATAGCAGCAGAAATAAAAATATGCAAATACTTTTTTTAAATATAGACAGATTTCGTTCAAAATATGTAACCAATTAATAGGATAAGGAAAACGTATATTCAAACTTCAGAGCTTTGGCGTAGACCAAACTTCAGACAATAATGTAATCAATACTGTCTGATAATCCGTAAAATAATAGTAGGGAATCAATTAAATATGTTTAAAGAATTAATCTTATTATAATTGTATTTTTATTTTAAATAAAATTGTTAATATTAATAAATGAATCTAAGCTTTTAGAAGAGCTTATGTATTGAAGTAAACTAAGCATTTAACCATTATAAATACAAGTTTTAAGTATTAATTAACCTCTTTAAATTATTACCTGTAAAATTGTTTCAATAATTTATTTTGCATCGGTTGCTTAAGAATGAATGCTTAAAATGTGGATTATATTTTGTCTGTAAATAAGTCACGCAGATATATATCGTGAGGTGAACTAGTATGCGAATACAAAATATAGACTTCGACTAAGTTAGAAAGCATATTTAAAGAACGACAATGGAAAATATTACAATACAGAAATAATATATAATTTTTGCAAAAATAATTTATTATTATTATTTTTTTTTTTTTTATGAAAGCGTATATGATGTTTTATTTCCATGCTAAGTGAGACACGTCGATTGATAATTGACAGGTGACCTGTTTATATCCTTCCTTTTTAAGAAAAAGACAAATAAATGTATTTAAAAAAATAGTGCCACAATGTTTTAAGTTAATTTTTTTTTAATTATTCCTATCATTTCCCAATTGCATATATATAATATGTTTCTGTTAGGAAACATCACAGTCCTTATAAACAAGAACCTGTAACAAAATACAGAAATAAAAGAAGTAAAATTTGCTATTTTCATAATACAATGTTTCTTTCCAACATAAAAATCGCTACACGAGCTCAAATATATTGATAAAATACTCTTTTTGGGTTTTTTTTTCGCCATTTATTTAAAAAGTTTATTTCTCCTAGGAAAAATCCGCACACTAAATTAAAATAAAGGCGGTTTCATTTTACAGTTAACAATAATCAAGATTATATCCACTACTCCAAAAAATGTATAATTATTTTTTTTTTGAAATTTTAATTGCTTATTTATTTTTATTCAGTTTTAACTGTGTTTATTTCTGAAGTATAATTATAGCTGATTTACTACTTAAATTTTCACTATATTAATTTACATAATATAAAAAAACTTATATTGACCGATAAGTTACAAAGAAATATTGGATTAATTTCTTTTAGATTTCAAGAAAAAAATTAAACTTCTAATTTCTCACATTTCTGCAGATATCTTTAAGAATTTTTCTTTAAAAAAATTGATTTAGAATCCCCACAGTTAAATCGCATTTTCTCTGTCGTAATTTACAAATAAAATACCTTTCTAACTGATTTTACTTTCTCTGATTTATCTTAGAATATATATAATTAATACTAAATATTTTATTAATTATGTAGTGCATAATTATTGCCATTTAAATATACTCGAATACATAAAAATCTACATTATAAGATTTTTATACAGAGAGTTACTAATACTCAGATGCTGCATACGCTTCATTACAAAATTAATATATTTTAAATTGACATCAACAAATTCTCTAGAATTTATCCATTGTTCTAGCAAAGAATAATTAAATTCTAATGGACTTTTATATTTCGTTTCAAATAAAATATTTTAGTAATATTCAGACCCACGTGTAAAGTTGTCTATTTTCCAAATATATATATATATATATATAATTCATTCACTACCTTTTTTTATAAATTTATCAGCACAGCTTTTAATATCTACTTCAAAAGTCTTTGAATAAGATTAACATAATTGCATACATGCTACTTCACAAAAATTACAATTTTGATATCTAGTCAATCCATTCTTTTAGATCAATTTTGTTCTTCCAAAGAGGTAAAATTTCGGTACAGCTTTTATTCTTTTCTAAAACAAAACAAAATTATTTTTATTTTGTTTTAGTATTTCCTAAAACAAAACAAAAAGAAATAATAATTATTTTTTTTAAATTCTTACACATAAGTAAAAATCTAGCACTTAATTCGTTTGTCTATCAGAGCCGCTTATACATAGGAAGGGAGAGCAGTTTTCAAAATGTAGCCGGCACAAGAGAGTTTATTAAAATTCAATTCACGGAAGTTGGAATAAATTCTTTTCTCAATACACCTCTTTGATGGCTAACTAAGCATTTCTAGAGAATTTTTTTTTCTTAATTCTTGGCGACCGGATTTCTATTAATTTTATTGTTTTGTAATTTGATGCTTTAATGCCGTCTTCGTTTTCCCTTTTCATTGCGTTGACAAAGGCAATCAGGGTTCAAATAAATAAATCTGTCGAAGTGCCTTGCACCTTTAAATGATTCTGAAAATTCATATTCAATGCCATTCATATATTTTTTGCAGTTTATAATAATTCGTATGACTTTGCGTCTAACTTCTGCATCTCTTTGAATATAACTATTATTATTGATGACTGCCTATTTTTTTTTTCTGAAAATTCCCATCGCAACCTTCTTGAATTCTATTTCTTTCCCTCTTAAAAAGAACTGTTTCCAGATTAATACAAAAATAAGACAAAACACATTAAGAGAATTTAATTTTTGATTTTTACACTATTTTACAAAATCTATTTATGGAATTACAGTTCAAAAATTATCTACATTAATCAATTATTAATTTATTGTTTCAAAACTGCAAAAAAAAAAAAAAAAAAAAAAAAATTAAAGACTCTATAAATGTTACCTCTATGATTGACTATAAAAGTTAAATATATTTTAGAAATGTTGGGGCATTTTTATAGCTTTTTTTTATAAATTAATATTTTTTCACGAAGGTTTCGTTTAATGACTTTAAAAGAATATAACGGAACAGTGCGAATATTATAAGTGATTAATGTGGTCCACATCCTATATGTTGACAAATAAGGTATTTTGTCATTTCCAGTCATGTAAAAATGATCCTCATTCGTCCACAAGTTTCATGTTCAATGTTCAATGTAAATTTCATACAAGACATTACCTATAAGTGATATGGTTTTGAATTTTTTTTATGGAAAGGAACAGCTCGTTCTCATCAGTAAAAAATTACCTGATTAAATTGTATTTTGTCCAATAACTTTATTCCTATGATTATTTCAAAACGTAAACTTTAATAATAACGACTCTATATATTATAGTGACATGTTTGGTGCGTTTCATACAACTCCAATGATAGCACTACAAATCATGCTCGGAATGCCACCCCTAAAATGCAGCTATAGTTTGAAACCAGATTAACTGCAATATATCGCCTGAGAATCCCTATTGGCCCACACATAACAGATATCCAAACGGAAAATCTAGAAAGGAGCTTCATTAACATAAATTCGTAGATTCTTCTAGCTTCTAGTAGAATTGTAAATTATTTTATTATTATCAGGACTTTTATATTTATGAAGTATACCCAAGCGATGCAAATGCAAAATATTTAAAGTGTATAACTTAGTTTATATTAGGAGAGATAAATTCCTAAATTAAATAAAAAAAGGTATAATAATTCATATTCCTACTTATAAATTGTACCTTTTGTATCATGCATTTTTTTCAGAAAAAAAATCTGTGTTATAAAGAGAGAGAATTGATATTGATAAATAGGTTTTTGTAAAACTCTTTATGAATGCATTTTCAATAGCATCTGCTTAAAAAAATTAAAAAAAAGAAAAGAATAGTTTTAAATATTTTCATTTACAATTTTAATATCAAAAGAAAATACATTTCCTATAAATGCTCCAAATAAATTAATTTCTATGAACTTCAAAATATTCTGATCGATTTCTTGAAAACATCACATTCACTGAAGAAATTGCAGTTGATTTTCATTTATATTAATATTAAAAATAACAATATAATATATGATTTTATCATTATATTCTTTTATTTTTATTCTTTAAATTACTATTTTTGTCTATATTATTTAATTTAAAGCAATTTCATATCCAAATTAAAGGACTTTTAAATTTTTATTTATTTTTTTTTTTAATTTGAGCCGCAATTTAGAAATTAAAAAAAGAAAGCCATTCTTTAAAAAAAAGCACTTGGTACAAAAACAGTTTAATATATTTTAAAAGTATTTTTAATGCTCATGCATAGTCTAACGGATTTTCCAAAATAATTTCATACTTTTTATACAGTATATTATCTAATATAAAACATAAATTTAAACCATAAATTATTTTTTCTGGCTTCCGAAACCCAACCCATTGCATATGTCCGAGTAATAAATAACTTAATGACAGGAGTTCAAAAATTAAATTTATTCATTCATTTTGCGTAAGGAGCCTTATGCATTTTTTACTAGTATCAGTTGTTATTTCGATGGTAAATATATATATATATATATATATATATATATATATATATATATATATATATATATATTAAGTTCACTTTTAAATTATTCAACGATTGCCAAAATAATTCCAAAAATTCCGCCATTTAATAATGCACTTAAACAATATTTTTTCCAACTTTTCTTGGATAATTCAAAAAATTAAAAGCAACATGCTGTTCTAGAAATTTTTGTGTCTCCCTATATCTTTCTTTTCGAGTATTCACTTCTTTATCGAGATAAAAATAAATAAGATAACACAGCTTTTGTCGCAATAAATTTCTAGTTTGTTTTTTAAAGGTTTCTTATTTCTCTCAAGTCTTTATATTTTTCTAGTTTCTGAAATTCGAAATTGAGTTAAGTGAAAGCAATCTGAAGTGGACTACCACACGATTTTGCGGTAGTCAGTACTTTTGATAATATTTTGTTTTGATGTTACGCAATAAGCATCAAAGTTATCTTATAGAGTATTATCGAGAATAAAAAATTAGAAAACCAGTTTCGTCTGCTTTTCAAAGTAAGACTCATTTGTAAATTACTTCCGTTTTGACTGAAACGTATTTTCTAGTATGGTTGAAGTACGGAATTAATAAGAATATTTCCTGCGGATATATTTAAAAATTTAGAAGCGTTCACAATCGAATTAATTATTTGCTCGCTTATTGCATTTATACCCAACATCATTTAATTACATAAAATATTATTTCTAATGATATAATAAAAATATAAATTCATGAATTATATGTATTTTTTCTTATGGTTCCTTTTATGCCTCTTGTATGCCTTTTCCTCTTATGCTGCATGCCTGAATAAGAGTTAGTGATTTAAAATATATCAATCTCCTACATTAAACTATGAATATTTTTTATTCGTATACTAAATGATTTAAAAAAATAAAACATTTATTCCTAATGAAAGGTCATGTAACTAGATGATTAAGATAACACATTAATGAGAGAAAAATTAAAGAAATCTATTTGCATTTGGACAATCACATAAAAGTGTATTATTATTTATATATTAGTTGAAAGAACAAGAGTTTGTTCTATAATATTGAAGGAAAATTGTGTTCTGGTTTCCGGCATAGATGCAATGTCTTAACCTCAGTACAGGTTATTCATAATAAGAAGATTTAAAATAGTTATTTATAATGAATAAAAATTGATAGAGATAAATATAATATATTACTGGATAGAAGAAATTTTTAAATATTATACATTTGGATAAAAATTTTTGAATATTTCTATTAAAGTAGTCTATGTTTGGTCCTTGTTGCTTATTTAGGAGAAAATTACGAAATGCAAAAAATGCATGCAAAAAGTGAAACTATTATTCTGGTGAATCAAGTTGGAATCGGTGAAGTTGTTTTTCTGGTTTTCATTACGTTGGAAATTCAACAACGTGTTATTTTTTAATAACATTTTACGATTTGATCAAGGAATTCAAAGAATATATTTAAATATCTGAGAGCCAAAGCATATGCCAGATGAAAATATTTAGCTAATCTGAGATGTTTTCTAGTATAGGATACCAAAAAGTAGATGAAGTTAAGACTTAAAATTCGAATTCAATTCTATGGCATGTGCTTAGTAAACATTTGTTTCAGAATCTTTAAAACATGCATTTACTCAAGACATTACAAATTCATGAATAAATGCTAAGAATTTATGGATGATTCAACTTTTTCTCAAACGCTTGCATTTTCGGATGAGTTAACATTTCATATCGCTGGAAAAATGAATAGACGTAGCATCGTAAAAATTCCCGGTATTTCATTGGTCCTGAAAAAATTCCTTTAAAGCTGAATGAATTTTGCATCGTTATTGACAACAACGCTTATAATCGCTATTTTTATGGGGGAAATAGTGATTAGAATTACATATCTAATCGTGCTCCTATTCCACTTTTTTTCCACAAATTCAACAAGAACGAAATTATTTTGTCTTTATGAAAGTCAGCTTTCCTTCTCGTTTCCATGAAAAGGTAAAGTAATATATGAATGACACAATTCCAGAGCTATGGAACCAAAGAGATGGAGAGCATAATCTTTTTCATCTTAAATGGCTTCTAAAGATATCCTAATTATGATTTAATACATAAAAAATAGTGCCAGTATGTCATTTAGGTCTACTCCTCCTCAAAAACTGATTTGTTAAGCATCGAGTTCAATAACTATGCTATTTTTCATATAAAATGGAGCATCTCATGCGTAAAATAAAACTATGAACAGTCTGTATCACTTGGTGTGTCATACATGTCACTTATCTAATGTAAATCATAAGAAATATATATTTTTAATCCACTCTTTTATCTAAATATAATCTGCTACCTCAAAAAAGATTCTAAATACAAAATAACCCTTTGAATAAATTTTAAGACGCTCATGCAATTTTTAAATTGTTTATATGCATAAGAACTTAAGGATATGTAGTTGAAATCCTCTGAATCACTTATATTTGCTAGAATTAATTTCTTTTGCCATGCAACATTATTTATATATTGCGTTGATACATTTATTCTAAACGCAGCTCTTTTCAAAATTCATTTTTTTAATATTTATATTTTAATATCAATAATAATCAGCTTTAATTTCTTATAATTCTTTTTTCTTATAATAATTTTAAATATTTAAGTAAGTAAGTGTCGCTGGTATTTTTATTTTAATCATATCATCAAATCTCCACTGAATAGAAAATAAAATTCAAACAAGAATATTTCATATAATTCTAGAAATTCTCGATGCTTTTAAAATGTATTATTTTTATTGATCTTCAAAAAAAAACTTACATCATTCTTTTTTTTTAACATGTACAATCCTTGGCTTGCATTTCCATTTTTCATTGTTTTCAGTGTCTGATAGGCATTAAACTCCAGTTGACATTTTGTCGTAACTAATAGTTTTTTCTAACGAATACTTATATATGGTTTAAAATAGTAACTTTATACAACTTAAGTTTTTATTGGCCGAAGTTAGTTATGTGTGATAATAGTATAAATAATAATTTATTTAATTTTTTTTTATTAAGAAGTAGCTTAGGGGCATTCTTCTCTGTTTTTATATATTGTATGAGAAAAAAAGAAGTACTTTTAAAAAAGTAAAAATGTTTTATTTTATTGATTAGACGCATGATTATTCAGATCCTTTCAGCATATTTTGTTTTTCCCTTTAAACCATACTCTAATTTGTTCGAGCGCCATAAACTATCCATTAATGTTTTAAAAATGGGAATGTCACTTAATTTCCAATGATTTCAATTTCATGAGTATCAAAAACGAATTTATGAGTCAGAGTTAATATGTTTTAAAATGAGCTGATGGAGGAATATGTATTAAAGGAACAGGTATATGAATAAAGTAAGTAGTTTAAAAAGGAGATTAAATAATGAACAGAATTAAAGCAAAAATGAAGATGTGTAGGGCTTTATTTGAAGTATGATAAATTAAAGGAGAAACGAATGCAAAATCATTTTTATTTTTATATAAAGAAAATGAGTAGTAAGAAAATTTATATCTGGAAGGGCATTACATTTCTCTCAATGAAATTTGATTAGAAGAGAATTTTGAATCACTTAACTCTAATGAATCAGAGCAGTCAAATTACTAATAAAAATAAAATATATAAGCGTATAATTAGCTTATATAGCTTTAATATTATATGACTATTAAATACTCTCAAGTTGGTAATAATTTTTAAAAAAAATGTGACAGCACATTATTTTTTGAAATAAATTTTCATTGCTCTGCATATACGAATATAAAAGTACATATGAATACGAATACATACGACATACGAATTAAAAGTAGAAATTATACTAAAAACAATTATTTTTCCTAAAATATTTATCCGGAAAAAATTATTATTAAGATTAGCAAAATTTACAATTTAAAGACACATATATTGAGAGCAATATTTATTTATTTATTACTTTTTCGCTCATTTGGCAAATACTGATTTTAACATACGACTAAATTAGCAATAAAATGCAAATATTTTTTAAAAAAATCGGACATATCTATATTTGAATAGCAATTAATAGTAAATTAATATAATATTTGTAATTTATTATTAAACATATTGAAAGACGGTTATGTTGATTTAGATTCAATTCTTCCTTAAAAAACAATAATATTTTTAGCTAACATTATATCCCTTCTATCTAACTTCTGGATTTCCCTTATATATAATATTATAGCTTTTCTAATGAATACATAAAATGAAATTTTTAAATAAAACTAATTTTCATCTTTAATATAGATTGCAGTGGTTCTGTGTTGAGTAATTCATTTTAAATAGTACTTATTTTTAAGTGAATCCCACCAACAAAGTATAAATTTGCTAAATGAAACAAAAGTATATTATTTCTTAATTTTTAATCTATTTAATTTAAAACTATAGTTCTGTTAATCACAACCATTCTAAAAATATGCTAATATTTTTTTTCACAAAAACGTTAAGGGAAACATTGATAAAAAGAATTACTTCTGTGAAAAATAGAAATCTATCGAAGAAAGAAAGAAATTGTAATTTTTAATCACTTATAAGCAATTCTTTGCAAAAAATTTATATTGTTAACAAAATTATATATGCAATATCCCATAATAAAATCATCAAAATCTTTAATATATATAGCAATTCATTTTACACCAGAAATATTAAATCAATTATCAGCTTCGAAATACTTTCATATTGAACTTTATATCTCGGAAGAATCAAAGATGATTTAGCGTTTACCGATTCGTCTAATCAATTCTATTTTTTAAATCATTATCCTTATTTAAAAAAGTTCGACATTAAATGATTAATGAAGCATTTTCCATTCTCGCATTGTTATTAATCAAATAAGTGAAGTATTCCATGGCTCATTATTTTGGAATAATTGCCGTTAAGGCTTTTGAAGATCCCTGTTACCTTGAGTGGTATAAGGCAAACCCGGAAATAATTAATATGCAAAGAAACTCATCATTATTCAGCAATTGAGTTCATCTTTTATGCATACGATCATTAAAAAACATTACAATTGAAAATTGTTGGGCCCCTCACCTGCAAAAAAATACTATTTCTTAATAATCTTTAGTATTCATCAGATTTTACAGACTGGTTAATTTAATGGATATTGTGCTCATTATAGTTAAATACAGTAACGGCTTTTCTCAACAATTGAATGGGAGAGACAAATTCAATCAGGTGAGAGTAATTTTCTATCAGTGTAGATAAATTGTTCGTTGATTTATTTCCATTAGTTTTTAAAACATATACCTTTCTAAAAAGGTCTTATTATAATATAAATGATCAATTTTTTTTATTATTATTTTTCTGTTTTTAAGGTTTTCATTTAAAAATATTCCAATTATATTTCAAACAGATTGATGAATATCCAAATTACAAATTGATGGTAGAAAAAGAGTTAACCATGAGAATTTTTACTTTGAATGGTATTTTAAGATTGCAAATATTTGTTTAAAAAATTATATTTTTATTTTTATTACAGTTCTAAGTAACATTGAAAGTATAATAAGAATCTTTGAAATTACAAACAATTTAATCCTTTTTTTTTTTTACATTTGAAAATATTATCTTTAAGAACTTGGATTGCCTCAATCATTTGATGTGATATAAGAATATATAAAATAAAATGTTTCAAAAAAAATTATCGCTAAGTTTGTGTGACCAGAATATTAATGAGAAAGTTTTTATGCATGAGACAGTAGAGATATATATTATTTCATTATCCATTTAGATTTGAGGGGTGGAAATGCTTGGAATCATACTTGAACCTATTTATTTTTGTTCCTCAAAACAAATATATAGGCTCAAAAACTGAGTGATTGTTTTAAAGTGTAATTTTTTAACTTTGCGTGTTTCAGTGTAATGAAACACAAAATGAAATCAAAGCTGAATGGTATATATGTATTGCTTACGATAAGAAACCTATTTTTTTCTGTGCAGAATTCAATAAAAATGTAACATTTCTGAAAATTTTCAGTGGTAAAATGTGTGATGATTTACCCTATTAAAACCATTCTTTAAAACCATGTTAGCCTTAAAAGAACTCAAGTGAGAATGTGTTTCTTTATCCGAACTAGTTAAGACTATTTTAAACAAAAACTAAGGATATTTCCGAACGTGACATTAAATTCTTGGAATTTTTCTTCTTTACTTCGTGAAAGAAAATAATAGGAAAAAATCCACCCAATATATTTTTTTAGTCTATATTTTTTGATGGATTGTTTAGATTTCTTTACTATCGCTAAGATGGCAAAATCGCTTCTTTTTAAAGTAACTAATTAGCTATAAAAGAAAATCTTTGCTTAACAGCTTAGTTTTGATTGTTGGAATAGAAGAAGCTTTGACGGGAGAACGAAGATTAATGTTATAAAGGGGTTAGTTTTTTTTCTCTATCCATTGTCCATTTATTTGTTAAAATACAAAAGAAATAAAAGCGTTTTAAAACTGAATTTTTAAAAAAGTTAGTTATAAAAGTTTTGGTCAGATTAAAGGCCATTTAATGTAAAATTTCTGAATGATTTTATAATATTAAAGAATTTTAATTGAATTGAAAAAAGCTTTTCCTACACATTTAAGTTTCTAATGTATAAGAAGGATATTTATAAACTTTGCAATATAAAACGATGTGCAAAGACTCTAATCTCTGAAGAAAATTATATCCTAAATCCCGGATTTTAATTATTTTCATATAAATTTAAATTAAAACAAACCAATTTCAGTACCGGTTGAATTGGAAAGATTTGTTTTAAAACAAATATCTCAAAAGTATTTGTGATAGTATAGAAATTTAATTAAAACTAAACTGCAACTAACTAATTTAATTAAAACTGCAAAACTTCTTTTAGCCCCTGAAAAATTTATGTAAATTTTGTTTCTGATAAGTAAAACTTTAATTTAAAGCTACACGATTTACTGATGGATAAATTTTGTAGAATTTGTATATTTATTGATTAATTAATTTTTAAAAATCTAAATTATTTAAAATTATTAATAAATTATTAATTATTTATGCATTCAGACATTCAGATATATTCTCAGATATGCATTTCTCTCTCTCTTCTCTCTCTCTGTATATATATATATATATATATATATATATATATATATATATATATATATGTGTGTGTGTGTGTGTGTGTGTGTGTGTGTGTGTGTGTGTGTGTGTGTGTGTGTGTGTGTGTGTGTGTGTGTGTGGCGAAATTATATTTGCTTTTTAGAAGAAACTTCATTTTCGAATGATTGTGCCTTCTTATTTATTTTAAAATTAATATTGTAAAGATGACTTCATTTTTAAAATCCTAAGAACGTGAAAGGAATTAAGGAATTTTACGTTTACAAAATTTAATCAACTTTGCAATCGATTCTTCTTCTTTTGAAACATTTTGAAATGTTATATTTGACAATAACTATATAAAAACTTCTATGGTTTTATAAAATCAAATGACATAAAAGAATAGAATAATCCGATTTGACTATTTCGCTTTTAGTTAAGGTCAGTATATATACTACTGGCTATTTGATTTAATAATCTCTCAATAATAAAACTTTTCTTATGTAAGGTATAAAATCTTATAGTTTGTTTTCTTATCACAAGATAATATTCTGTTGAAAAAATTTGCAAATATTTAGTTTTTAATGAAGTGAACGAAAATATATTCATAAAGTGTATATTTACATGATGATAAAAAATGAATTTTTATATTTCACTTTTTTTATATTTTAGCAATCAGATTTAATTTTGTGCCTTTTCATATGGTTATAAAGTAAATGATTTCAATGAAACTAGGTAGAAGTTCTCCATAGCCATCATTTATATTCTACATATAATGGTTTTTATTTTCCTATACATTAAGAAAAAAATATCCAAAAGGTTGTTTTTGATTTTAATCACGTAACTCGCAGTCATTGTCTGCAAATATCTGTAATGAATTTAAGACTGCATAGTAGAAGTTCTGAAGTTACAGATTTTTTTCATCAGTTAAAATTTTAATAACTTAAACCTCATTTTTTTTTTCAGCACACTTTCATAAAAATAAAAACGTAAAATTTATCAATATAAAAATAGTTACTGTTTCAAGAACGAAAAATTACAAAAACTGAAAAAAATGCATAGTTTTAGATAAAAATTGCATTCGGTTTTTATTTAAGGAAGTCAATGTTGATGTATTATTTATTTTTTACTCTTTTCATTTGTTTTATTTTCTATATTTCTCTTTAAAGAAGAGTTTTTGAAGTCTGCTTTCCTTTTGCATGACTTTCTCATATGCAGTACTTCCTTACATAAAATTTTATTTACTTTTTTCAACTTTTTTTTCTGAATGAATATTTTATAGTGTTTTTAATCCCGAAGTTCGTAGCTTGGGGCTTTCTGCTTTTCAGCGCTTGTCTTTGAAATGCGAAATCTTGATTTATCATTCATGATTTCGTAGTTGATAACAAAAAATAAGCATTTCTTAAAATTAATTCACATTTTACTCCTATCTAAAAATATACAATAAATTTTAGTGCATAGACGTAAATGAATGATATGATTTTTTTTTTTCAATTGAATTCAATATTAGATTCTTTTTATCTGTTTTTTAAGTATGACTTTAAAACATTATTGTATCTATTTAAATGAATATGTAGAGTCCATAAATTCTTGTTAGTACGTGCGTTTTTCAAAATGTATATTTAAATAATTACATATAAAATTAATTATGTTTGAATATTGATATAATAAATTATAATTTATGTACGATAGATGAACAAATGCTGCATGCCAAAATATTTATCAATAACATTCAGCACAAAAAATACATAGACTGCATTATGTGACTGTAATGAAATTACGTATAAATGATATTTTCTTAAATTATTCCAATTTTTATTATTATTCATTATTATTTCCAATTTTAAATTTTTCCACATTTTAAATAAATTATGAAATTATTTAGTGTTTTTTAAACCGAAAACAATTCAAATGTGTGTATGAATTTCGCTGATCTGTTCAAGTAAATCATTCACACGTGAATGACTTTATAACTTTTTGTATATGTTTTTTTAAAGATAAAATAATTTTTTTATTAAAATATTTTTAAAAATAAAAATAACTATGTTTTCGAAAAATTAAATAACTAAAGCTAAAATTAATTTTCAAATTTATAACAATATGTGTAAGCATAAGATGATTTTCAACAAACGTCGTCAAAATTTACATCGGAACAATACATTTTGTTAATCATTATTTTTTTACTGCTTGAATAAGTTTTCAAATTTAATAACAAAGTAATCCTTCATATATTCGAATATTTGAAAATTACCACTTCATATGTCACTTTCATTACTTCAATAAATGAAAAATGTATACGAAGCAATAAGATTGTCACAAAATACAATAAATTCATTGTTTAGAGCAAAAAAATCCTTAATGGTTTGGATATAAATTTCAATTACGATTTCATTCATTTCCAAAATTAAATTATTTTAAAATGATTATAACCTTTAATCTGTATAAAATGTATGAATAAAAAGTATATTCATCATTGTATTGTATAATAATACAGAAGTCTATAATTATTATTTCTAAATTAAAACAGAAGCTTATGTTTAAAGTAAAAATAAGCTTAAATGCACTATTATTTGATTTTTACTTTTTTATATTTCAAACCAACACTAATTTTTAAAACTATTTTTTGATACATTAATTACTTATATAAAAAATTATTAAGTGAATCTACATAAACGTTCAACAATTTTTTCAATGTAGTTTGCGCATATTTTAAGAAATGTTTATGCAAAAAATTAAAAATGCTTTGCAGAAACTGAAAAGTACTTACGAAATTTCAGTGAAAATTTGGAAATACGAATACTTCAATTTGTGATTTAATACATAAAAAATAGAGCTTTGCAATCCCAAACAATATTTCTTCGACATACTGAAAGAATATTTTGTTTTCGTTAAACAAACCTGAGTCAATGAAAATAATTTGGATGAGCAAGCAAATTGAATTCTTAGTAAGTTGAAAAATATATGTTTTCTTTAAGGCACTCTATAAAAAAATTTGGTAATCTTTTGTTTTCCTTTTTTTCAATGAAAATTTCTAATGTTTCTTTTATTTTAATTTTAACTGCAATGCTGACGTGAAATTAAAACTTGTGATTATTCATTCTCTGTATGTTCTCCTTTATTACAAGGCATATTGCTAAATTATTCTGTAGGTCTGTACGATATGCCGGTAGTGAGTAAGATTTTAATTTCATTTTTAGTTTTTCTTCTGTGAAACAGTATAAGATTCTAAGTTACACCTGACTCTAATTTTTGTGGGGCATTCAGGAACAAGTCTTTAACGAAATAACCAGTGAAATTCATGCATTTTGAATAAATTTACTTATTTAAAATTTTATAACAACAAATATTATTATAACTATAAACTAGGCTATATCTATCCTGCATAAATATTTACTAATTTAGGTCAAATATAACCACTAATGTCTTTAAGAAATATATTCTATACATACAATATTTCATTAATAATGCTTTGATGCTCACTGATATTGGGTACAGGGAACAAACAAAAAATGAAAAACTAATGCAGAGGAAGAAAATTAAAGAATAATGCTGAAAGAGGAATCTGAAGATGATTCCTTTTTCAGATTTTGATTCTTTCCAATACGAAGTAACAGTTACGAAGCTGAATAAAAAAATATCGAATCAACCTGCAATTGGAGATGTTAATTTAATTACTATTCCTAATTTATTTTAAAGTTAAGTTTCTGAATCTGTTATTTTTTCTTCTTGTGTTTAAGACTGTTTATGTGTTTATAAATGCTGCCGTTTATGCCATTTATGTGTTTATAAACTGCCATTTATGTGTTTATAAATGCTTGATCCATTTGCATCATAAGCGCATATATTCGCGCATTTTGCCTGGCAACTATCACCAGAGTGCATTTATGCGCTCGTTCACTTAGGCATTTATCACCTAAGCGCATATTATACCCATGCATATTGTAGTCATTAAAAAGAGGTAATCGCAAATAGTTTCAGGGTAAGATAACACAGAAACATAAAAAATAAAAAAAATGAGCGGCTATGTTTCCGACAACAGTGAAAAGATATTCAATAAGCGCAAATAGGTCAAATATAGTCTTATATAGAACAGTCTTAAACACAAGAAGAAAAGATAACAGATTCAGAAACTTAACTTTAAAATAAATCGTTTTACTACGATAGTAATCAAAGTGAGAGAGATTTTGAGTGGGAGGGGGAAAATGACTAACCTAGATTGCATACATTTGTATCTGTTGGTGGTGTAAATGAAAATATATGAAATTTTACTAGACAGAACGTTTACGAACTGTTATTGACAAAGAAAATTCTTCAACATATTGTAACTGAAACTAATCGATTTGGTCAACAGGATTCAAGTTACAAAGAAATATGTGTAGATGAATTGCAAGTTTATTTTGCACTCATTATAATAATGTCTATGGAGCAAATACCTACACTGTCGAGTTATTGGAGTACATACAAGAGAACTGGAATGCCGTACTTCAAACACTGTGATGTTCCAAAACATGTTCATGTCAATTTCGAGAAAATTGCACTTTGCTAATAATGAACGTTTGCAGCGTGATAATCCCTTACGTAAAATTAGATCGATAATGAATATGATCACGAAAAGATTCAAAGAAGTATTCACTCCAAGTCGAGATGTTATTTTGGATGAGTTCTTGATGGAATGCAGATTATATATATATAAATATATATATATAATTTTAGGACTAATGTAGGAAAAGATAAGAGTAAAAAGTGGTTAGCTAACAAGAAAATTGTTCTAGATAATTTGAAAGACAGAAATTTGTTAGAAAAGGGTATATGTTTATATACTGATTACTGGTATAACTCACCTGATTTATATAATATTATATTGTATTAATTAAAAACAAATGTTTGTGGCACGGTGAGAGAATAAAAAACATATGCCTAAAGCTTTAGAATGTAAAAAGAAAAAAAGAAACGATGTGAAGCAACTATACTACAATTTAAAAATATTTCCACAATAAAGTGGAAAGACAAAAAATATGTCAACATGTTATCAAATGCTTAACCAAGAGTTTGCCGATGCGGGGAAACAAAACTAAAAAGCTAAAGAAAACATTGTAAATCCAACAGTTGTTTTAGACTATAGTAATAAAATGGGTGGAGTTAACGGTGGTGATCAACTTCTCAGCAAATTTCACACTATGCGGAGTTATCAGAATTCGCATAAAAATGAGTTTTTTTTATTGTCTCGACCTGATTCTTTAGAATAATTATGTTGTTTTCAAAACAATATATGAGGACAGAGCATTTCATGTTTTCAAGCAAAAATTGGTGGAAAATTTATTTCAAAAAAATATACCTAAAATAAATACACCACGCACACACACACACTTACATCATGTCCATCATTACCACTAAGATTTTCCGGTCAACATTTCCCAATCCTTGTCGCAACGACTTCATCGAAGGAAGCTCGCAGACGCTGTTTAGTTTGTTTATCAGAAAAAAAAGAAAATATACATTTTTTCAAATGTCATGTGACATTATACCTTGACCATTTCAAATATTATCATGTTGGGCAAAATAATTATATTTTATTACTCTTATTATTGTTAATCTATAATGAAGTGAAAATTCTTTATTTATGCAATATTGCTTTTATTTTTCATAGTTTGAAACAGTTTCATTTAAAAACAATAAAAAAAAATTGGTGATAAGAGCGAATTTCTCCACTTTTACGTGTGATGGAAATGCATTAATATCCTTCTTTTCCTGGTAAAAAAAGAGATATAATGATTTTAAGTTTAAGTTTATTATCAGGTAGAGATAAGGTATTGGTTTGTTTTATTAGGGATATTCCATGCAATAGAGCGTGTTTCTAATAAAAGCAGTAATAAAACAATATTTTGAAGTAGCTATGTACATCATTACCACTGAACTAAGCAGTACCGACAAGATTTTGTTCTGCCCGAATGAAATAGTAATTGCCATCCAGCTATGCCGGCAAACCGATTCTCCTGTGCGATCAGTTTTTTGTGAAGGTCTGCCACCTCTTGTTTTTCTTGGGATACAATTTTTCATGGCGTTTGGTTCCCAACCACAAGAATCAGGCAAATCCTCATCAGCATCGAAACCTTGCATCTCAGAATGTCGAGACTCAAGCATCTACATAATTACAAGCTCCTACTTCCATGGATTCTTTGAGAATTCCACCAAATTTGCTCTCGCACCGGATACTACTTTCAGTCTACCGTTAAATACTAATTCATGATTTCTACCAAATTAATAATAAGCATGCATTTTCCATTGAATGTCCACTTTCTGGACTTAATAAACTTCCTGGAACTCACTACCCACTTACCAAATCTACAGCATCATGCTGGAAGCCCTTATCAAGAAGATCACAGCTATTAACAGTTCAATCACGTGAAGGAGAAATGTAATTCCCAATTATGAGTGCTGAAATGCATACAAATGGGAATTTGCGCCCAGTTAGCTACTCCTTTACCACTGGAAAATTGTTAATTCTGTCTTTTTTTTTCTTTGCGTATAAATATTTATTTAAACTCTCAGGTTTCCAAGTAATGTATCTTGTCATTTGTTAGTATACAAAAAATTTAGAAGAAACAAAATGTATCTAAGTTATTTTAATTTATGAAAAACTTTTATTTAGCTTAACATAAATAAAACAACAAATATTTGGATGTTTTCAACTACGTCGTCTTTCTCTTTTTGTCACTCACATTTTAATAAACACAAAATAAATTTAAAAAATGTATGCAAGAACATTTCATGCTGAAAGAAAGTTAAATATATCATTTAACATCTCAAAATTAATGATTCCATAATTATTTTTTATGCATTCATAATTAATCGGAAAGTAATTTCACTGAATTGAAGCCTATTTGTTTTCATTAAGCAATATAAGATTACACATATTTTTAATTCCAAATAGCTTTCATCAAAATGCGTATCTATCGAAAAGAGAAAAACAAAATCCTCTCTCTTAAAGCTTTACAATTTATCATAATATTTAGTTAAAAGAAAGCGATGAAAGAAAGGATTAACTCATTTGAAAAAGAACAAAAGATAAATGAATTCTTTATTATGAGATATCTTAAGATTTATTTCTTATGACGCAAAAAAATTTTAGAATATTTTTCAAAACTTCTAATTTGATAAGAACAAGTCATTTCAGAACAAAATAAACAAATGACCTGTTTATCCCCTTCTTATGCTAGAATGAGAGGCGTGAATTACTAGCAAAATTTAAAAAAAAATGTTGAGTTGCAATGCTTTAAGTTAATACTTTAATTCATTTCATTATTTCTTATTAATTGCATAAATATGAAATGCTTTTGAAAGAAATGTAACCTGAAATTTAGAAAATTAGTCTGTAAAAAAAAAAATGCGAAATGAAAAAAAAAAGTCATTTGCTATTATTATAACAAATTTGTGTCATTCCAAATATATATATATATGAATATCATATCAAAATAAAATATGAGATAAGAAATCAAATCTTCTAATAAAATATCTGTTTTTGTGATTATTAAAAATAATCTACATTTCGTTTCTATAAGATTTTCATCTGCCTGTGCAATTTTTTAGGCTTAATTGCACCTTTCACATTATATTAAAAACGTATGAGATCACATTTTACCTTTAACAAAAACTCATTATTTTATGCGCAGCTCAAAGAATGTATAATATTTTTTTATTGTTTATTTATGCTAATTTATTTTTCCATCTGTATTCACCTCCCAAGTATAATTGAAACTGATTTAATATTTAAATTTTATTTCCATTTATTTATTTGAAGATATAAGATAAAGAACACAAAAATAAATTTACCGACAAGTGGCAATGGAATATTCAATTGGCCTCTTTTAGTAATGAAGAAAAAAATTTTAACTTTTAAGTTCCTCATTCCTCAGAAAACATTTGAGTTTATTCTCTAGAAATTTGAAGCTAAATGTTCACAATTAAATATGTAATATTTTGTCTTTTATATATTTTGAAACAAAATGTTTTCTAATGGCTTTTATTTTTCTTAATTTATTTGCAAATGAATATCGGTAACATGAATGAATTCTATATATGTATATTTTATAATAATTCTCATGCATTATATAAGTATTCATACGCAGATGTAAATTGTCATTATAAGATATTTGCTCATCTGTGCAAATTATTTTTCAATTTTAAATGATTCGTAGAATTCAATGCAGATTTAATACATTTTGTTTGATACCTAACAAATTTTCATGAGTCCATTCATTACTATAAATAACTATAATTAATTTCTTATGAATTTTTATATTTTGTTTCAATTAAAATAAATTTTAATAGTATTCAAATTTGCATGCGAAGCTATTTATTTTCCAGAAAATATTAAATCATCCTTATTATTCTACATTTTTTTAAAAAATTATTCGGTATAGATTTGAATTTACATTTCCCAAATGTTTGAATATCATTAGCATAAACATATTCATGTCACTTCGGTCTTTGGCAAAAACTGCAACATCACTAACATTTCAATATACTCTTTTAAAACAAGTTGATTCCTGTTGATGGAATGAAGAATTCGTTTCCAGTATTTTCCCAAATAAAGAAACGAATTGATCTTTTTTCAAAGTATACACACAGGTAAAAGAAAGATTACATAAATTTTTTGAGTAGCAGAACCACTTACGAAAAGAAAAGAGCGAACGTTTATAAAATGAAGACGTTGAAAGAGAATTTATTAAACTTCAACTCACGAAATTCGGAGTAAAATCTTTTCTCAGTAAACCATTCGAAGGCTAATAGATGCATTTAAAGAGATAACTGTTTTCTTAATTCATGATGACTGGTTTTCATTGTTTTTTTTAATTTGATGCTTTAATGCCGTCTTTGTGTTCCGTTTTCTGTGCGTTGAGAAAGCGAATCAGGGTAAATTAATCTGTTGAAATGCCTGTCACCCCCAGATGGTTTGGAAAATATAAATTATGTTCATATAATTTTTACAATTCGCATTTATTCATATATCTTAGAGTCTAATTTTTGCCTCCTTCCAAATCTATCCATTATATTGATGAAATCTTATTTTTAAAAGTTACATCGCAACTTTCTAATGCTCCATTCTTTTTTTGCCTGTCAAATTATTACATTATTTCCAAATTAGCATATAAATCAATCTAAGAATATTGAAGGGGATTTTAGAATTTTGACATTGTGACAAATTTGTATGTAGAGAATTATAGTTTCAGAAATTATCTGTATTAATCTCGAAGCTATAATACGGATAATAAGAAGAATAAAAAATATTAGATAATAATGATGCAAATCTTTTATATTATATAACTGAATAAAAAATACATTTTAAAAACATGACTATTATTATTTCCTACTGGAAAAGTAATTTTGGAAATGCTAGAACATTTTTAAAGGTTCAGAATAATTTAATATTTTCTGACCAAGTGAGGATTTTAGAAGAACGAAGTTGAACTAGATAGATAGCAGATTGGTGTGGCACAAATCTTGCAGTTATGGATGTTAACACTCTTGTTAAGATAAAAATAGGCCTCTTCCGTCCACATGTTCCATGTTCATTAACACTATTGCATGCAGTGCTATTACCCACAAATGTAAGATGTGTGAACAGTAAATTTCCGTCTTCTCCTACAAACTATTACTTCGTCTGATATTATTGTGTACAATAATTTTCTTTTAAGGATATTTGTGGAACTTAAAATGATCTTCAATATTAGGATGAGATAAATCAAACAATTGTCATGAATTGTTTGAAACAAAAATATTGAACATTTTATAATGATAATTTTAAAATTTATTATCCTTTAATTGGTAATAGGAAAAAGAACATTCTTCAGTGACATCAGTATAAGCTACTTTGAAGAGATGTATGCTCTGAGCAAAATTTCTTAGGGAATATTCCTTTACTATGTCTTAATTTATAATAAAAGGGATAAAAGTCTTAATTAAACAATGTAACATTTTATATTTCCACTTCTGAATTGTATATTTTACGACATGAAATGTTTACTTTAAAGAGAAATTATTATTTAGAAATAGGTTTTTGTAATTGGCATGAAAAATTTAGCAGAAACATTTAAAACAACAGCATGAAAAATTTTAAAGTTAAATATAAAATTTCCAATAAATTCCTTGCTCTAATTTAGTGTGAAAAGAATTACACTTTTTCCTAATTTTTGTTGAGTCAATTTTAATAATTTTGAAAAAAATGCTGATTTATTTTTGAAATACTTGATATTATATCCGTCGTTTTTGTCTTGTGTTAGATCAATATCGAAAACTAACTGTATAAATATAATTGTATTAATTTATCTTTATTCATTAAATGAATAGTATCAGATGCATTTCATCTCCATTATTCAAATAACAGTATGTGTATACTAAATTAGAATGGCATTTTACATTTTTCTATGTTTAATTTTACGCAAAATCCTGGAAATAAAAATAAATACTTCTAGGATATAAAACAAAGAATTTGGCACACAAAAGTTTAATATTTTTTCAAAGCATTTTTCAATTCTCATGTATAGCATAAAGGGGATTTCAAAATGGTTTACTGCATTTATTTATTCTATTATGTATTTTTAAATTCATAAATCATTCTTCCCGTCGCCCAAAACCCAACAAATAGTACATCAAAGTAATTATAACATTAATGATAAGAGCTCAAAAATTAAAAGCGTTTATTTTGAGAATGGACCCTAATTGTGGAATGCTGTTTTCATTGGGATATGTTGTTATTCTAAAGTTCATAAAGAATAAGTTCTCTATTAAATGATTCACGTACAAATAATTCCAAGAATTCCGTCTTTTAATAATGAAATGCAACAATATTTTTTTAACTTTCCACGGATACTCCAAGAAAGTGAGAGCAGCAGATTCGTGTAGGGACTTCCGTTTCTCTCAGTATTCACATCATTATTAAGATAAAAATAAGTAAGATAACAAATTTTTTATCGCGATGAATTTCGAGTACTTTTGGAGAAACGTTTTCATTTCTCTCATGCATTTAAAGATTTTAGTCTCTGAATTTCTTTCTGATTAATATACTTTTTGGAATTCGAAACTGTGTTGACTTAAAGGGATTTGAAGCGGAATACCATATATTTTATGGAATTCAATACAATACATTATATTTTGTATCGATGTTGCCTTAGAAGCAGCAATGTTATCTTATGTAATAATAGTATAAAGATTAGGCAATCGAATTGAATAAAAACGAGAAAGTAAATTTTATTGGCTTTTCAAATCAAGTACCATTTATAATTTATTTTCATTTCTATTAATAACCTTGACAACTTTCTAATAACTTTGATACATAGAATTACTAAGAAATGTCTTGCACCTGTATTTGAAATCTTTAATAACTTGAATTAGATGAATTAATTGTTTGCACACTTTATATTTGCGGCCATCACATTCTAATAATATAAAACATTTTGTCGAAAATTTAATAAAATTAGCTAAATAAAGCTTTAAATAATTATTCTTCAAAATAATTATAGTAAATTTTTCTGTTACAAGATAAAATTCCTTCATTTTTATTTCAGTTATAAACACTGGATTTTATATAACATTTATTTATCAATAAATAGAAAAAGATCAGACAGTTTGATTAAACGATGAAAAAATATGCTTGAATGTATCTAATAGAGATAGTCCCATGATATTATAACGTTATTAAAAACGCAAATATTCGGTTCGTCTACGGTTTGAATTTAGCATCATGTGATTAAATAGATGATGGCACAAAGAAAACAGTTGGAAATTCACTAAAATTGGGAATTGGTAAATGTTATTGGAAATAAAGCAGCAAACTTTTCTTAAACTGCCAAGATGAAAAAAAAAAATCACAATATTATTCAATCGGTGCCATTGAACATGCTTTTCTTAGATGATGTAAAATTTATTCTTGTGCTATAATATGTTCGGAAGTTATTGCGAAAAAAATAACAAAATTCAGTTTATTTTGATTAGTAAATTATAATTACATTTAAAAAAAATCCTTCCGAATTTCACTTTCCCACCTTCCAAGGTATGTATGTACCAAGTTTGGTAGCTCAAGGTCAAATGGTGTGTAGTAGAGTATCAACACACAATCACACTTGCATTCATCTTTATTAGTAGCATATACTTAACCCTTAATATTTACATAACATTAAAATAATGAAAATTATATACTGAAAGAAATGTAAATATATATATATATATATATTCTTTAAATATAAAAATTAAGTTATGATTGATTTGTCTTGATAAAAAAGGAACACATAAGCTTAGCGATCATCCCTGATATACTATCTAAAATAACCAAGAGTAAATAAAAATTAATAAAATATCTCTTAAAATTCTAATTAATTATTCTAGATCAAGATACATTCACCAAGATATTTCATCACTCATTTCTTTAGTCATTGTATAATGTTTCTTTTCACAATTCTGAAATTCCATAGAGAAAAAAGTACTATATTGCAGAAATTACAGATATGCATTATATTTAATTATTGAAATTTATGAAAGAGTAAACAAAACGAGAATTGTTTAAGTTAAAACACTTTTCTAAACAATAATATTTTACTAATTATTTAAAAATTTAAATATATCTTCTTGTCTCTAAATGTTATTGTGTGAAAAAAAGTTCCTACTGTTGACCTTCAAGATTTCAATGTCTATATTAATTTAATTTATGTTAATCTTTGCAGTTGATGTCCAGATAAATATGGGTTGAGCTAATTAATTTATATCAATGCCAGCATTTATTCTTGACTAATTTCGTACTTAAAACTTTTATCAAATTCTATCAAATATTATCAGTATTGTCTAGTAAGTATAGCATAGAATTTTCCTTCAATCTTAATTTTTAAAATTAACATTTTTAATATAAGAATGATGTTTTTATTTCTTCTTTAATCGAAAAATATTTTTATATCTTTCAGTATTTTCCATTGAAATGAAATTTTTTAATCACAAATCATGTCGCCTAGAGTATGAAAATTTTTAATAACCAATCACCTTTGTTATTTTGTGACATACATAAATTGGTTAAGTTTGTGAAAATATAGAAATCATGTCGATGAATACCGACAAAAAATTGATTACAAGGCATTAAATTGGTTTTATTTTTTGTATACTAATGTTCTAATGCAAGAACTTTCAATTTGAAATTGATTCGGTTCCTGTCTAATTCCTGTATAATAGAATAGCGATTGTATTTCAAGATTATGAGCTTTACCATCGAATTGAATAGATTTGAATAAAAAAATAATTTCTATATATCCTCTAGATTACTTTTTAAGCAATTAAAGATATTTTCTATGTAGTCTTTGCAGATCACAAATATGTTTGTTTTGCTTTGTTTGTATTAGCCAATTCAATTAGTTCATAGAGTGTTGCTCCTCAAAAATGTACAGTAGAATGAATAAAATAAAATCTTAACATATTTAAAAATTGATGTTTTGAAATATTTTAAAGAATTAAGATATGTAGAAATTTAAAATTAATTTCCATTTCCACCGTCGAAGTGTATAAAATTATTTACATTGAATACTCCTCACTTTTGTCTCTCTCAGGTTGTTGAACATAAATATTAAGTGTTTACCTCAACTTTTATTTATACTTGTTTATTCGAAATTCAGTTGAAAGTTTCACAGTTCTCATCATTACTTACTGATTACAATCAATTGCATAGCTCAAAAACTATCAAGATTCGTATCAGTTTCTATGATTATGAGACTATATGTCACTGACCTAAAAAAAATGTGAATTTGTGTCAATAAGACTGAGCACTGACAATTTTACAAACATCATAAAATTTAAAATAAGAATCTAACAATAATAATTTGCATTATTTCAACAACTGCTCATTTCTCAAAAATTTAAAATCTCAACATTCTATCAGCACACGAGTTCCATATTACTTAATTTAATTCAATTCATTAACCGCTATTTATATAATTGCAGATAATAGCATTTGCTATCACAATATTGCACAAAATTAAGCTTTTTAAATGATAGATATTTATAATCATTTTGAGCTAAGTTAGAGAATAAGTTTTTTTTTAGCATATTACTGTCTAAAATAATAAAAAAAATCGTAATTGATCAATTACTAAATTGAGAGAGACGGTTATAAAAACCATTTCCATACTTGAATTCTTTAAATCTTTTATTTCAATTTTACACCTATACAGTTATTATTTATGACAAATATATCTTTTTTTCCAGACAGAGAATAATATTGACTTAGAATTGATAAAATTTCCCCCTCAATATGATGGAAAAATCATTTTATTTCTTATCATTTTGACATAATTATCAATCACTGCATTTTTATAGTTCCTTTGGTTGTCAACCGAACCAAAGTGAGCTCGATGAATGGATTTATTATACATTTATTTCTTATTACTTCTTCCAAAATAATACCTAGTATAAAGTTGCATACATATTTATCACATGAAGCATTCGAGAATCTCGCTTTCTTTCAAAATAGTTTTTCACATTTTTATACTTCATTTTAACTCTCCTGATGGTCAAAATTTAGCATAATGTTGTCTCTCTGGCAGATTTATATGTGGCTAAAGTGAGAGGAAATATCCATTTTATTCGTCTTGAAGCAGAAGTATTGATATGTATTTAATAATGCATTATTCAC
The DNA here is from genome assembly GCF_947563725.1 of Argiope bruennichi. NCBI lineage: Eukaryota > Metazoa > Arthropoda > Arachnida > Araneae > Araneidae > Argiope > Argiope bruennichi. The sequence continues at coordinate 85,984,835 of NC_079158.1, forward strand.
AGAAATATTTTTTGTGATTTTAAAATATTGTAATGAAAAAGAAATTTAATTTAAATTTTACAGTCAGTTGAGAATCTTTTTGTTTAATTTTGTAATCTTTTATAGAAAGTAGTAGAGGTAATGGAAATTTGTGATCAAAATTCGATATTTTTATAAATCATTTGATGCAAAATTACATTATGAAGACAATTGATATTAAATAAAGATCTAAAAATGTATCCAGTCCCTGTAAGATAATTGAAGCATAATAAAAGTAATACTTGATTCTTACAGTTGCAAATCCTGCAGATAACGGGCCGCGGTGACCTGGTGGTAAGATCTCGGCTTATGAGCCGTAGGGTTTTGGATTCGAGACCCGATTCCATCGAAGGACCGCCGTGTGACAAAAGACCTTAAATTGGTGCGGTGTGGGGAGAGGGGGTGCCAGATCAGGTGTCGTCCTCGTCATCTGACCGCGCTTTAGAATTACGAGGTCCGTCCCAAAATAGCCCTAGTGTTGCTTTACAACGGGACGTTAATATAACTAAGCTAAACCTGTAGATATTGCTAAGAAACGGACAGTAACAAAAATATATACTTCACGTGAGGTGTGCATATTTAATTTTAGGAAATATTACTGGTATGTAATAGTCTGAAAGGAAACAATCATAATTTATTTTAGCAATTATAAATTTCTTTTATTAATTATAATTTCTAAAGTTTTCGGCTTATCATTTTCCCTTCTAGTTAAGTATGATGCATCTCTTTCCATTCCGTATATTTTTAAAATTATTATCGTACACTTTGATTGCATTCTCATCATTATTTTTCATATTTGATAAATATTTTTAAGACAATTTAGATCTTATTTTCTATAAAGCCTGTTTCTGTATTTATTTTGCTCTTACTTTAATGTTATTTAATTCGTATTAAAATTAAATTTGTAAGCATTTAAATTTATTTACTTTGATTAAATTGGAAAATGACATTTTTGTAGTAACTAATTCATAGAATAAATCCTTACAAATGTAAATACATACTTTTGAAACAAAATTAATTGATTAACATAATAATTCCAAATTCTCAGCATATCATAAATGAATTATATTTTAAAAATTTAAAACATTTTTTAAACATATTAAAGAATAAATAATTGATTTTTTGTTATATATATTGCAACTTTAATATCCGGAAATTAATTTGATGAAATCTATTTATTACACAAATTAAAAACTAATATAAAAATACTACACAATAAAATTATCTAAATCATTTTAAAAACAATAACCAGATATCCACTTCGAAGAGCTTTGGTACTTTAAATTAGGTCAGAGATATCATAATCTTTACAAATTGCTGAAACATTCATTACTTTCATGGTCCTAATCACACTCTTCTATTAAAAAATCCAACACATTATTTTTACAAAATATTTTCCTTCCCCGCATTATTCTTTAAACAAATAACCGAAGCGTCTTGCAAGCCATTATCTCAAATGAATAGTCTCACTCACTAGCTTACGAAGTCTTTTAAAGCTACTTGTTATTTTGAGAGGTAAATCCAAACAAGAAAATAATTAATATGAAGAGAAACTTCTCCCTATTGAGGTAACAAGTTCATCTTTTATGCATGGACCTATTCAAAACGCTCTATAATTGAAAATTGCTGCCTCCTCCAACCTCGAAAGAATAGCTATTCAATTCAAAATCAAATCTAATTTGATAGAATGATCATCCTTAATAGATATTTTGCTTCTTACACTTAAGTGAAGAATCTGTTGGTCTAAAGAATACAATAGAGAAAATAATTCCATTCTGTCAAACATAATTTTCACTGCATTCGTTTAGAATGTTTACTGGTTTATCTTTTTTATTATTCAATCAAGTTCTTTACTAAAATATTAAAGATTCTTTTTTCTTTCCTTAGAGTAGGATATTTTTTCACGCTAGTCATGGTATTGAGATTTCCCGAGAGTAGAAATATTCAAACTATTACAAATCTGGATAACCTGGTTCGAAACAGATAAAAATAATAAATTTTAAACTTAGAATGTTTGCTTTTATTACTGTTTCAGTATTGTTTGGTTATTTTTCATTTATTGGATTATTCAGCTTTTAAAAGGTGGCGAAAATTCATTAGAAATTTATTTTTAAAGCCGTCGTTTTTAACGTTAAATAAGTAACCAATTCATGCATAGAGCAAACTGTATTTTAAAACATTTTTCACTGTTTTTCCAAAATGTCTAAAAAATAATATCAAAAGAACTTTTAAAATGAATTTATAAAAATAAATTGACTCGTCATTAGAATTTTACTTTTGATTTAATTAAAAAAATTTAAATAAATAAGATTGCAATAAACTTGATTCTTTGGTATTCGATATATTATTTAATAAAATGTCTGATATATGATGATATGAAAAATATATATTCCTTAACCTAAAATTTATTAAAAAATATGTTAAAATGATGAAATGTTAAATAATATAAATAACTATTGCAAATATGGATTATACAAAATTCTAATTTAATAATAAATTCTTCATGAAAAACATAAATTATTTTAATTAGTAGTATATTTAGCTGAGTTTAGCATCCCTTATTACTTATTATATGTTGAAATATATTTTGAATCATGGTGAGGGGACAAGAGATTGTATACAATACCATTTTTATAATGTTTATCCAAGATATTTAAATAATGTCTTCACATTTTAGAGCTACCAAAGTGCAAAAAAAAATTATATTTAACTTGCAAATTAGCTTTTTTAAATTATATTATAACAAAAATTATGTTTCATTTTCATATTATCTGGTATTGAAAATACAGGGAATAAATTGAAACACCTTTAGAAAAAGTTTTTCAAAGGTAATTAAGGAAAATAATAATAATGGCTTATATTTTTTTTAAAATTATCTGCAATTCAAGAAATACCTTCCTTGTGAATATAAATGTTATAGATAAAAACCTCAATATTCATTTAAAATTTGTAATTTTAATAAAATATAATTATTTTTAAAAAAAGGCAAGCTTTTCTTAGATTTTATTTTTTAATTTGAAATTTATCTTAGAGCTTTAATCTATCATTAATGTTTTGAATAGTTTTTATATTAATTGCAAAATCTGGTTTTACCTCAATCAATATATCAGTTTCTAAAGCCTGATGAGTCATTTCATTATTGAAAACTATCCCTATAAAGATAAATATTTCAGGTTTTAAAACTTTTAAATCATAAAACCATATTGTTTCTATACTTTTGAAGAAAATATATATTTTTTATATATAAAAAACGCATTACAAGTAAATAACTCCATTGAAAGTACTCATGTAACTTGCAATGAAATTTGGTAATATATTTAAACAAGAACAATATTAAGAACAATTATTCCAAAATTAACTTTATTCTGTGAGAGCCAAATTATTTTAATTGTGTAGAGTTTAAATAATAAAATTGAATTGAATTTTAGGAAGTGGAAATTCTTCTTAATTAATATTATATCCTAAATTTTCAAAACAGATTAACTCAGCATTTTTAAGAAATTATTTTTATAAATACTTATGAATTTTTAATGAACTTTAAATATGCACTGAGAAATTTCCCCACCCATAGAGTTTGACAAAGATCTGAGACAAAAAAATAAATACATTCAAGTATTTATTTCTGACTTTTATAGATTTTTTCAAGCTGGAAATGAAAAAAAGAATAATAATTAAAAAGTTTCATCACATTTGCATTTTTGGAAAACATTATTTCCGACATAATGTAATGCATTTTATTGACAAAAACTATCTATAGATTCTACTTTAATGAACAAATATATTCTTCTCATTTGAAATTGTTAAAAAGAATGCTTGAAAAAAAATAGTTTAAATACATAAGTATTTGATTTCTTATTATTAGGGAGAGTATATATAAGATCTATATATATAATAAACATACATAATAAGAATTTGTAATTAAGATCGCATTCTCTTTTTGTTTATTCATGTTCCAGATGCATTATGTGTAAATGTTCTTCTCAGATTATTACTTTAGTCATAATCGTTAATGTTTCATTAGATTATTGAAGATTCTGTATCATAAAATATTCCACAATAGTTTCATAATATTGCCTGTTCTAAAATAATCATAAAATATCATAAATTGTAACAATGTTATTTGATATTTTGTGCTAAGAAGGTTTGATGAAGAATCAGAATATTATTTTACTGATATATGTTTAGTTATATATTTGTTAAAAATAGCCACAAGTATCATTCCATAATACTTATATATTTGTCCCAATTCATTTATACGTATTATTATGAACACTAAAGTGTGATGAGCACAATTTCAATGTTTGTAGAGAGTAAAACCTCTTTTTCTTTCATTTGGCGAGTCAATTATCAATATATTGGGGATAAAGGTGCTTTATGTGCATGTAAAGTAGTAAATCAAGTGAAGTCCACTCCATTGTAAGTAATATGAATGTTTTTTTTTTCTTGAAAGGAAAATTTAGTTATAATTCGTTGTGAATATAATTCTTAAATATATTTAATTTTTAAGATGAAATTCAATTAAATCTACATATTAATTTGTCAAAGTTGTACTCTCAAATATAATTATTAAATAATCAAATGACTTAAACCTTTATACAAAATATTTTTTTCAAAAAAATCGAAAAATACATTCATTAAAACGTAAGTATTTTTTAATGGGCGAAGACCATATGCTAAAAATTTCTATAGCTAATTCCAACACTGAAATGATCTATTTGTTCAAAAAATATCATATCCTCCATGATAAAAACAGTTAACCTTAAATGCCTATCAAAATTATAATATATATATATATATATATATATATATATATATATATCCCTTAAACCATGCTCATCATAAAAATGCAAGGCTCAATTTATATATAATTGTATATTACGTATTAATTATATATAATGTATATTATTAAAATTATAATTGTAATAATCTATGTAATTGTATAATCCCTATATAATTTTATATTAACATAAATTTATTTACATCACGGAGTTCAATTTTAAAGACAATATGATCTTTGCCTTGTTTTGCTTATTAACCGTGGGTTTTTCTTTAAAGAAAACAATTGATCAAATATTTTAGATTTTAAAGTTCATAATATGAAAGAAATTGTTTTTTATTCTTTTAAAAGAGGTTAACATTACTTTAAAATCAAAAGCGCTCTGTTTAAAAACGCTAAGCTCAGTTTCTTTATGGCCAAAAAATAATTAGTGTAGAATATTACAACACTATGTACGATATGCCAATTCAATTACTTATTTTTCAAACTTCCATTTAAATTTTAGTAGAAGAAGATCTGGAAGGTGTACATTTTCACCTTTAATTGATCTGAAATGTAGTCTATCCAATAATCGAGTGACGTTTTTAAGATCCTCTAATTTAAGTTTGCATAGAAAATTGTAAAGGGAAAGAAAAAAAATTAAACCCGTGTTGAGTAACAACTAGGCATAAGGGAAATCTGCTATTTTTTTCGAAAGTACTTAATAAAAGTTTAATAATAACAAAATACTTTAAAAGTTAAAATGCAGGGCCATTTATACCAATGTAAGTCATTCTTAAAAGATATTCTAAGTTTTAAAAAAGAAAACAAATGTCTGTTATCTTTATATTAACTTAATTTCTTAAGACTGCTTGTTTAAGAAAAGAATAAAAACGTTTTCAATCATTCCATGTTTTTTTTTATTAATACAAAAAAATAAGGAGAAAATATCTTTGCATTTTATTTTGTTTTAACCAAACTTTTCTTGGCACTTTGGTTTTTGTTTGATGTCCTAGGATGGAAGATTCATTTCTTTTTCAAATAGCTAATTGATCTTAAGAGAAAATGTTTGCTCAAGAGCTTAAATTTGATTGTTGAACCAGAAGATGTTTCGATGAGGAGCTCAAGATTTAAAGGAGTATTTATTTTATTGATATATCTGCTATTTATTTTCATAGATAGAAAAAAATTTCAAATGCATTCCGTTTTAAAATATATTTATATTTCAAAGCCTTTTATAAACATAAAAAAGATAAACGACGAAAGCAATTAAGGAAAAATCTCGAAACACTTTCTTGATAATAATGATTTGCAATTAAATTTAAAATAAAAGAATGCATGCTAATATAATAAACCTGTAACTGGAGACATAAATTTCCTCACGCGTCCAGAGACATGGAGTCAAATGACTTAATTAGTATTTTTCTTTTTTGTCTTTTGTAAACAGCAATGAAATTTATTTTGGAAACATAATACATTCTTGAAATCATGTAGTTAACAAAAATATTAAAAAAAAATATTAATATTTAAAACGTCAAATGATATAATATTAAATGATGGAAAAATGGTTAAAGAAAAACCTAATAAATCTTTCAATGTGCATTTACTTCGTTTAGATACTACGGAATTAAACTAATGCTAATAACTGTTGGAATTTAACAAACAAAAACGAAGGATATAATATTTTAAATTATTAATTTAAGAATATTTCTTTATTCTTTTTACATTATTCTAATTAAAAGCAGTTTTTATAGACTAATAGTCAATGATTCAAATAATAACAACACAGATTTTGAAAAAGAATATTTCGTTAGATGCACTTGTTTATACTTAAACTTTCGCCAACATTCTGTTTAAAGAACAACTTGAAAGTACTGAAGAGATGATTGTATTCAATTATAAAATACCACGTGATAATCAGAGCCAATGAACAAGGCGCAGACATTGTCTTAACGTTTCCAGTCACGAATTAAAACCAGCGGGAGTGGTCACACCAAAACTTTCATGTACGTTCTCTAATAAACTTGTCACACCAGAGAATGTCTTGCATGACATTGGTATAGAATAGTTACAAATATTAATTTTTGGCGTAAATTAAGCATTTTACTTAATATATTGTGTTATCCTTGGCGAAGTTTTGAAAATGAATCAATTAATAGCAATTAATAGTATCAGAAAATCGAATTTGCGTTTTAGTCATGTATCTCTCTCAATCAATTGATGTAAAGATTTTACACCAAACTGGACTTGCAGTAACAAACTGCCAGACCCAATTTAATACTTTTAAGCCATTCCGTTTTTAAATTATCACATTTACAGGCTTTTAAAAACACACACCGACTGACAATCAATAGTCATAATGGTTTTGGTTCAAACTTTAGCACGTGTCTATATTATAGATGTTAAACCTATTTTCTTATCTATATAGTTCTCTTCGTTTTACAGTTATCGTGGTAAATTAAATTCGAACCATCGGACTTACTCTGAACTGTTTTTACTTAAAATTAGATATAAATCTGTTAATTTGCTGTAAAGATTGTTTACCAAATTCCAACCAAGTAGCTCAAAGCATCTTTGAGTTGTTTTTTTTTTTTTTTTTTTTTTTTTTTTTTTTTTTTGTCACAGATAGGTAGATGGACATTTTCTGTACTGATCATGCAATGTATCAGAATTTTTTCAAATACAGTAATCTACAATATTCATTTTATTGCGTTTTAAAAGTAATAAAAATAGTTCAAAGGGTGTTTCTCATTCATTATTTTTCACATAATTTGTGCTCTCTGTACGTACCTATTATGCATTCCTGATACAAGTCATGCCGCGGCGGCCTGATGGTACGTTCTCAGTTTTCGGGTCGAGACCTGATTCCATCTAAGAACCGTCGTGTAATCGGGCCTAATGAGTGCTAAATCCGTTAGGGCCAAACACCCCCTCACTGGTTCGACGTGGAAGCTTGGAAAGGAGAGAGCCAGCTCAATTGTCGTCCTCATCATCACCTCGTCGATGATTTAAAATTGCGCGATCCATCCAAAAATAGCCTCAGTGTTGCTTTAAATTGGAATGTTAATGTAACTGAGCTAAAACTTGGTATAAGGTAGAGGCTTTGAAATTAATAGATTCATATCTATACGGTAAAATTACATTTACTGCATTCTTCTTTCTCTTTTCTCTTCCGAAAGCAAAAGTACAATTACTCTTTTAACAGTATGTGAAAAATGATAAAAAATGCTGTATGATTTCTGTTTAAAATTATGTACGTTTTCTTTTTAAGGAAGTCAGTATTAATATGTTATACTTCTCTCGTACATTTGCTTTTCCAGCTAAAGAAAAGTTTTTTTATTCTGCCATTTTTTATGTTTACTTCTTTTTTTTTTTTTCTTTTTTTTTGCGCTACGTTCTGAACTAAAATTTTATTTTTGTTACTATTTTTTTTTTCTAATCAAATACTATAAAGATTTGCTTTTTCAAATTGCAATGTTTCTGTTTGGCTTCGATAAGAGTTTCACAGAAATGTTTACCCTTGGATTTGAAATATTTCTCAATTTTTCATGACTTCATAGTTGAAGCGAAAATAAGAATTTTCTTGAAATATATTACATTTTATTTTTATTTCAAACACATACAATCCATTTTCCAGAGCCGTTGCTAAATGCTCTGCATGTTCCTTTTCAAATCCACATTTCATCTTTTATTGAAATATCTTTATAATTAAGTTGATTAAAAATCATTTTCTAAGGGTACCCAACCATTTTTTTTATTACTGGAAATTTACTGTTTCAGTTTCAATCATATTTTACCTTACTAATAAACTAATTAATCTTTTATAACTTCGCAGCTGTGGTGAAAAAAATAAATTTTCTATTAAAATTTACATTGTGTTTTTATCTCAACTACATACAATATATTTTATTTGAACAAAATGATTTAAACAATTCATTTCAATCAAATCCTGAATAACTTAATCTCTTCTTTTATTGATATATCTTTATAATTAAGCTCAAGTAAAAAATATTTTTAATCAATACAATGCTATTTAAAGCATATTTTTTTTATGTTTTAAAAATTTGAATTTCAGAATTAGTAATAATTTTCGATGCTGATGACCAAATTAAATCTTGTAGGAATTCTTTCACAGTGTAAATCTCGAAGTTACATTCCCATCAATAAAGGCCATATATTTTTTTAATGTTTTTAATCAAATCTCATTATAAGAAATTTCTAATCATAATATAGTTTGGCAAAATGAAAAATTATTCAATTTAATATTATTGCTTCCGGGGAAATTAAATTTTGTAATTCGCATTTAAAAAAATATAAAACTTAAGACGACATCAGACAACGCCGAAAAACTTGAAACATCATAATATATAATTATTGTTTTAGTAAGCTAGAGTATATGGTCTTTGTGAAAAAAAATAAAAAATTCAAAATTATAATTTTATATAGATCAAAGTTATCGATTTTTCAATATATTTCATGATAATATGACTTTTAGAAAATAAGTCTTATATTTCATTAGAATATAAGAAAAACTAAAAGTATTTTAAAAATATATCAAAGTGTATTTTAATAAAGTGTTTTTCAATATATATATATTTTAATTTATAAGTGCATTTAATAAAATAATCAAAAAAGAAAGATAGAAAGTATCACTAATCTAAATTTAATTTGTGTCTATCAAATAAATTTTAGGTTACATTGAAATAGCAAAAGTCTGTCATTTTATATTAAGTATCTTGAAATTAAGTTCAATACGATCATGAATTGTCTTGTATTAATTGTATTTTGAGCCTTTCATAAAATTTCTAGCACTGATAATTTTTCAATCTACATTTTTAGACTACTTACCTATTCTTTATTTAACAAAAAACCCCAAAAAACACAGTTTTACAAACGAAAATTTAAACAAAAACACTTTGATAAAATAAAAAGTGCATAAATAGTATAAAATGATATGCTAAAATTCTCCCAGATAGAGAAATACTTGCTAGAAACTAAATAAAGAAAAGATTGAGAAGCAGAGTCGATGAAAGAATGTTTATTAAAATTCTATCCATGTCGCTTGGCGTAAAAGATTTTCTCATAAATTCCTTTGGTGACTAATGGATGAACTATTAGACAGAATTTCTTTCTAAATCCTCGCCGATTGAAGTCATCTTATTTTCATTGTTTTCTGAAGGGCTGCTCCAATCTTTTCATCTCAAGTTTCGTGAAAAGCAGTCCGAGTTTCGTGGTGAAATACGATTGTATAAAACGCTATAGAAGTTTCTTTAATTCTTTCGGAAATTTGCAGATTTAAATGGTGTTAGAAAGTTTCACGATTGATTTATAATTATGTTCAGATTCTTATAAGCATAATCATAAAAATAGTGTTGAATCTTTATTTCAAACATTTTACTCATCAAATTGAATTTTGGGTATTTCATTCAGTTTCTTAAGATTTGAAGAAAAATCGAATTTAAGAAAATAATCGACCTAGGAATTTTTAGATAATAAAGATTTTGAATTTTAACGTGATAGATAAATTATATTCTTCGGATGGAATTTTTGATCAGATAAATTGTCTATACAAAAACATCGCAATTGCAGAGTAATAATAACCAAATGTAATCTAATAACTACAATGTATGCAAAAAAATGAATCTTATAATTCTTTAAAAGATTTTATTTATAATATATTTTAAACACTTATGTATACTATATATTTAAGTTAGCAGAAGCGAATAACAAAATGAGAACATTGTTTTCTTTTAACTATTTTTCTTTGAAAAAAATGTTTTTTCATAGCTGCTAACAATTTGAAATACTTCTTTAACAACACATTTGGCTTCCAAATTCAACTCATAGTCAAATTTATCTGCGTCATGAGGAAATTTATTGATAATATTTCTAAAAATTGCACTCATTTTGCGAACGGGCCCTACCGTTGATATTACTTTTATTTCGACAGCCTGATTATTCTAGCGGTCAGAAAAGATTAAGTTCTCCATTTAATACTTCACCGGTTCCGCGAATAATTCGAAGAATTTCTTCTTTCAATAATGAAACGCAGCAATATTTTATCCACGTCTCCACGAATACTCTTCGTGAGAGTGAATGCAACAGATTGCCTGAGGAATTTTTCTCTTTCGTCTTTCTCTCCTTTTTTAAGCAATGACTCAGATGAGAGCAGAGTAAGAAAACCAAGAATTTTTTCATTGCAGTGAATTTTAAGCATTCCTAGAGATTTCAAGTATTGGGGCTATCTCCATTTCTTTCATTTTTTGGAAGTTAGTGGTCTCTTAATTGGTTTCCTATCTATATTTCAGTGGTTGTCGAAACTCAATAAAATAAATAGGAACACTAAAAGTTCAACATGTTTTAAAGGCAATAAATATATTTGATTTTTTTTCCTAGTAGACAATGATGGTCAAAGATTTCTTTGCACATGATAAAAAACAAGATAATAAATGTTAGAAATGGAAAAGTAATATTTGTTCTCTGCTTTTTCATAAGAAGTACCAAATGCCACTACTACTCTCTTTATAGAGGGAAGACTAACTAATAATAATGTTCCTGAAAATCACCACGGTGATTCATATTAAAGAATTTGAAACCTCACAAATTTGCCACAAATAATATATTTTTTTCTCTGAATTTTAGAGGAATAGAATGCTTATTATGTTTTATTGAGCATATTTTATAAAACAATTAATTTAATTCAAAATTTTTAATATTTTACCTTTGTTATAAGATAAGTCATATCACTGACTCTCCGACTTGCCCGAATGCACACCGATAATAAATACTGCCACAACAGCAACACTGGTGGGAACTGGGGTAAAGTCGTAAGTACCATCTCCGGCTACGATACAACCCTTCCCTAAAAAGGTGCATCCCGTTATCAATGGGAGAAGCCAGGACTTTACTTTTACGTGTACCCTCCAGGATGTTGAGATTAAACCACTATGCAGGAAGCATTTCATCTTCATTTCGTGGTGCCTCTTAGTGTGTGTGTCGGGGGGGGGGTGATATAAGGTAAAAAAAAACATTAAAATATATTTATTTATTTATTTATTTTTTAATTAGCCGTAAAAGTCTAAAAAATAATTTCATCCAGATGAGATTACAACGAATATATATATATATATTCCCAAGATAGTTTTTCTGGAAGTAATGAATTATCTCAGATAAAAATTTACATTGCAGTGTTGCTTATTGTTGGTATCAGAAATTTATACATGCGTTAATCAAAATAGTTTATTTTATACTTCATAATTATAAATTCATTATCCCTGAGAAAAATAGCGTTTTATTAAAGTTTTGCTGCCTCATTAATAAAAGTTTGAATTAAAATTTTTAGATAATACTAGCTCAATTAATACCCACTTTACCACCCGCAATGACATAATTATAAAATAAAAGAATAATTAATGCAGTAGATTTGAACACAATTCTATAATGGATTAACTATATGATTGCATTAAATAACATCATACGAATAAAAAGTTTATTCGGTGAATGTCTTAAAGTTAAATAGTTAATAGTATTATAATAGAGTTCCTCATCATAATCTTAATCAGATCCCTGGAATTAACCCTCACGTAATTTGTCTCTTAAAATCAAAAGCTGAAGAAAAATTGCCAATATAAAGCCACTTTTGACAGCTTTAAATATATATTTAATTTTCTTTGTGATAAAGTGAATATTGTGTATGATTTTTTTTTTTCCGCTGGTTTTCAATTTTTTAAATTTTTTTATTAGTGACAAAATGTGAGAAGCTTTCGGTATAAATTTAAAAAAAAATCATGAAAATGCCTTAATTGAGCAGTTGCATTTCACCTTAGAAACTCCCCAATTGTATTTAGTTAATAAATTAATATATATATATATATCAAAATGGCTCACAAATTTTGAGGAAGATTGAGTCATATTTTAACATGCAAAGATACTTATCTATTGTACTTTTTCGAGGCCGCAGGAGAGTTTATTTTAATAAACCAAAACACACAAATTCATTTGACAGATAATTATTTGGGGTGAGTAAAAATAGAGTCTTTCACTATAGAACAACGTGTTAACGCAAGATTTGAATTAAATAAAAAACACATTTTTTCCCTTTAAATTGTTATATTTTTATTGAGTTTTAAAGTTCAAAGGATAGGGTTATATATGGAATAACACATTGGACAAATGATTTCCCTTGATTTGTTGACAAATATGCTCTCTTTTGTCTAAATTTTCCATAGCCATTACCATAAATGTGACTCAATTTCGTTCGTGCAACGTTGAATTTATTTCTTCAATGCATGCATGCTTCTGAGCTTGTTGGTAAAGACCATTGACTTCCAATAATCAGATAAAATGAAATCCAAAGGTGTTAAATCACACGATCTAGGCAGCCAATTCTAAAATTTTTAAATTGTGGCTCCAGTATTTCATTATTTTTAAAATGTTGTTCAACAAATGGAATTGAAAATACTTTGGTCTATAGTGTAACGCTACATTTTTATTAATCATAAACTATCAGCTGTGAAATGTTTTTAATAGGGTTGCCAAAACTTTATGGCACGAATGGAGGGAAATTCAAATCTTGCTTTAATTTTGGGATACCCTTTACAAGCATAATTTATACTTTCAGAATAACCCACTTTGTAAATCAAAAATAAAAATAAAATAATTTCAAAAAAAATCACAGAAAAAATATATGTGCATGATTAATTTTAAAATGGAGCTCCACAAATCATTAATACAGTTCAAAAGACTTTCACACTTAAAATTTATTCATCGCATAAATAGCATACAATAAACGAAGTTCCCATCTTTATATATCTGTTGAGACACTTTGTGATCATTCTAAACAGTCTTCTCCTTTAAAAATTTAAAAACAAAATGACTTTAACAAAATATTTTCTTTTCGCATATTATTGCTTAAATAATAATCCATGCCTTTCGCAGCTATTATCTCAAAAGAATCGCCGTCAGCTTCCTCAATCTTTCAAAGCCACCTGTTACTCTGAGTGCTATAATGCAAACACAACATCAATTAGTATGTATAGGAACTCATCATTATTCAAGTATTGAGTTCATCTTTTATGTACAGGTTCATTGAAAAGCCTCCGTAATTGAAAAGTTTTGGTTTCGCCATTCTCATAAGAATTCTCATGTTTCGATAGTCATTGTGTTCATCAAGTATGAGTGGTTATCTTTAATGGATATTGCCTTCCTGGAAGTAAAGCACAGAAAATATTGTTCTCGGAAATTGGGAAGAAAAGATAATTTCAAACAAGCTAAAGCAATTTCCGATTAGTGCAGTTAAATTGTTTATTAATTCATTCAATTTTTTTTTTAACCAAGAAACCTTTAAAATTTTAGAGGCTACTTCATTCCTGTTTTAAATTAGATATATTGATTTATGATAATTTTGTCATTCATATTTTTCTAGATAGGGAAAATCCTTTAAATAATCAAGGATATGTCTCCTGATAATCAAGATAAAAATAACTGCATAAAAATGTAAATTAAAGAGTTTTTTTTTTTCATATAGGTTCTTAAGTTTTACAATTTTTTGAAAACAGAATTTATCAATTATAAGGCAGTTGCAACAGTAATGAAATTTATTACAGATGTTTTAAAATTAGAAGTGTTACTATAAAGTAAGTAATCATTTAAAAAATATGTTTATATCGTATTTTTCTAAACATAGTTAAAGTTATAGAAACTTATAAAATTATTTTGAAGTATAAACATAATTATTACAAAATTTTATATCCAGTATTTATATAGAAATTGGAGGTTGATAAATGATTATAAACATTATGAAATGTTAACGCCAGTTTTACCTATTGATGTTTAAAACTTAACATATTTAAGTATTATATATTCGAAAAAAAATTAGTAATATTATAAATGCGCACCTTTCATATATTCGATTCTATAAAATTACAAAAATTATGTAAACTTTAGCATTCTACTGGCGTACCTACATCGACTGGGTGCATATTTTCTTTAATAACACATTATTGAGATGCGTGAGCAATTTTAAATAATTCCTAAGTCTTAGAACATAACTTTAATGTGAAAGTGGAGATAATATAATCTCTTTATGTATAAAGTTTCGGTAGTACATACTGCACAATTTATAGTTGAAAGAATTCGCTCAATTCTCCAAAAATTTGAGTATTGTCAGATCACATCTCTTGTTGTACCAAGACTATGAAATTGTGTTTCTTTTCCTGTATAGAGAGTGTTTCAAATTATATTATATTATACAAAGGGTAATTTTCCTGATATTATATGAAACTTAATACTGTAAAGCAATATTATTTATTTACTATCATTGAGATTTACATTAAAATAATTCAATTAATTAAAAAATATTTTTTTTTAAATTCTATAATATTTCTGCCTTATATTATGATCACTTTTAAAAGTACTTTACTGCTTTATAAAATATAAAATGAAACAATAAACATATTTATGTCTTTTTCAAACCTACTGTAAATAATATTACTACTTATGCCAGAAGAATACAACAGTTGAAACTAAAATTTTTCCATATAAACTTCTTGTCCAAAAAAAACTTATCATTGCTGTTAAGTTAAAAGTCTTTAGATTGAACTGCAAATGAAAGACTGTTTTTACTTTTAGGAATATTAAAATTTAAAATATAACCGATATAAAAATATAAATTTATCAGAATTAATCAATTATCTTTTATAATACTCTCCCATTGTTACTCTAGTGTGGAACTCAATGACACTAACAAAAAGTAGAGCTAAACCAATTTATTAACTCAACTCTGAACACAGTGACTGACAGATCTTCTGCTTTTATACTAGCAGGGAAAGTTCCAGAATACTTTTCTGGTGACAGTAAGAAAAGTCCAGAACACTTGTCTGGTAAACTAAAGAAAGGTTCATAATATTCTGGAATATGAAATAAAGGAAGACATAAAATCAAAGAATTAAATATTTACTCAAACTGTGAATCTCATTGTCTCCAGCGTGATTCGAACCTACGATCGGTTGATTATGAGATCAAGGATATGACCATTCGACCATGGAGAGGCGACTACCTCTTTTCAATAAGGCAATACAAAGTCTGATTCAGACATTCTTTTCTTTGTTAAAATTTCAGAACTGAATAGTTTCAATTAATTTTTTTAACTATTAAAACTATTTTCAACTATTTAATGGAGGAATAGTTAGAAGCAATGTCTTTTTTGTTATTTTCCGGTCTAAAAAGGAAACAATCTGCGAAACGTTTTCTTTCTAGCATGTCATATTTAAAGCTTGCATAAATAATTATAAGGAAAATTGGCTTCTTTGTATTACGAAAGAAACACTGCTGTTTTCTAAAGTGTTCAATAATCAAAAAAAAAAAAAAAATCTATGAAATTCCTAAAAGCTCTCAAAAATAAAAATGCACAGCAATTTGCACTGATGCAAGTTTTTCTTAAAAACATATTTCACCTTAAAAGAACGCAAGCTGAGTTTTTTAATATATTTCCTAATTATGTTATTAAAAAAAATATTTCCCAAAATCCTAGTGAATTCCGGCATTTTGTCTTCAAAAACATAATATACAAGAAAGCAATGCAATTTATTATTTTTTGCCCTAAACTTTTCCTGAATTGTTTGATTTCTTTGGCGTCAAGAAAATAAAGGTAAAAGGTAAATAATTAATCTGCAGATATCTTTATTCTAGTGTTCAGTTTTGATCAGTGAAGTAGAAGATAATTTCATGTGTAAATTTAAAATTACAAATAACAAGATCATTTTTATCTTAAATTTCTTTAATTAATTTACGCAGAAATATTAGAAAAAGTGTTGAAACATTTTAAATTATATTGTGTCATCAAAAAACTCATTTATAAGGCGACTTGATATTAAATTCATTTAAATAAAATACTTAAGGAATATCAGATTCATTTAAAAAAAAAGGATTCCAAATATGTTGCATTTTCCACAACACTTTCCCTCTTTAAATTTTTGGAAAATAGCTTTTCCTGAAATTTAATTATCATTTAGTAATATAATATTAATATAATTTCTTAAGAAATTCTATTCCTAGAAAAGATTGCGCAGACTTCGTTTCTTGTCAGTTACGCTTATTTTAATTTAAAAACTAATTTTATTATAGGATAAATTTTTTTAAAAAGTTATCTGAAAAATTTATTACATTTCGTACTTTTTTCTATAAATATTTTAGTCTCACATTAATATTTAAAGTTATTTTAAACAGAAGCGAATGCATAATGTAAATAGTATACGGTATGTATTCAAAAATGATATAAGGAAACAATAATTATAGCTCTCTTTCATAAGATATCATGCCTGATTGTATTACAACATGATAAGAAAATGAGCCTGATTTGAATACTGTTTAACTGGTAGGCTCAATGGATTTTCTCCAATATGTTTTTGGCCAAGGGAATGAATACATAAACCCCAAAGTGAAAACTTTGCGCTGTATGAAAAATGCCATTTTATGCGAAATTGAAAATTTTCCTCTTCATATGATATATAGTATATTAGTATTAGCAACCACATGAAATGTGATCGTATATGAAAGCGAACACATCGAAAATTTATGAAACATATCATAGTTTCCTTTACTATTGCTATTTAATAGATGTTTCTATGTTGTTGTTTTTTTTGCCAATTTCTGATACTTTTTTCACTAAGTCTGATATCCGAACATCATTTTCTTTCAATGTTGAACATTATACTTTTATAAAGAATTGAATATGCCAGTCTGAAAACTTGCGTTGCAAGAACAGCTGTGAAAGTTGTGCCAGTGTTATTCACATCATTATTAAGTGGTTTCCATATTATATCAGCATTTTTTTTATTCCGTTCCTGCGAATTATATGCTCAATGGGAGAAAATAAATCTAAGAAAATATTTTAATGGTCATCCTGTATTCATAAGTACATTGAGGAGCAAGAAAGCACTCAGCTTCACTCATTAATAAAGATAAAGTACAAATTGCACATTATATGCAATTAGGTATACTACATTTAAAATTTTCCATTTGAATAGCATAGCAGAAAATTTTTCACTCACTGCAATTTATAAATTAAGCCATTATTTAAAATTTCCCTAATTTCTATAGTAGAAGAATAAAATGTTAAAGATTTAGTCAGAAACTATGAGACCATAAATATAGCATTTTCTTTAAGAAAAATGTTCAAATAAAATATTTTAAATCTAATAAATCTACAATAATGTTGGGTTAAAATATATTTTGAAACACAATATGGTACTTGATTCCCTCTCATTAGTAAATAGATAGGAATTACATTTTTAGCAGATAGATTGATGGGAACTTAAGCTACATGAAATAAGATTTTACCGAACGCGATATTTACATTTGAAACCTATTTTTTACGGGGAGATAATTATAAAAAAAATGTAGGTTAGGAATTTTGATATCTCCTATCGGAAATTTATTTTTTAGGCCTTTTTTTATAAGTTTTACAAAAAAAAATGTTGGAATTATGATATCGGAAGAGTGTGATTTTAGCAATATGAATTTACTTGAAATCTCAATACGAATTTGTTCGTAACCTAAAAAAAAAGCCTAGAAATGTACAATATAAGGGATGTGCAGCCCAAATGGGTTTCATAAAAGAATTTAAATTTATGAATTGACAAGGAAAATAATTATTTAGTGGAAATATATTACTGATTTTCAATAAAATTAAATCCTTCAAACTTTCTATCTTAAACCTCACTATTAATAAAATTTGCTCTCCTATTCTATTTATTTCAAGTTTTCATGAGTTAAAAGAGAATTGCTTGGCTTATGCAAAAACAATTCCGATCTCAGTTTTTCAGTACTATTCAGAAAGCTTACGACAATAGTCGATGATCAGTGAAGATGTAATTGATATAGTGAATTTCAAACTAGATATTTTCTTAAAGGTGTTGTTTTCGATAGTATATGTTTGACTTATGATCGTCGACATTTGTTTAATTTCATTTGTTTAATATCAATGTAAAAATAAAGAGCATCAATGAGCATTCTCAGATTGAAAAAATTATTAAAATGCAAGTGAAAATGAAGGAAAATTTAATTTGTGAAATCTAGATTTAATAAGATTCACATTTTAGAATGACTCTGAATCGACAGGCTCACTTTGCTTATTTATTAACAAAATAAAACTATCTCAGTATCTATAAAATAGTGGAGATACTTGAAGTTACAACCTACAACTTTTATGAGCTTTGATGCCAATTAGTTTTGACAGTTCTCTTAATAGTTTTTTACTTAATAATTTATTCCATATATTTAAATAAAACCTTAAAGAGTTTGTGAGTCTATGTTCTATTTTCTGAATATAATGAAAAAAAAAATCATGTTTGTAACGATTGACAAATACAATGTCTACAATGTTTTTGAATGAATCACAATCAATTGAAACAAAGACTAATATCCATTTCTAGAAAATAATAATTTTCCAAAATTATTGAATATTATGAGCTTCTGTTAGCCAAAGGATTAATATGTCAAATAGAATAGCTAATTGAACCGTCTTCAGTAATCAATTCATAGGTATTTGTAACCGCCAATCATAAATAGTTACTCTTTAAATAGGATTCAATGGCACAAGAACCATATCTCGCCTTATTGAGCCAGACATACGATCAACAGGATAATGTTAAATATCATATATTTTTAACCACACAGAGGAAACTATTGCATTTTCCTTGTAATGTTTTATTCATTTTTCAATAGCCTTAATTTTGTATCATCAAACTCATACATTAATACACCATCTTAATTTTTGAATGCATGAGTGCTGAATTCGAATTGAAATATGTTTCATTTCTTGACAATAATTGTTTTCCTATATAATAAAACCTAAATGCATTGGCATAATTGTTTTGAAAACAGACAGATAATGGAAATGGATTGTCTGAAGAAATAAGTAAATATATTAATATGCATTCATGCCTTTATTATATACCATCAACAAAATCAAAATCTTACGTGATCAGAAAGTTCGGAAATAGTTGTCTGCAATGGAAAATAAGAATGACAATCAAAATCTTCTTTATCAGTTTCATTCTTATCAAACTATATTCCAGGATGTGTGGTAAACAAAAGAAGTGAATTCACAATGATATGAGTCTGTGCTGAAATCCTTCAAGAAATCATGCAGTTATGATAAGAAAAAAATTAATCAGAAAAGTTAGCTGCATTTATAACTTATTCCCTCTCAGAACGATGACGATAAGGGGACAGGAAATGTAAGTAATTAAGGAACATTTCCGTGTAAACTTAGAATGGACATTTTATGATATAATTAATTTGAAGACTTTTACAGATCAAAAATCACTGTGTCGTTGGAAGTGTTTAGGTTCTTAAAAACGTCATTTCTTATAGCAGCATATTTCCTTTCTCACTTCTCTATTCTAAAAGCTTTCGGCAATTTGTCATCCACATTTTTTTTTTCCACGCAAAAGTTCTCAGATTTCTATCAATACATTTTCTAGTGTCGGAATACTAATTATTATATTTCTGTCTACCAAATTCGTACCGATTTAGGGAATTTCTATACTTAGATTTCATTTCATTAACAGACTACACATACACACACGCGCTCGCGCACACACATTAGGAAAAATCATTGTGGATATAAAGTCAATTATTAAATTATACTATATATGTCTATTTCAAGTGGTTCTACAGAGTTTTCTAAAAATCAGTTATATGTGATGATTTTAAAATACGTAATCCTAAAATAATGTATAAAATAATTTATCAAATAGAATCTGTGTTTCAATAAAAATTCTCGAACTGTAAATTATTTTTCGTATGCAATTGAATTTTTTTAAGAAAATGTTATTATTAAAATTCAGCGCTAAATAATAAATTACAAAGGGAATTTTTTTAAAAAAATACATAGTCGGAATTCTTATTAAATATTAAAAGTAGCTGAATGACAGTTAGATTTAACAAAAAATCTCAATAATGCATAAAAACTGAATTCCAGATATAAATTTGCAGTATCAATAAGAATTTGAATCGTTTCTTAGTCACTGAGTATTCATATCAACTAGTTAAAATTTTAAATTTAATTTATATCTTCAACAATTTTATAGATAAGATATCCATAGCATTTTTAAAAAATACCATTTTGCTAATTTTATTGATTTACAGCAAATATTTAATTTCGGAAAAGTAAATTCGTAAGACTCATTACGAAAAAATGTTCTACCGTCAATAAACATCTGACTGTGTTATATATTTCGTAGAAATAAAATTAAATCTACTTTCTATTTCAAAGAATATTTGGCTTTAGGATACTTTTTGGTAATTATGCTTTTTTTAAGAAAAATTACTATTACTAACAATTCCAGATTGGTTCTCATCACATATCTTATCAGATATCATAGATTCTAATCTACCAGCTCAAATCACACCATCTTCTGACATGTCTTATTTTTCTGAAATCTTTAAAAATTTCAGAAGAAAATTATATATATATATTAGAGGCAAGAGGAAAAAGGAAAAAAGGACATAGATAAAGATATGTATGGTTCCTGTAAAATAGGCATGCGTTTTCATTTTGAAACATTTTATTTACTATTTTTGATTTGTAATTTATTTCGCTTTTCGCTTTCCGCTTTTGCCTCATTGACACGTTCTACTGTTAAATATTTTTTTTTTTTGTATAAACATTTCTTTCTTGAGTCTTTTTTTTAATAAATATTGTGTAATGATACTAATGCATAATTCTGACTTCAAAGAAAGATTTTTCTTTTAATTTCAGAAAATTGAAAATTCCCTCTTAAATTCAGAATGTTGATTTCTCTGAAGATGAGAATCAGAAGAATGATTTGACTCCTTTATTTATTGCTCTGCGTTCATCCACGAATATACACATCAGATGCGTCTGTATAAGCATACATATGCTTATAATGTATGCTTTCAAAAAAAGTAATATATGTATATATATATATATATATATATATATATATATATATATATATATATATATATATATATATATATATATATATATGTATGTTCTAAAGTTTTATCTTAATTTAGCCCATAGAAATTTTATTCTCTTATTTCCTGATCTAATTCCACTTTCACTACTTAATTCATTCAAAAGAAGCTATGTAAAAATGCTTACACATCACTAATGAGAATCTCTTTACCGTCCAACAAAATCATAACTCCTAAAACTTTTAGATCCAATCTGTAGTCGTTCTAAGAATTTCAGCAATTGTTGAACATCGACAAGATCCAAAGTCGGTCATGGTCTGGGAAGGAATTTACGCAAGCCGCAAAACACCTCTGGTGGCTGTGGATGAGGGCATTAAAATAAATCAAAAATTGTGCCAGCGAGCTATTCTAGGAGCTGTGATACTTCCGTGGTCAAAACGCACTTCGGCAATATAAAGTGTAAATTTCAACAACGTTCCGCATCAACTCACAAGGCTAAAAAGATAGAAGAATGGAGCGAGGCGCATTTTCTGGATGTGATAGCATGCTGAAAGTGAGAAAAATATTCGCCGAATCTCAATCCCATGATTATAGTATATGGTGGAATTTGGAGTGTAGGGCTTGCACTAAACTGCACAAAAGTTTGAACTCTCTAAAGCAATGGCTTCGGCAGGAATGGGATTGATCAAAATTAGAAGACTTGTTTCACATTACTGAAAATTTCAATAAGCATTTCAGCTTCTGCAGCTTCAAAAGGCGGCAACTTTGAAACCAATTAAATTTATTTATTAGTTAAAATCTGCTCTTGTTATTATTTGTTATATTTTGTAAATTAATATATTTTCAATAAAGTTATATTAGAAATTGTTTGACCGAGTTTTTCTGCCACACCCTGTAGTGTGAACTTATAGATTGTTTCCAAAAACGCAGTGCATATTGTATGGCAATCAGAAATTTTAGACAGACAAAAGTCTTCATGCTTCATAAGCTTTCTGAGTATGAGCAAACATGCAGGTATCTGTTTATTGATTCAATATAATTTATCAACATCGGAATGTAGCAGTTATTTATTTCTTACAATGTTTACCAACGGTCACTTTTGAATACCTAACTGTCTGTGATCATTCCTATTTAGTGTTTTGGGCCTTCTGCATTTTTCACTGACACATATGATAAATATTTAAATTTATTGAATTTAAAGAATGATATCTGGTCCTAGACCCAATATGAATTTCCCCATTCTCTATGGTGAGAACATTCTTTATTGATTTGTCTGTAGTATATTTTATATTATTTTCTATCTCGTTGTTGTGCTACTGAATTGAATATTTTATGTCAATTTCTACAAGGAATCTTTGAAATGTAAAGCATATAAACATCGAAAGCGTCATTAATAAAATAAAATATTTTTGATATAAAAACGTAAAAATACTAGATCTCATATATTCTAAATTCAATTTGTCAATAAAGTTGATAATTATTATCGATGCATTTTCAAATACTACGTGAATGCAAATTAATAACCTACAAAATATAATCTGAAATATCTCAACAATTGAACTTTTTCTTTCGAATTTAAGATGCACAAAATTAGATCAATATTAGTATTCTAATATAGCTACTGTTAATTCATTTTATTAGTCTTAGCTAAGTTACTGAAGTAATAACTAATTATATCAGTGTTTTACACTGTCAAATTATGCAAGCGTAGTATCTTTAAACAAAAGGAAGGCTTATAGCAACATTGATTTCAGTTTGAGATGAAATTAATTTTATAATATAGTACTTATAGTCAAATTTATTTTACAGTATATATATATAAATATATATATATATATATATATATATATATATATATATATATATATATATATATATATATGTTTGATAAAATCTTTATATTCTTTCAAAGTTGCGAAAGATGAAAATTATTTCTGTGATGTCAAATTTTTAGCATTTTAAAATTATTCTTTATAGAAAAAACATGATGAAGTGAAAATGATGGAAATGTTCTAAGGAACTCATCTCAACATCATGGAATTTCATTTTATGACTAATAAACATAATATAGTAATATGACTCACAATATTTTTTGAAGTACACTTTGTGAGGAAAAAAGAATGAAGGAAAAATCTATAAATAAAATTGGGGTACATAAATTTCCTATTTCTTTTTTCGAGGCAGTGTTTCGCATAATGTTACATACATATTTATTAGATCAAATTTTCATTTTTTTGATATCTTTCCAGGGTAATGTTTATATTTTTTTTATTTGAATGAACTGAATTGATTGCCCATACGTGTACATAATAATGTGTTCCTTTCAAATTCATAACATTGCTTGAAAACAGTAAGTAATCCTTTCTATCATACTGCGACTGGCAGTTTGAACTGCATGAAATAAAATTTTATTTATCGGATGCGTGTAAACCTGTAATTTTAATGTACGATAAGAATTCATTGCAAAATTTCCTTCCAAATAGAAAAGTATTAACTTTTTTAGAGATTTGTGAAGTATATATTAATTTTCTTCGCAAATCACAAGTTTTAATGTAACAGTTAATTCCAAAAGTATTCGCGGTGCAGTCTTACATAAAATTGAAAATATATGAAAATGTTGAAACAATGAATATATATTTGATATAAACTCAAGGGAAGTATGACTCATGCGCCAACTTTGACGTATCCTGGAGAGAAGTTTTCAAAACTAAAGATAAAAAGTACAAGCTAGGTTTTGGAATTGATATAATGCATCTATTTATTTTACAGCTTAATAGAAGTCGGAAATTAGAAAAACCATGCTTGCAAATGAAAATTAATCATGAGCATTCCACTAATTTGTAACTAGGTAATAAATTAATTCTGTTTCACTTCTATGTTGATTAAAATTGTTTATTTATATTATGATAATTATTTCTTTCATTTTACACTAATAAAAATTAAATTTTGCTTTGGAATATACTGATTAATTTTGTATATAGATATGCTCTGATTTTTACATCTACTTCAAATTTCTTAGGATCTCAAATGAATAATCTGATTTAAATAGGTAAATTATATTTTTAAATAAACATATGATATTTATTCCTCCAGAGAAATTTAAAAAAAAAGTCTTAGAAAAACAAAAGATGTTGATAAATTAGATGAGTTAATGAACATAACCAAAATCTAAAAAAATATTATAATTTAATTTCTTTTTTATCAACGTGAAGTGATAATATAATGAATGTAAAATCATTTTAATAAGTAAAATATTGTTTAAAATCGGGTGTTTCATATCGCAGGACACCAGCTTAAATTCATCGTATTTTGATTACTGGATATATTTTCAGTCATAAAATTGTGATAATTTTAAAATTTTATTAATTTAAATTATATTTTTAATAGACAGTTGAAATTAAAAACGTATGAACTTATATTTGCTATTCTATATTACATAAAATAGGACCAGAAAAATATAATTAACAATTAAACATATTAAAATTATATATGATATAATATGAAATACATATATAATATTTCGTCCATGATGTAAGATACCATGTCTCATGATATTTACTAAATTTTAGCTTTTATAAATACTGCCATACATTTTCTACATATGTCATAAATATACGTATCATGGCATTCTTATAGATAATTTGTCGAAATCTTTAAAACACCGTGCTTTAATTTTGGGAAATAAATACTGCATTCTTTTTCATTTTGTGGACTAATTCTAAAACGAATTTTATTTTTAAAACAACCAATATTTCTCTGAAATCTGAAATGATTTAGAATTTATAAAGAACCAATAATTTATAAATGTAGTTTATTTTCCAGACAAAATGGTATTGAATGTAAAGGAATAACTGAATATTTAGTCCGATCTAAAAATAAAATTAATTTTAATAATTAAATAAAATTATCTAAGACTTAATACGGTAATAAAAATTAAAGGTAACAAAGCAAATCCACCAAAATTTAAATGCTTATACTTTAGAAATATGTACAGTGATAAGTATATTTATTTCCAAATATTTAAAGTATACATGAGAAATTTTTAAATTGATCTACATTGCAATCATTCTTCAAAAGGTCCTTTTTTATTTTCTATGGTAACAATTGCACTAACGTTTTTTTTCAAAAATATTTAGGTTTATTTATTAAATAATTTAATATAAACATATATTAAAACTGTAAATAATTGCAAAAAAAATTAAACAAAGTTAAGCAATTAAAAACTTATGTTAAAGCTGGGGTTTATGAAAATGTGCTAATGCGACTCCTGTTCTGTACTAAATACTGAGATTTAAGAAAGACTAAATTCACAGAATCATTACTTTTTTTCTCTTTTAGTATTTTAACTAAATATAACAACTATATAAAAATTTATACTTAGCAACCAGGATTTTCACATGCAAAGTAATCACTATGTAATTGAAAAAAAAACCTTAAAACTGTCAACTTGTTTTAAGTTTTTCATTCCATTTACAAATGAACTAATGTTTTAATTTAGGATTATTAATTTGCAAATATTATTATGTGATGAAATATTGTAGGGAACTTAAATTGTTTATTTGAAGTACCATTTCGATATTTAATACCGAAATACAGTTACATTTGTGATTAATTTTCTAAAATAACAAAATTTATTCATTTTTTTTAAATTTATTTTTGTTAGTTAAGTAGAAAAAAAGTTAGAATCAATAACTTCATATTTTTTGTAGGTCTAAAAATGCATCGATACTAGAGTAGAATGACTCTTTGTAAAATTTCGCCTTGTCGTTTGCATAAATAACTATAAGGAAAAGTGACATGTTTGTGTTATAAAAAAATATGCTTTTTTTCCTGAGAATCCCAATAAAAAAAAGCTTTAAAATTCCTAAAAGCTCTCAAGAGTGAAGATGTATAACAATTTACACTGATGTAAGTCATTCTTAAAAGCCAAGCTACGTCTTAAAAAGAACACAAATGGGATCGTTTTTTCTTATCTAAGCTACTTAAGTCATTTTTTAAAGTAAAAAACTAAAAAGAGTTTTCGAGCATTCAAGTGAATTCCTGTAATTTTTCTTCCAGATCACTGAATATAAATAGGAGAAAAAAAATCAATACAATTTATTCTTTTTCAATCTAAATGTTTACTGAATTGTTTGGTTTCTTTTCATTTGCTATTATATTTTTGCTATTATATTCGCTTTATATTTTTAAAAATAACTAATTGATCTTAGGAGAAGTTATTTCTTCTTGAGCTTAGTTTTGATCGGTCTATTAGAATACGCTTTCACGAAAAATTTTGAACAATGGTATAACATGTTTAATTTTTTTCTTTATCTTTCTGCGGCTGATTTAGCAGTGGAAATGGAGAAAAGTCATTTTTTTTTTAAATTTTAGTGTAATTTCTAAAATTTATTCATAATAAAATATAATACAAAGGTCATTATATGAATTATTTCTTAACCCGAAAAATTTTTAAAGGAGCTTCTTAGCAATAAAAGAAGTTATTATTAAAATCATAATGTTTATTTTCCCTTCTAAAATACGGTTGAAAACATAAGAATGATATCAACTTTTGCAATTACTTTTACACTGATAAATATTCTAAAATTATCTAGTGACAAGGTTTTTTTTGCCATTAATACATTATCCTCAAAATAAAATTAAAATGAATTTGTCAGTGACAAAAGAAGGCGAAAACTTCCAGCTTTATGTACAAAATATCAAAATTATTTATTAATTGATGCCATTGTGATTTTCTTCCAGAATTGAGTTCACTGGATCTTTCATGAAGTAGAAACGAGAGTATGAAAATTTCGAACTCTGGGGTAAGAGATTATCAGAGCCGAGGGGTTGGAAATGACACCTTGATTTTAGTTCTGGGGATTACTTTCTCATATTTTAACTTAAATAGCATAGTACTTCAAAGAAAATCGGGCACTGTAAAGCCAAATCTTTAATACGTCAAAAGGATAAATTTTCGAGGGGCATTTCGTATCTACTATAAAAACCATTGTTTACGAGGCATCCGCCGTAAGAGATGGACCATCGTAAAAGGAATTTACGTGTATTAAGTGTGCCTAATTCTTGGGTCTATAGAATTGCACTCTCTTTATTTTGAATATTTTCTTACCTGATTCTTGTGAGGTCTCATTATTGTAAGCAGATTATCATCAACTGTGACTGTATTTGACAAATCATATGCTCACACGAAATTGCAATTTTAATAATTGCCTGTTCTATGGGCTGATGAGAATCATATATTGTTAATTGGTAATTTGAAATTGAAGGATCGTGGAAACTGGGAAGATACGAATCTGTATATATGAAAAATTCATTACATGTAAAAATAGTGTGTGTAATTCAAAACAGTTGTCTTTAAACTTCTGTGACCGTCATATGCGTCATATTCATTGAATATCAAGGAACTTTAATTTTTTAATATAGATAAAATTAAATATTACCTAGTTTTTGCAGCAGATTTAAAGTAGCTATATTAATATGGTGACTGATAAATACGCTTAAATTTTGCATTTCGATTATCATAGCGAAAATAGCTCGTGCACCGTTAAATACAAATATTTTCTAGCCAATTTAGTGGAAAAATAAAACAATAAAGTTGTAGTTTAATGAGAAAATCAAAATAAGAAGAATATTTCAACAAAGTAAAATGATAAAATTGGATCAGTCTCCTAATGGAAACACCTGTCAGACTGAGCTGTCGCTTGATAGGAAACTTCATCATTAATCCCTATTAACATTTTGATTATAATCTTTTATCTCCAATTAACTTCTTTTATTCTATCGGACTTGCAGATAAATGACAACTTTACTTCTAACGGAATGCTTTAATCCAGTAGTAAGAGGGTTTGCTACATGACATTAGATCTTAGATGATACCTGATTTACAGGTCAAGCAAAACAGATCCATAATTTTGAACAATGTTGAACATGTGAGGTAGAAAGTCTTTTAGGAATTCAATTTTGGAATTTAAATAATTCAATAATTTCAATAAGTATTGAAAAAAGTATATTATTTTCCAAGAAGTATTGAAAAAAAGTATATTATTTTTCAAGAAATATTGAAAAAAGTATATTAGTTTCCTATAAGTATTGAGAAAGTATATTATTTTCAAAGAAGTAATGAAAAATGTATACTATTTTCCAAGACGTATTGAATTATAGGAAAAATATGACTTTTTAACAATATGAGTTTGCATGAATTATAAAATATCGGAACATTTAAACGCATAATATGAATGTTCCTAAAAATTCACAACAAAATGTCTGGTGGTATGGTGTATTTAATTAATAACATAATGATGGTGAAGTGAGATAACTGGAAATGGAATTTTATATAATTAATTAATTAATTTCAAATTAAAAAAAACTTTGCTTGATTTAAATTTGCATACCAACATTACTGGTCCTAAATAAAAGTTTATATTACCTAAGGTAACATTTTTAAGTGTAGCCATGGACGTTGCATGAGGTTGTTTAACAGTTCTTCTCAAGATTATTTATTTTTAGTATATATTTATTATTTTAATTCAAGAATCAACCATTAGAAACAACCAAATTTCAATTTTGCATGGAAGCAGTTTGAAATTTTCGCAATGCATGTGCAAATATAATTAATTAACAAGACTTTATTATGCCTTATTGAGTATAACGATTTAAGATCTGGTAAAATAACAAAGCAATTTTTCCGAATCAGAACAAGAAAAAAATCGAAGACAACTCATACCATATTTATATTACCTAAGGTAACATTTTTAAGTGTAGCCATGGACGTTGCATGAGGTTGTTTAACAGTTCTTCTCAAGATTATTTATTTTTAGTATATATTTATTATTTTAATTCAAGAATCAACCATTAGAAACAACCAAATTTCAATTTTGCATGGAAGCAGTTTGAAATTTTCGCAATGCATGTGCAAATATAATTAATTAACAAGACTTTATTATGCCTTATTGAGTATAGCGATTTAAGATCTGGTAAAATAAAAAAGCAATTTTTCCGAATCAGAACAAGAAAAAAATCGAAGACAACTCATACCATATTTATATTACCTAAGGTAACATTTTTAAGTGTAGCCATGGACGTTGCATGAGGTTGTTTAACAGTTCTTCTCAAGATTATTTATTTTTAGTATATATTTATTATTTTAATTCAAGAATCAACCATTAGAAACAACCAAATTTCAATTTTGCATGGAAGCAGTTTGAAATTTTCGCAATGCATGTGCAAATATAATTAATTAACAAGACTTTATTATGCCTTATTGAGTATAGCGATTTAAGATCTGGTAAAATAAAAAAGCAATTTTTCCGAATCAGAACAAGAAAAAAATCGAAGACAACTCATACCATATTTATATTACCTAAGGTAACATTTTTAAGTGTAGCCATGGACGTTGCATGAGGTTGTTTAACAGTTCTTCTCAAGATTATTTATTTTTAGTATATATTTATTATTTTAATTCAAGAATCAACCATTAGAAACAACCAAATTTCAATTTTGCATGGAAGCAGTTTGAAATTTTCGCAATGCATGTGCAAATATAATTAATTAACAAGACTTTATTATGCCTTATTGAGTATAACGATTTAAGATCTGGTAAAATAACAAAGCAATTTTTCCGAATCAGAACAAGAAAAAAATCGAAGACAACTCATACCACTTCTTAAAAAAACTGTACTTATAACTATAGTTACAAAATTTAATTCACAAAAATCAAATACGATATCATTAAAATACTTTTGTAAATTTTTAAATCTCTTTTAAACAGAGTGTAGTATTTATAACCTTATTTTGAGATAATTTATTTTTTTAATCAAATTTAAAATGAAAAAATGAAATTTTCATCGTCATTTCTTAATAATGGTTTAAAATCTATTAAAATTACTAGTGGTAATCACAAAAAAAAAAAAAAAAAAAAAAAAAAAAAACTTTTCACGCATGAATCCGAAGACAAATGAAAATTTGAGAACATTAGCTTTATTTTTAAACTCATGAATGCTAAATTGTGAATGAGTTTACCTTACTTCTTGAGGATCGCCGTTCTTTGAAATTTTCACAAATGCTTTCATGCAATAAAACTTGTAAGAACCGACTTAATTCTTCTGAAATTGAAACAAACAGATCCCTTAAAGAGGCATTAAATATTCAAAAGGGAATTCATATCTATGTAATCTTCCAAAATTTCATCTACAAAATATTTTTATGTGATCAAAAAGTTTGGAAATAACTTTCCAACGGAAAAAATCAAAAGTGTTAGCAGAATGACAGTTAGCCTTTTCTTTCTAATCAAATGATATATCTGGCTGTGTGATGAAAATTCAAACAAATTCAGTGTGATATCAGTTTCGGCAGAAGTCCTTCGGGAAATCGTGTAGTTAAGATAAGAGAAAAGTTAATTAGAAGAGTTAGCTGTATATATAAATTATTCACTCGCAGAACAGTGAAGATAAGAAGAAAGGAAATCTAAGTAATTAAGGATTGTTTCCGTTTTAGCTAGGACGAATATTTTGTGATATAATTATTATCAAGACATTTCCAGAGGAAAAATAATTGTGCCGTGGTACGTTTTAAGGTTATTGGCTACGAAAACCATAATAAAAGTATTTTTCCATCTCTTGGCTGAACTCTAAAAGATTTAAATCATTTTTCATTTCCAAAATTTCTACCGAAGGTTTTTTATATCATTTTCAATATCTTTTAAAATTCCAAAATGTAAATCACTATAACATGACAAAAGATGTCATACAAATCGAAAACGATATTGGATATAATTTTTTCAATGAGGGTTTATATAATAATAAACAAATAAATCTTTATTTGTTTCAAATGATTGATGCTATAATTCATCAGGATATTGATAATTCTCATGTTTTAAAGAAAATTAAGTGCTTAAATGTTAAAATAAATTAATAAATGATTTAAATTTATTACATTTATCTATTTCTAGTGGTTTTTATAGATTTTTGTCAAATTTTGTTGCTTGTGATATTTTTTAAAGATATAATCATAAGGAGATGCATGATATGATTCCTCAAATCGGATTTGATTTCTTAATCTGAAACAAGAAACTATCATCTAACATTAGAAGGTTCGAAAATGGTTTTTATTAGAAGTCAATATAAAAAATAAATTTCAAGGTAAATTTAGAAAATAAATTTACGTTTTTATTTCTATCATCTTAAAAGCTCTATATTTTATAGCTTATAAGCTAAAACGCATTAAGGCAGGATACATCCAGTCTTACTGCTCAGGTTTTTTCTATTCTACTTTATAAATTAAAGAAAATAAATATTCTAAAAGTATGGAAATATAATAAGCTGCAAAATAATATCAAATGTTTCAAAAATTCTATGTTTAAAATTTTGAAATATCTCTCAATCATCTTTTTACTTCTGAATACGCATGAAAATGCTAAAGCATTTTCAGATTAGAATTAAAATAGTTGCAACAACATAATTCACGTACCGTTTATGCACTTAAAGGCTTTACATACATACATTTATAAATTCAACATACCATATATAAAATATCTTCTAATATATATGATGCATATAGATATACCAAAAGTAAAATGTACATTCTAATCTTGAACCAAAATCTTTATTCTGACTGTTAAGCATATGCAAATTCAACAAGAAAAAATAAAATATAAAAAAGTAATTTTCTATTTTATCTAATACAAGTATTGAAGTAAGAAAATTGCAAAATCTAAAAATGTATAGTATTATCTATTCTGTAATCAAAACTGATAGAGATATGAAACTGTCAATTTGATTATTTTAGATCAATTAGAGGACTCTTTAAAGTAACGATGTCTGTTGATTAATGATCTATTTTTTTGATAATCCTTGAAAAGATCAGAAATAGTCTGAAAGTATGACATCATGAATGTTTGCAGGTTTAAAACTCTTGAATATACGACAATATTGGTTTTATAATCGAAAATAAAATTTGACTTTTATATATCATAGTTTCATTAAGAATCCGCTTTTAAAAAATAGTGTGAGCTGATTAAAAATAAAAGTGAGTTTTGTATATTTGAAATTTTATTAAAAATGTGTAAATATAGAAATTGTTTTGAGGTTTCTAATTGTTATAAGTGTTATGAAATGTCTAGGAGAGTCGATCAGGTTCTAAAATAATTTGAAAAGGGGCGAAATGTTTGAGACAATATCGCAATGGATAAATAATATTAGGTGTAATTTGAAAATAAATGTTCATGTTACACATCAAGTAGAGTCATGCTTAATTCTTTTTTTAAATATCACAGAAATAAAACTAAATAATGTTTTTTTTTTTCGTTTGAATTTACGATATTTAGGGAGTAACGAGATTAATTGTAACTCTAGAATTACTGTGAATTTAGGAATGAAATTTATTAAATAATAATTAAAAAGTGAAATACAGATCGTATAATTAAAAAAAAATCATCGCTTTTCATAATGGAGAAATTCAGAAATAATAATCAATTAATGATGTTAATTAAGGTATTTAATAAATTTTTCCATCTAAATAAACCTATTCATTTGAGCTATTTCTACTGTCACCAGACTTATGAAAATGGAACCATAAATATTCTATCCATAGAGGTATTTTTATTTTTTTGTTACGAAGCATGCGTATTTTCAAGAAAATTATAAAACATTTTTCCTTATTTTCGCACTTTTTTTAATTTATTCTATAAAGGCCTCGAAAGAACCCCTTGCTACACATTCAGTAGCATCACTAGTTGTATTTACGTCGTTTCAAACTTTCAAGAAAAATACCGTATCAATAGCTTTTAAGTTTATTCTTTTAAATCAACTCCCGCCTCCTTGAGTGATAAAAGAATTGGTTTCTACTGCTTTTTCAAACAACGGTACAAAGTTTTTTTTTTGTTTGTTTAAAGTAGAAAAATAACAAAAAGTGATTGCTATGGTCTTTTGAATGACAGACCTGTCTGTTTGGAGGAACTGGAGAAAAGGCTTGGGAAATAGTGTTGGAGAGAGTAAGTGTATTAAAATGCAACCCACACATAACTTGGCGTAGAAAGTTTCAGTCTGAAAAGTAATAGATGAATTGCTTTCTTAATCGATCTTGATCGGAACGTTTTAGTTTCATTGTTTTGAGATGTGTTGCTCTTCGTCTCTTGTCTCAGAGGCTTTAAGAAAGGCAATCAGGGATTCGAGATATAATGTGATTGTAAATTTATCAATATAAATGTCTGTTATACACAAGTGAATTCGGATGCAATGGTCGTAATTTTCTCAGTCCATTTACATTCATAAGCCGTTTCTTACAATTTTTGAATACTTCTGAATGAAGTCTAGAATAATTCATGATATTCTTGTATTCCTGACATGAAATGATTGAGGATATTCTTGTATTATTTCGTTTTCATCGAGTGTGAAAAAATGATGCATTTGCACGATTATGAAGTTTTGAACTTCGAATGGATACAATTTCCGAATCCTCACCTTTGTGGAAATATTGCATTCACCGAAATATGTTTTCAGATATTGCTAGTAAATCCTCTTGAATTTATAAATAATGATGATAATAAATAACAATATAATAACTGCTACTAATTTTAGCCAAAATCCAAAATATAATTTTGGATAATTTAACAAATATCTTAATACCTAAATTAGTAATATTAAGCTGATTATAAAATTTAAAAAATATCCACGTGTTATAAATAACAATTTTTTTTTTCCAATAGCTGCGATTTCTTTTTAATAATTTCATTTTAAATTCCGAAGTTCATTCTGTTTTATTTCTTTAACAAATAAATGTTGGATTTAAGCACACAGTGTCTTAAAGTAATCAGAGCAGATTTCTTACCCTGATGTCCAGATATCCGGAGAATTTGAGGATGGAAGTTGAAGTCACAAATATCACAATCAAAACACCAGGCGAATTCTTCGGATCCGGTACAACAACGCCTGGAAGATTAATATTAATGTTTCGTTCAATATGAGTGTAAAAATATCTTGAATAGAAATAACACGTTTGTTTTGTTAGAATATTTTTAGCATATTGTCTGCGCATCCAGAGATAAGATAAGGATGTGAATTTTATTTTTTGAAGGAAAAATGAATAAGAAAATACGAAATGAAACTTAGTAATATTGTAGTAAAACATTCCAAGGCGTGTGAATCTGTAGTAGAGTCGGGAACACGCTAAACTTCGGTGGCTCACTCGGGAGCGAGGGATCATTGGTTCAAATCTGTTTGCAATCTATATATGCCAATGCTTGTTTGCATGCTATTTTAAAGTTTTTATTTGTTTCTTTCTTTTTTTTCATATTATAATTATTAACTGTAATTATTGTTGTTAACTGTAACTCTACCTCATCTCTAGAAACTTCTAGAAGTTTCTTCTGTTGGTTATAGTGAGTTGTAAAATTAAGTTCTACATGATATAAAGTCCCAATTTAATTTAAGTGACCTGTGTTTTCATACTAGCTTAGCTTACAAGTTTCTTTAGCTAATTTGATCTACGTGACAATTTGGTAGAAATGTCGGTTGAGATCAGTAACACAGAAGAGCTAAGCAAAAGTCGGCGAGTGCAAGAATATCAGCCAAACTTTGGCCTGTTATCGGATCCAATTAGATGTCGGAAAAAATTTCCCGATTCAAAGGAAATGGTGCCCAAAATTCCTATTGATACGTACCAGTTCCGCTCCTTCGAGCATTGCACAAGTACCGATTCTGATGTGCCAGCGAATTTGTTTATTTAAAAATATTCTATAGCTGTTATGATACTTTACAACGAGAAAATCATATTAATAAAAGGAATTACTTATATTTATCAGTTGAAGCCAATATTTAAAAAAATGGATAGACGGAGAGCTTCGCTTAGTTTAGGAATTAGTAAAGTAATTTGTTTTTTTTATCTGAAGAATTTTGAAAAAAAATTATTTGATTAACTTTTAAAAGAAAGTTTTATAACCTGTTTTTAACCTAAAGTCCAGCATTATTTGCCTATTTTTAGAAACCGCTTTGGTATTTAGCAGGTATATGTTGATTTCATACGTGTTTTTTTTTTTCAATTGGTTTTAATCAGAAATTCATAAATATTGCAAAATGTACGGTGTTTTTCAAAAAATTCGTCTCGAACTTAATCTATACCTTATTTAATCTTTAATATATGAACAATGCATTTTATAAAAATTGTTTCAGATTTATATCATTTCATTGAAAAATAGTAGAATTAGAACCATTTTTATAATCAGAAATAAATATTTAGGTGTTTTAGAAAATGCGCAACCTTTTTTTTTCAGGTTCAATGTCTTAAAAACAGTCATTCATTCCACAAATGTGTTTTAGATGCTTTTTTTTTTAAATTTTTCTCATATATAATGTATAAGCTCAAATAGTTCCCATAAACGATTTCGTGCTATTAATAGGTTCAAGTATCCAAATACATATATTATGCATACCTATTTATATATATCTCTCTACATATATTATTCAAAATATCTGACACTTCTAAACCACAACTCGTTCAATTTGCAATCGTCATAAGGGAAATATTGAGGAAAAAATGCGCTCATTTTACAACCTGTCCCTTCCTTTGCTATATACATTTTATTTTATGTCTTCTGATTATTCTAGATGTCAGAAAATATTATACTACCCAAGTAGCAAAGCTTGTGAAACAATATTGAACTAAAGCTTTGCAATATTATAGTACATTTGTCAATATTTATCAATATTATATGATATTATGAATATTATTTTATATCATACCATATTGTAAAATAAGCTTGTGCTACTAGGGAACCGGATAAATTTTTCACTGTTACTCAAATAATTTCAAGCACTCGCTTATTTAATTATAAAAAAACGGTGATATTTCTTCCCCTCGCTATAGATTCTCAAAGTAAACGAAATCAACCGATTCTTTAAGACATTTTTTCTTTTGATCACTTCTCATTCGGTGCTCATTCATTCACAGAAAAGAAAAGAAACAAACCGAAAATTTTCTCACAGCAGTGAGTATGTGGGAAAATTGTTTCCACTTCATTTCAGTCACGAATTGAATGTGCCATGCTCTTTAAATTGGTTTCCGATTAACACAGTCAGTGGATTCTGAAACTGAGCTAAATTATAGAGAAATGTAAAAAAAAAAAAAATTGCGTGCTGTTTTATGATATTCAGTATCATTTCTTTTATTTTCTTTCTACGCAA
This sequence comes from Argiope bruennichi, assembly GCF_947563725.1. Lineage (NCBI taxonomy): Eukaryota > Metazoa > Arthropoda > Arachnida > Araneae > Araneidae > Argiope > Argiope bruennichi. The sequence continues at coordinate 86,021,729 of NC_079158.1, forward strand.
CTCAACAAACATAATAATTTTTAGGATATTACAAAAATGCCATATATTTACTTACACTCTTTCTTTTGTTTATTGGGAAATATTAATTAGCACGTTGCTATTATATTTTCGAAATTTTTTTTAATAGTTAAAAAAAAATTCCTATTTTCTTATTTTATTGAAATAAATTATAATTATGAACATTTAGCAAACATTTTTTTTTTAATAATTTTCAAATATTTATATTTATATATATATATATATATATATATATATATATATATATATATATATATATATATATATATATATATATATATATATATATATATATATATATATATATATATATATATATATATAAAATATATATAAAATATATATATATATATATATATATATATATATATATATATATATATATATTTTAATTTTAGGGAAATGTATGCTTGAACTACTCTTTTTTTTTTCTTCCAATTACGGAAAATTAAATGTAGGCACTATTATAATACATTATTCCTTCTCCACATCCTTCATAGTTATCAGGATCATTCCTTATCACTCAATATTACATTTTAATAACCTGGAAATTCAAAAAAAATTTCTATGAAATGTATGATTATCAAAATAAATTAATAAAAAATGTAATATCTAAATTTACAGAAATGTAAGTTCTTTCTTAAATAATACGAAACATTTTCGACTGTATTTTGCTCTAGTAAAGAATATCAAATTTATAAAGATTAGAGCCACTGATTACGAACGAAACCATAAAAAAACAATTTTTTTATATATATTAAACCTATTTTTTATTTTCAACACTTAAAGTTTGATTTCTGCCTTTTTGTTACGGAAAAAGATTCTTAAATTTCGAGAAATTGAGGAATTTCACTTCAAAATTCCATTCTTAACACCCATTTCTAAAATACCTTTGTATTATGAAACACTTGATGAAGTAATTTCCCTCATGCAAGGTAACCTGAAGAAACTTATTTAAATTCTATATATCATTTAAGGAAATAATACTATAGTATATTATCATAAGTTTTTTTTTTCAAATAAAAACAAAAACTAAACCAGTTAATTATAGATATCACAATTAATCACCAATCAACTATCGTCACTGAATTAGGGAATATATTTAATATTTTGATTATATAAGTTTTTATTTTTAAACATATTTAAAATTTTATGCAATTATTGCATTGGTTTATCAACAATATAGCAATTAATTATATTTGAATTTTACGAAATACATCACGGGATCCAGAAAATTAGACAACTAATGCTCAGCTAGGGAAAGATAAATTGTATTTAGCATATCATTTGAAAAATAAAGAAAAATGCTAATTGGGTTTTAACATTTTTTTAAATTTTTTCATAATTTCATAAAAAATTAATATGTTTTTTGAGTTACGTTGAAACAAAATAAAAGAAATGATACTGAACACCATAAAACCGAGCGTAATTTTCTTACATTTCTCTGTAACTTAACTCAATTTCAGAATTCACTGACTGTGTTAATCGGAAACCAATTTAGAGAGCATGAGACATTCAAGACGTGACTGAAATGAGGTGGAAACTATTTCCCACAAACACCGAAACTCACTGCTAAGAGAAAATTTTCAGTTTGTTTCTTTTCTTTACTATGCGGGAATGAGCACCAAATGAGAAGCGGACGAAAGAAAAAATTCTTAAAAAATCGTTTGATTTCATTTACTTTGAGGGAGGCGAAGTATCTGTAGCGAGGTGAAGAAATATCACCGCTTTTTCTTATTAAATGAGCGAGTGCTTGGAATTATTTGAGTAACAGTGAAGTGTTTATCTGGTACCCAAGTAGCACACGGTTTCTGTACAATATAGTAAGATATTAAAAAATATTCACAATATCAGAAAATATTGTTAAATATTAAAACATATACTACTAGCTGTGCTACTTGAGTAGTTTAATATTTTCTGACATTTAGAATAATCAGAAGGCATAAAATTAAATGTATATAGCAAAAGAAGGGCCGGTTGTAAAATGAGCGCATTTTTTACTCAATATTTCCCTTATGGTGATTACAAATTGAACGAGTTGGGTTTTAGATGCCAGGTATTTTGAATATTATATGTAGAGAGATATATAAAAAATAGGTATGCATAATATATGTTTTTCGAAACTTGAACCTATTATAAGCATGTAATCGTTTACGGAAACTATTTAATTTACACATTAAATATGAGTAAAAAAATGAATCTAAAATACTTTTGTGGAATGAACGACTTAGTTTTTAAGATATTAAAGATGAGAAAAAGCTTACGCATTTTTATTTTTTCTACTTCTACGTGAAATAATATAAATCTAAAATACTTTTCATAACATCCATTGTTTACATATTAAAGATTAATTAATGTTTGCATTACGTTCGGCAGTTTTTGAAAAAAACCCCGTAAATTTGAGGTATTTATAAATTTCAGCATAAAACAGAATGAAAAAAATATACAGGAAACACATATACCAGCTTACATCAACATCAATAGAAACGTCAACATATACTAACTAAATTTAAAAAAAAAGTTTCTAAAAATAGGAAAACACTTTAGACTTTTATCTAAAATACTGGCATAAAGGGAAACATTATTTTAAAAGTTTATAAAACAAATTATTCCTATCCTATATATAGTTTAACAAATTTGCTTATTAGCTCCTAAACAATACAAAGCTCTTCGTCTATTGTATTTTAAACTATTGGGTTCGACTGATAAATAATACATAATTCATTTATTAATATGATTTTCAAATCTGAATTATTAAAACATGTATAAAGTGTTTTCAAATAAACAGATTGCCCATTTTCTTATTCAGAAACTACAGAACATTTAAGGAAAATTAGTATATCGATTTTTTTCGCTATAGAATTTAACCAAAATTTGGAAGTTGAGAAATTCGTATTGACAGATATAAAATAGCACTAAAACATGTATTATGCCAATACAAAGCTCAATGTAACCATCCCATTAAACAAACTAAGAAACAAAATTCAAATCATTTTATGTAGAAAATTTTTCGGAAGTTAAGAAAATTGAATAAAAAAATTCATTTGGTAGTTTTGCAAAACTACTTTTTTTAACTTTTACTGATGTGAAAATTTTGAAATTTAGTAACATTTGCAATTGCATTCAAAATGAAAACCCGAAGATAATTAAAAATAGTATTTCACATTTTATCAATCAAAGTTAGTTAAACAGTACTCAAATTAATAAATTAATGTTAATAATAATGATAATTGGATTATGTCAATTTTCTAATAATTAATTATTCATTTTATTTCATCATACTTAAACAGCATTCGATTAAGCGTTACAGATTGCGCAGTAATTTTACACCCGAAGAGGTTTTAGTTTCCAACTTTTCGTTTTTCTTCCTTCAAAGAAAATCGAAATTAGCACCCATAGATTATCCCTGGACGTGCATACATTATGCTGAAAATTTTCTTTCAAAGCAAAAATATTATTTTTGTTCAAGCAATTGTTTCATTCAAATGAGATAAGATTTAATATTAATTTTACGGATTGGGTAGGACCGGAGTCAAAGAATTCGCCAGATGTTTCGATTGTGATCTCTATGATTCCAACCTCAGTTCTCATCTCCTTAGGATATCTACATATAAAGGTAAAAGAGAGAGAGAGAGAAAGAATTTTTTAAAAAAAAATTGTCCTCATTATTTTATGGGTCTGTATTTGCAAACCCAACTAAAATATAGATTTATGTATTGAGGAAATGAAACAGGCTGAACTTTGGGACATAAATTAAAATTATTTCAATGAAAGTACCGCAATCAAAAGAAAAAAAAGTTATATATAGCACGTGAATATTTTTTCATTTTATAATTAATTAAATATTGTTAATTTAGATAATAGCAATTAAAAAAGCAGTTAGATAAAAGCAATACTATATATAATATACCAATTAACATATATCAAACCTATACATGTACCAACTATAAAATATCCATTCTAATCGTATATCAATAGCCCCAACTGTTAGACATGTGCAAGCTTAATATATATATAAAAAAAACACGTTTTCTTTTTCTTTTCCATTCAATAGAAGTATTGATGTAAGAAAATTGCAAAACCTAAAAATGCATAGTGTTATCTCTACTATTTGTTACTATTCTTGACACGTTAACAATTTGAATTAAAAAAAAAAAAAAAAACTCCTATGTTATCAAAAGTGATCGAGTTACAAAACTATGAATTTAATTAGTTTAGATTAATTGGAACAATCTGGGAGGAAATGGTGTCTATTGATTAATGACCTTCTTTAATCTTCTAATAAATCTTCTTAGTAAGAGGGATAATCAAAAATAGTCTGAAATGATTATAATGTGAACGTTGGTGGCGTAAAAAATGTTGAATATCTATCCCACATTATTAATATGAAGAACTGAAAATGAAGCTTTACGTTTGTATTCGCTAAGAATCCACTTTTAAAATAGTGTGAGCTGATTTATAATTTCTAGTGTTTTCAGCAGATAATTTCTGAAGCCATAATTTGATGAATATGATAATACCACCAAGTGAGGATTCTGAAATCTTATCTATACTTTGTTCAAAATTTAATAATTGGGCAAATTAAGCACTTTTCACACTCAAACGAAAACAAGAATATTCATTTAATATCAGAAGTACCAGTATACCATGAATAATTTTAGATTGCATTAAGAACTACTAAAATACTTATAAACTGCTCATGAATATACATGAACTAATAAAATCATGATCTCTTGATGCAAATGTTTGAATTCACCTGTGGATAAACATACATTTATACTGATAAATTTAAAATCTTTTTTTTTCTCGAATCCCTGATTGCCTTTCTTAAAGTCGCGAAAACATGAGATGAATAGAGCATAGACGTAGAAATTCTCAAAACAATGAAAGTTCCCAATCGAGAAAGATTAAGAAAGACTTTCTTTCCAGCAATTCATCCATTAGTTTTCAAACAAAAACTTTCAACGCCAAGTTATGCGTGGGTTGCATTTTAATACACCTACTCTCTCCAACACTATTTCCTAATTTTTTTTACCAGTTCCTTCGGACAGACGGTTTTGTCATTCAATAGACCATACCGATCGTTTTTTGTTATTTGTCTATCTTAAACAAAAAAAAAATGCTTTGTACCTTTATTTAAAAAAGGAGTAGGAATATATTAGTTTATTCCACAAGAAGGCGGTAGTTGATTTAAAAGAGTAAACTTAAAAGCTATTGATACTGTATTTTTCGTGAAAGACTGGCGCTTCGTAAATGCAACTAGTGATATTACTGAATGTCTTGCAAGACGTTCTTTTTATACCCTAATCGAATCGAATAAGTGTGAAAATAATGAAAAATGTTTAACAGTTTTCTAGAAAAAGTGTTTGTCAAAAAATAAAAACACTTCTATAATTTGAGTGTTTATGATTATATTTTTGATAAGACTGGTGTTAATAGAAAAGCTCAGACGAACAAGATATTTTTATAACGAAAAATTGATTAACATATTTATTAATTAACATATTTAATTAATCAGTATTTCGAAACTCTTCCATTATTTTTAATCATTTCTTCCGGTATTAATTTATTTCTGATTATGCTTAACAAATTTCATTTCAAGATTCGCAGTATGTCTTAAGATATAATTAATTATGTTCACTCATTAGAGATTGTAAATTAAATCTCAGAGCAAATTAATATATTATTACGTTTTATTTTGTTGTGATTTAAAAAAAATAATCATAATTCAGACTGATTTATAACATAATAATTTGTTTCAAATTTCGAGTAATATTGATTATTTCACTGCGATTTTTTTTCACGAAATATTTCTTTATATTTCAAAATATTTTAAAACCCATCCTCAATGGTTCAATATGCCTCGACATTTTCAGTATTAATTAGAAACACCTGAGCATTATCTATATTTACAATTTTTAATCAAATTTCATACAAAACCCATTTTTTTTAAAAAATCAGCTCATTTTTTTTTAAAGTGGAATCTTAGAGAATATAAACGTAAACACCATCATTGTTCACGATAAAATCATTTTAGACTATTTTTGATTATTTCATGGACTGTCTAAAAGAAGGTCATTCATCAATAGACACCATTTCCTTCAAAATTGCTCTAATTGATCTAAACTAATTAAATTCATAGTTCTGTAACTCGATCAGTTTTGATAACAGAGGAGAGTTTTTAAAATTTAAATTGTTAATGTGTCAAGAATAGTAACAAATGGAAGAGATAACACTATACATTTTTAAGTTTTGCAATTTTTGCAACATCAATGCGTCTATTAAATGAAAAAGAAAAAGAAAACGTGTTTAAACTTTATTTTCTATATTAAGCTTGCATATGTCTAACAGTTGGAGCTATTGATATACGATACTATACGATAGCTATTGATATATGATTAAAATGGCTATTTTATAATTGGTACATGCATATGTTTGACATATATTAATTGGTATATTATATATAGTATATATGTTTACATGTAAAACATTTAAGCACATAAACGTTACCTGAATTATGATGCTTCAGCCATTTTAATTCTAGTCTAAAAGTGTTTTAAAATTGTCATGCATATTTAGAAGTATAAAGATGGCTGAGAGACATTTCAAATTTTCAGAAATTGAATTTTTCAAAAATTTTATATTATTTTGTTGTCTGTTATATTTCTACACTTTTAGAATAGTTATTTTCATTTATGCATAAAGTAGAAAAGAAGGGAAGGGTGAATATTAAGGCTGGATACAAGTTATAAAACGGGTTAGATTTTAAGTGATAAATATGTAGATTTATTTTTAAGTTTAACCTTGAAATTTATTTTTTCACATTGAATTCTTGTAATAACCTTTATTGTAACTTTTAATGGCAGGTGATAGTTTCTTGTTTTAGATTAAGAAATTAATCATGAACCCGATTTTTGGCATCATATCACGTATCTCCTTATGATTATATCTTTAAAAATTATTGCAAGCTACAAAATTTTACACAATTCCATAACATTCATTCCAAATAGATGAATATAATATATTTCAATAATTTAATAATTTATTTTCTCTCTTCTACACGTATTTTCTTCTAAAATGTAAGCATTATCAATATTTTGATAAATTATTGCGTAATTCATTTCTTGAAACTAAATAATATTTATTTGCTTATAACTACAAAAACCCTTGTTGAAACGAATCATAAGAAAACATATATTTCGTTATGGATTTGTATTGCATTTTTTATAGTGATGTGTATTTTGGCATTTGAAAATATATGAACGATGATATATAAAACATTCGATAGAAATTTTGGAAGTGGACCATGATTTAAAACTTTTAGAATGTTGCCAGAGAGAGAGAAAATAAATTTGTTTAGGCTTTCGTTGCCAGTAACCTTAAAACTTCATACGATACAATTATTTTTCCTTTGCTAAATCTTGATATTAATTATATCATAAAATATTTGTCCCAGCTTAAGCGGAAACAATCTTTAATTACTTATATTTCCTTTCCTCTTATCGTCACCGCTCTGTTAGTGAATAATTTACTTATACAGCTAACTCTTCTAATTAACTTTTCTCTTATCTTAACTACACGATTTCTCGAAGGACTTCTGTAGAGACTGATATCACACTGAATTTATTTGAATTTCCATCACACAACTGGAGATGTTATTTAATAGAAAGTAAAGGCTAACTACCATTCTGCAAACACTTTCGGTTTTTCCGTCCGAAAGATATTTTCAAACTTTCTGATCAAATGAAACATTTTGTAGATGAAATTCTTGAAGATTACAAAGATAGGAAGGCATTTTTTGCATATTTAGTGCTTATTTAAGGCGTTTGTTTGATTCAATTTCAGAAGAATTTTGTTGATTCGTACAAGTTTTATTATATGAAAGTATTTATAACCGTTTTTAATTCTCAAGAAATAAGGTATAGCCCAATAAAAATTTAGCATTCATGTGTTTAAAAATAAGGCTAAGGTTCTTGAATTTTTCATTTGTTTTCAGATTTACAGGTGGAGATAGAAGAAATTATTTTGTGATTGCCACTAGTAATTCTAATAGGTTTCATAGCATTCTTAAATAAAATGTTGATGAAAAATTCAGTATTTCATTTTATGTTTGATTAAAAAAAGATACATTCTTTGGACATAAGGTTATGGATACTACATTTTATAGAAAAACAAATTAAATCTTAGTAAAATAATTTAATAAAATCGTATTTGATTTTCATAAATTTAATATTATAACTATAATTATAAGTATAGACTTTTTAAGAAAAAGCATGCTTTCGTTTCGATTTGTTTTGTTTCGAAAAAAAAAACTTTTTTTATTTTATCACATTTTAAATCATTATATTCAGAAGACATAATAACACTTTGTTATTTACCTTCACTTGTACATACATAGTAGCAGCTACCTTCCTTGCAAATAATTGAATTTTGTTTTTTCCATAATGGCGGATCGTTAAAGTGTAAATATATATTGTAATGATTCAGCTTCTTCCCTGCTTAACTATGGTGACGTTTCTTTTCCCACGCTCCATAATTAGCATCCAAGCAGCAATATCAGCAATGGCGACGCACTACCGCAGTATAAGTGCTTCCAGAAGTGCCAGGTGGTCAGTCCCGTTAAAGTAAGGACATCTGGGCAATTAGTGCTAGTCCAGATAAGGGACCCCACCTGCATTGTATTTGAAACAGATGTAAACCTGCATTCTTTACATTGTGGAGGGGGGCTCCCCAACGGATTCCCACTGTCGACGGTAGACCGGTGAAGTTGTTGCTGAACGACTATTGGATAACTGGGAAAATGGTCCGATATGAATGAGGGTGGGAACAGGATAAAAGTGCGAGGAGATTGGAAGAGAGGGAAGAATTGTGGAAAAGGAGGCAGAGAGCGGATTGTCCGACGAGAATTCCACCCGAGAAGATTCAGTGGATCCCTGGAAATAAGGCCTGTTTGCGAGAACGCTAAAGAGTCGGCTAGCTCTTTCCGAGGGAGGTTTCTCCGAAAGAATTCGAGGAAATATCCTTATTGTGTCGAATAAGAATCATTTAACCTAGATGATGAACTGTAATTTTATGTAAATAAAGAATTTGATTACAACGCCACCTTTTATTGGATCGAGACTTTACAATATATATATATATATATATATATATATATATATATATATATATATATATATATATATATATATATATATATATATATATATATATATATATATATATATATATATATATATATATATATATATATATATATATATATATATATATATATATATATATAATATTCATTAATCTATGCATTATTTTATATGACAACAATTTGCCTTCTTTTCATAAGTACTGTTGATACTTTCACATGCAACGATCATGGCTTACACTTAAAAAATTTTACTCTAGATAATATAAGCTTTTATTGAGCATCAATAACATTGGCATGCAAATTTCAATTAAGTATAGTTTTAATTGGCAAATTAATAATATAAATTCCTATTCCCGGTTAGCTGACTTCACCTTCACTCATTATTAATTAAATCTTCTGGACCATCATACATTTTGCTGTTATTTTTAGGAACATCTATATTATGTGTTTAAATATTCAGGAAGTTTATAGTTCATGCCAATTCTTATTATTAAGAAATCATATTTTTCCTTGCCTGCGAGTTCAATACTTCTTGTAAAAGCTTTTTAACACTGGGAAATAATAATGTTTTTCCAACAGGAATTACCGAAATTTCGAAATTGAATTTTTAAAAGACTTGTTACCTCACACTTTAATAAGTGCTCTGCTGTACCTTCAAATCATGTATCCTCTAAGGGTTGATATCATGTAGCAAACCCTGTTACTACTGGATTAAAACAGTTCGTTAGAAGTAAGGTTATCCCTTAACTGTGTGTCAGAGAGAATAAAAAAGTGTTTAATAGGTGATTAAAGATTATAATTTAAACGCTAATGGTGATTAATGAGTCTATTAAGCTTTCTATCAGGATACAGCTCAGCCTGACTGTTGTTGCCAATCAGAGACTTATCCAATTTAATCATTTTATTTTGTTGAAATAGTTTTCTTATTGTGGTATTCTCAATAATATCTACAAATTCATTGCTACATTGGTTGGCAAATATTTGTATTTGTCTATGCACTATCTTTCGCCATGTTAATCGAAATGTAAAGTTTTAACTATATTTATCAGTCGCCATATTACTGTAGGTACTTTAAATCTACAATACTCAATAGGTAATATTTATTTTATCGATATTACAAAATTAAGGTTTCTTGTATTTCCGTGTATTTATAAACATTAAGATGGTCATAAAAATCTAAAGATGAAGGTGATATTTTAAATTATCCATGCACTTTTTAACATGTAAAGGATTTGCATTCATATTGATTTGATTGTTCCAATTTCCGCAATCCTTCAATTTTAAAATTACCAATTAATAAGATATGAATATCGTCTTCTCATAGAATTGGTAAAGCCCATTTGTTATAAGCACCATTTCGATTGAGAAAATCTTTTGCAGGATGCAAAAATAATTGGTGATCCTTTGTTTACAATACTGAGAGACAATAAAACAGGTAAGGAAATATTTGAAATAAAGAGAACATAACTTTGCAGACCAAAGATTTCGGGGTACTTAGTACATGTGAATTCTGTTTGAGATTGCCCATTTCTTACACAGGATACATTGTAATGGATGGTTTTTATAGTAGACACGAAATGCTCTACAAAATTGTATCCTTTCACGCATTAATAGTTTGGCCTTTCAGCGTCCTTTTTTCTTTAAAAAATTATGCTATTCTATTTAAAATACAAGAAAGCAAAACCCAGAATTAAAATCGTGGAGTCATTTCCAATCCCATATTGTGATAACTTCATCCATAATAGTCTCTTACTCCATAGTTAGAAATTTTTAAGCCCTTCCACATATTTCAGGTCTTACGAAAGATTCAAGAAATTAGATTCTGAACGAAAACCACAGTAGTATCAGCGGATAAACAATTTTTAGACTTTTGAAAACAAAGATTGTTGTGTTCGCTTTTGTTTTATCTCTGACAAATTCATTTTAATTTTACATTGAGGACAAAAAAATAGTCCCTAGATAATTTTAGAATATTTATCAATGTGACAGTAATCGCAAGAATTAATTATTTTGTTGATACCATTCTCATTTTTAAACCGTATTTTACAAGGGAAAAATGTACATCATGATTTTCAGAATAATTTCTTATATTCCTAAGAAGTTTCATTAAAAATTTGTCGGGATTAGAAATCTTTCATATAATGATTTTTGTATTAGATGTTCTTATAAGTAAATTTTAGAAATTACAAAGACATTTTTAAAAAATCAACTTTTTTTCCATTCCTACCACTTTAATTAATCGCAGAAAAAAAATTAGCGATGTTATATCATTATTCTAAATTTCTACATGAAAGCATATTCTAATACAGCAATCAAAACTAATCTCTAAAAGACCGATCTTCTCCTAAGATAAATTAGTTATCTTTCAAAGAATGGGGCCTCCATTTTAGCAAATCAAAAGAAACCAAACAATTCAGTCAAAAAAATTAGATAGAGAAAGAATAAATTGCATTGATTTTTTTTCTCCTATATATATTCAGTGTTCTGGAAGAAAAAAAAATTCAGGAATTCACTTGAATGCTCGAAATGCCTTTTTAGTTTTTACTTTAAAAATGACTTAAGTAGCTTAGATAGTAAAAAATTATCCCATTTGTGTTCATTTTAAGACGTAGAATGGCTTTTAAGAATGACTTACATCAGTGTAAATTGTTATACATCTTCACTCTTGAGAGCATTTTGGAATTTTAAAGCTTTTTTTACTGGAATTCTCATGAAAAAAACAGAATTTTATAACACAAAGATGCCACTTTTATGCAAACTCTAAGACGACACTTTACAATCATTCTAAACTAGCGTCTTTGCATTTTTAGGCCGAAAAACAGAAGTTATTGATTTTAAATTTTTCTCACTCAACTAACGGGAAATCAAATAGTAAAGAAATAAAATAAAATTAATTCATTTTGTTATTTTATAAAATAAATCGTGAATTTAATTGTTTTTTGATAAAACAAAATTGAAATGCCACTTGAAGTAAGCAATTTAAGTTCTTTATAATATATCATCATATAACATCATTTGTAAATGAATAATAGTAAAGGAATGAAGTTATTTGTAATTGGAGTAAAAAATTTAAAACTTGTTCATGATTTTAAGGTGTTATTTTTCAATTATCAAATGATTTCCTTTCATGTGAGAATCCTGGTTGTCAAGAATATATTTTTCTGTACTTTAAGCTTTAATATTTCGCACAAAACATGAGTCTTATTAATACTTGTTCATGAACTGCATCTTTAGCATAAACTTTTAATTCCTTCACTTTGTTTCATCTTTTTGTTTTAATTGTTTATAGTTTTGAAACATGTTTATATTAATTATTTAACAGATAAAAAAATATTTTAGAAAACACCTAAGCAATGCAATGGTTATCATAGAAAATAAAAAAGCACCTTTTAAAGAAGGATTTTAATGTACTTCAATTTAAAAATTCCTCATGTATATTATAAATATTTGGACATAAATACACTTATCGCTGTACACATTTTTAAAGTGTAGGCATTTAAATTTTGATGGATTCACTTTTTTATCTTTATTTTTTAATATCGTATTATGTATTAAGAAATTTTATTTAATTATTAAAAATAATTTTATTTTTAGGTCAGACTAAATATTCAGTTATTTATTTACATTCAATAGCATTTTATCTCGAATAAAAACTTCATTTATAATTTATTGGTTTGTTAGAAATTATGTATCATTGTGGTTATCAGAGAAATATTATTTGCTAAAATAATTCATTGCTAAGCATTAGCCCTAAAAATGAGCAAACAATGCGATATTTATTTCTCAAAAAGCAAGCACTGTTTTAAAATAATTAGACCCACAAAACTTATTTTCTGTTGTGCGTGTGTGCATGCATATATAATCTGTTAATGAAACAAATCTAAATATATAAATACACTAAATCGATATGAATTTGGTAGATAGAAATAAAATTATTAGTATAAATCTTATTTCTTGCGTACAGCCGACCACCCAGCCACAACTGAACGTAGCGGTATCGACAGGATTTGTTGTGGCCGACTGCTAAATTAGCATAAATGTGGGAACTTTTGCATGGAAAAATTTAAAAAAAAAATGATGAAACATGGTCGAAAATTCTTAGAATGCAGATGTGAGAAAGGAAAAATACTGCTATTAGAAATGTCGTGGTTAAAAACTTTTATATTTCCAACGACAAGCAATTTTTGATACGTAAAAGTCTTCAAATTGATTATATCATAAAATATAAGTTCCAAGTTTACGCGGAAATATTCCTTAATTACTTGCATTTCCTTTCCTCTTATCATAATTTTCTGGGAAGGAATATGTTACAAATACAGCTAACTTTACTAATTAACTTTTCTCTTATCACAATGCATTTCTTGAAGCATTTCAGCAGAATGAATGCTTAAAATGAAAAATGATAGTTTGCTTAAAATGTTAAATAGTTAATAATAGTTAAAAATAGTTAAAATGATAGTTTGCTTAAAATGAGACTGATAAAGGTTATTTTGATTTTCGCTCTTATTTTTCATTGCAGACAACTATTTCCAAATATTCTGATCAAGTAAGACTTTGATTTTGTTGATGGTAAAGTTGAATATAATAAAGACATGAATGCATTTTAATATATTTACTGATTTCTTTAGACCCTTCATTTCCATTATCTATCTGTTTATCTGTTTTCAAAAGAATTATACCAATGCATTTAGGTTTTATTATATATGAAAACCGTTATTGTCGATTTATTGGATATTGTAATCCTCAAGAGAAGAAACATGATTTCGGCGTCCTGGCATAGGGGTAGTGCGTCCCGGTTTGGGCATGGCTGTTCTTCCGTTGTTCTATCAGTGAGATGTGTGAATGTACCCTCCTGTAAAACGGGATTGTGCAAGTGAATAAGTGATGCATGAGTTGCAAAGTCGTGCTCTTGACCCTAGTTGACGCTACTATAAAAACAAGAGACGCTCACCCACCGGCTTAAATCGCTGTCTTCGTAACAACGGGCTTGTCAGTGGCAAGTGCGGTAAGAAACAAAAACAGAAACATGATTCAATCCGAATTCATCACTCATGCTTTTAAAAATTAATATGGCGTTCTAGTGTATGAGTTTGAAGATACAAAGTTAAGGCTATTTTAAAAATGGATAAAACATTACAAGGATACTCTAATAATTTCCTCTGTGTGGTTAAAAATATACGAAATTTTACATCATTTTGTTAAACGTATGTCTGGTGCAAAAAGGCGGAATTTGGCACTTTTACCATTAAATTCTAATTAAACAGTTACCATTTACGATTGGCTGTTATAAATACTTATGAATGGATTACTTAAGACTGTTCAGCTAACTACTTTAATTAACCACATTAATTTATTGGCTAGCAGCAACTCATAATATTCAAAATGTATGGGAAATTATTATTTTCTAGAAACAGATATTAGCTTTCGTTTCAATTGATTGTGACTCATTCAAAAACATTATAGACAGTACATTTGACAATCGTCACATTTTTTTTAAATTATATTATGAAAATAGAACGTCACGGACTCTTTAGAGTTTTATTTAAGTATGTGGAATTAAGTATTGAGTAGAAAACTATCAAAACTAATTGGCATCAAAGCTTATAAAAGTTGTTGTTCGTAACTTCAAGTCTCTTCTCTATTTCATAGATTCTAATAAGTGTTTTTTTTTTTACAATAAGTGAAGAGAGCCTATTAATTCAGAGTTATCCTTAAATGTGAATCTAGATTTCACAAACCATTTTTTCTTTCATATTCACTTGCATTTTAATAATGCTTTAAAGCTGAAAATGATCATTGATGGTTTATTATTGCATTGATAATCAAATGAAATTAAAGGAATGTCGACTGTCATAAGTCAAATATACTATCGAAAACAACACCTTTGAGAAAATATCTAGTTTGAATTTCACTATAGCAATTATATCTTCACTGATCATCGACTATCGTCAGATGTTTTCTGAATAATCCAGAAAAAATGAGATGGAAGCATTATTATTTTTTTTTTGCCCAATCAGAGCAATCATCTTTTAACTCATGAAAATATGGGAAAATAGAATAAAGTAGAAGAGCAAATTCTATAAATAGAAGTACAAAGAATGGGAAATTTGAAGGATATCATTTTATTGAGCGTCAGTAACATATTTCTACTAAATAGCTCTTTCCAGGTGAATTAATAAATTCATTTTTTTATGAAAACCTTTTGGTATGCAAAGCTCTTATATTGTACTTTTCTAGGCTTGTTTAATTTATGAATAAATTCATACTGTGATTTCAAGCAAACTCATATTGTGAAAATCACACTCTTTAGTTATCTTAATTCCAATATTTTTTGTGAAACTTTTAAAACCCTAAAACAAATAAATTTTCTATTGGAAATATCAGGATTCCTAAACTATATTTCTAATTGATTATCTAATCTCAAAAGCAGGTTTCAATTGTAAATTTGGTATAACTACTGCATGTAGCCAAAGCTCCCATCATATAACCAGTCTTACTGCTAAAAATGTAATTCCCTCTGTCTTCTAGTAAGAAGAAATCAAAAGCCCTGTTGCTATGCAAACCATATATTAACTTTACATTACTGGAGATTATCAGATTTAATTTATTTTACTAAGCAATTTTGAAAAAAAAAAAAATCTTGATTTATGGCCTCATCGTTTTATGCTAAATCTTTAATATTTTATTTGTACACTTTAGAAGTCAGGAAATTTTTATATGATGTTTTGATTATATAAAAAAATTATATAAACCTTTATACAAAGCTATATATAAACCTTTATATATATTATATAAACCTTTATTATATATAAACCTTTATATTATATAAACCTTTTCTACAATGACAAAGGCAACAATTTAAATGCATTTATCAGTATAAAGTAAAATATCACAGAGCAATAAAAAAACCCACATAAACATATGTCGTACATACTAATTGCATGTAATAGGCAATTTTCATTTTATCTTTATAACATGATTGAAGATGAGCACTTTCTTGCTGTTCAGTGTATTTATAAATACAGTATGAACTTTATTTTTTTTGTCTATTTGTGATGTCCCGGTGAGCCTATAGTTCGTCGGAACTGAATAAAAAATTAAAATACTGATATTGTATAGAAAGCGCTTAAAAATTATGTGAATCACACTAGTCCATCTTTCACAGTTGAGGTTGCAACGCTAGAATTTTAAGATTCCGGGCAAAAATTCTTATTTTTTCATATAAGTATATTCTTCAATATTGAAAGAAAATGATGTTCTTATATCAGATTCAGCATGAAAAGTAGGTGAATTTGGCAAAAGTGAAGAAACTTTCATAAAATAGAAGCAATAGTAAAACAAACTATGATATGTTTCATAAATTTTCGATGCGTTCGCTTTCGTACAAGAGCACATTTCATGTGATAGATAATAACAGTGCACCATATATCATGTGAAGATGAATATGGTGAATCTCACATAGAATGCCATATTTTATACAGCACAATGTTTGCACTTTCGGGTTTATGTACTCATTCCTTCTGTCAAAATATATTGGAAAAATCCATTGAGCCTACTGGTTAAAGAAAAAAGAAATGATAGGAATAATTTTGCATCCAAAGTGTTCCATCATTAAATGTTGGTTAGAAGACCCTACAAGAGGCAAGAAAGTTTATTGCATTCATCTGTCTGACACCAGATACAGCATTTTGCTGTAGCAAACTGGGAATAAGATAATCGATCCAAAATGATTCATGCCATGCATTTGTTACCATATAGTTTCATAGATCTTGGCTAGTATTATTTTTAAATTTATAAAATACAAAAATGAAAGTGTTAGTTATTTTGTACTACAGAGAGTTTTGCTACTTATAACGAATCTGCCTATACATCTATCAGATCTTAATCTGCCCAGTGAATAATTTAACATTAAAAGTTAACTAGAAATATGCCTTCCTTGTCTATAGAAAGAATAAAGACCAGCTGTTATACTATATCAAATTCGAAGGTAATTTGCAAAATATGGTGATCATCCGCTTGCAACATTGAAAGATCCTTTAACAAATATTGCCAATAGACTAAGCAGGACTCCATGTAAACGTTGATTTCTGCTGTGGACATAATTTGTAGATTTCTAACTCACTATGAAGGTCTGTCATTACATGTATTAAAGCTTTGACATTTCACCAGCATGTTTTACTTTAGGAGCTATCTTACTATCTCTAAGACACAGTACTCAAATCAGGCCTACTTTCTTCCCATCTTGTAATAAAATCAGTCTTTGTATCTTATGACATATATCTATAACTATTGATATAATTTTTGAACGCATAGCGTGCACTATCTACATTACTCATTCCTTCTTTTTATGATCGCTTCTGTTATTAAAGTGAGGCTAAAATATTTATTGAATAAAAAAACAAAATATAATAAATTTTCCAATATTTTTTTAAAAAACTTATTCTATAATAAAATTAGTTTTTTTCCCGTTAAAATAAGCGTAACTGACAAGAATCAATGTCGAAACAATCCTACATTGGCATCGAATTTCTTTTGAAATTATACTAAAATTACTAAATGATGATTAAATTTCAGGAAAAATTATTTTCCAAAAACATTTAAAAAATAAGTGTTATCGAAAATGCATCGTATTTAATTCTTTTTTAAATGAATTTTTATTAAATTTCCTTACATATATATTCTTTGATGTTACAGTATGATTTAAAATGTTTTAAGTGTTTTTCTAATCTTTTATTATAAATTAATTAAGAGAGATAAGAAAAAAAAAAGATCTTGTTATTTCTTATTTTGAATTCCCCCATGAATAGAAAATTCCTACTTCACTTACCAAAATTTAACTCCAGAAGAAATACCTCCTCAGATCAATTATTTATCTTTCAACGAGTTGAAACTGCCATTTTATTGACACCAAAGAAATCAAATACCTCAGGAAGAATTTTGACTGAAAAGTAATAAATTGTATTGCTTTTTTCTATCTTATGTTTTTGAAGACAAATGCTGATATTCACAAGAATTATGGAAAAAAATATGTTTGCTTAAAAAAACTGCCTTAACAAGTTTTGTCAATGTAAAAAATCAACACTTGAGATTTTTATAGGTGAAACATGGCTTTAAAGAGATACTTTATGCCAGTGTAAATTGTTAAGCATTTTTACTCTTGAGAGCTTTTAGGAATTTTATAGATGTTTTTATTATTATTGAGTCCTTCAGAATAAAGCATGTTTCTTTCATAATACAGAGGCTACTTTTCCTTATAGTTATTTATGCAAACATTAAATACAACATTTTAAAAAGAAATGTACGGCAGATAGTTCCATTTGTAGACCGACAAATAGTAAAAAGACATTACTTCTAGCGATTCACCAATTCAATAATTAAAAGAAGTCTAAGTACTTAAAAAATATTTGAAACTATTCAGTTTTGCAATTTTAACAAAGAAAAAAAGTATGAATCTGCTTTACGAGTGTAAAAAGTAAAAGGACATTTCTAACGATAAATTTATATTTTTATAACCTATATATTTTTACTCCTCTTAAATTTTAAAATTCCTTAAGGTAAAGAAATTTTTATTTGCAGTTGAATCTAAAAACATTTAACTTAATAAAAATGTTTCTTTCTTGGCAAGAAATTTGTGGTGGAAAATTTTACTTTCAACTGTTGTATTCTTCTTGCAGACATAGTAGTAGTATTTAAAGAAGTTTGAATGCAAATTAAATATTTTCCACTTAATATTTTTATTGCGTCATTTTATATTCTTAAAAAAGTAAACTACATTTAAAAGCGATCACAGCATAAGGAAGACATATTGAAAATGAAAAAATAAAATTATTAATTCTATGATTCTAATATAAATTTCAATGAAAATAATTAAGTGATATTACTTTTCAGTCTGATAATATCGGAAAAATTTTCCTTTGAATAATAAACCGTATAATTTGGAACACACACTCAATATAGAAAAAAAATACTAAGTATTCTTAATAAAACAAGAAATGTAATATGAAAATACTCAGAACCTTTTTGGAAAAATAAGATTTGGATTTCCTGAAATTGTAAATTCTGCTGCATGTATTGCAGAAACCGTTTCTGCATTACACAAAAGAAAACCATATAATCTACACTTTCATGTTAAAGAAAATTTTGACTTTAAGTATTATTTGATATTAGCTCGTGCACCTCAATAATATAGTTTGAATCTAAAGTATATATGCAAATAAATGTCGTCGTAACTGCGCCTTTAGAATCCTAAGGGATTAAACAATTTTCGTATTTTAAGTAGAATCAAGTATATATAAGTTAAGCATTTATAATATTAATTTTTTTCAAAATTTAATAATTTAAAAGAGCCAGTTTCGAAACTTCTTAAAGAAATCTGACGTTAACAAATCTTTATGTTTATTATCATTTACTTAACTCCAATTTTTATATAAATCCAGGAGAGGCAATTGTTTTATTAATTCCCCAAAATCATTTTATTAGTTTCCATAAATTTAACTATATTTAGAGAAATCTGATGTAAAATATTTTTAATGTTCACTTACTTTATAATAAAACTTCTAACCTTTAAAACATTTGTTATTTTATTCATCAATATTTCTAACTATATTATAATTGATAAATTCAGTTTTAGAAAAATTTGCGGAATCCCAGAAACTGAAACGAAATAAAAGCTTTTCAATTTGCATTTTTCCTACAATAACTTTTATCTTGATTATTCCGTGCGGAAACTTGAATTTTTAAAAAGATTTTCTTTATCTAGAAAAATAGGAATAACAGAATTATCATATATCAAAATATCTAATTTAATACAGGAATAAAGTAGTCTTTTAAATTTTAAAAGTAACCTTGTTGAAAAAAAACCAATGAATTAATAAGCAATTCAACAGCACTCATAGAAAATTGCTTTGGCTTGTTTGAAATTATCTTTTCTTCCCAATTTTCACGAACAATATTTTCCGTGCTTTATTTCCAGGAAGGCAATACCCATTAAAGATAACCACTCACTCCTATTTGATGAACACAATGACTATCGAAACATAAGAATTCTTCTGAGGATGGAAGAACCAAAACTTTTCAATTATGGGGGATTTTCAATGAACCTGCTCATAAAAGATGAACCCAATACTTGAATAATGATGAGTTCCTATACATACTAATTGCTTTTGTGTTTGCATTATAGCACTCAGAGTAACAGGTGGCTTTGAAAGATTTAGGAAGCTGACGGCGATTCGTTGCTAGATAATAGCAGTGAGAAGCGTGGATTATTATTCAAACAATAATGTGTGAAAAGAAAATATTTTGTTAAAGTCATTTTTGAGATTTTTAAAGGAAAAGAATGATTAGGATGATGACAGTGTCTCAACAGATTTATAAAGATGAAAACTTCATTGATTGTACTTATGCGTTGAATTAATTTCAAGTGTAAAAGTCTTTTGAACTGTATTAATGATTTGAGGAGCTCCATTTTAAAATTAATCATGCATATTATATTATTTTACTGTGAAATATTTTTTTAAATTATTTTACTCTTGTTTGGTTTCGCAAAGTGGGATATTCTGGAAGAATAAATTTTGCTTGTAAACAGTAACCCAGAATAACGACAAGATTTGAATTTGCCACCATTCGTGCAGTAAAGATTTGGCAACCGTATTAAAAACATTCTACAACTGATAATTTGGGGTTAGTAAAAATGTGACGTTACACTATAGATGTACAATGTTTCATTGTTGAACACTATTTCAAAAATAATAAAAGTCTGATGTGCAAAGTTCGAAAATTTTAGAATAGACTTCCTAAATCGTGTCATTTAACACTACAGGATTCTTTTCGAAGGGTTATTTAAAGTAAAATTTCTATGCCAACAAGCCCACTTGTGCATGCGATTTGAAGAAGGGAATTCAACGAATAATCTAGAGAAACAATATGTACTTTATCAGATAAAGACAACGAAATAAATATTTAACAATGACAAAAGTGACTTAATTGGGACAATTTTGATTCAGCGTTTGATTTTAAGACAGAAATTGCGTGAGGATTAGTCCCAGAGATCTGATTAGGATTATGATGAGGAATTATTTATTAATACTATTAACTATGTATTATTAGAAATTTCAACACATGCTAGAACGCCAAAAAATTTAAAATTTATATACCGTATAAATTATTTATTCTTTAATTTTCTTTAATGCAAACGTATAGCCATTTCAATATATAAATGTGTTCACATACTGCTGCAATATTTATTTATTTATTTTATAGTTTTCTCATTGTGGGTGGCATTGTGGGTATTAATGGAGCCTACAGGGTCAAAAATTGTTAATTCAACTTTTATAAATGAAATGGAAAGCTAGTTTTCTCAAGGACGCCTCCATGTGGATTATGAATTGATATTTATGAAGAATAAAATAAGCTATATTTGAGCAACATATGTATAAATTGTTGATACCAACAGTAGGCAACATCGCAGTGTAATTTATTATCTAAGATAATTCATTACCTCCAGAAGAATTATCTTGGCAATATATATATATATATATATATATATATATATATATATATATATATATATATATATATATATATATATATATATATAATAGCTGAATTTTTAGTGTTCCTGTTTATTTTATTGAGTTTCGACAACCGCTGACGGTGTGGATAGGAAACCAACCTAGATACCACGAATTTCCAAGAAATAAAAAAAAAATAATAAATAACGAGAACTTGAACACTTGCAAACTCCAAGAATGCTTAAAATTGCCTGCGATGAGGAAATTCTGTTTTTTCTTATTCTACTCTCATGTCTAGTCATTGGTTAAAAAAGACAGAAAGACGAAAGAGAAAAATTCCTCAGGCAATATGTTGCATTCACTCTCACTGAGAGTATTCGTGGAGACGTGGATAAAATATTGCTGCGTTTCATTATTGAAAGAAGAAATTCTTCGAATTATTCGCGGAACCGGTGAAGTATTAAATGGAGAACTTAATCTTTTCTGACCGATTGAATAATCAGGCTGTCGAAATAAAAGTAATATCAATGGCAGGGCTCGTTCGCAAAATAAGTGCAATTAACTTTTGAAATACTGTCTATAAATTTACTCACGACTCGCATAAATTTGACTATGAGTTGAATTTGGAAGCCAAAAGTGTTGATAAAGAACTATTTCAAATAGTTAGCAGTTATGAAAC
This sequence comes from Argiope bruennichi, assembly GCF_947563725.1. Taxonomy (NCBI): domain Eukaryota; kingdom Metazoa; phylum Arthropoda; class Arachnida; order Araneae; family Araneidae; genus Argiope; species Argiope bruennichi. The sequence goes on from NC_079158.1 coordinate 86,044,080, forward strand.
GACATTTTATTTCTAAAAAAATATTAAAAAAAAAACACATGTTCTCGTTTTATTTTTCGCTTCTGCTAACCTAAATATATAGCATATATAATAAGTGTTCAAAATTATAACATTCTATATAAAATATTTTAAATAATTGTAAGATTCCAATATTTTATTATTTGCATACTTTGTAGCTATTTTATTATAGATGATTATTATTACTCTGCAAATGCGATATTTTATTCCCGATAATTTATGAAAAAAAATACCATCGGAAGAAATATAATTTATCAATCACTCTAAAATCTTTATCATCGAAAAGTTCTTTGGTCGATTAATCTATTAAATTTGATTTTTACAAAATCAAGATATTGAACTAAATGCACATGATATAATTTTATGATGAAAAGTTTTGTATAAGAGGTTCAGTTTTATATTTATATAAAACAATTAACATAATTGTAAATCAATGATGAAACTTTCTTAACATCAGTTAAATCTGCAAATCTGCGAATGAATAAAAGAAACTTCTACTGCGTTTTATACAACAGTGTCTCATCTCGAAACTCTGATTGCCTTCCGCGAAACTTTGAAGACGTGAGGCGAAGAGATTGGAGTCGCTCATCACAAAACAATGAAAATAAGAAGACTTCAATCGCCAAGGATTTAGAAAGCAATTCAGTCTAATAGTTCATCCATTAGTCACCAAACGAATTTCTGGGAAAATCTTTTACGCCAAGCGACATGGATAGAATTTTAATAAACCCTCTTTCATCGACACTGTTTCTAAACTTTTCCTTATTTTCTTTGTAGAAAGTATTTCTCTATCTGGAAGAATTTTAGCACATCATTTTATTCTATTTATATTCTTTTTTATTTTACGAAAAATATTTTTTTTTAAATTTTTATTTGGAAAAATAGTAATTTTTTTCACATAGATAAGGAAGGTATTTTAAATATATAAATTGAAAATTGTCATTGCTAACGTTTTTTTTCAAAGTCTGAAAAAGCAATTATTACGAGGCAATTAAAAATCTTGTTGAACTTACGTGGAAGTTAATTAATATAAAATAAATACAAAATAAGTATATAAAATATAGAATGTATAAATTCAATACAAAAGTGATGAAAAGCAAATTAATTTTGGAGAAATAGGAACTTTGTGAGAAATTCAAAATATTTAAACTAATTAATTTGATTGATTAATACGTATTTTAAATGCTTAAAATATTAATTGATAAAGCATTTTTGTACACATTTGGACATGTATCATATTTTTTAATATATATATATATATATATATATATATGTGTGTGTGTGTGTGTGTGTGTGTGTGTACAGGGTGTTGCCGAATTTGTCCGACAAATTCAGACGGATGATAGTAGGCATCAGGAGGATAAAGAATCACCATACAGCATAGGGTCCCAAATCATGTTTCGAAGATCAAAATCTCAAAAATATAGGGTGTCCCAGAACTGTAGGAAACAGTAAAATATTAAGAAATGATGTTTCAACTATGATTTTATTTAAGTGAAAGCAGATTTTCTTCATATTGGTAAAGTTCGGATTTGATGATCTAGGGAATATTATCGGATGATGCGGATTTGAGGATCTTTTTCCTCTTGATGGCTACTATCAACGATTTGAATTTGTCGATCGGCAACACCCTGTTATATATACATATATGGCTTCAAAGTAATGGCTTGTTTTTCATCCCAATTTAGAGGGGGGGGGGGTTCCGATTCTATTAGAGAGTCCGTCCATGATGTTGAGATACCCACCCCCTCCCTCCACCACTGAAGAAATCAAAGATCATGCTGTTCTGAATGACTTTTGTCATTCCTATATATCTTAAAATTTATTTAATTGAAGCAAGTGAAGTTTACAGAAGTGATGATGCATTAGCTATTGCTTTTTCAAATATTTTATTAAATGCTAATTAAAAATTTACTAAAAATTATAACATACTTTAATACTTTTTTTTAAAAAAAATACATTTGCTTTCCATATACGTACTCTAATGAAATATAGAAACTTTTCTCAAAAAGGTTATATTACTTTGAAATATATTGAAAACCGCATAAGTTTAATCTTAGGAATTTCAAATTTCAATTATTTACAAAATACCATATATTCCAGCTTATTATACCACTGTGCTTCAAGTCATTTGGCGGTATCTTTTGTCAGCTTAAGTTTTGTATTTATTAAATGAGAAATACAGAATGGAATTTCCTGCTCCTATTTATAATTTTACCAAAACATATGCTGATCAAAAATTGCTTATAAAGAAATTTGATTAATAGCATTAGAAAAAATCTAGCTTTTATAATTGGGAAGGTGACTGCATGATTTGCATTATCCAAGAATTCCTACTGTATTAAATTCAGTCACCAGCATCGAAAATGATAATTGAGTCTGAAATTCAAAATTCAAAAAAAAATAACCTTTAAAGATTATAGTATTGATTAAAAATATATTTTTACTTGAGCTTATTTATAAAGATACATCAACAAAATAAGAGATTAAGTGATTCAGGATTTGATTGAGATGAAAAAAAATATTTAAGTCATTTATTTTGAATTAATAAATTATTATTAAGTCATTAGGTTATTAGTAAAGTAAAAGATGATTGAAACTGAAAAAGTAAATTTTCAATAATAATTAAAAAAAATATTCTTAGGAAATAATATTAATTGAACGTATTAATAATAATATTTCAATTAAAGGTGAAATGTAATAATTAAGAATTGGATTTGAAAAGGAACATGAGGAGCATTTAGGCACAGTTATGAAATAAAATGCATTGTATATGTTTGAGATAAAAATAAAATGTAAGGTATTGCAAGAAAATTCCCATTTTTGCTTCAAGTATGAAGTCATGAAAAATAAAGAAAAATTTCAAAACTCAAGGGTAAACATTTCTGGGAAATTCTTATCGAAGCAAAACAGAAACACTGCAATTCGAAAAAGCAAAGCTATACAGTATTTGATTAGAAAAAAAATAGTTCAGAACGTCGTGCGAACAAAAAAAGCGAAGTAAACACAAAAACAAATTGTAGAATTTGTAAATTTTTCTTTAGATTGAAAAGCAAATATACGAGAGAAGTAAAACATATTAATATTGACTTCCATAAAAAGAAAATGAACATAATTTTAGACAGAAATCATGCACAGTTTTTTTTTTAAATTTTTATTTTCATTATTTTTTACATACCGTTAAGACAATAATTGCACTTATGAACTTTCGGAAAAGGAAAGAATGCAGTAAATGATGTAATTTTATCGTATAGATATGAATCTATTACTTTCAAATCTTCTTCCTTATACCAGGATTTAGCATAGTTACATTAGCATTCCGTCTTAAAGCAACACTGCGGCTATTTTGGGATTGGATTGGATTGGATTTGTGGGTTTTAATGAAGCAAGAGCCAATTCTGACCATACTGCTCCAGACGTATGGTTAAAATATATCTAAAAATATTATGAGTGTAAAATTAAATGTGTCAAAATGCACAATGATTAAAATGTCGTCATGGTGTTTTTAAAAGAGAACACGATGTTAAAATTACATGGTGATAAAATATTAAATAAAATTGTACACACCAATAACTTTTAAAAATTTAAAAATGTTTTGATGGGGTGGCTATTTTGGGATGGACCGCGTAGTTTTAAATCACCTTTAAATAACAAGGACGACACCTGATCTGGATCCCTCTTCTCCAAGCGTCCACACAGCATCAGTGGGCGTGTGACCCCGACGGATTTAGCAAGCATTAGGCCACTTTACACGGCGGGTCTTCGGTGCAATCGTGTCTTGAACCTGAAGCCGTTCGATCCCGAAGCCGAGAACCAAAATCAGTCGCTGCGGCGCGCTTTATATCAGGGATTCATGATAGGTACATGCATCGAGCGCAAATTATGGGAAAAATAATGATTGGGGACCACCCTTTGGGCTATTTTTGCAACTTTTAAAGATCAATAAAATAAATATTGCAGATTATTGTATTTGAAAAAATCCTGTTAACTTGCATAACCAGGAAAATGTCTGTCTGCCTGTCTGTGATAAAGATAACTCAAAAATGCTTTGACCTAGATGGGTGGAATTTGGTATATAGTCTGTTCACCACATGTGCAGGTTTCTATCAATTTTAAGTAAAAACTGTTCAGAGTGTCCGTATGTCCGATAGTACGAATATAAGTTCCCACGGTAACTAGAAAACGAAGAGAGCTGGATAGATAAGAAAATAGGTTTAACATCTATAATATAGACACGTGTTAAAGTTTGAGCCAAAATCATTATGACTATTGACTGTCAGTCGGTATGCACTTTCATAAATCTAAGAAAGCGCTAATTCAAAAACGGAATGAATTAAATGTAACAAATTAGTTATGGGATTTTGTGACTGCAAGTGTAGTTTGGTGTTAAAACTTCGCTTCAATCGATTAAGACAATTGTGACTAAAACACAAATTCGATTTTCTGATGCTATTATTTGCACGCCAAGGATTCAATTCCAGAACTTCGCCAAGGATAATACAATATTAAGTATAAATGCTTATTTTACGCCAAAAATTAATATTCGTAACTATTTTATGTCAATATCATGCAAGGCATTCTCTGGCGTGACAAGTTTAATAGAGAATATACAAGAAAGATTTGGGGAGACAACCTCCGCTGATTTTAACTCGTAACCTGAGATGTAAGACAAAATGACTACGCGTTGTTCATTTAGCTCTAATTATCAAGTGGTATTTTATAGTTGAATACAATCGTCTCTTCAGTACATTCAAGTTGTTCTTTCATCAGTATGTTGTTGAATGTCTAAGTATGAACACGCGCATCTAGTTGTTATTTATGGAGTCATTGATCCCATTTCTCTGAAACTGCTTTTAATTTAAATAATGTAAAAAATAACAAAGGAATATTCTCAAAATAATAATTTAAAATATTGCATTATACGTTTTTGTTTGTCAAATTCTAGCAGTTATTTATTTTAGTTTAATTTCGTAATATCTAAAAGAATTAAATATCCATTAAAAGATAGATTACGTGTTTCTTAACAATTTTCCAACATTTAATATTACAATGTTTAACATTTTTAAAATTAATATTTTTTATATTTTTTTGGTAACTATATGATTTACAAAATATATTATATTTCCAAAATCAATTCCATTGCTATTTACAAAAGAAAAAAAGAAAAATAATAGTGAAGTCATTTTGACTCCATGTCTCTGGCCGAATGAGAAAATTCGTATTTCTAGTTACGAGTTAATATCTCAATTAAATTGGCATGTACTCATTTATTTTAAATTTAACTGAAAATCTCTATTATCAAGAACGCATTTCGAGATTATTCTTTAATTAGTTTTTATCTTTTAACCCTATTATGTATATAATCTTTTTTTATGTATATAAATCTTTTATATATCTATATTTTATGTATGTAATATTTTTTTTTATGTTTATAAAACTTTATTTATCTTTATTATAAATATAGATGCATTTTAAAACGGTATATATTTTTTTTCTATATATGAAAATAAATAGGAGATATATTAAAATAAAATAAATAATCCTTTTAATCTTGAGCTCCTAATAGACACATCTTCTGTTTCAACTATTAAAACTAAGCTCTTGAGGAAACCTTTTCTCTTAAGATCAATTAACTGTTTGAAAAAGAAGTGAATCTGCCATCCTAGGAGAACCAAACAAAAAATTGAGTGCCAAGAAAGTTTGTTGAAACAAAATAAAACGCATTGATTTTTTTCTCTTCATTTTTTTTCTCTTATATTAAGGAAGAAACATTTAAAAAATATATCATTGGGATGATCGAAAACCTTTTTAGTGTTTTCTTAAAAAAGCTATCATAAGAAATTTAGGTAATATAAAAATGGCAGATATTTGATTTATTTTCAGACTTAGCATAGCTTTTAATAATGGCGTCAATTGCTCAACATTTTAGCTTTTAAAAGCTTTTAATGTTATTATATTTTTTGTTGTGTACTTCCGAAAAACAGTATATTTAACTGTGTAAAACATACATAGTTGACACTCAACTTCTTTTTTTTTCCTATAAAATTTTCTATTGAAGCTTAAATTAAAGTCACTCCGATTCTTGGATCGTTTTATTTTTAGATCAATTAAAGGTGGAAATGTACACCTTCCAGCTTTTCTTCCACTCAGATTTAAATGGAAGTTGGAAAAATAAGGAAATGAATTTACATAGCTTTGTTGTTACATAGTGTAGGTAAGTAATATTTTATATTATGATTCTACATTCAATCTTTTTTTTTGGTCAATAAAACTAATGTTTACTTTTTTAAACAGAACGCTTTTGATTTTATAGTTATGTTAATCTTTTAAAAGAAAAAAAAATCAATTATTTTCCTATTACGATACTTTAAAATCTAAATTATTTGAGCAATTGTTTTCTTTAAAAAAAAACCCCCTGGAAATAAATAAAAACATAGCAAAGTAAAATCCATGAATGTAAATGAATTTATATCAATGTATTTTCATATACTCTTACTGAGCCAAACATATTTAATGACATTAAATTATATATATATATATATATATATATATATATATATATATATATATATATATATATATATATATATATATATATATATATATATATATATATATATATATATATATATATATATATATATATATATATAATATTTTTCACCTTCTGCAATATTTCTCTTTATAGGAATGTTTTTTAATAACTACATACATTACGAACTTATAAATTTATTGAAATAAAACCAGAGGCTTGCTATCTCTATTAAAAATATTATATATTTGATAATAAAATAAAACACAAATCTCAGATTTAAAAATAAAAGGTTATAAATATTTGTATTTTTTCAGAAAAAAAGAGAAATTTTATTAATTTATCAAATTTGAAAGGAACATTTAATTACATGTTCTTAACCATATCATCCATTTTAACAAAAAAAAAAAAACTTTGGTTTGAAAAATCTTGAAAAATATAATATTTTATTCCAGTTTTCATTGTTTGCTTTCTTAAAATCTTTTTCTGTCAGAGCTGAAATATGGCAGATTTTTATCAAGTGAAATATAAAACTTTCCACACCTTGGTAATCTTGATATGCGTAAAAAATTAAATATTTCGGTGGAATATATATATAAAAAGGCTACTGAAGGTCCTTTTGTATTCTGAGCAAGAGTCAAAAATTAATTTCAAAATAATTTAGCAGTATGGGAATTCTGCTAAACAGCAACGGAATTCATAATTAATTTAAAACATTTAATACATTTTAGGTTCACTTTATTATTAACTTAAAATTTCTCACAATTTTCGATTTATTTTAAAATAATTCATTTTATTCTTTAAGTCTTTTAATAATATTTTTTTTTTAGAAATTTTGTGACAATAGTAAAAACAGTTTTAAAATATTGTTTGCTCCACGCATGAAATGTTTACTTATTTAACACTAAAAAAGATGGCATTTAAAAAGTCCTTAATGTATTTTAGCTACATTTTACATGCTGAATCATGTAATATTTGAAAAATAACCAAATTACTAAAATAGTAATAAAAAGTAAACATTCTAAGTTTAAAATTTATTATTTTTTCAGTTTTGAACTTGATTATCCAGATTTGAAATAGTTTGATTTTTTTTCTCTAGGGAAATCTTAATAATATAACTGATGTAACTGATGTTTTAGTAAAGAACTTGTTTGAATAATAAAGAAGATAAATTTGCAAAAAGGCAAAAGTGATAAATCAGCAAGCGTAAAAAATTACTTTCGACAGAATAAAATTATTTTCCTTATTCAAATCTTTAGAGCAATAGATTCTGCACTTAAGTGTAAGAAGCAAAATGTCTTTTAAGGATAACCAGTCTATCAAATTTGATTTGGCTTTGAATTGAAAAGCAATTCTTTCGAGGAAGGAGGAGTCAGCAATTTTCAATTATGGAGCGTTTTGAATGAGTCCATGCATAAAAGATCATCTTGTTACCTCAATAGGGAGAAATTTCTCTTCATATTAATTATTTCCTTGTCTGGATTTACTACTCAAAATAACAAGTAGCTTTTAAAGACTTCGTAAGCTGTGAATGAAGCTATTCATTTTAGATAATGGCTTGCGAGACGCTTCGGTTATTTGTTTAAAGAATGAAGCTGGGTAGGAAAATATTTTGTAAAAGTAATATGTTGGATTTTTTAATAGAAGAGCGTGATTAGGACAATGAAAACAATGAATGTCTCAGTAGTTTCTAAAAGATGAGGATATATCTGACCTAATTTAAAGTACCAAAACTCTTCAAAGTGGATATATGGTTATTGTTTTTAAAATGATTTAGATAAATTTATTGTGTCATATTTTTATAACTATATTAGTTTTGAATTTGTGTAATAAATAGATTAATTAAAATTAATTTGTGGGTATTACAGGTACAAATAATGATAAAAAAATATCAGTTATTTATTGTTTCATAGGTTAAAAAAATTTGTAAATTATTAAAAATATAATATTTTATTCCGAAAATGGTTTGGAATTAATTAATGTGAATTTGAAATTATTATGCTAATCAATTAATTTGGTTTTAAACGCTTATATTTGCCTTTGAAAGGACTTACTCTATGAAGTTGTTACTGCAAAAATGTTATTAACAATTGTAACCTAATTAAATCATTTTAGATGTCCACATATTTAATTTTAATATGAATTAAATAACGATAAAATAAGTAAAAATGTAATATATAAACAGATTTACTTTGAAGCATGATAATCATCATGCGTATTATGATAAGTTAAAAACTTCAAAAATTATAATTATTAAAACAAATTTATAAATAATTTATAAATATTTTGCTGAAATAAATTATGATTATCACCTTTCAGAATATTGGATATCAATAATAATTTGAGAAATTAAATATATACACATGAATGGAAGTAGGCTTTTTTTGTAGTGGTTTGTTTCTTAGTGCTTTTCTCCAGGATATGCAATACGTTGTTTCTAAATTTATTTTATAAATACTGTATTCGTTTTTACATCTTTATTTAATTTCATTTGTCTTTTTCAGTGTGGTTTTGCATTAAATGATTTATAAACCTATCTAATTTTCACGCGAAATTTTTATTACCAATTTTTATTTTATTTTTACAAAATCATTCCAAATTTAACAAAAAAAAATTCTTCTGTGACTGTACAGCTTAAATTAGAGCACTTCTTTTTATATTATAATATTTTAAAATCACAGAAAAGTTATTTATGTGAACAGAGTATCATTTAATACGTATCAATAATTTTGCTGCAAGAGGAACGGAATGGATATTTCCTCTTAGCTATTGATATAAATCTGCCAGGGAGATTAAATTATGCTAAATTTTGACCATCAGGAGAGTTAATATGAAATATAAAAAATATTTTGAAAGGAAGCGAGATTTTCGAATGCTTTCCATGATAAATATGTATGCATCTTTATACTAGGTATTATATAAGAAGAAATAATAAGAAATAAATGAATCATAAATCCATTCATCGAACGCACTTTGATAATCACACTTCATCTGACAACCAAAGGAACTTTGAGAATATAGTGAATGATAATTATATCAAAATGATAAAAAGCAAAATGTTTTCCATGATATTGAGGTTAACATTTTAGCAATTTTAAATCAATATTATTTTCCTTCTGTAAATCAGATATCTTTTTCACAAAGAATAGCTATATAGAAGTAAAAGTGACATTAAGGATTCCCCCCCCTCAAAAAAGAATCAAGTTCGTTAATTGTTTTTATAACCTCCATCAAATGAATAATAAATCAATCATAATTTTGGGTATTATTTAGACAGTATTTTGTAACAAAATAAACAATATGCAAATTTAACCCAATGTGTATATATATATATATTTATATATATATATATATATAAAAAAACATATACATTTGCGCAATATTGTGATTGCGAATGCAATTAGTCGCAATTATATGAATAGTGGTTAATCACTTGAATTAAAATTAACTAAGATTGAACTCTTATACTTAAGATTAGTTAAAAACTTAAAATGTTAATGTTAAATTCTCAAGAAATGCGTAGTATTGAAATACTAAAAACTATTATTTCTATATTATTATATTCAGTTTGTGATATTCATTAAAAAGGTTAAGTATTCAGTCACAATAACAAAAATTATCTTTATTATCTTGATGAATGTATCTTGATTTAGAATAACTCTTTAGAATTTTAAGAGATATTTTATTAACTTTTCTTTAATCTTAGCTATTTTTTATCGCATACCATAGTCGGTGACGCTGAGCTTATGTCTCCATTTTTTCTTCCAGAAGTTATAAACATAGCTTAATTTTCCTTATTTTTACAAATATTTTTATTTGTGATTATATAATTTGCATTACTTTAATCATGAAAATATCAATGATTAAATCCATATAAATATTAAAGATTAATGTGAGTGTGCCTGTGTCTTGGAGCTGTAACCAGACCATTGGACCTACAGCTTCCAAACTAGGTACATGCGCACCTTTGAAAATGGAATGTGCAATTCGAATTTTTAAAAATTTTAATTGGCTAAAAAATAAATCGAATTCTTTTGTTTTTTTGCGAAGACTGACCAACCAGATATTTACATTTTTAATAGTGATATAATGTTATGAAAATATCTTCATTATAAAAATTCAATCGTACAAACATGCATCCCCCAAAAAATTAACTGAGACAATTGAAATAAAAAGTCTTTAATGACTTTGGCGGAATCAAGAACATGAAGTTATAATAAACGATTTATTTGTCCTCAAATATAAACAAAAATCCTGGCCAGCCATAAAGTTGCCTTAGCCGAATAGTAATAAAGAAATAGAAATAAGGAGAAAAGGGAATTAAAAAAAAAATTATAATTAAATTGTTTTTCGGTTTGGAAATTCATTATAGAATATTTAGAAAAACACAAAATAGTAGCAAGTGAATCTTGGGATTAAACTAAACTCGAGTACAGGCCCTAAAGGTATAGAATAAATATTTTTAAAAAAATGCTAAATTAAGTAACTGTATATAGAAAATCTTTGTGTTTTTTTAAGTAAGTGGATTCTTGCTTCTAGTTTTGCATTTCAAATTTTTAACCTGAAGGCATGAGAATTTAATGAGATAATCAGGAACAAATGTATAAAGCAAATTCCAGTATATTATAATTATTCCAAATTTATAATATTTATAAGAAAAAGAATAAATTTAAAAGGTTTATTACTGATATTAAATTAGGAATATTGAATACACATTTAACATTTTGAATATAACTTTCTGAAAACGTTTGTAACACGATTTGCCATATATATATATATATATATATATATATATATATATATATATATATATATATATATATATATATATATATATATATATATATAAACTCGCTTCTCATATTTAGCAATGTATTTAAAGAAGTAGGTAGCTCTAGTCTATTCAACAAACAACAACTCCCATTCGGACCAATAGAAATTGATAAAAAAAAGCAATAATACAATTTATAATCATTAAACAATAATAATACAATTTAAAATCATTTTTTAAAAACATTAAAAAATAATTTTTTTAATTGTTGATAATTGTTGATTTAATTGTTGTAACTACGTATATCTAATTTTAGTGTTTAGTTATTCAATATTTATGACACATTTTCAAAATTTTGAAGAATTTATATACGTAACGTAAAATTAAATAATTTTAATTTTACATTAATTATATAGAGAAAAAAACATACAGAATTGTCTTCCAAATCTGTAAATTTTACAAGTTTAATTTGATTTAAAAAAAATGTTACCTTCTGTAAAATTACAGAAGTAAAATTTATGTAAAAAATATGACGAAATTAAGCAGCTTGCAAAATTTATATTTGGTTGTCATGCATAATAAAATTAATCCTGAATGAAAAAAAAAATATTTTTTGAAATGTTAATTATTGCAAAAAATTTCAAAATTATATATTATAGACAATTCATATACTTTAAAAATGACATACAATTTAAAATCACAAATCATTCTTTAATAAAACTGTAACTTTATATTAAATTTAAATACCATTTTTATTCAAAAAGGCTCAAGTTAACTGTTAAAGATTATGATTTACTTCTTCAAAATCTTAATTCTGATATATTTCATTACATTTAGGAATATGATGAATTATAAATATTTTCTTGGGCAATTTATTTTTTGATTTGCAATTTCATTTTGATTGTAATTAATTATCAGAGAAACAAAACTATTTCAAATAAGAGTGCATATACTTGATTTCCAATGATTGTTCTCATTATAATTTCCAAAAGGGACTAAATATTTCGAGTAAAATCATTTATATTCATTGAAAAATTTAGAAAGTTTCACAAAAATTCTATTTATAGTAAGTAGCCTTGAAGAATATTCCTGCCTCAATCTTAACACATTTTAACTGTTTTATCATACTGATTGAATTACTGTAATATATTGTCATAAAGCAGCTTTTAATTAGTAATTAAATTTTTTGGGATGTGATTTGTCAAGTATCAATTTAGACTCTCAATTAAATTCAAATAGTAGCAGGTGAAAAAATACTCAGGTTTATCTAACTGAGTTTCCAATTTAATAGTCTAGTAAAACAGACTGCTAGAGATTGCTAGAGATCTAGCAATAAAAATATCAAAATACGCTGATTTTCATATATATTTACGTTTATTATCTTACACAGTTTTAAATTATATTTTAATGAATATTAAATATACAATATGATTTATTTCTTCGTAAACTTTGAAATTTGAAAATAAATGCTCAATAGATATTATTAAACTAAGTTTATAAATTTTTTATTGCGAAAAATGATATAATTATATTAATTATCGCTATATAAATGCTTCAGAGGGTTTCAGCCGATACACTCTTAAGTTTTAATATATATGAGTAATTCGAAATTATATAATTTTCTTAAGATCCGTTCAAAGACATATTTTATATTTTGAAAGTTTTAAAAAAATGTAAGTTAATTTTAAAGAAAAGTTGATTTCGAATTTATCTTACTAATTATTGACGATAGTAACATATATTGTGCATGAATGGATAACGTACAATTAAAGGTTTTATTCTGTGCATTCAATGTGAGATCAGTTTCATGCGTTAAATCAGCAGTGCATGATGTACAGGATGCAACAACTCTCTGATTTTTGTACTCAGTGCTTCTATAAAGCATGTCTTGATCAATCTCTGACATAACTAGCACACATACACACACTGTATTTTATATATTGCCTCCGAACACATAACTATGAAAAATTACAAATACTCTACCACCTTTAATGATTATCGTCTTCAAATTGTGTCACTCGGGTATTACGCGAGGAACACTATCTTGTCTGAATATATAATTATCTTATTGAATTTGTAGGGAAAAAAGGTTTGGAGAAATGCTCTTTAATGAAATTCCAGTCCCATTTTCCATCTTAAAATTAAACTTTGGTGTCAGTAATGACACAAGCCCCATTCCACTTTGAAGAATTTTCTTTCTAGTGCAATGAAAAACCGGTAATTCCATCTTATACGGCTTCCGAAGAATTCATTTTTTTAAGGAAATGCCATATCTTTCATTGCGAATTTTCAAACTCATATCTGTATCTGCTTATGGATATCCTAAGGCTATATTGGAAAGAATCTTGTATAAGTTTAATATTTTCATCTGACATTCGCTATGACTTTTGCATATGCAATCCTCTTTGCATTTCTTGCATAATTCGTAAACTATTTATGGCAATATATATATATATATATATATATATATATATATATATATATATATATATATATATATATATATATATATATATATATATATATATATATATATATTTATATATATATAAAATGTTATTCAAGATCTAAAAGTTTCCTTTAATTTATGTTATTACTTTCTCGAAAAGGAAGATATAAGGTTATTCAAAAATTATTACTTAGAAAGAAAATAAATAATAAATGGTACTGGTTTAAAAAGCCGATTTAATTTGCTTTCTCATCTTTTCGATTTTATTGAAGATTCTTTTTATTAACACTAACACTAAACAAAATGAAATTGATGCTTTTCGACAAGAGAAAGAAAATATAATCAAAAATACTGAATACTATAAAATGGTGTGGTATTCCACTTCAAATCTTTTTAACTCAACTCGATTTCTAAATCTAGAAGGTATATTAATCGGAAATAAATTCAGGAACTAATAGCTTTAAATACGTGAGAGAAATGAAAAGTAACTGTTCTCCAAAAACACTCGAAACTTATTGCGATGAGAAATTTGTTACTTCACTTATTTTTTACCCAATAATGATGTGAATACTAAAAGAGAGAGAGAGAGAGAGAGAGACGGAATTCCCTACAAGAATCTGCTGCTCTCATTTTCTTGGAGTATCCGTGGTAAGTTAGAAAAAATATTATTGTATTTCATTATTAAAAAATAGAATTCAGGGAATTATTTGAGCAACTGGTTAATCATTAAATAGAGAGTTTATTCTTTTATGAATGTTAGATTATCAACATATCCTAGAGTAAACTGCTTATTCCAATAGGGGCCAAGTCGCAAATGAACATATTTAATTTTTTGTGTTCTTATTCTTAATTTATTTAATACTTTGACGTATTAACAAGTTGGATTTTGGAGGCCAGAAATAATTAGTTATAAATTTAAAGATATGTTTGATAACAGAAAATAGAATGTATAAAAAGCATTGAATCATTTTGAAAAATCCTTTAGGTTATATATGAGAAAAATACGTTTTTTAAATAAAACATTTTCTCATATGAAATTTGTTTTTTGTGTGCCAGACGGTTTGTGTAATTTATTAGAAGTATTTATTTTTATTTAGTTTCTAGATTGTGTTTAAAATTAAATGTAGAAAAATGCACAATAAAATTCTATTTGAATATAAAATTATTTTAAATTAAATTATACAGATGAAATGTGTCAGTTACTATTCATTTAAACCATATTGTCCCACTCACTCATAAAAACAGACATAGGGAAAACGTAAATTTTTAAAGACATGATCAATGAAGGGTACTCACACATATAAAACAAAACAAAAAATAAATATTTATGCATTTTTTTAATACAGACTGTTCTATAAATAGGATAACAGTCCAATACACTACTAAAAATTACAAAGTTTTACTTACTTTACAAATAAGTTTTTACGAATGGAAATTCGAAAACAGTCATGGTCTTTTGTAATGGCGAAACAACATTACACATTTTGCAAACTGTAATAAGTATTTTTTCTAGCAAGATTTTAATTGACATCGTCCTATAAGACTGCCTAGGGTTTTCTTTCTTCTTTTTACTAATAAATGTTCATAATTTAGGAGAAAAAGTTCTTTATTATTCTGCAGCATACCTGTCTAATGTTGTTTCTTGGAATTTTTTCATCGTACTGATCTAAGATATGTTAATGTTATCCATGTGAAGTAATAAAGTTATAAATAACTATTATGCGAAACTTATAACTTTTTACAACGGAGAGCAAAGATTTCACAACATGTTGAGAAAGTGGTTTCATAAACTTTTCTTGAGCACCTTGATAAGGAATAATAAAGAGGGGATAAACATTATAAGATGCAAATATCCATAAATTGCATTGAAATTTCACAGTTCATTTTTCATGTTCAATTTTCAACCATGTTTTCCTAAATATTGTACTATTCTTTCATCGATTGTTAGATTTTTTCTGAAATTGTTCCAAATTGTTGCCGAGTAGTATTAAGTTTTTCTCAAAGTTTACGAATTTTGTAATAACTATCCTCTTTGTGTCCGAATTGTCATTCAAATGCAGAATTTTTTTGTCATTGTATTTTTTACTGGACATAGCTCTATTCACTATGGTTGTGCCAGTGTCCGGAGCCTTTTCCCAATACATTTTTTCACGTCATAAAATATCATAACCACAGTAGAAAAGATTGCCTATACACTTTTCGATGACACTTGCGTTGATTTCAAAAGTATAATATTTCTTCTCCGCTGCATATCGGCAAGTCTCTGTATCTGTTTGCGATATCTTATCATTAGCCATCATGTGAAAAAAGTTCAACGGTTGTAATATATATCCTAATATCGTATCTGCAATATGTTGATGATCTTGAGAAGAAAAAGAACATGGTGACAGCGAAAATTCTGGCTCACATGTTTACCATTTAGGAGGCTTTGCATCAAACTTAATTTCTTCACATATATTTGACAAAACCTTTATAGTTCCAGCAGTATCTCAAATTCCAGTATCATCACATGCTTCATCTAAATACAGTTTGCGAAGTAATCGTTGTTTCTCCTTCGTCTCTGACCTCATCTAGTTTCGGTGTAATAATTGCCATTTTAGGAACATCAAATTCTTCAATTGGTAAGAATTTATACATTTAAAAGCTTCCTCGGCTGTTAGAAATTGTCTGTCTATTTTACAACAATACAAATGATCAACAAATCCGCAACTACAAAATAAAGCAGTGACTCAACTAATGGAAAGACAAGAAAATACTAAAAACAAGTTTCACAAGCATATGTGCAATAGCATACACAAAAGAACTTGTTTGACAAAGGTAACTAATGCCAAGAAAAATTCTTACTTTTTGTTGATCCCTATTCCCTAGCATGAAAATATATAGTGTTCTCTGAATTCAAGGAATGCGACCTAGAAGTATGGGTGATTTGAAAAAAAGGTGGGTGTCGAACCATTTTCTTATTTATAGACAGCTGGAAAACATATGTCAAATGACTGTAATATATATTTTTTATGAATATTTTTAATGTTTTGAATAACGTTGATGATCTACTAAAAATCTATATAAGTTTGTTCAAGGAAAAAAAACAAACATTTTTTTTAATTATTTAAAGGATTAAAATTTAGGTATTATTTTAGGGGTGAATTTAAAACAATTTATTTTAATTAATTATTTTTAAATGCAATTTTTCCCGTTAATTTATTAAATTTAATATATTTATAATAATTTACTAAAAGTTTTATGCAGATTTTAATTGTTTCTTTTATTACTTTCAAATTTAATTCAACTGTCCTATAAATAGAACTGTGGGTCAATATGGGTTAATGAATAAAGGTTATGATAAAATAACATAGCTTTCATTATCAATCTAACACAACTATTCTATGACAAAATCGATGGTTATAATATAAAATATTTCACCGAAAATCAGTCAAATTAATGAAAAAATTAATGAAATCAGCTTAACTGAAAAATTATGGGAAAGTTCAAATCTTTTTTATACTAAACTAAGGCAAGAAACTTATTGAAAATGTTCATTTTAGCTTTAAAAATTTCAATAATGATGCTGTTGTTTGCTTATTCTTAAGGTTACTTCACTAACCTATTTTTAAATAACAATTTCTTCTAAGAATTTTTTTTTCAAAAATAAATGATGCTAAATATACAATTTACATATAGAAATATAAATTACTGCATTGTCTAATTTAAATTTTTGTCCCTTTCAATAAGACATAGTTAAAGGTGAACTAAAAAATTTGATTCAGAGTATGCACCACTTCAAAGTAGCCTATATTGATTTCATTGAAAAATATTCTTTAACCTATTACCAGTAAGAAGATAATAAATTTTAAAATAGTAGTTATTAAGTGTTCAATGCTTTTGTTTCCCAAAATTTAAAGGGATTGTTAGATTTATTTCATTGCAATACTGAAGTTTTTTTTAAAGTTCCATCACAAATAGCCATACAAGAAAAATTATTGCACATAATACTATGGCAAGGGGAACAAGTTTAAAGGAGGTCATGGGACTTCACTGTCCATACAAAAAATCAAATCTCGACATTTGTGACTAACGGCGTTGCATGCAATATTGTTAACGAACGTTGATCATGGAACATGTGAACAGAAAAGTCTATTTTATCTTACTGAGTGTATCAACAATCATAACTGCAGGGCCTGTGCCAAATCAATTTCTTATATTATTCATCCAGTTCCACAATATTCTTCTAAAGTCATCAAATGATGACTTGGTCAAAAAAATATTAAATTATAAATAGTACATGTAAAAGGTTCTGGCATTTCCAATATTTCTTTTCCAGTAATTAATAGTAGTGGTTATTTTTATAAAAGAAGGTCTTTATTCGATTATATAATGTGAAAGTCTAATTTTTATATTACATTTTTATTCTTATTATTATTCAAGAATTTCAGTTTCTTGATTAGTACAGAAAATTTGTGAAACTAATTCCCCAAATACAATTCTGCCATAATGTTAAAATTCCAAAATTAAAAGTTTAATTTAATATTAATAAATATTCATAGTTTTATTTTATTTGATAATTTTAAAATGGAGTTTTCACAGGCAAAGAAGTAGAATTGAAGAAACATGCAATATAAAATTTTGAAAAAAAAAAGGATTTTTATCAATGGCAATGGTTATATTCAAAAAGAGGCAACTATTAGACACAAAGACATATGAATAAATGTGAATTGTAAAAATGACATGAATAGCATTTATATTTTCAAAATCGTCTAAATTTATTTATTCGAACACCGACTGCGTTTCTCAACGCATTGAAAACGAGAAACAAAGACAGCATTAAAACATCAGATTACAAAAAAATAAAACTAAGAAAAAAATAGGTCGCCAAGGATTAAGAAAACAATCATCTCTAGAAATGCATCTATTAGTCATCAAATAGGTTAACTCGGAAAAGATTTTATTCCGGATTCTGTGAATTGAAGTTTAATAAACTGTCTTTCAACAACCTCATTTTGTAAATCGTTCTCTCTCTTCCTTTCGTAAGCGATTCTATTACTCAAAGAGTTAGGTAATCTTTCTTTTATTTGCATACTTTTTAAAAAGATCAATTCGTGTTTGAGTTTAGAAAAATACTGGAAAACAATTCTTCATTCCATCAGAAGGAACAGATTTGTTATAAAACAATGCATATAAATGTTACTGATGCTGTAAATTTCGTCAAACATCGAAGTGAAATGAATACATTTATGTCAATGATATTTATTCAAAGATATGCAAAATACACTTTGAAATCAATACAAAATAATTTTGAAAAATATAGAATAATAAGGAAAGTCTTATATTTTGTGGAAAAGAAATATATTTGCACTCAAAGTTGAATGCTATTAAAAATTGTTTTAATTGAAACAAATTATAAAAATTCATTAGAAATCAATTATAATTATTTATAATAGTGAATTTGTTAGGTGTTAACAATATATATTGAATTTGCATTGAATTGCACGAATTATTTTAGAATTAAAAATAATTTGTACAGATGAGCAATAATCTTATAATGATATACACATGCGTATGAATATTTATATAATGCATGATAATTATTATAAAATAAATTATAAAATATACATCTATTAAATTTATTCATGTTACTAATATGCATTTTTAAAAAATAATGAAAAATAAAAGTCGTTAGAAAATGTTTTGTTTGGAAAATATAAAAGAGAAAATATTGCGTATTTAATTAAGAACATTTGGCTTGTCGGTAAATTTATGATTGTTTTCTTTATTTTATATCTTCAAATAAATAAATGAAAATAAAATTTAAATAAGGAATCATTTTCTAATATACTTGGGAGGTAAAAATATACTTGGATGAAAAAATGAATTAGCATAAATAAGCAATTAAAAATTAAAAAATATATATATTATACATTCTTAGAGCTGCTCATAAAGTATTGAGTTTCTTTTAAACGTAAAAAGACATCATGGTTTTTTTAAAATATAATGGTAAAAGTCCATTTAAGCCTAAAAATATTGCACATAGAGAGGAAAATCTTATAGAGACATAACGTAGATTTTTTAATAAGCACAAAAACGGATATTTTATTAGAAGATTTGAATTCATAATCCTTATTTTGTTTTGTTATGATATTCAAATTTTTTGGAATGAAATAAATTCATTATAATAAGGGGAAATGGTTTTTTTCTCCATTTCGATTTTTTTTCAAACTACTTTTCGAAACTGGTGGTTCTGTTTTCTTTCAGACGCATTTCATGTTTATGCAATTAATGAGAAATAATGAAAAGAATTAAAGTATTAACTTAAAGAATTGGAAACCAACATTCTTTTTAATTTTGCTATCAATTTACGC
Source organism: Argiope bruennichi (assembly GCF_947563725.1). Lineage (NCBI taxonomy): Eukaryota > Metazoa > Arthropoda > Arachnida > Araneae > Araneidae > Argiope > Argiope bruennichi. Next base: position 86,064,203 of record NC_079158.1, read on the forward strand.
CTCTTATTCTTGCTTAAATAGGGGATAAACAGGTCATTTGTTTATTCTGTTCTCAAATGTCTTGTTCTTATCAAATTAGAAGATTTGAAAAATATTCTCATTTTTTTTTTTTTTTTTTTTTGCATCATAAGACATAAATCTGAGGATATGAGAAATATTAACTTAAAAAGAAAAGCTATCTCAAAATGTCTGATTTTTTTTTTTAATTTTGTACATTCACATAATAAAGAATTCATTTGTCTTTTACAATATTTTTTTCTTTCCCGAATAAGTTAATCCTTTCTTTTATCACTTTCATTTTATTAGCTATTATGATAAATTGTAAAGCTTTAAGAGAGCGGATTTTGTTTTCTTTTTTAGATAGAAATGTATTTTAGTGAAGCCATTTCGATTTAAGAATATATGTAATCTTATAATACCTAATAAAAATTTAAATAAACCTAATTGACTTCAATACAGGAAAACTTCTTTTCAATTAATTATGCGTGAAATAAAAAATAGTTACGGAATCATTAATTTTGAGAAGATTTATGACATAATTTACTTTCTTTCAGCATGAAATGTTCTTACCTTTTTTATAATTTATTTTGTGTATCTTATAATGCCAATGAAAAAAAAGGAGGCAGTTGAAAATATGTAATGTAAATATTTGTTTTATTTATGTTAAGCTAAATAAACGTTTACCATAATCTAACTTTGATAATTTTCTTTCTTCTAAAGTTTATCGTACACTAAAAATTGACAAAGTATTTAAAATCCACCATAAATATTTGTCTTGACCTCCATGTTTTGCTTAATTTGGAAACATGAGAAGTTAAGTAAACATTTATATTTAAAGAAAAGGGGAAAAAAACAGTATTAACAATCTTCCATTGGTAAAGGATTAGCTTCGAAAACCGTAATTCCAGTTCGATTTCCCAAGCATATTAGAAAAAATTCGTGTTCTCAACAAAATATATATCCAAAAATATTTTCTATTTGTTGTAAGACAATCTGCACATAAATTTACAAACATCCTTGTCGATTTTTTTTTTAAATTTTACAATTATGGCAAAAACGATAAATCCGTTATTTTCCGCGTAAAGAAGGTCAATTATTTTCACGTTATCTTGTACATGGTATAAAGTTTAATCTTGAATGTTTGAAAAGACAAAAGAAAAGAAACTACTATCACTTGTATGAAAATATGATACCATAATCCCAACCCGTCTCTTATCAATTGAGTGTCCTCCCTTTGTTGTAAAACCATGCCATGAAACTCCTTGTCCATGTTGATCTTCTTAAATGAATGTTGATCTTCATTCATTTCGTGCGCCTGTAAAGAATATACACAGTAAACTGTTTTCTGTTATTATAGCCATTCCTCTTATTATTTTCTTTTAAATTAATTTGATTTAGTCAAACTTTTTTTGATTAAATCAAATTATCACCTTCATCTGATCATGTCCAATTCCATGAATTCCTTACGCATATGAATACTAGTCATTCATTGTTTTACTTTAAGCATAATCTAACAAAATATATATCTATGTTGAAAGTTTAGCCAGTGATGATTCGTGATGTTTTTTCTTCATCTTCATAACTGTTACTTCTTATAAATGGAAGATATAAAGAAGAGTCACATTCATCCTCTTGTGATTCCTTTTTCAGTACCAAGATTTATTTTTTCCCCCGCGTTAGTTTTCATGTTTTCTTCTATATCCAAAACTAGTGAGCATGAAAGTATTTATTAATATTCACAATTATAAAATATTATATGCATATAATACATGTTTTTTAAAGACCACACTGATTGATTTGGTTAAAAAAAGTAATCAATTTTTGATGAATAGATATTACCGAGTTGATAGACATAATATCACTTATTGTCATAAGATTTTGAATAAATAAATTATTCCAAATTCATGGAAATTATCGGTTACATACATGTTCCTAAGTTTCCCCCGAAAATTATTGTCAGCTGTATAACTCAGTGCTCTAACTAAAAACTAAAAATGAAATTAAACTCTTATTTGCAACCGGTATATAGTACAAATCCAAGGAATGCATAAGTCAGCAATATGCCTGTAATGGAGAAGGGGGAACAGGGGAGGAATAATAACACTTTTAAAAGTTTTTGATTTCGCTTCTTTTATTATGGATAAAATTAAAATAAAAAAAAAACATAAGAAGCTTCCATTGAAAAAAGAAAAGAAAAAAAAAACGTTTATCAGCTTTTTCTGGAATGTCTTAACGAAAATATATATTTTCCAGCTCACTAAGGGTTCAAGTGTACTTTTTGTAGTTACTCTAGAAGATTTCAATGACTCAAATATTTTTGACGAATGCAAACTATTGTTAAAATATCTCGAACAAGAAGTAATGTTAAAAATTGCAAAGTTGTGTTTTTTATACATTAAATGTAATATAAAGACATTCATATATCCGAATTTAGACTGAAATTCAATCAGTACATTCCGATTTCTGCATAGAAGTTTCATTCTTTTGCTTTAAAATTTCTTAAAATATGCACACATTGCCTGTAAATAATTACTGGGAAATTAAATTGGATTATCAAAATACATTTTTATAAAAGTAATTAATATATCAAATATATTCAAAACTATTTTCACGTTGCATTCGAATATAAAAAAAAAATTAAAAATTAAGTAATAGTATATTTAGGATTATTTTTATTTTAAATATAAGGTTTTATTTTTATTTAGAAATTATGATAATAGAATTCTACATTTATTAATAATACAATGATCAATGCATTTTTTATTCATAAATTTCATAAAGATCAAATATTATAAATTATTTGTTTTAAAATGAATTAATTTCGAAAATTAATTAAATCGTCATTAAAAATTAGATCTGAATAGTTATGAATTGCTAATCAATATATTTATTGCATCTTTTGACAAAATTACATAGGTTATACATAAAAATGTTAAAGAATTAAATTAAGTAAAAAATTATTTCATTAATTAAAGAAAGTTATGAAAGTGTCACATAAAATGTTGAATATAAAATACTTAAAAAATGGAAATGAATATTTTTTTACTATATTTGAAAAATTATTTGGATAGAAGAAAAAAAAAATTATCAAAATATATTTTCATGCAGATATTGATGACGTTCTTTGAAAATGATCTTATGCTTACGGGTACTTTTATAAATTTGATTTTTTTTAATTAGTTTAGTTTTCAAATCCATACATTTTTTTATATTTATTTGATTTTTAAAAATAAATTTTACTGCATATTTAGAAAGGCATATAATCTTATGCAAAATTCTTAAGGTTCCGTACAGAGATATTCATGTGTGGAGGATTTACTTGAATACAACACGAAAATATTTACCAATATTCAAAATGTTTTTGATTTAAAACCATCAAAATTATACAAAAATTTATTAATTCATGTTAAATTTGGAAAAATTTAAAATAAGAAATAATAATATTTATGAAAATATTATTTATATGCAATGTCATTACAGTCACATAATGAATTCCTTGCATTTTTTACGCTGAATATTGTTAATAAATATTTTGGCCAGCATTTGATCTCCTATTGCGCATAAATTATGTTTAAAATATAATTAATTATTAATATTCAAATATAATTAATTTTATATATATATTTTTAAGCATATCTTTTGAAATAGCAACTTAACATCAATAATTTGAGGACTCCACATACACGTTTAACTAGTTTCAATACTGTTTTATTCTCCCTGAGTAATGTAATAAGGTTTTGAATTTAAAAGCGGCATTTTCATTTTTCATCAACGAAAACCGTCATATTTAATGATAATAATGCTTTGATTAATAATTTTAGTTGATATTATTTACAATGATATATAAAACAACAGATGAAAAAAATTATATAGTATTTAATTTTTAAAACAATCATATCATTAATTTACTACTACAGAATAAAATTTAATGCATATAATTGAGTTACTTTTTGTCATCAACTATGCAATCACGAAAGATCAACTATAAATCAAGATTTCGGTTTTCAAAGAAAAACACTGAAAAGCCCCAATTTTATTTGAAAGCCCCAATCAAAGCATTTTAGGATTAAAACAATATAAAATATTCATTCAGAGAAGAAATGAAAAAGAAATAAAATTTTATGTAAGAAAATAATACAGATAAGAGAAAGATAAAAAACAAATGAAAGAAGTTAAAAGCAAAAGAATATATTAAGACTGGCATCCTTAAACAAAAAACGAATGTAAATTTTATCTCAAACTATGCATTCTTTTTTAGTTTTTATAATTTTTTGTACTTTAGAAATAATAACTATTTTTATATTGTCTTTTTATTTTCATGGAAGTGTACAGAAAAAAAATTGAGTAATGTTATTATAATTTTAACTGATGAAAAAAAAATATGTTGCTTTGAAAACTTCTAACTTGCAGTCTTAAATTAATTACAGATATTTGCAAACAATCAGAGTTATGTGAAGAATGAAAATTTAAAAATCTTTTGGGTATACTTAAAATTAATTAAAATCTTTTGGGTATACTTTTTTTAATATAAAAGAAATAAAAATAATTATGTGGAATAGAATTAAGGAACTTCTATATATTTTTATTGAAATCAATTCATTTATTACCATATGGAAGGATAAAAAACAAATCTAAACACTAAATAATAAAAATTATTTATACAAATTCTTTGATTAACAACTATTCCTTAATTTTTTTCATTTTATGAATCTAGTTTCTTTGGATTCATTAAAAACTAAATTTTAGTAAATTTATATGACAGAAAATTATCTTACGAAAACACACACAGAAAAAAAAAACATACAATTTTTCTTCATCAAATTAGCAAAAATATTAATATTAAGAGATAATTTAATTAAACAGCCAGTGTAAGTATTTGTTCCAACATTAACTGAAGGCGAACGATTTAATACGGCTTCTTCTATATTCTTATGCTACCTGTTTTAATTTAATATTATGTAATAATAATTTGTCGTACAATTATTATAAAATATTACATTCCGAAATGTTTAAAAAGAAGAATAATCTATTTCAAAGTTAATAAAATTTTGTAAACTTAAAAATCATTTCATTTTCTCAGAATATTAAAAAATGTGATCCTGAATAGAATATTAATTTTAAAATAAAGATAAACTTTTACGTTTATCTTCATTTTAAACGCTTAAAATAACGATATATATATATATATATAAATTATTTACATTAGGATTTACATTAATTAGGATTTTACATTAAATACCTTTGCTCTGACCGGAATTTTTATACTTAATTTTTTTGAAAATTCAGTTAGATTTTAAAATGTTTTTTTTTAGTACCTGAACGAAGAAAGGGACGATTTATATTTAAAAAAATCTTACTTTATCATTAATCTTCAGTCCCCATCAAAGCATCTTCTATTTAAATAGTCAAATCTAAGCTGTTGAGCAAAGATTTTCTTTTAAGTTCAATTAGTTACTTTAAAAAGAAGTGATTCTGCCATCTTAGCAGCACTAAAGAAAACTAAACAATCCAAGAAAATTGTAGACTAAAAAAAAAAAAAAATTCTATTGGATTTATGTTTTTTCCTAATCTTTTCTTCGAGGAATAGAAGAAAAATTCCAAGAATTTCCTAGAATGTTAGGAAGCCTCCTTAGTTTTTGTTTAAAAAAGTCTTAATTAGTTCAGATAATGAAACATATTCTCACTTAATTTCTTTTAAGGCAAACAGGGTTTTAAAGAAATACTTTCACAGTTGTAAATCATCACACATTTTACCTCTTAGAAGTTTCAGCAATTTTACATTTTTTTATTGAATTCTGCACAGAAAAAAATAGTTTTTTCATCTTTAGCAATACATATATGCCACTCAGCTTTGGTTCCTTTTTTTCATTAAATTTAAGTATGCGAAATTAAAATCTGACCCTTTAAAACCATCACTCAGGGATTTTTAATAGATCCATGTTTTTTGAGCGACAAAAAATATATAGGTTCAAATATAGCTTCAAATATTTCCTCCACTCAAATCTAAAAGGATAACTAATAATATATTTCTTTACTGTTTAATGTATAAAAGCCTTTTCATTAATAATTTGATCACAAAAACTTTTTTTGTGATCAACCTAGAATTTTTATTTAAACAATTATATTTATATATTATTCTATCACATCAAATGATTGAGACAATTCATGTTCGTAAAGATATTTTTTTTCAATTGTAATAAAATCACATAATTTTGGACTAAACTGTTTATCATTTATAATTTCTTATTATATTTTCAATGTTACTTTGAGCTGTGATAAAAATAGGGACATATTTTTTTAAAGAAATATTTATATTCTTAAAATATCAATCAAGTCAAACATTCTCACTTTCACCTCTTTTCTTAACATCAGTTTGTAATTCAAATGTTCAGACAAACTGTTTGATTAGCCTGCTAGATTGGAAAATTTATAAGTAAAAGATTAATAAAAAATAATTATAAAGAATAAAAAGAATAAAAAAGATTAATAAAAAAGAATTATAAAGAATAAAAAGAATAAAAAAGATTAATAAAAAAGAATAAAAAGCATTATCCTTTAGATTTTGATAAGAAATGGAAATAAATTATTTTCCATCAATCAATCAAACAATTTAACCACACTCATCAAAAATTACTTTCTCCTGATTGAAATTGTCTCCCTTATTCAAATCTCTACACAAGCAGTTACTGCATTTAACTGCAAGGAGCAAAATATCCATTAAGTATGACCAGTCTATCGAATTTGATGAATACTAAGGATTATTAAGAAATATTTTTTTTTTTGCTTAAAAATTTTTATTTGTGGTGCAATTTCAATGATCAACAATTCTCAATAGTTGAATGATGATGAGTTTCTTTGCATATTAATTCTTTCCGTGTTTGCACTGTATCACTCAAGGTAACAGATGGCTTTGAAAGCCTTAACTACAATTCTTTCAAAATAATGACCCATGGAATGCTTCATTTATTTGATTAAATAATAATGTGAGAATGGAAAATTTTTTCGTTAAACATTCTTTGTAAATTTTAAATAAGGAGATTATTAAGATAATAGATTTTTTTTACGCGAATTGATAAAGGCGAAATCATCAATGAATCTTCCAAGATATAAATTTCATCATGAAAGTATTTCGAAGAAGATATTTGATTTAATATTTCTAATGTAAAATGAATTGATATACATTAAAGATTTTGATGATTTTATCATAGGATTATTGTATATATTATTTTGTTTAAGAAATAAATTTTTGTAAAAAAAAATTATGAATAATTAAAAATTACCATTTCTTTCTTTTTTTCTTCGACAGATAATTTATTTCTCAAAGATGCAATTCTTTTCATCTATGTTTTCCTTGATTTTTTTAAATATTAACTAATTATTAGGATGGTTGTGATTAACAGATAGTACAGCTTTAAATCAAATAGATTTCAAATTAAGAAATAATAGACTTTTGTTTGCTTTAGAAAATCCATACTTTGTATGTGAGTATCACTTAAATATATTTATTATTTAAACACATTTACACAATCTCAGAACCACTCCAAGCTTCATTAAAGAGGGAAATTATATTTTTGAAAAGGTTTAGTGTATTTTGTAAGCATTCTAGCTTTGATGACTGTTCCTATGTTTGTCACGGCATATTTTTCACGAAGCTACATCATTATATTTTTATATAACAACATTACAGTAAGAAATTAATTACTTCTGACATTGTTGGGATGTAATTTATCAAATGCTGATTTAAATTCCGGATTAAATGAAAAAAAATATTAGCTGAAAATATAATCAGTTTCATCCAATTGATATTCCAATTTAATTATCTATATAAACATAGAAACTATTAATAATCAAAAAAATTAAAATACACTATCTTTTCATATATACTTCTATTGCCATCAAATAACGTTCTTATTCTATTTCAAAGGATGTAAAATATATTTACAATGCGATTTATTTCTATGCGCCCTTTTTAAATTTTATAATAAATGTTCATTAACTAGGAATTAACACAATATATAAAAATAATTTTCAGTTTAAGCTGATAGGCGCTGGATTTCTAATACAAAAAATATGTAATTAGATTATGCTAGATATAAATATAATAAACGTGCATATAATTAATTCATCTGATGAAAGTTTCTAAATTTTTTAAACATAGCAAGAAAAAATTTTCTTAGTAATTCCGTACTTCATAATTATTAAAAAATCCTTTTTAGTCAAAATGAAAATAATTTATAAATGAGCCTTGTTTTGAAAAACAGAAGAAAATTTATTTCTCATTCTTATTCGATTATACAACATTAGATAACTTGGATGCTTGTTGCGCAACACCAAGAAAAATATAATCAAATGTTCTGAATACCGTAAAATCGTATGGCAATCCACTTCAAATTGTTTTCACTTAACTCAGTTTCGAATTTCAGAAATTAGCAGCTATAAAAACTTGAGAGAAATGATAAAGTTTTCGAAAAGAACCTCAGAAACTCATTGCGATTAAAGCTGTATTATCTTACTTATCTTTATTTCGAAGTGTATACTGGAAGAGAGAGTGAAAGAAGAGAAATAAAAATTCCTACAATAATATACTTACTTTCTTCTACAAGAATTACTCTTACTTTCATGGAGTATCCATGAAGAATTGTAAAATCTATTGTTGGAGTGCATTATTAAATAATGGAATTCTTGGAATCATTTGAGCAATAATTGAATCTGTTAATATCGAACTTGATCTTTTTTTACCGTTGAAATAGAAATATATCCAAATAAAAATGCATAATAAGATAAGGGACCGTTTGCAAAATGAATATATTTAAATTTTGAGTTCCTGCCATTAATTTATTTATTACTTGGACATATCAATGGGTTGGGTTTTACTAGCTAGAAAAATAATTAATATTTTAAATACAGCTTTATAATAGATGATAATCTAGATAAAAATATGAGATTATTTTGGAAAATCTCTTAGGTTATGTATGAGCATTGAAAAACATTTTTGAAGAAAAAATTAACTGTTTTTGTACCAAAATCTTTTAGAAATTGACATAATTCCTTTTTTTTTATTTCTTAAAATTGGACTCAAAATAAAAATTTAAAAAAAAAAAAATGTAGAAATAATTTTTTTTAAATATAAGTTTGCTATAAAGTTAATAATATAGATGAAAATATTCATTTAAAGAATAAAAATTACGAGATAGAATGGTAAAAACAGATATTATATTGATATTTTCAATATCAATACAAATTACAGATGACGGCAATTTCATCTTCAGTGAAAGTAATATTTCTCCTGAAGCTAATGAGAATTGTTTTGCAGTTTATGGAAATTAATTCGTTTAGAGTATTAAATGAAACTGTTTTTTTTTCTTTTGAAGCTAAAACAGGGAAGGGAAAATAGGAAATAATAAAGTGTTCAAAACTATTCAATTTGACTTAAAATTTTTTAAGTTGATGCGATTGGAAAAAGTATTTATATTGACTTAAACAAAATCTTATTTAAACCACCAATTATCATTAAAGCACAATTAAAAAAATAAACTATGCAATTTTGAAAATGTGCAATTTCAAAATATAAATAAGAATTATTACATTTTTGTCGTTTAATCCAGGAATTTATCACTCCTAATATACACTAAAATATACAATCTAAGAATTTTTCCTGAGAGTATCCGTTACTTCAAAATGTGAAATTGTCATTTCACTTTTAAATCATTCTACTTGTTATTGTTTATTGGCTATCATGTTTCCTTTAAGAATCATCTTACATTCATGCATTTTGTTGCAAGTGATAGAAATAATAAAAAATACCAATTTAAAGCACTGTGGTTCCACGGTCCTTTGAAATTTTATTTATACTTTTTATTACAGAGGAAGGATGTAAATAAATCGCACGTCATTTCTCTGCTCAAATGCCATGTATAGCTTTGCATGAAATAAAAAAATATATAATATGCACTTTCAATAGAAATCAAATTATAAATCATTTTTAGTATAATATGTATTGCAACAATTCTCATTGCCTTTCTCTTAAAATGTTTTCTAACGGAATTAGAGATCTATACTTCGCACACTAATCAACCTCACGGTAATTTAATTTCAATCATTTATTTACAAGCAAAATATAACTCACATTTCTACATACTTTTGTTATTCTTAAGCAAACAATATTGAAAGAATAATTTAAATCTTTTGTAGATATATTAATTTCAAGAGGCTCTTGCTGTTTGATTTCCGATTCATGACAACTACTCCTTATTTTTAAATTAAAACTGAGCATAATTCATTCTTAAATATTCATTTATAATAGTTAAATAATTCGCTATTTCAAATTATAAAATATTCAAAATGTTTGAATTCATTCATTAACATTAACAATAATAATTAAGATAAAATTATAATCACAATGATTAATATTTTAATAATTTTTATCGGTCCCCTACTATTATTTTACATATTGTTAGGTAATGTTGAATACAAGTTTGAAAATACATTTTCCTCATCCCATGAATTGGTTATATATTTTGAACTAAAACTGCTCTCCCCTTAAAAAAGTATTAGCATATTTTCATTACAAGTTGTAATTGCGAAAAAAAATAAAAAATATGCTTAAAAACATTTGGATTCCGAAAACATCAATCAAAACAAATATCCCCAATTTCAAATTCCTCTGTACCACCGTTTTATAATTTCTCAATCCAGATCGTTTCTATGAAATAGATTGGAAACATTTTTTAAAAGAAAACTAATAGTACAAGTACAGCAAAAAAGTTATATTCTGCAGATTATGATAAGAAATATTTCTTAACGTTTTAGAACGTAACGGCTTGTTTTAAAACGTAACGGAAGTAATTTGACATATAATTTAGCTGAACTCATCGAAAATTACTTTCGCCTGATTGAAATTATCTTCCCTATTCAATTCTCAGGAACAGCAGTTTTTCCACTTAACTGCAAGGAGTGCAATATCCATTAAAGATGACCAGTCTATCAAATTTGATGAATCCAAAAGAATTTTTTTAAAAATAGCAATCATTTTTGAAGATGGTGGGTCCAACAATTTTCAATAATAACAGATTTTCAACTATCTTATCCATAAAAGATGAACGCAGTACTTGAATAATAATGAGTTTCTATGCATATTAAATATTTCTGGGTTTGCATTGTACAGCTCAAAGAAACAGGTGGCTTTGAAAGCTTTTGGAAGCTAACTAAAATTCCTTCTAGATAATGACTCACGAGGTGCTACATTTATTTGATTAAATGATGATATGCGAAAAGAGAATGTTTCATAAATGTTCTTTATTTAACTTATAAAATAAGGAGAATGATTAAGATGATAGAAAATTGTCTAGACAAATTGACAAAGGTGAAATCCTTGTTGAATGCTTCTAGCTATTTACTTAAGTATGGATTTATTTCAAAGCAAAAAAAAATATTTTTCTGATTTCACAAAGAAACATTTATGGATTATAAAGATTTAGATGATCTTATCATAGAATACGTTAAGATTATTTTGTTTGAGAAATGATTTTTTAAAGATTAAAAACAAATAAATAAGAAAGGAATTTTTTAAAGATTAAAAACAAAGAAAAAAGAAATGAATTTAAACAATATTTAAGTTATAAAAATGTGTTTAATCACATCCTAATATATTTGCTAGATTCCTTTGCCGTTTGTATGTTTGTTTATTTATATAAGCAATGTTATTAATATAAGCTGGGTTTGTTTAAGTTATATCAATTTGTTATATTCCGCTAACACTCCAATAGACTTTCTTTAATGTGCAATGCACGTTCTTACGTTTAGTAGTATATACGGTACATGTATAAAAGATCTAAGATATTTCAACTTTGAATTTGCTCAGAATCAATCGAAAGGTTTTCTACATAAAATATGAAAACAATCATAATGTTGTGCTTTATTTTAAATTATCCGTCTTTGGCGACCAGCCGCTTCGCCAATCTTAAAGCTCGTTAAAATGTTAATAATTAAATATTTTATTTAAATCCTATTTTAATAGTTTCTCATCAAATTATTTTAAAGCTTCAAATTTTAAAAGTCATATAATTCACTAAGAATATTATAAAGACATTCAAGCAAAACATAATATGTATCTCTCTAATTTCCTTTTAGCTTCCGTAGAATTTATAGTTTAAATTAAAGCGGAAATGATTAAACTGCAATTAATATAAGAACATTTTTTACTGAAACAAAGCATTTTTTTAAATATGAGTACTCAAAACTGAGTCGCTGAGCATTTAAACATTATGGGCACTAAATAATATCTTTCTTAATTTATGTAATATTTCATGAATTTTTCAACAAAATTTTTCTCAGATTCATCATGAACAGATCGATTAATTCACAATGTTTAATTTTAAATTCATCAGACACTAAAAAAATGAGCAGAACAGTTTGAGATAATCTTCCGTTGGCGAAATCTTAAGCCTAACCACGTTAGCGTGAAAGAAATTACTTAAAAAAAACTATGTACTTTTAAGAACAGAAATTTAATAAGTTGGTTAAAACGTAAGTATCATTTAAAAGATTTTTTTTTATCTTCAACATGATGTAAAAATCAATTTTGAGCTGTAATATTTTCAGAAGTTATAGCGAAAAAACGCCAAAAATTTTCTTCATTTTCAATGAATTAAAATTCTAATTAAAAATTCAAATAAGGGCTCCGATATGCACATTCCCGACCTCCAAGGTATAGATGTACCAAATTTGGTAGCTGTAGCGGTCAGGTCTGTGGAGCGCCAACACCTACACACACATTGAGCTTTATTATAAGTATAGATAATTTCAAAATATTTTTTAAGAAAGTAAACGAGTCGAATTAATTACATTTATTTTTACAAATATTTTGTTTTAGCTCTGGGGAAGAAAACTGGTGAATTAAATGGTTTTAAAGTAAGAAAACAGTATGAAAAATAGGTAAATAATTTATCTAATATTTCTGCTTGGCTTTATATATGAGTTATAAATTTTTACATGATTTACGACCGCTAAATATCTCTATTATAAATATATAATTACATAACACATATATAAAACATTAATCATTACACTTTGGGAAAGGAATTAATTGATACTTCATAACATCTCTGTAAATATTTAAAATTGATTTAGTGGCAAGCCTTTTAACATTTCTGAACGACTCTCTATGAAACTAAAGTATTAGAACAACATCGATGTTAAAAATTATATTTATTGAATTCAAAATTAACATAATAATTATCCTAAGTTATTTCACAATTAATTGAAAGAGACTTATTCCGTTTTGAAGCATATTTATCTTAATTCAACAATATACAATTGTCCATATTCTTATTTCGAGATGGCTCTGATACCAAAAAAATCATTTTGAAACTTAAAAAGCTTTATATCATTTCTTAGAGCTTCCCAAAATTTTACAATATGTTAGTTAAATTAGAAAGATATTAGGTATGTTTCATTGATTTGAAGAAAAAAAAAAGAATGTAAGAAAAAAATGATTTAGTTAATATGATTAAGCACATTATTTATGAACATTTATTATTTTTTTGGTAAATATATTGTAAATCATTTACAATTTTTAAATTGTCTTGTTTATCATTTTTACAATTTCTTTTTATAATGCATAAAATTATTTGGAATAATTTCTGAAACATCTAATGGGATTAGAATAAGTCATTTGCGGGGTTTTATGATAAAAAAAGGACCATTTATCCTTTTTTTCGAAACGTAATGAGATCTTAACTAAAATTAAAAGTTATTTACAGCAGCAATTCATTAAGCTTACTTTTTAATTATTTTCATAAATTATCATTAATTAAAGAACACACCATGACAACTTTGTTAAATAAAGCTTAATAACCAGTAAGAAACTTTACATATAAGTGTATGAATGAAGATGTTGCAAAATTCAAAAATGGAGAAAATGTAATGTACTTTTTTATAAGGAGTTCTTTTCTTCTAAGACTAAACATGAGCGATATAATATGAATGCATCTCTTTTTTTAAAAGTGTTTGTTTTGTTTTAAGAGCATTTGAAATAAACTGCAGTTAATCATGATGAAGTTTTCGTCTTCTAGTTACAAAATTTTCTACTTCAACAAAATATATGCTTTATATAGTTAATTAAAGTATTTATATATGAAATAAAATATCATAAATAATATTGAATACTATTCGAAAAAAATCAATTTCTATTTAAAACTCGACAGACTAACTTTTCAAAGATTTCACCACCTTTATTTTCTTTGTTATAAGCTCGCTCATCAGAATATCAAGATAAAGAATGTAAATATTTTTATAGATTTCGTTCATCTATGCAAAAATAAATATTTGATAATTCATTTTCTGACTAACTAATGCATAAGCATATTTCAAGGCTGGTAATGTTTTATTAACAATATTATATATTTACATCAAGATTTTTTCTGCAGATTTGATAAGTAAAATATCTTTATAAACAATGTAATTAACTGATGATTTGATTGAAGCCGGAAACGTATTATACCTAGACGTTTTGAGTTAGAAGTATCATTTTATTAGATATATATTCTTTTACTAAAGTATATATTAATATTATATTATAATTGCGTACTGAATACTAAAATTGAAAAATAAACTATTTATGAAACTTTTTTATTTTTTTGTATTTAGCCTAAGTTTTATTGCATGATGTGACACATACTTTAAGGTATCACGTTTTCATTTCTGGATATTTACAATCTAATTAATTTTTACTTTTTAATATTTTTGTATCAGAAGTTATTTTCATTTTAAACCCCAAGTGAATAAATAATTTAGTTCGTTATCTTCGCTTACATTACCATCGTAATTTTTAAAAATATCTATAAGAAAGGCATGAAAAATGAGACCTTTTCAGTATGAATAAATTATTTTCTTAACATATTTTCTTAAACGCATACAAGTTAAAGCATATTCAGTAACTTGAATAAGATGATATCAAGTATTCGATTAATTATATATTTAGGAGTACGGAATTATTTTAAATAAGAGCATATATATATATATATATATATATATATATATATATATATATATATATATATATATATATATATATATTATGAAATTCGAATAATATGCGGAGTGAAAAATTATAAAATTATGAGTATTATCTATCCTTTTAAAGTAGAGTATAACGGATTGTCATTCTAAGTTATTTTACATATGTACTGTAAAGAAATAATTGAAGTATTCGTAATTTTCTCAAATTTTATATATTGGTAAATAAAAATTACAGTACTGCACTTTCACACAATCCTCTCAATCGTACTCTTATTTGTGAAATTTGTTTCTTGTAAAACATTATATTTAATAAGAGTTTATAAAATATAAATTTAAAGTCATTAATAAAGAAAATATTATTCATAAATTTTAGTAAAGTATCGTGTATTTGACTGTACAGTAAATATTCAAAGACAACAATATATATTATATATTAAAGACGCAATATACCCGGAATATTCAGCGAGGCATAAGATTATGGACAATGATTTCCGAGGTTTATATGAGTATATACTATTCCAGATTTGTAGGTTGCCATAATATCCATTGTTATCTTTTCCATGAAATATTTATGTTAGTGCTATAAAATTTCTGCTTGTTTATAGAAGTCGTTTTCTACATAAATACTGTAAGATTTTACTGAATGATAAAAATGTAAGAGCATACAAAATGCATTGCAATCATTATGAGATTTAAAAACATGCATTGTATTCTGTATGAGATTGAAAATTACACATATGCACTAAAAATTTAGATTAAATAATGCAAGACCTAATTTAAAATAAAATCGACGTCAAACTTGCATGATTTGAGTCAGATGAGCAACTGAAATAACATAAAACTAATATAATGCCATCTAATCAATTTGATTAACATTTATCGATATCTAAATTTTAAAATAACTTTACTTAAAAGATGTACTTTAAAAGAATGTAAGAAAACTTATGAAGCTACTAACTTAATTATATCAGATATCTTTGAAAATTTTCTCTGGAATTTGATACTGAAAAATACAAATTATTTAGTTTCATAGACTTTTCTCTGCTTGTAATCAAAATTATACTTGCAAATAAAGAGTGAACAATTATGGATACATGATAATCAGTTAACAGGTTGAATCAGTTTTGATGGTCATATGAATAAAATTTCAGACGATTGTACTGGGCAAATACATCCAAAAGTCCTCACCTCAATTTAAGTATCTGCCATTCATACCCATATATATAAACATCAATACGTGTAAATAAAAAGAAAATCTGATAATCCTTTTAATCCTTCTAATACTTCGTAGAATAATTTTTTTAAGCATTTCCGTAGACAATGAGCGTTAAGACTATGTGCTTAGTTTTTTATTAATAAAAGAGGTTGTTGTTTTGAAAAGTGATTTTATTTAGTGATTTCTAATTTATATTCTTCTTTTGGAGGTATTAATAATCCGCAAAATGTATCTGCAATTTCGGCTGTGTAATATTATTCTTTTAACAAATGAAAAATTGCATATCTATTCTTCTATAACTAGAGAAGTGACTGTTGGTATATCTTGGTGAGAGTATCATGAAGGAAAATACTAATTAAAATTGCTATACATATTTCATTAATCATGTATTAATTTTATGCCTTATATTATCTGAATGATCTCTCAGAATACTTTTGGCTTATTGAAGTAAAATTGTAATTAAAGGAAACGTGCAGCAATATCTATCAAACGGTATCATCAAATTTAATCAAACGGTATTTAGTTTACTTTCTTACTCAATTAAAATTTTAGGTTTAAACTTTTTCATATAATATTATGACAATCTTCATTCAAGCATTAAGTGAAATTAATGAATATAAAATGGAATTACGTAAACTGTATTTTAGAAAAATGTATTTTGAAGGTATTGCCTATTATAATTTATTGCTCCTGATTCGCACAATATTAATTCTTGTGTTTCTAGAAACGTATACAATACTTGCAAACTACTAACATTTAATTAAAATATATATCTTCCTAATACAAAACCTTTCCATCAAAGATATTGCGGTCTGTTTCCTTTAATTACTATGTTACTTCAATAACCCAATTAATGATTATGACGTGTTTCATGAAGGTGATCATATTTTACAATGCTCAGATAACTAATTATTTCCAGGAAACATGAACTCATGCCTTGTTCATAATTAATTTTGCAAGGATGAAGAGTATTTGAAGTAAACATGCTCCAATTTAGATCAGGATGTTTCCTTGTTTTATACGCAAGGCATGAAGCTAAATATTTCAAAATAAACATCTGTTTTTCAATTGAAAATATTTAGAAAATATTATAAGCATTCTATTCACACTTTTTATGAAATGTGAGTGGAATTTGTTGTCGTATTTTAAAAAATCTGACTTCTTGAAGTAAATTATTCAACTATTGAAGGAAACTATTACTGAATTAACTATTTCCAATATTACAGGAATCTGATCTTTTATATGATCTTTCATAGTTTACATATGCATTGATAATATTACATTTTTTATCACAATTTATTTCGAAATTGTGAAACATTTTTAGTTATATATATTCTAATAAGATGTCAGTAATTATTTCTGGTAGATTATATAATGATATGTAATGAACCAAATATAAAAATTAAAGAGAAGAAATAAATAATTTCCAAAATTATGAAATTTTCAAGAGAATTACAGCTTACAAAGAATAATATAAGTATTTGATTCTGTTTTGTTCGTTTATGGTTAGGAACGAATCTTTTTAAGTTGATTTTATTATCTGCGTAATTAAAACATATTTTTCGTGTCTGTCTTTTCTGCACAACAATTTCTTTTAACTTCTCTCCATTCATGTATTGCAAGGTGAAGACTAAAGTATTACTTCAAATCACAATCAAATCTTATCAGTTTCACCTGCTAAGTAACCTCTTTTGTTTATAAAATCTTTATTATTATAACACCCAAAGTTACACTATCTTCACGCTTTGAAGGCACACAATGGCTCTTTTGGAATGGATGTTAATTCTATGCTGTTGTTAGATGACTAAGCAGATATCTAAGATACGTAAGAAGTTTTGTGAATAGCAACTGTGTATGAGCTTATAATCCCCAGTCGATAGCAGAACTGCAAAAACATGCATAATAAAAATACTGTAACATAAGAAATATTGTAAATTGTAGGTTATTGTGATAATAAGAATTTTAAAAAAGGTATTTTAAAGGAAGAGATAATTATTGAGATGTTTGCACATCATTTCAACGTAGAGGTTTACAATGATATTTTATGAAAGGTGTTAGCTAAGAGAACCTCTTTTGAAGTTTTACATGGCATAATTCTTCTTCCCGTTGAGTCAGTCATGTGTAGTAATCATCGATGCAGAGGGGAGAGGAGATTCGAAGCGTGAACTGCTTCTCCTCAGTGGTAACATGCACCTTCAGAATAGAAGTAGGTGGGGTCTGACAGCTGGTTTTGGTTTTAGTGAATGATTGATGACAGGTTTTGGGGTTTGCGAAAAAAATTGTTTTACATGAGGAGGCATCGGTATGTCTTCGTGGTTGTAGATCTCGATATTTTAATTGTTGTGCTATTTCAAGACAGATGGAAGCCTCAGTTATTATGAATAATTTATTTTGAGGATTTCTGTCCTGATTCAGTTTATTTTGTCGATCTTTAATATTTGGAATCAATTCTAATGTGATTTTTTTGGTAATTGGTTGTCTAAAACTATTGAAGCTGTCTTCGTTTGGTTGCTTGTTTGCTCTTTGTTGCGTGTAGCGTTTACTGCTGGTGCAGTGTGATTGTTTCTGCTCGTATAAATGAAGTTTTTAATACGGATACTGAAGATGTATCTTACTACTTTAAATTTTTGGAAACCTTAAGCATTTCAGATATAATTCGGGGTGTGGAACCCCTTAAACAGGGCGGTTATCGCAGTTATTCATGGTGCCAGAGATTTAAAAAAAATATTTATATAAATTTTGGATGAGAAACTCAAGTGTTCTAGTATTCTGATATATCTGAGATCGAATTGAATTTAGGAAGAAGATGATTTTGCTTCACACTGTTCCTACGAATGGTTTATGTAAATAGGGAAATGTAGACTTCATATTGATGAAGTAAGAAGTTCACAGCATAATTTATAAGTTTGTAGTAGTCAATTATTCAAATCGTTTTGACAAAAAAAGCAAAGAAAAATATCTAAAAAATAAATGTATATATATTTTTATGGTTAGATAATATTCAAAATTATATATTGTAAAACCAGAAAAGAAACTCTCGTCAAATAAAACAGTGTTCTGCACTACCAATATCTTCTGGTAGTGCTGAACACTGACCACAATACCACATTTGAGACCACAAATGAGATTAGGTCATTTTCTTTCTCATTACTTTTGGAATTACCACGGAAACTGGCAAACAGCAATATCTAAGATACAAGGCCTTCCTGTATCCTGGATCATTTTGTATGAATTTTATATTTCTGCCAACAATTTATGTTTCATATTCTCATGTTAACAAATAAAGACAAATAACAACAAAACTCCCATAAGGATTATATGATATTTTATAATTTGTTATATAATTGAAATAAGGGTTTATAATTATATTTTTGCACTGCAACAATTCAAATAATTAATCTATCTTAATCTAAATTTTTAAATTGTATAGCAACTATATGATTATTCTTGTTTAATGCATACATTTTTTATTACTAAGCGAAAATAAATTAAAAATAATTTTCTTTATAAAAATTCCTTCAAACTTATTGATTTTGTAATTATTCATAAGATGCCTTTGGTTTCTGATGGGTGATACTAAAAGAAAAAACAATGGAATGTATGAAATACCAAAGAATACGGATTTATTTCTGTTCTTAAATCATTTTAACTTAACCTGATTTTGACTTCTAGCGAGTGTATTAATCGGAAGTAAATTTTGAAACACTTACTTCCTAGACGTAAGAGAAATTGCGGAAATTTTTCTCCGAAAACACTCAAAAATCATAGCGATGAGAAATATTCTGTCTTACTTATCATCATCCTAATGTGGAATGCTGAAAGAAAAACAGACGAAAGAGAAATTCCTCAAAGAATCTCTAATTCTCATTTTCTTGGAGTATCTACAGAGAGTTGGAAAAATATTGCTGCATTTCATTATCAAAAAAGGAGTTCTTGGAATTATTTGCGCAACCAGTGAAGCATTTAATAAAGAACAAAATCTTTTTTGACCGTTAGAATAACAAGAAGACCCCAATAAAAAATACGTACAGCGGGGAGGGGGCTTTGGCAAAAGGAATGCAATATATTTTGAGGTCTTTCCATTATCTTCTCTTATTACCTGATATATTTGAAAAGCTGGGTTTGGATGTCTGAAACACAACACTAATTGATGTATTTAAATATTCATTTACTAATGGAAATTCGAAAAATAATTTCGGAATAACATTTTCGAGTATATACGAGGATTAAAAAGTAATTTTGGAAAAATGATAAATTTCTTCATTTTTCAAATGATTGATGTTATTAGAAGATAAATAATTACCTTTTACGTTCATTGGTTTTGACATAAAATAAACTTAAATTAATTTATTGCTTAGTTATTAAATGTTCAAATATTCAATAGTTAATTAAAAAAATGTTTAAATTATTTTATTGTCGACATGAATATTGTAAATGAAATAAAGGAGATGGAATGCAATTATGCTTTCATTACTATTGCCGAATATAGACGGCGTCCACTTTATGACCTGTGTGCATGAGCGATTCGCTGTCTCTAGTTAGCATCAGTTAACCCCGAGATGGCTCTTTTTATTTCTATGCTATATTTCTTTGTTTCTGTGTTAGTGCAGATTTTAAAATTTTCCGTGTTTTTTATATACAGCAAAATTTAAAAGAAAAAGATCCCAGAGTATAATTTACAAATATTAGTATTTTTTACAAAAAAATCAATAAATGAATAACGATTTTAGACACATCCCGCTTAGACAATTGCAGATAGCTCTTCAAATGTATAGATAGTTTAAAAAATCCCTAAAAATTAAAGGACTTGTTTATTTTGATTGCACTTTGTGGTAAAATTACTGTCTCAAAACAGAAACTTATGGTTAAAAAAATGTTGCTCAAACCTTTGTAGCTGAAAAGACTGCTGGCAGCAAATCTCAGAATTCTATGGAAAACTTACATTTTACCGTATGTAGATAAATGTTAACAATCATACCATGCCTTCAAAATAAACATTTTTGTCCACCATAACTATAAATGAAAATTTATCAGAAAATGATAGTTGTTACTTGCATCCTACATCATATCCCGATAACTCAAAAAATTTCATGGTGGAAGGTTTTATTTAACTGCATCAATGAGGACGCAATATTCTTTTACAAACGGAATTTAAAGTAGTAGAGCCAAAAATATATGAATATGAAGTCCGATGAGTTAAGATTACTTATATTAACGCCCCCCTTTTTTTTAAGAAACACCAGTGTTATCTTGGGACGTACCTCTTAAATTTGAACCATGGTCAAATGACTAGAGTTATATATCATAAAGTATCTCCTCTCCAACCTTCCACACCACATCAGCGGGAGTATATTAATGGGCACCAGACCCGATTAACGACGGTCCTTCGGTGGAATTAGGACTCAAATCTGAGGCCCTCCCGCTCCGAAGCCGAGACTTTACCACCAGGAGACCGCGGCCTTAAATCTAATTAGTGAAGGAGCTATTCAATTTTAGTAATTGCTACTTGATAATATTTGAATGAAACTTCTTCTCTGTTATACCTTCATTTCGACTGTGAAAACAGAAATTTCTCATTCTTATATGTATTTTGCTGTTTCTAGGACGTTATGGTTCCATTAAGAAAGGTTTATGTCTTGTTCATAATAATGAGGCAGGGGTCCTGAACCTTTCTTGAAAACTTTTTCTTGAAATCATCATAAAACATTATCATGTTACTGGTATTAACCCTCTCATTCCTAAGATTAATTTAGTTCAAGCATCTGAAATATTATAATTCCTGGGTATCTCATTCAAAAATAATAAATAAATAAATAAATAAAAATTCTGAGTCCTTTAAAAACCGCAATGATATCCCGCGTCTTTAAGGGTTTGTTAAGCAAAAGAGGTCCCCACATGGCTTATATTATTAAGCAAATGAATGCTTGACCATCCTTTGAGCATTCTTAGAAATCTTTATGTCCTCCAAATCCATCAGGGTAAACGTCTCTAAAGAACAAAGCACAAACAAAGCCACAGGCATTCACTTAATCATACTTCATGAAAGGGGAAGGAATTTGGCAAATGTATCCAGTGTATCCAGTGCGAACTCCTTAGCTTCGTTTAATTGGCGTTGACCGCCTTTCTGTATGGATAAACAACTATACCAATAATATTTCGTTCAACAATTTCGCCATCATATGGAAATTATTATGTGAGTGTAAGCAAATAAATTGATTATAACTGGGTTGTTAATTCCACGCCCTGCATTTTTCGTATCTTCAAATTTTCTGATCTTTCTTAAATCCGTCGTAATCTGTTGACAAGAATTATGTGTTTTCCTTGTCCTTTGCACAAAATTCCTCTTCGTACGAATGTGGAAAATCACTTTCAATATACCATTCACTTCTATTTTTATAACAATTTATGAATATAATGTTAAATATTAAACAGTATCCTTGCTTTTAAGTTTTTATGAATTAAAATTTGTAATGCAAGAGATGCAAACTGGAAATACATTTGACAATAATCTTTACCAATTGGGGAAAATGTAATTAAGAATATTACGTATGCAAAATGTATATACATTCTTAATAACATGAGCTTTGGATTCTAAAATGGTAATGCAAAATATTATCACTGTCATTAGAAGATGAAATGGCTATGTAATCAAAAGACATACAATATCATTTATGTTCCCTAAGTAATTGGTGCATTATATTTACAAGGACATTAGGCGCATTGAATGTTATAAAAAGATTCTGCATGGTTTATAAATTATGCCTTAAGAATCAGTAGCTTTCAAAATGATTTTGATCCAAAATCCAAAAGTCCCATTTCTCAAAGGATTGATCGAGTACATGTATCTAGACCTCGTTCAAGCTGCCATTATTGATCTACATTTTTTACACGAATGTGACGCAGAAATGGAAGAGTGGTACCTGGCTCATTTATCAAAGTCGTCATTGTATATTAAAAGTAACTAAGATTGCTTGAATGTCTCCTAATTTCAGAAAAATAATGTCATAATTCCATTTCTTTTTAATATTAAATTTTAATTACGCAAATTTTACAAAATTTCGGATTGTTTCTTTTAATTAGCATTTCATGATGCTTTCTAAGATGACTACGATTATATCATTTTGTATTTTTATTTAATCTAGGTGCCAAAAGCAATTTCAGATTAAATATTTTTTAGTAATATAATTGTAAGAAATCGTATCTTGATAAGCAAACGAAAAATAAATAATGTTAATCACATCAATTCTTAGTATGTATATAGTATGCATATATTGTCAATAACTGTCATTGCCCAAAATATCAAGATTCAAGATTTTTTTTTTAAATTTTTATATTTAGTTGTTTAGTTTTATATTTAGTTAAAATAATGGAGATATTGCATAAAGGTTATGTATAAACATATGACAGATAAGTCAGTTTTGCTTTGTGATGAATTTTTTTCTTATACCTAAAAATCAATAAATTAAACTTTTATTTTTATTAGAAATATCTTGTTTTATTGAATATCTATAAAACTTTTTAATTTTTTTTCATCAATCTATAAAAAATATAACTAGGAGACAAAAATTTATTTTTAAAATTTTAATATTCAAATTTAAAATCATTGACATATCGGAAAAAATGTGTATACACATACAACAAGGAGTATGCTGTACTTTCGAATTTATTTTTCTTATACCTAAAAACTAATAATCTATACTTTTATTTTTATTAGACATATCTTATTTAATGCAATATCTACAATTTTTAATTCCTCTATCTATAAACAAAAAAAAAAATCGAAAGGTTAA
Organism: Argiope bruennichi; assembly: GCF_947563725.1. Classification (NCBI taxonomy): domain Eukaryota; kingdom Metazoa; phylum Arthropoda; class Arachnida; order Araneae; family Araneidae; genus Argiope; species Argiope bruennichi. The sequence continues at coordinate 86,088,227 of NC_079158.1, forward strand.
AAAAAACATTATAAGTGCATGCAAAGAACCCATGAAGGAATATGGCATTTTGAATCATCCTGAAGGTTATCAAGACACTTTCTTCCTGATTTCGGATGTAATGAGAGAAATAATGGCTCAATCTTAAGAGCTCACCTTTGGGAAGATGTTGATATTGTTGTGATTAAAAACTGATGCCTTTTACAAATTTGTGTTATTCCAATTTTATTTTAGCAGCAAATATACAGTCTGTATTGTCTTAAAAGAGTTTCAACTAATGTTTTTTTTTTTCACATATTCTCTTCGTTTCCCTTGGTAAACTGAATTTAATTATGGACCAAGAGATTTAGGGAATTCTTTCAAAATATATCTTAACCTTATATTTTTTATATATTATTCTAAATAAATCTGTTATTTATAAAGGAAATAAACTTATGTGTCGTACTGTGCACCATATTTGAATTTCACATTTCCGATTTTTTTTTAATTCATTAAATACTCACTTACTGTTATCAATTAAACGATTCAATCCTAATATGAATGTCTAATAGATTATTGATGTTTTCTTTCAGCTTACGCAGATCCAGTAACTTATTTAATATTTGCAGGACCATAAGTTTTGTATGACAGTTTAAAATTCAATATGAATAAATTTTATAAATTATTCTCGAATTCTAAAAACAATTATTAGATTTATTTACCAAACTATATATAACTGGAACATTATGGATATCTTGATATAATTACTAAATGGGAATACTGTACAGTTATTATAAGGCAATTTTTCATTTTTATATGAAAATGTAGATAACTGTATTTTTAGATAAAACTGTCTCATTCTGTTTTTCATGAATAGCATCTAATACCGGGATGAGATTTAGTGATCCAAAATAAAATATGTGCAACAAACAACTTTCATAACATTCCTTTTTTATTACTGAAAATTAATGTAAAATCATTTTTAAACACCAAGCTAAAATGTATAAGTGACGATTGATATTTCCCTATTCCTTGCCTTCTATATATTATTTCGTACTTGATGATTTTAGTCTTTGATAATGTATGAATATTTCATCATATTTCTTTCTATAATATGTGTTTTTATTTATAATTTTATTAGTGGTTATTATTAAAGAATTATGATTAAATGTCTATATTAAGTTATATATATATATATATATATTTTTCTCTTGCTTATAAATCGACAAAATTTGAAAATTATTTCCCAACCTGATGTAAAGGATAAATGAGATTTAAACATTTTTGTCATGATCATACCATATACAACTTAAACATACTAAACTTTTCAGAACAATTTTAGTTGAACTTTTTTATAAATTATAAGAGAGTAAAAGGGAACTGTTAATTAATTTATTGGGATATTTTTGGGCTAACTAAAGAAAAAGGTTTCAACATACTTCCTTTATTTAAGATGAATAGAATTCGATATTTATATTTGAAAATTTTTATTTATTTTTTGACCATTGTAATGGAAACAAAATGAATATAATGCAGGTTTGTGATCGGAATTGGAATCACTAAAGAAAAGTCAGCATTTTGTATTTTAAGGAAGACAATTTCTTTAAACCTAAAGCTTAGAATACAAAAAACACAACGCAATATTTTTAAAATTCAATAATAAAGAAAACTTCTGTCATGTAATCACAATCGAGATCAAACGAAATGAAACAAGTACAGATATAAGAAATTTATTTGGAACGAAGAAATATAAGAAATTAACGAGAGAAATAAAATATTAAAAAATATGTATCACTGATTTCTTTAAAAAATGTAATTTCGAAACTTAAAACTTTCTTTTTTTTATTTTCGATCTTTTTCGCACACACTTCAGATTCATATCCATCCGTCTATAAATAAAAGAGGAATGAAAAAAAAAAATGCAGATGTCGTAATTTGAGCTAGTTGATAAAAATCTATTATTTCGGAAACTTCTGCATTGCTGTCATAAATTCATTATAAATTCTCGCAGCGAACACAAAATTATGAGCACAGAACAAATCTAAAACGAGCCTTTGGGCTTTCTTTTAAACGCAGTAAAAAAATCAGTCAGTGCCATATAAAAGATGCCTTTAAGGAGATTTCAATTTAGTTTTATTGGATTCATATAAATTATATAAAGAAACGAAAAAAATAGAGTTATAAGTACATGGTCTGAAGCAAATCTTAAACAATCTGTTTTTTGTGACTCCATGAAAACCAATAGATTTATAAGAGTATTTATCGGATAATCATAATACGAGAAAAATAAATTATTGGATGTTTTTTTCCTCTTAAGTGAAAAAAGTCTTTATTACATTATTTATATGGAACAAAAGGCTGTTATTGGATTGCTATTTCTGCTAAGCACATGCCATATTTTTAACTGTCGATAAGAAAAATGTTTGCTACAATTTTAGTCTTAATTGATGTTCCAAAAATTTAAATTGAATAAAAATTAAATTAATTTATGTGAAACGGCTACCATTTAATCTGTAAATTTTTAAATTGTTGAATTTAATTTACATTTTTATTTTTTTATAAATATTTTTTAATAAATATATGACACACATTATTTTTCCATACTTGTAAACAAGAATATAAGAAAGATTAGACGAACATTTTGAATTTCAAAGAAAAAGAAAAAAAATAATTCTACCAGAATCTTACAAATATGATAGAACATACAAATTGTATATTTTACATCTTGAAAATAATTATTTTTGATATTTGAAGACATTTGCAGCTATAACTAATTTAAAAAACGACAATTTTTATTCAGAAGCTCTAGAATGCAAGGGAATGAAAATTCGAAAATTCAACATAAAATATATCTGTAGATTCTCCTTTTAATTTTGTGCAATAATTTCTAATAAATGTATTTCTATATTATTAATTATAAACCATTAACGAATAATAGCTATGAAAAAGTCAAGTGGGGCGTAATTGTTACGATTAATCACTGAGTTGCCATTTATGGTATACTGAAAAATTCCAAATGTGCAGTTTAAACATCAATAAATAAAATTAAAAAGTAATTCTTAACTCACACGTTCTAAAATTTCTCTTGTTAGTATCACAATGCATGGATTTCAAGTTCAACAATTTCAAAACTTTTTTTTATCGATCTATCTACTTATAAAAATGAATTTCGAATTAAAAGCAGTTAGCAGCTTCTTTGGAGGCAGAGGGTTATGAACTGTTATCTTTCAAAGATAAATATCTTCCTTTTCTCAGTTTCAAAATCAGCAGTAATTGTAAACGACCTCTTCTTTTGTTTACTTTCACATTTCTTTCAGTAGTAATAAGAATCAGAACATGAGGATGCATTGAAGTGAAAACGTGTTCGAATTATATAATTCATTGCAAAATTTTATTTATGCGGAAATACATGTAAAATAAAATTTTTACATACAATTCTCCGAAAAATGTCCGAGTAAGCTGAAGAATGCCAAAGTTAAGAAATACGAAAAGCGAAGGAAACTGAAGGTGAAAAGCAGACCATGAAGTGTCAGACATAAAAAATTAATTTCAATAAATGAAAATATTTTAGATATGATATGAAAATATTTATAGTTTCTGTTTCCAATTATAATAAATGGATAACTATTAAAAACCATATATCCGATTTACCAAATACAACAAAACGAATAAAAGAAAACAGAAAATCTTTTCTCCTAGCTTGGGAACAGAAACACCTTGAATGCATATACAACATTTTATAAATAAATGCATATACCCTAAAAAATCAAATACTTTTCTGAAATCAACAGAGGGAGACACTCTTTTTTCCCGAGTCATTGAAAAAATTGAAACCTGAAATTAAATTAGAAAATAAATATTGCAAATATACTTCATTATATAAATATGCATAAAAATATACATACATACACTCATTTATATATATATATATATATATATATATATATTACATTTTTAATAAACTGATTTTTCAAATCAATCATTTATTTTAATTCAATATTATTGTCAGCACAAATGAAATTTAAGAGCACATAAGACTTGCAAATTGTATTTATTTATTGCATATATATATCTATCTAATTAAGATTCAGTTCTCGAATTATCATGGTGCATAAAATTCATGTTTTGCTTTTAATGCCTTATAAATCATATAATTATGTTTGATTTTTTTGCTATCTCTAATTATTTTAATTACTTATCAAAGTGATATAAATGAATTTCTTTTTTTCTTTCATGAAAAAAATAGAAACATAAAATTTTATCCATCAAAATTACACAAAATGATGAATATATTAAACTGTCATCTGTAAATTTTAAATATTTTATGTAGATTTCTTAATATAATTATTTGAAATTCATTTTTAAGTAGCAGATCTTTTACCTTCTTCCATTCTAACAATGCACACAATAGAATCAGTTAATGAGAAATATCGATTTCAGTTGCTTTATTTTTAGAATTTCTTTTTAAAACAAGATCGCCGTTACGATCCGAAAAGCAAAATTAAAATAAAAAAATGTTAAATGGACAAACTCTTGAAACATGTTAGAAACAAATTAATCCCCATAATAGTTTTTATGAGTGCACCAAATTGTTATTTAGAAAATAATTTTAAGTGAAAATTCATGTTTACTCCTAGCGATCTAATTAATTTTTTTTTGTTTTTACACAGAAACGTAAGTTGCGAGTAAACTTTTCAAAGAATATTTCTTTCGTGTCTTTTGTAAGATCATAAACATGAACTTAGGTCACAAGCAAATACTTTTAATGATTTCAGGATTTTTTACCACAGTTACTTTTCAGGAAACTGGAGATGAGGAGTAAGTACTTTTCAAGATGAGGTTTTAAAGAGATTAAACTCTTTTCATTATGTTTCAGTTATGTTTCTTTGGAGAATATTCAACAGATTTCTTTTAAATTTGCATTATATGAATATTTTAATTTTTTTAACTGTTAAAAAAGAGTGCTAAAATGAAATTTGTGCTTTTATGGTGTTATTTTTTTTCTTTATGCGTTATTTAGTGAGATGAAAGATGTTTAAAGTTAAATTAATAATATTTATAAAGTGTTAAGTCAAAACGGCTTTGTATGCAAAATTATAGCAAACATTTATATTGCGATTTAGTAAATCAAATATGTTTATTAACAATTAATCCTTATTAATTTTACAGGAATACTCATAAAAATATCAATATAAAAACGAATATCGATTGTTTTTCACTATATTATATCGGAATTTATTATTTTTTCAAGAATGTCATAACATATTTCTCTGATTACAAACATACAGTTACTTAATTAACAGTTACATATTAATTACAATACATTACAGTTACATAATTAAATGTTACTTAATGCGAAAATCAATGAAATATGAAGTCGGTATTTAATCTTTCGAGAAATATTCAATCAATATAAGCATAGAAATTTAACTGTAAATTTAAGTAATTTAATTTAAATATATGAGAGATAATTGCTAAATCTTCTGCATTTTAAACAAACAAAATTTTACCATTCTTATAATACACTCAACTGCTTAAAGATCAGTGTTTCAAGAAATATTTATCAAGAAATTCTTATTTAAATTACTTTGCATGTGAGTAACCGTAAGCATTTAATTTAGAATCAAAATGTGATGGTTGTATTACAGATATATTAAATAGCCAATAAATAATGCAAATATCTTAACAATTTTATCAACAGAAAATTATGTAAATGTTAAGATGATGATCAGAAGATTCCATCTCCTTTCGCACTTTTATATTTCCCGTGTCAGATCCATAGTAAACTATGTTTATACCACTTAGTTCTGTGATTATTCCAATATAGTAAAAAAAAAAAAAAAAAAAAAAAAACACCATTGAATATTGAATAACATTTTAAAAATTTAAAAGATATACTTGGCATTGAGACAAAAAAAGAAACAAACATAAAAGACAAATGATTTCTTCAATATGAATAAGCATGTCATTTTAAAAGATCTCAGGTCTGGAAATCATTTTTTGGCTTCTTTTTTGCAGTACGAAAAAAAAAAAGTTGGAATAAATGGTAAAATTTAAAACTGAATTAGAATAAGAGAAATCTGAGAGCGTTTGCGAAGCACATTATGTCCTTAAAAAATAAAACAAATAAAAATTGAAAGACATTGCAGACATTTTTTTAAAATTTCTTTCATTGCTTCTCTTTAATTACAAGTATTTAACAAAAGTATATTCGGAAAGAAAATTTACCCTTAGTGTGTTATGTAAAAATATTTATAACGTACTACAAAATAAAGAAAAGGTTTCATTTTAATTTGTGTCTTTCCTAAATCAGATTTATGTATGAGTTTAGATATATGAGTTTATATCTCTAAAAAAAATTTCATTTTAGATGAAATAAGAAAGATGAATAAATGTGTGTCTATTGGTGTCATACAAATCAAACCATTTGGCCTACAGCTATCATATTTAACACATATATAATTTGGTGATTGTAAATGTGTGGTTTTCAACAATTATTTTTGTAATTTTATTTATTTCAATTAATTAAAAATGAATTTTAGTGTTTTCACGTGGAAACTTCCAAACATAATATTGCACAAAAATAAAATTACACCATTTTAATTTTTTTAAAGGAGCTTCTAATGATATAATTCCATTAGTAGTGAAAAGTTTTGTTTTAATTTGGCAGATATTAAATAAAACATTCTTTACTTAATAATACATTACATTTATCGTCTAAAGTTCGATCCCTTTTCATTATTTCATCATCTATTTGAGACCATGAAATTTTCAAATTTTTAAAGCTAAAGATTAATAATCTTGTACAATATATTTTCAGTTTACTAGAAGGATAAACAAGAGAATTTATAATACAGCGAAATTAATGTGATTATTGGAGCAATTTATTTATTTATTTTTATTTTAATAATTTATCTTGAAAAACAATCCAATATTGAGTGTCATACATTAATGACAATTAATAAATGAGGATATATTCAAATAACTGAATATAACGTTCTTTATTACGAAGCACTATATTTCAACTCATTCGAAACGATTCTATCTATACAAGCAGTTCTCATTCACTCTTTTGGCTTGAGTTTTGGAAGAGTCTTACCGGTGATATAACTTGCGCACGGAAAGATTTATCCCTTCTATGCTCTGGTAAATGTGAATTCCTCTGACTTGTTGGCGTTGTTTTGCTTCAGTAATGAAATCGTGGATACGAAGGCGAAGTACGGTTATGGCGAATACGTTTCTGAAGTGGTTAGCGTAATGGTCTTTTCGGAGATTGAGGAAGTTCGTGTGTGCGTAGAAATCTCAAGGAAAACACAATCAAGGTATTGAAATTCCCAATAGCAAATCTCTATCGAAATGACTCTCCTTATCCAAAAATTTGGGAATCAAAGGGTTTTTTTTGCATTGTTTCTATACATTGATTAGTAACACTGTTATTCCAAAATCTCATTCATGTTTAATTTATATTATAACTTTCTGAATTGCTTGCTTGAATTGTAATATAATACATAATAAAATAATTAATGAACAAAATTAATAAAAATAAAAACTTTTATTACATATCAAATGTCAAAATAAATATAATTTTTAAAAATATTCATTTTTTTTTTATTTCCATGCACACATATACTTCCACAAAAGTATGAAATCTATAACTCCTCGTCACGAATTCATATTTCATATAGTGTTCTTTTAAAACGCTTTAAAAAACTGTGATTAAGTTTTACATTTGTTCTTCGTTTTCGCAGCAGATGTTAATTTATCATTAAGCTTTAACTTGGGAGGTGAAACTTTAGGACTTGACTGGGAAGGTGCGGTCTATTTCATTTATACTCAAATTAAATTTTCTAATGAATGCATTAGTATGAAAAACTGCCAATATATTTTGCAGACATTTTTCTTGATATATAGATATGTTTTAGAAATTTTTTCAAAATATATTGTCATTGAAAAAGAATAAATGCGTTGGAACATATATTTTCTTCTCAAATTATATGTTAAAATAAATACTATTCTTGAAAAACATATTACTTTTTAAATCATATTTAATTTTACAGTATATGAGGGTATATAGAAGACAATATAATTTAAAATTCAACAATTATATGAAAAATAAAAAAAAATGACAATGGGTAAAATTGGCCCTTCTTTTTTATCGGCTTTTTCGACATTCATAGCACGGTTTTCTTGGGCATTTTCAACATACAGGTTAAGAACTAGTATAAAAATCAACCTATAAATTCTGTATATATATATATATATATATATATATATATATATATATATATATATATATATATATATATATATATATATATATATATATATATATATATATATATATATATATATATATATATATATATATATATATATATATATATATATATTAGTATATAAATATATTTAAATAAAATTTCAAAATGCATTATCACTAGAAATATTAATTATGTTTGAACATACATATCAGAATCAGCTGGATGCGAACTTTCATTGAAAAACTCTTCTGTACAATTATCATTATCACTAAAATCACTTTCTGCTTTATTTAAAAGTGTCTGGAGCTCTGCTTCATAATGGGATCAGTAAATTGGATGATATTTCGGGGTCCATTTATAGCCCCATTTTAGGGGCGTCTGCTAAGCCTTGTTTATCACTAGGACACTAACAGTGCGATGTGGTCTTAGTGACCGCGCTTAAAAAAATAACTGAATTATTTAAAAAAAAGCATCCACTGAAATCGGTTGAAAAAGTGTACGTGTATTGAAGGTCACGAAACAGGAAACTACAGGGTCAATCCCTTCAAGGGAGCTAAAAATAGAATAGGGGTGACCAAAAATCCATCAATGGCGGTCTCACAGACCGCACGTCCCCAGTAAAGGGTTAATGATCATTGCTTATTAATTCCGACAGAACAGTCGGTAATTTCTGAAATTGAATTTCAAAAATACTGTTTTGTACCTAAATCAAAATTTCAAAACTGCATATCTTAATGTTTCCTGTTTGATCTTTTCAGTAAAATTGAGTTATTTATTAATTCAGGAAATACAAGAAACATCCAAGATAAAATAAGTTGATAAAATAATTATGGCCTTCATGAGACCTATTATGAATTATTCAGCTTTCCTCCTGGCCTAATAAAAAAATTTACATTGAAATTAATCCAAACAACATCCATGTAATCCAATCCACTTGAGAGTGAAACATACCTTTATTGCTTTATTTACAATCTCTTTTCGTCTCAGAAACTTCGATTGCCTCTCTCGACAATTTAAAGACATAAAATAAAAAGAACATTGGTGCATCGCATCTCAAAACAAAGAATCTAGTAGAACCGATCGCGAAGATTTAAGAAAACAATTCTGTCTCGAAAGTCAACCATTTGTCATCAAAGGGATTTTTGGAGAAAACTTTTTAATTCAAGTTCCGTGAGCGGAATTTTAATAAACCCTCTTTCTCTGACTCTATTTCTTATTTTATTCCTTCTTTTCTTTCATGCATGAGGTTTTATCACTCAAAAAATTTAGGTTCTAGTTTTGCTCTATTTGTGCATTTAAAACTAAATTACTATTTATCGTTCTTCTTTCAAAAATAGTATAAATCGATTCGTTTGATACACAAAAAAGAAATTGATCTGATAGAGTAGAGGTTTTCGATGTTAAATCTTCGAAGAAACAGTGTAAGAGTGCTTCCAAGAAAGAATATAATATATATCAAATAATAATCTTGTTATTCATGAATAACTGGACGTATTATTATGAGCAGCTGAATGTGCTACCAAAATTGCTTTGAAATAAATTTTAAATAAAATAATAAAAATAAGTAGTCAACTTTATAGAATGTTTGATTTATTTAAGTAACATGTCTCATTTCAAATAGCAAATCTGTGCAATTATTATAAAATTAATTATTAATCCATAATTTATGATAGATAATTTACATATCATGATGAATTAAAATTAAAATTTCATGCTCAAATATTCAGTTTCTCTGAAAGGAATTTTCAAATAAAGTTTAAATAGAATAGTAAAAAACATTTTCAATTTTCTTGAATGCGATATCTATATAAGTAACAGATTTAATTTAAAATATCGAATTTCAGAAATTATTTTATAATAGATTGTTTACACATAAATGATGACGAATAATTTGCACATGCATGATGTAATGAAGCTAAAATTTTATGATCAAATATTCAGTTACTATAAAAGGATTACACATACATATATAGAAATATTCTATATTTTATTTTGGAAGACTTTTATTCAAAGTTCAACTATTTATTAATTCATGGCCCCTAAATTAACTGTATTTAAAAATGAAACTTCCGTTATCTTATGTGATGCTATGTGATGAAAGTCAAATATGCGTATATCAGAATCACAATCCTATTTCAATTTCTAAAAAAACTTTCAATTTCTTTTTTTAAACAATTATCAGTAAGAGTCTTTCTGCTTTGCACCAAAAAAGAAAACGTGGCATTAAACGATAATCCTCATTATGAATAGGATATATAAAATAAATTTTACTTTTCGCTACTGTTCTTTTTCAAAATATTTAAAATACCCTGAATGAAAAAAATACTATTTTTTATTTTATTTTGATCCATTTGTTGGTCATAAAATAAGTTTGTCGATATTTAAAATTTTAAATATCCTAATAAGCTTATTATTTCGGAGTCATGGATTCAATTATCATTTTGGTGAAAAAATTATCTAGTTTATTTAATATGCCAGATATGAATATTAGAGGGATGATGATTTTTACATTTACTTAAGCTTTGTATTTGCAATATTAAACGACCATTTAGGAAATTCCACTTCAAGATTAAAAATAATAAATCCAAATGCATTTGATTTAACAGAAAGGAAATAATCCTAATCTACTTATATGAAATTATTTGAAATTCTTATGATAATTAAGATTTTTTTACAAGAATTTTATTTAAAAACCATTTAATCTTTAAAGACCAATTTAGGGATTAGAAAAGATTTGAACTCAAAAATGTAAAGACTGAGATTTTACTAACGGATGTACAAATGCAAGATGATTAAAGTGCTATTTAGCAATAGAATCCATTGATATGAACTTAATTATTTTTTATATACTTAAAGAATATAGATTAAAGTGATTTTGTAGAATTAAAAATAAAAATTTCGAGTTATCTTTAAAACGTGGATTACCAGATTTATGGTTTTTATTATTATTATTATTTAATTCAGTGAAACTGTAATTGTTTTCTATTGATATTGTTAAATATATAAAGTATTTGAATTATATCATAAATAATCTCTTGTTTTCATGTTTTCATCCCTTCTAGTGTTTACGTTCCAGTTATTCATTATATTAATAAAGTATTGCCTGTAAATAAGAATTACAGGAAGACGGACTTTAAAATGTTCACTATTTCATCATAAGAATAGCAAAGCATACTCTAAAATCAGAAGAATTGTACGAAAAAATAACAAATTGAAGAGAAGCAAAAAATGACCTCCTGTTCCTGACTAACTTTTTAAGCAATATAATTAAAAATTCAAAATTATAACACAACATTTACTTCAAATCAGTCATTTTATGAATAAATATAATTTTTTAGAAATGAAAGAAATTCTATTTTAAGAAAATAATCATAATATTATGCTTCTGAAAAATACATCATGTGGTTTTGAATGGAATTTGAATATCTGAACAGCAATATTGTTATCTGATATTCTGTACAAGACAAGATATTCTGTATGCATAAACCTTCAAATGTGAATTTTGGAATAAAAATAATAGTTTTATTACTGCTTACTAACTAAAGATATCATATAAAAGATATTTATTAATAAACAGTTAATCACTTTTATTATTTTAGCTTTTCTAATTAATATTTATGTTAATAGCTCCTTAATTTTATTTAGTTAAAACAAAAAACAGATTAAATTTAAATTTTATTTTTTGTTGGAATGAATTATTGGAAAATATGTTTCATATATATTGTTTTTTTTATAAATTTATTAAAAATAGGAACTTAGCTTGACTGTAAAGAAACTAGGAATTGAAACAATACATTTTTGAATTTTAAAAGTATGCAAAAATAATTTTTGTACTGAGATACTTTTGAAGTTATCATTTATCTCTAAAATTTCACTTAAATGTTAATAACTATTATAATGAATAATAATGAAATTACTAATTTCTAATTAAACTTTCAAAATAACTCACTCCGAAAAACAAATTCCCACTTTCCAAAGAATACGTGTGAAAAGTTTAAATTTCTAGATTTTTGTATGGTGCATCTAGGCCTATGAACCGTAAAGCGGTAACGCACACAAACATGCATTCATCTTTATGATAAAGACACCCTAAAGCGTTTCACTTCACCATTCTCGTAGATGCTCATAAAAAGCTTTGATTTTGAAAACTGAGTGAAAACAATTCGTCGTCAGGAAGGTAAGAGAAGTTTTTCAGATCAGTGCAAAAATTTATGATAGATTGGTCCCTGTTGCGGACTGCTGATTTGCAAGGTTTCTTTGCTTATTATGCATTTATCGCTTTTTAAGGAATATTTCTCTTATTGTGTTAATCTTTCTGAACTTACTAAGTTTATGACTTGACATCTCTTAGTCGATTAATTACTTTTTTCCCTGTTGCCTAGATGGAAGTCTCTCTTTCCTGTATATTCTCCTTGAATTCATAAAGCGGAGAGTCTACGTTTCTTGTTCGTCAGAGGATTTTATATATTTTCTTTGTTTTTTTGTGCCTTTTTTTATAAGTATATAACTATTTTATGTGAATTTTATGATAGTGCATTTTTATTTTTTACAACATTTTATTGCTGATGCGACAATATTATGTTTTTTTTTTTTTTTTTTAATCCTTATGTGTTTTTACATTTTATACTTTTCCAGACTTAGTCATTTTGTCCTCTTGGAAAATCCTTGAGTCTACACTGAGTACGAGTAGTGTTTCTATGAAGTGGTTGTGTTGCTGTTGATCATAGGTCTATTTGGACAAGAATGGTTTATGGTGGTTTAGGATTTGGGCCTTGTATATTGGGTCTTTGCTTTCTTGCTTGCAGAGAATCATTTTATTGCTTATGGCGCGTTTGGGCTTGGTTTCATTCGTGTTTGTTCCAGATTCGTCTTTTTTACAGTTGAAACATTTTCATGGACTTATGATAAATTTTAAAATTTATTGCGTTTTTAGTTTGTTTCATGCCTTTTAAAATTATATATTTGCCTTTGTGTGTAATTTATTTATTGCTTATTAATGTGTGTGAGTTCGGCTGCCGAACTAGGGGGATATTTTTAGAAGATTTTTTTCGAAGAGATATCTCGATTAGCACAAAATTCCTAATGGCATGAAGCGTCATTCCAAATATTGAGCAGCAACATAGAGATATCGAAAAATGTCTTGCATTATTAATGGTAATAAAATCTTAATATTGAAACTAAATTTTACTTCCCGAATATGCCTATACACCTCAGATTATCAAAACATTTTTACACCTAAATTTATTCCTCCTTGTTTGTTTTGGAAGATATTTAACCAATTTTAAATTTAACATTTTTTAACAAATCATCATTTTTTTTTAATTTTAATATTTTTCTTATACTCTTTATTGGGTTTTTTCTAAATATCCTATGCTAGATGATATAATTTATTTTTTTTAAATCTTGTCAGTTTTAAGCTTTTATACATTGCATTATTCAATTCTGCATTATTATTCAATTCATAGATTATTTTAAAAAATGAAATTTTCAGTAGCGTTGTATGTTTATGAAATATGAGGAGCATTCAAATATTTATTAAACTAATTTGATTTTAAAATAAAAAAGGCAATTGCAAAAAAAAAAAAAAAAAAAAAATTACATATTTGCAAAAAAAAAAAAAAAAAAAAAAAAAAAAATCACATATTTTAAATATTGGCGAAACAAACGTTTTCTCACCACCCTCTAAATGGGTCTCAAAGCAGCTTTCGGTGAACTTATTTATTGCGTACATGCGAATAAGAGATCTGTCTTAAATGGATTCATTTTCTTTAACTTTTTTCAATTCGATTTTTTTTTCATCAGCTTCATTTTTTGAAATTTTATACAATAGAAATCATACTTGTGTTTGAAAATAAAGTATTTTTAAAACAAACTTATTCCATTTTTTCAACTTTGAAATCAAGCGAAGAAAGCTGATATTATGTATTTCATAAACGGAAAGTTTATTATTTCTCTTAAAATTCCGAGTTATAAAGAAATTGGTGTTTGACATTTTGTCTTATAAAGTGTGTAACTATAACTATAATATATTTAATAACTATAGTGTTTATAATGTTTGGCTCAAATGATTTTATACAATCCAAGACATTGCTTCGATTAAAATTCAGGAAAATCTTGGTTATGCAATAGAAGTAAACCTGAACGATGCAAAGATAATGATATTTCCCTTTTTTATTCAAAGGGTGCCTATGTAAAATGAACCAGAATAAAAAAATAAAACTCAAAATCTGTTAGTATTAATTTCATTAAAAAGTTGTGAACGAAATGATACATTTTTGTTTTACGCATTTACATGAATCCTGAAAAATTACATTCGTGCGTGTATTTGTATACATATTTCAATACGTAGGAAAAGAATGGTAAAAGTTAGTGAAAGATTGGGTAATTGGGACTTACAGATTAGAATCTATTACTCTTGAAACTGCTACCCGGCTGTCATGAATTCATTGCAGTATCCATTTGCAAACGCATATTATGCAAAAGGTACAAATCAGAAAAGAAACAATGGGGTAATTTGTTCTATTTAAAAGGCAGTAAAACCTCAGCGTGTAGTATAAAATGCCACCTTTGAAGAGATATTTGCTTAGTTTTATTGGATGCGTACATTCGGGAGACGTGTGTGGGGAAAAAAGGTCACGAGAACTGCATTTAATGAAATGTTTGATACTGGTTTATTAATTAATTAAAATAAATAAGGTATAAGGTTTTTATCAGATAATTATGATATGAAACGTAAATTCTTTTAATTTGTTTCTCTCATTTTTTTTTAATCTGAAAGGAGCAGAATTTTATTTTAATAATTGCTTAGAATTTGAAAAAGGAAATTCGGGCGTTTTAATTGAATAGATTTGAAAATTCTGCATTATTTTGCATTATGTTATCACTTAAATATTATAATAGGGTAAACTTTATGCATTATTAACAATGATCAATACGTTAAAATATTTTTTTAAGAAAGATACATTCTTAATAATAATTTTACTAAATACTAAGCATTTGAATCCTTACTTTTAAACAAATTTCTAAAAGTTTTAAAAATGAATTCTGGCAAAGGAAGGCTATGTGAAAAATCTTTCAAATTAGATGAATTGCTCAGAATTTCCTAATTCGTATTCTTGAGTTTTAAAAGAAGAACTTTCAATACTATAAAAACACTCACATTTTAAAGTTTTGACTCAAATTTTACCATTTTATTTTTATTTTTTAAACAAATTTTTACATGAATATATATATATATATATATATATAATGTGAAACTATTGCATTTGTTCCCCAATGAAATTTAATGGTAATTTGAGCTAGGGTCAAATATTTCCCAAAACGTTTCATATTCCAACCAGATCATCTGTTATCCCTCGACGTCAAATTTAATTATTAAAAGCCCTTTAATTATTTTGGTTCTTTCCTGAAATGAGGTTTCGAACAGTAAACCTTTTGATTTTGTTATGTTATGCCAATGTTATAATAACTAGAAAAAGTTTTTGTAACATTGCAACTTACAATTTGCATCAGGGGAAAAAGATTTCATCCAATGTGGTAACTTCATTCGCTACATATCAAATTGATTGTAAGCGTTGCAAAAAAGTCATGCTGAGAATAATTAAGACATCAGGCAATAGTGTTGGTATTAAAATTGATGAAAATTGCAGTAATTTTTCCTTTATAGTTAACAGCATATTTAATAGCCAACATTTTAGCAATTTTATTGGAACAAAATATGTTTTTTTTTAATTTATATGTAACAGAATCACATAAAAGAATATATAAATTATTGTAAGACATATATATTGTAATGTTCCATCCTTTCTTTATAAAATAAATATTATGGCATTAAAAACATTTTTTTTTTGCTAATTCTCCCTTTGGGAAATAGTTCTTACGGTTTTATTTACATTAAAAGTAATTTTTTCATTACTTCAGTTTTACGAGAATCCATAATAACGGATTAGAATTTCATTAAGAGTGACATTAAAAGAACTAATTTTTTACCTAAGTGCATATTATATTTCATTTTATAATTATTTCATCTTATGCGAGCTTTTCCTTATAACTGTTGTAAATCATATAAAGACTTTTTCAACAAATGTTTTACAATCACATTATTCATTCTCTAGGAGTTACTAACTTAATGCACTGTTCTTTTGGAAGAGGTTCTCAGTTCATTTCGATTTTAATTTCAAAAATGATATTTTTAATTCAAAAAGGATCAGCCTTACACACCCAATGTTCGAAGACTTGGATTATATTCAAGGAAAACTAAAATTCAAGCAAAAAAGAATTCAACTCAAATTTCCCAGTATTTTTCACTGATCAAAATTTATTTGCATGTACCTTATCAAATATTCCCAGAGGAAATTTAACACTCTACTCTGAAAAGAAATTTGAAGTGGATCTACAGTCTATGGGCCAGAAAATGTTTCTGATGATGTACTGAAACTAATTTCTGATGATGTAATAATACTAGTTTCCGATGATGTACTAACACTAGTTTAATACTTGGTGGAAAAATATCTAAAATATTAACTCCCATTCCAAGATATAACATTACAAATCTCACAAAAGGCACATGATTCATCAAAACTTATAAAACACATTTTGGAATAAATGGTTCAAAGTATAATTATTACATCTGAATACATTTCACGAAGCAGGCAACAATGACATGGTATGTCACATTCTAGAAGGATATATCACATAGTTAAATGAAAACTATTGCCGAAATTTACAAAAAAGGATCCATATCATCAAATATATCAAAGACTGTTGTAGAACAATTTGACCGTGCGTATTATCTCATATTAGCAAAGAATTAACTCTTCCTCTTCATATGATCATATCTCAAAAGGTTTACCAATCTGAGAAAAATACTCTGTACGATGGCTTAAGATTGCCTCCATGCGAACACTCCAAATTATTTTATATTTCCTGGCTTTATAATAATTGTAAAATCAAAGAAGCAATATTCTAAACTCTATTTACGTTTAGAATGTTTGTATTTTTTTTTTTTTCACTTTCGTAAAATAGGATAGCTATGAAAAAGACATACAAACGCTTAACGCTACAGTGCTCAGAAATTCAGAAATTATTTTCTTTCCAACTTCTTAACGAAAGAATAATGAATTTAAATTAAAATGGTTTATGGTGGTATGCCTTTATTATATTTAGGTTTCAAATTAATTATATTAGGAAAAAAAAAGTAAAAAAAAATGTTAGGGAATATTGAAATTAAATATGTAAATGTGAAAAAAATATTTGATAATTATTATTAATTAATGAATCTTTTAAATATAATTTGTTTAAATCAGATATTTTTATCTAAGCAAATACAGTAAACTCCTGAGTAATCGGTTCACGACTTTTCGGCTTCCGTACTATCCTGTCAAGTTTTCTTTATCGTAGTTAAATGAAGAACGCAAGGCGTTTCAATGGTCACATTGCCAAGGAATTGGAAGCGGGCATATTCTATGATCCTCCTACGTGTCGTATGCAAAATACAAGTTGTGAGAGTCAAAGCGCAGAGTTCTGCTCGTTGTTCAGTGTTTCGTCAGTGTGCAATGGACCTCATTTATTGCCCATGTTCTTGATTATAACTGCACAGTATGAACAGGATTCGTAAATTATTCTTGGGATATGCTTAATGTTTCTTTTTTTAAAGTATACCACAGTGAAGTGTACATAATTTATGTTAAAATGTGAACAGTTTGTATTCTTTAACTTACTTTTTCTCTAATAAATTCTTGCAGTGCAGTATATAAACATATATAAATACCAGTACAAAGCCTTCTATTTTTACTCGATACATTACTGGCAACTGCTTCTATGATTCATCAGGCCGCGACCACGTTCACATTCTACGTGGCTTGAGATTAACGGAGTGCTCAATAAGAAGTGAGAAAATACGTATTATAAGAATGAGTTTCGGTATAAGAACTTTGTCTTCTGGTATTGGTGAGCAAAGAAATGATCTTATAGAACTCCAGTCAATCAGGGTTTTTTTTTGTTATCTAATCTGTGTTTCCGCCACCTTTGGCCGGACACTCGAGAATGTACGGTAGTGTTATACTCCAGAGAAAAAAAAAATCTGCGATTAGCGAAATCGAATCTTATCAGATTTAATTATCCTTCGAGTGTTGAAAACAGCATGATAAACATAAAAACAATTATTCTTTATTATTCGAAATAAATAAAAAGAGAATTTGCGAAATTTTTCTTACGATCTATAATTGCGATAATTATTCGTCAGAATTCTTCGAAATATCAAGATAACGAATATTTCTTTATTTTGCTAAACCTGTGTCATACACAAAGTTCGAAAAGTCAAAAAATACAATACTCATAACATCAAAATTTTCAAATAAATACGTTAAAATTAAAATTAGGTAATAATTTATACAGATTTATATTACTTATGTAGAAGATGCAACAAATTTGTTTGAAAATAATTTTAAAATGTCGAACTTCTATTATTCTATTAACATTGCTCACTATAGAAAAGATTAGAGAAAAATATCGTTTACTTATATTTTATATTTCTTTACAATTAAGACTAGATTACGACTAGACTATGTAACGCAATATCCCAAACTAAAAATAATTAAATGACTAAACTCTTGAAATGTAATTACGACAAATTAATCAGTAAAGCAGTTTTTATGAGTTCAATAAATTTTTAAATGGGGAACAGTTTTAAGTGAAAGCCCATGTTTACTCTTGACGACATCATTATTTTCTTTTATCTTAAATGGAAACCTTTTCTATGAGATTTTTCTTTGGCTCTCTGTTAAGATTGCAAAAATCAGTTTCGGTCACAATCAAATTCTTTTAATGATTTACATTTATTATTATGTTTTTTTTTCAAAAGTTACTGTTCAGAAAATGTTAAGTGAACTGTTGAAAATAAATAAAAGATGCCACATCAATTTTAAATTGTGTTTATTCAGGTTATGTTTGGCGAAGTTTTTAAAACTTTGATAAATGATTTAGAGGGTATTTTTAAATTTGATAAACGCGAATTAAAAGAAAACGACAGGATTCTCATTGTTGTTTCATTAAATTTTGCTTTATTTAATTAGTCTAAAATATTTTTAAAAAATTATTTGTTAATTTTTATAAAGTTTTAAAATCCTTTTGTTTGCTAAATTAAATTCTATTTTGAATCGATAACTTTGTTGTGATTAAATATATAAAATGTATTACAATAAATATGCAATAATATAAATCTTATAAATTATGTATGAATACTGTCTTTATTCAGTAATTTTATCTCAAAGAACCGTTAATTTTCTGTGAGGAGAATAATACAATTTAAATTTCAAGTTATTGTGTGATATATAAGAATTTTTTTCTGCGATGCTATGCACTTAATAAATCACCTTACACCAATTTCAGCTTATTTTTTATTTCATGCAAATTTAATAGAATAACGATAAAACAAAATTTATTACAATACTTAGTTTTATCGAATTTGTGAAAGTGTATTGAAGTTGTTAAGTTTAAATATTTAAACGAAAATGCTCGAACACAAAACCACATAATTCTTAAAATGTTACATTTCTTATATCTATTAAATAAATTCACAAAAAAAAATCTTGAAACATTTTGCATAATTCTTAAATTTATACTAAAACTATAAAATAGAAAATGATATGTTTCGGCAAATGCTTTACTGTAGAATTAATTATTTAAATCCTTTTTCTCCTACTAATTCGATAAACCTATTCATTGGCGAAGGGGATATTTTTAAATTGCTTTTTTCTAAGAGGCATTTCACTACTTTTTAATAATCAATTATTTCGATTAATGCTACAAATGCCGTAAAGAAACGAAATTATGCTGATAACGATTTAGGGACCTAAACGAGATAAATATATAAAATCCTTCCTTGAAGTATTGTTACATTATTTTAGAAATGTTTCATTTAAGTCAAATCGACGGAAATGAGAAAATAAAAACTTAGTTTAAAATCACGTTTGAAGTTAACTGGATAATGTTTCATCTGGCATAGCGAGGACAAGTAAATTTGCATAGTTTTCAATTTCAATGAACTATTTAATTTTATTTTAATGCTTAATTTCATACCTGACCAAAGGATAAATGGATGTGGAGCGTATATATTAACCTCATGCGACCTTTTAAGGAAAAAAATCTCTAAAGATGTTTCGTTAAAATAAATAACAAGTAAAATGTAAATAATAAAAGCAAAAGTCAAAAAATTTCTAATGACATTTAGCTAGTGCACAAATATCGGGGTAAAATGTAATGAATTTATCTACAGTATGTTTAATCGTTTCTTTTAAAACTATATTTTTTTTTTTTTGGAAAATTTTACTAAACACTCTTAGGGTTTTTTAAAGTTCACATAAGTAAGTATTTTTTTTTTAAAGAAAAAGAAAACTTGGGTAAAATATTTCTATGCATTGATTTTTATGAATAATTATTTGGTACTAATGCACATAATTATATTTCCCACTTTATAATACTCGAAATTTACATCGATAGAAATGTCAAGAAGAAAGACATTAATCGGAATATCTTATACAAAATAATTTCTAGCATATTATGAGTTGCTTTCCGCTATATGCCTAACTTCAAATATGACCGAGATCTACTATGTTACTTTTAATTAGCCATCACACTTTACTATTATTCCTTAAATCACTCTGGTATTAAAGGCAAATAAAATTTTCACGAGCTTATTATTATATATATGATTTATGTTCATTATAAAAATACGTTTGAGTCATTTCTGTTAAGTTAACTCTATTTAATTTCCATTCTATAATGTTATTAAATTAAGACTTGTTCATTATGTCTTTGCACTTCAGTGATTAAAAAAAAATGTCTGCAGTTTTTAAACATTTATTTGAGTAAAATTCCTTTACATGATATAAAGAATATTACTATCAAATGATTTTCTAACAATAAAAATCCTTTTATCGTAGATACGTAAAAATACAATTTTTATCAAACATTAATAGAAGTAATATAAATATCGCTTGGGTAAGAACAAGAAATTTAAAACGGAACGATGATTTAAAAAAATAAATAATAATTTTAACTTTTTAAATTTTAACTGTACAAATGTCTTTATCAGTATATTAGTATAAAACTCATAATATATAGTTATAGTTATAAAAGTTATAGAATAGTTTATTATAATATTATAATTAGTTTATTAATAAAAAAATAATTTTCTGAATTTATTTCATAAGATGCATGGACAGAAAAAATAGTCGAGTTATTTTATGAATTAGTTATAATGATCATGAAATTTTTAGATTACATTTTTAACCATAAATTTAATTGCATATTTTTGTGATTAAAAAAAGGAATTGTGCAACAAATTCAAAAATATGAAAGGATTAATGAAATTGTGGATATCTGTAAACAAGTTACTACATTTTTCATTGTAGCCCCTTGTTTCTCAACCTATAAAAGAAGATAATAAATTCACATTTATTACTTTGGCCTATGTGTAAAATACTATTACTGGGTTATTGTCCTATGTATGGAAAAACTTTTCCTCTCCTCATATATTGGAAAAATTGGATACAATTGGTGATACCGAGTTTCAGTGCAGGAATCAAGTATCCAAAGAGGAAGTAGGATTATTGTTTACAAGTTTCTGATACAGTTAGTTTAATGACTGTTTTAAAGATAGTTTCGGCTATGCTACCGACAGAAATCTGAAAAGAAAACATTGTCAAGTAATATATTGCAATTTTAGGCATGCAGTATTTTTTTTTATTTTTTTATTTTTAGGCAAGCAATTTGGAAATAAAAGGAGATTTATTTTCTATCCAGTTGCATCTATATGTAGAAAAAAAATGCTTATTAAAAATGAAAATAATAATGTCATATCACCTGAAAGCTCGGAAAATCATTATTTATAAATTCTTTTTAATAATTTAGTAGTTGCTCAAAATCAGGACTGCTTGAAAGACTTCAACCTAAATTGAGGTTTCGTTTGCTTTCGTTACATATTCATGCTATTTCTCAGGTCAACTGTATGCCTTTATTCTTAATGCAAAATCAATTTTTTGATAGAATTAAAATATGATTTTAAAATTGCAACGAAATTAAAATCATCAAAATATTTATTTTCAAGCATTTAGGAAAAATCAAAATAATTATGTCTCCATTGTCAAAAAAAAAAAAAAAACAATATTTTTATTTGTATTATGCAACATCCAAAAATTATGATGCGGTTTTAGATTATAATATGAAATCAGAGTAGCTGTTGTCACTTAAAATGAATGCGCGTGTTACTAAAATTGGACTTTAAAATATGCTTCAATTATTATTCTTAAAAAAAATGTTGAGTAGAATTACCAGACATTTTTAGTTATGACTATTTGGAATTATTTATTTCGATGGTCTGGACTTTTAAGTATGGTTTGCCACGAGAGGGTAAAAACGCCCTTTATTAAATCCTCTTAGTCCTCAACTCACAAGCTGGTTCATTAGGGACACTTATACAATTCATAGACTTCAGAATACATTTCTGGAAGAAATTTCAACTTCTGGAAATTATAGCTGATGAAGTAGCAAATGAGCTTCAACTTGGAAATTATAGCTTAAGAGCAAATGAGCTGTTTGTGAGAGTTTCGACATTACATTATTTAAAATCAATAATTTATTAAAGAAGGAAAATAAATAAAAAATCAATTTATTCCGTAGGTGATTTACCTGAAATATTTGAAGAAAAATCAAATCTTGTAATATTCATAGTATTCCTTAGATGACATGGCATTTAAATTCAATAAGTTAAATATTAAGAGCATGATAATACTTTATAGGAATATTTGAAATATTGTTTGCAATAAATGAAATTGATTTCGTTAAAATAAAATGTTATTCTATTCCTACGGTTTACTACAAGCAGTTTTTTTAATGTAATGATCAGTTATATTTATTAGTTTCTTAATGTTAGAATTTGCTAAAAAATATGCTTTTAAAGTTTAATAAAATTATTAGGGAAATGTTTGAAATTTGATGTTAGTAGAAAAAAATGCAAATTTAATTAAATTATATTTACTGAGAAAAATCATATTCAGATAAAAACTCTTCCCTAAGTGACATTATTTTAATTTCTTTCTTGGATTTAATCAAGCGATACTAAAATTTTTAGTTATAATTGAATAAATGATTTTCGTTTTCTTGAGAACTAAATTTATATGCAAAATTAAATAATTATTACAGCAATTAATCATCAAACATGTAATAAAATGAATAGTCTTTTTATAACACTACATAAATTTTAATTACACATGGAAAATAGAATAGTTTTTTTTTTTTTTTTTTTTTTTTTTTTTTACAAATTTTCTGAATCATAAGCTGTGAACAGATTTTTCTCAATCAATTTTTCTTTAAACAGATATTTACTCCTACTAACAAATATGTAACATTAAAAGAGAAACCAAAACATGTTTCTTAAAATTTATTAAAAAGGAACTTAATTGTAAAAAAGGACATTTGTATGGTTTATACATGTTTAACCCTTAACTGTTGAGGTGAAAATTTAGGTTTTAACTGGAGAGGTGTGGTCTACGAGACAGCATTTTCTTTACACTCAAATGAAATTTTCATATTCAATTAAATTCCAGTATATAAAGATATATAGAAAACAATATAATGAAAAATTCCCCATTCATATGAAAAATAAAAAAAAAACTACTGGGTAGAAATTACTCTTTTTTTTTATATATGCTTCATTTATATGCAAAAACACGTGAGTATTCGCAGCACGGTTTTCTAGGGCATTTTAAACTTAGTATTGACACAAAAATGAGCGAGTAAATTCTGTAGATATTTCTCTAAGTATATTAAATTATTTTAGAAATTTTATATCGATTGCAGCACTGATAATATTGAAGCTCATTTGGGGATTTTCAATTCATTTAAATGTTTTAAATGGATTTTTAAGCCATGACAAAGATTTTATATTATGCAATTAATGAAAAAATATCTAATTTATATTAAAAAGTTTTTTTATCAATTCTTTAAAGAATGAAACTGCAATCGACTTCAATATACTGTAATAGTCTATTTTTTGCTAAATACGATAGTAAATTGTGTACTGAAATATTAAATTTGCGAAAATAAAATTACTGTTTCTTTACACACAAATTCATGTAATGATTCGATTATATATTTAGTATCAATAAAAAATTTCATTTTATGAAAGTGGAAGTATGACTTTTAATTACGTTTTATGCAACAGTTTTTGGAAATATATTAAACAATTTTTTAAATAAATATCAATAAATAAATTACGCTAATGTCCTTTTTTTAACAATTTTAGACAGAAAAAAAGTTCTTTTCCATTTTTATATCTTCTAACATACGCAAACTTATATTTACAGAATGAAAGTTCCACTAACATGCAAAGTATGTGCTATTGTGTGCATTTTACTACTATTTTTTTATAAAAATTGATAGAATACATATTTTTACTTAAGCGTTTAAATTTTTTAAAGCAACAGATTTATTTAAATAAACTGTTAATATATTAGACAAAATTAATAATATTTAAAGTTTAAATAATTTATAATATTTAGATCTATTCAGTTATTCATTATTATAAATATTTTTGGACCCAAAATATATATTTTTTATCTAAAATTCTTTACAAGGCAACACCACATTTCTAGAATGTTAATTTAGATGTTTCAACGATTCATAAAAAAGTTTTTAAATACTCTATTATCATAAAGAATACAAAAGCGCACAAAATTTTGTAATTTCTTTAACATAAGGAAAGGTGTAAAATCGATAAGAAACTTTATTTTCTATACACACACAAATCGATTAACTGCTTAAAAAATATATAAACTCAACTAGCACAATTTCTTTCTTAAGTATTTATTTATTTTTACTTTGAATAAACCTATATTTTAAACCATACACGAATATCAACAAGATTCAGCTCACGTGATTTCCACTTTCAATATCTTATTTGGCTGCATGTCACTCATCCGCCTTCATTGCTTCTAAATTATATGCCGTCTTTTATATAAGATGTCTTGAAGTCAGGGTTTCATAGAAACTCTCTATTAAGAAATAAATATCCCACTCGAATGCAAGCTTTATTGAAATTCTTTCGTATTCGAGACACCATTTCGGGATAAGACGGCGTTATTGACGGCATGACAGTTTTTCTCTAGTTGGTAGAATGAATTTCTACTTCGACTTTTGCCGGGCCAGTGGGTAAGAGAGTAAATAATTTATGAGGAAAAGTTATTCATTGCGCCTCGTGTATTAACTTTTCGTTTTTTCCAACTTTTGGGGGCCAATATAGAACAAAGGATGGATTTGAACCAAAAGGGTATAAGGCTATGTCTCGTATAGCATTTAGTTCCTAAATTTTAAACTTACTTGAATTCATTTACCTGAGACCAGACGAAAAAGATCTTAAGAAATACGTATTTCGTATATGTTTTTGCATAATTATTCAAGAAAATATGAAATTTTATTTAAATTTATAATTAAAATTAATTGGCAAATTATATAAATATGCATTAAAAGGGATAGAGCAATGAACAAAGTAATTACAAAATCAACAATATAATTTGTATTCATTTCTTTTCTACTTTGCGGAAAATATACCATTATGGATATTATTTACCATCATAATACGATTTTGGAAATTATGTCTTTTTCATATTCTTTAATAAATCCAAACCTTATTATTGATACGCAAGAAATATTTCCATTACGATATATATAAATTATGTTTGCTTATAGAGTTTTTCTTTAACAGTCTCCACTTGCCATAGTTTAGCTTGCTAAGAATAAAGAATCGATTCACTTGCATTCAAATCGATTAACTAAGTAACCTTCAACCTATAGCACTTTTTAATCTTGATAGAATATTTCTTATTCCGATTAAACAACTGAAACATTTTAAATCGGAAGTAAAAATAAGCCCCATAATTTATTATATAATTCCGTGTTTGAATGGATATGAAGAAAAAGATACAATCATTTGATGTATATTTCAAGTGAGATTATATCTATTCGTTTATTTACCAGGATATTAAAGTATACAAAGCATTTTACATAAATAAATAGGTCACGTTTTTGATAGTGATACTGTGGTGAAAAGCTTATAAGCCAGTAAACAGGTATGCTACCCGAGCAGTTGCTTTTGTATTGTGGTCATGTTACTCGGCTGCGGACCATAATGTCCCAGGTTCTATCCTTGCTCATCCTAACCCCCTACACAAAACAAAGTCGTCAGACTCACTTGACGCAGCAACCCAAAGTCGCCAGATTCACTTGATGCAGCAACAGTAACCACGCACGATCACCATAGCGCTTGGCGTTTCTCAAATGCTCAAATGGGTATAGGCGCATTAGACTCAACAGCTAAATACATCCATACACAACAGCCATATCGTTAGACTCACTTGAGGGAGAGTCTGTGGTGAAAGATTATAAGCCAGTTATCAACTAAGCTAGCCGAACAATTGCTTTTGTATTGTGGTCATGTTACTCGGCTGCAAACCATAAGGTCCCAGGTTCTATCATTACTCATCCGAAACCGCCACAATACAAATTATTATTTTATTTAAATCATGGTAAATGAATGAAAAATAATAAACTCACTGGCTTCTGTGAATTCAATTGAAATTAATTTAAGAAGTAAATAAAATATATAATGATTCAAGAATTTTGAAAATATTTCCTAGAGATAAAAAGAGAGAAGAAATTCCCTCCTTATAGATTTCTTAGAATATTACATCGTAAATATTCATTTAATTTGCGATAAATTAATGAATATTTAAAAAAAAACATGGTAAATTGATATGACCTTTTCTTTAATAAGAGAAGGCATCTTAAATTTTATTGTAAGTTATTATTATAAGTAAAATGAAAGATGCAAAGTATAGTCAAATGGATTTGTTTTAAAGAAAGCTCGATTTTAAGGAACTTTACATTTTTTTTTTATCTGTTACAAATGTTCTTCGATTTAAGTTTATTAACATTTGATTTTTTTTTATTTATCATAATTCATGACAGTATATCAAATATTTTTCATATTTTTTTTTCTTTCTAAGATTTGAAAAAAAATTACTCGACTGACACCAATGATCAACAGATTAATTTTAGAATTATAATTAAATGACTAATAATTAAATGCTAATAATTGTAATTGATTAATCTCAAAGTTAATTTTATACGAAATGCATTTTAAGCATTCAATATTGTGCATTTATATTTGATGAAGAGACATTTCACAAAATAATAATAATATCAAGGTTTTTTTCGTCAAATAGCATTCTTACATAGAGTCAAGTCAGAGTTTATAAATGGGAATTTCTCTGAGTAAAATCTTTAATCGAAATACAGTATGGTTTAATATATCAAAATATTTTCAATTAAAAAAACAGAAAATGGAAAAATATGCTTATAATATCAAAATGTACTTTTACTTTTAAAACTTTAGAGCAATATTATTATAGAAAATTGAAGAAATCACACACATTTTCTTTTTTATGACTCATTGTCATGAGGTCTAAATAATTCAGTTTATTTTTAAAGACGCTGGACAAATAGATTGTGAAAAATATTTAAAAAAATAATTTTCACCTTTTTCTGTGTTTTGATAAATGAGAAAAATCACTCAAAATCAAATTAAATTTTATTAACTTTTACAAAATACGTTTGAATCTGAAGATAAGAAATATTTCAAATTTTGTTATTTTATGAAATGAAATTAAATGAAAAATGTGTCAAAATCTATGGCAATAAAAGAAAGATTTTGGATTATAAACACCGTATATTATATATACCAAAGAAAGAAAACGAAGATTTTTAAAGAATAGAATGGAATTTCATGTATTAATGAAATTTTCGGAAAACAGCTTGAAAGAATGATGATAGATTCTTTTTTCTCAGAAATTTCTTGTTTGGAAATTAATTCTTCCATATTTGGAGAAATGAGTTGAAATTTCAGTCTTAATAACTGTCATGGAAAGTGACAAATGTAAAAATCATTGGAAAAAAATGCTTTAATTATCTTAATTAAATATTTAAATCCATTACAGATGCTATTCATTTATGCTTTTTCTTTTAAGTTTATGATTAGAATAATGCTGGTTGATTCTTATATATAAATTCAAATACTGCATTTTATTTTATTATATTTGAAATGGAACATTTCGTCTTTTAATGAACTCAATTTCCAAATCTGAAACCAAATGAATATATTTTAAAACTGATTTATTACAGAAAGAATCATAAAAGAAATTAAAGGGAATGCTGTCGAATATCGTATAAAATACCAAGAAAATTTTAAAATTATTTTGTTTCATTACGGCACATCGATATTTTTATATATTGTTATATATAAAAATATTTTTATATATTATATATTTTATAGTTGCGGCTAAATGAATTTCAGTATAAATAGTTATTAAAAAGTGTGGTGAAATGGAGGAACTTTTTCTATTATAACAAGCATTGAAAGGAAATGCTTATTATAATAATAAATGTTAGATTTTTGGTTTTTGTTTGTTATAATGTCTGATTGGAATGAAAATAAATAAATTTTTGTGTTAGCTTTTTTTTTTCGTTTAAAAATATCAATATTGCTTATAAGAATGTGTTTAAGTCTTCAGCACCGAATGCAGGTACATCTTACTAATTATTCATGGGAATTGTATTGACATGATGTGTTGTAAAATATTTATAAAATCATGCTAAATATGTTTAAAAAGTATTTGCTAACCTTTAAATTATTCACTTTCATATTTGAAATTTTCTCATAGTCTAGATAACTTTATAACGATAAGATTTATTCGTTCTTTACATATTGGTAAAGCTTAATTTTTATATCTAGTAGTTGTCTAGCTCCATTCATGTAATGAAGTATAAGAATACGAGAAAGGATGTTGCAAAGACGTTTCTGAAGTGGTTAGCTTAATGACGATTCCGAAGATAGGAGAGTTCGTATAGTCATAGAAACTCTCAGCAAAACACAATCAAGGCACCGGAGATTGCATCTGCAGATTTCTATCGGAGCACTTTATGAATAAAAGAAGATTTATAGTCTGCTCCGATGTATTTGTATGTGGTAACAGCGATGTTTAAACAGTTATTTGCCATTTATAAGGAATTTATCTAAAAATATTCTTAATATATATTTTTGTTTAATTTTATACGCATTTAAAATAAGAATTAAAAAAAATAATGCAAATGTGTATTTTCCTTCATTTTTTTAAAAAAAATCTTATGTAGTGAAATATTATTTGAGTTAAATTCCTTTATGCTGAACGAAAAAGCACTTATCATACATATAGAATGTATGATTTTTTAAAAGTGTATAGAATTTTATATTTTATTACACTAGTTCCCCAAAATTAAAATTAAAATGAGGAAAAGTACAATTTTACTACAAAGATTAAGAAGTTTTCCTCATAAATTACGAAGCATAAGAAAAAAAAAATAACGTCAGATCAGAATAAAATACGTGAATAATTGGAATTTATGTCATTTAATTTTATTGGTCTTAAGCACGATTAAAACTTACTGCACTCACATATTACTTTTTTTCCCTTTTCCTCCAAGTAGAAACGAAACAATGAAATTTAAAGATGGAATTATTAGATATAAGTTACGTCATCGTCAATCAGAAGAATTACGATCGCATGCTATTGGACAGTTAGAAGGCTAATGTCAACATATGTGCCGAGATAGTTGAATGTAAGTCTACATAATGCGTAGATTCTCTGAAGGTAAAGAGCGAATACGTGCATTTTTATAAAACGTGCACCTTTTTTCATGTTATTAAATAACATGGGTTTTTATTATCTCCTTTCTGTCTATGCAGTGCACCCTTAATTGAAGGAAACTATCCGTGATGCAAGCAATTCAATTAAAAGAAATTGTTTAAAAGAGGCTAAATTTAAATTATGAAATTAATAATTAAATATCTTTGACATATATGTATTGATTTGTTTTTATTTGGAATAAACTAAGCATTTTGACTTTATTTACAATCTCAAATGCCTGCAGGTATTTTTTGCCTTTGAATTAATTTATAATCCATCCAATAAATTCCACTTGTTGAATATTGAATATCTTGCCGGAGTGAGTATTATTCACATTTAATCATTTTTTTATTACAGCTAAATTATGTATATTTTTATTGCATGCCTTCAATCCAGAATTTTGTTTAATTGTCATGGAAACTTGCATTGAGAAATAAATATCCACTTGAAAGAACAGTTTTTTTAAATCATTTTTTTTTTTCGTATTTGGGATGCCATTAGGGCATAAGGTGGATTTATTGACAGCATAATCTTTTATGGCAGAATGGATTTCTATTTCAATTTTTGCTAAATTTGTTGATTATGAGGGATTCGCTTCCCTTAGGTTGAGAGTTCGAACCCCACCGGCGAAGGTTCCCCGTGTGCTTGGAGGCTGACGCGCGTATAAATCTGTCGTGGTCACAAAGTCCTCCATGTCGAGAGTAATACCCCTGGGGTTACTGGATCAGGGGTGATCGTTCTCTGATTCAGGTCTGAATTACGATCTATGGAGGAGTGAATGAAGTCCGCCCCTTAACAATTAACTGGGGACGTGCGGTCTATGAGACCGCTAGCGATGTATTTTCTATCACCCCTATTCTATTTTTAGCTCAATTGAATGGATTGACCCTGCAGCTTCCTGTTTTGTGACCTTGAATACATTTGCACTTTTTCAACCGATTTCAGCTGATGTTTTTTTTTTTTTTTTTTTTTTTTTTTTTTTTTTTTTTTTTTTTAAATAATTCAGTTATTTCTTCGAGGGCGGTCTCTAAGACAGCATCTACCTGTTAGTGTCCCAATGATAAACAAGGCTTAGCAGATGGCGCTAAACCGTGGGCCCGAAATATCATTCAGTTTACTGATCCTATTATGAAGCAGTGCTCCAGACGCTTTTAAATGAAGCAGAAAGTGGTTTTAATGTTAAGAATAATTGTACAGAAGAGTTTTTGATGAAAGTTCGCATTCAACTAATTTTGATATGTATGTTCAAAAATAATTAATTTTTCTAGTGATAATGTATTTTGAAAAATTTATAAAATATATTAATATACCAAGAAATATATATACAGAATTTATAGGTTGATTTTTATACTAGTTCTTAACTTATATGTTTAAAATGCCCTAGAAAACCGCGCTATGAAAGTCACACAAGCCGATAAAAAAAGAGCCAATTTTACCTATTGTCAATTTTTATTTTTTTATTTTTCATATAATTGCCGCTTTTTACATTATATTGTTTTCTATATACCTTCATATACTGTAAAAATAAATATGATTTAAAAAGTAAAAAGTAATATACATTTTCAAGAATATTATTTATTGTAACGTGTAATTTGAGGAGAAAATGTATGTTCCAACGCATTTACTTTTTTCAATGATAATATATTTTGAAAAATTTCTAAAACATATCTATATATCAAGAAAAATATCTGCAAAATATACTGGCAGTTTTTCATACTAATACATTCATTAAAAAATTTAATTTGAGTGGAAATGAAATGCGGTCTCGTAGACCGCACCTCCCCAGTTAAGTCCTAAAATTTCACCTCCCCAGTTAAGGGTTAAAAAGGGTTGTGACGTGTGCGTAGCTAAGTCGTTATCTTGGCCCTAGATGGCGCTACTATAAAAACAAGGGACGTTCCCCGATCGACTTAAAATCGCTGACTTCGTGACAGCGGGCTTGTCCATGGCAAGTGCCATAAGAAAACAACACAATATTCATTTTTAACGCTTGGTATTTTCCAACTCTTGTAAGTGGGCACAAAAAAAACGGTTATTTTTTTTATATCAATAAAAAAAGAATATATTTTTAAAGCTGATATCATATTTAATAAAATAAATTTATTTAAAGTCATTTGTTGTAAATTATGCAAACTGTTCTTATAAATATTATTTGTGCATTCGTTTTTGAATATTTATTGAAGAAAATGTTGAATGTAATATGAATGCTTCTTTGAAAGTCAATAGCAAACAGTTTTTGTGTAGATGATGATGTGGCAAAGTAAGTAAAGTTTTCAAATTAAGTAACACAGTTTTCAATCACCGGGAAATTTATGATTTTGTGATTGAAGTGATCGCTGAAAATCACTAATGATAATAAGTACGGATAAATTCGTTTTGGTGATCTACAGGCAGCTTCGGTTCAAATATAGTTGTCAAATATCTCACAGATATAGATTATGAACGATTGGAATAGGCACCTTGGAGGAAGTAATTTGAAAATTTATTTAGAACTTTAATTAATTAAAAATTAGGCTAAATGTTAAGGATTTTTGCCTTAACTTTTATAAATATTACAGCAAAAAATAGTTTTTACGCAATCTAAAAATTCAAAAAGGTTTTTCTTCAATGAATTTGATAATTTAATTGTTTATATTCTATTCTTTTCTGAGATTTGTAATTTTAAAACGTTTTTGGACTCATTTCTAACAGTAGATTAGATTATTTCTTCTAAATTTAAATCGTTTTCATTATTTTGTCAAATATATAATAACGGTATTTTCTTTCTTTGTTGAAATCTAGAGAAAAAGAAGTTCTATTTAAATATACGCGATTTACATGAAAAATAAGAAAATGAAAATAAATTATAGTATTTAATTCTATTCGCATACGCGATGAACTGAGAACAGAGAGACTGTGGATTTGCATCTGTAATAAACAGAGCAATTGTACAACTTCTAAAGCCACAAAGTTTTGATGTCAGTCACAATAAACGTTTAAAAAATAATTTTTGGTGAAATCATAATCATTAAATTAATGGTTCATAAGAGATTTAACTAAAAATAAAATCAACCATTATTTATAACAAACAATTTGGTGCTCAAAGTGAATTAGTAAAAAATAGTGAGTGATCATGCCATTTTAAAAATGTTTCTAAATTTTATTGTTCAGTGCACCTATTCTTAATTCGACTACAATAAGAACGTAGGATTTCATAATGACGTAAATAAAAAATAAAAATAAAAATTTCTTATAATTTTTTGTTTGAAGCAGTTTCAACTTTTAATGATATAATGAATAAATGCCTAAACATTCAGATCAGTTGAGTATCAAAATATGAATTCCTGCAGAAATTCCAATCAGCAGGAATATTTGTATTGTATTCAAAACCGTAAGCCTAATTATAGAATTTTTTTTTGTATTTCTTTTAGTATGCAAATAAATTTAAATATGAGCACATTTTTGTCATATTTATATTATTATAATTATATTTATCATAATTATTATACGCATTATTAATGTTACATTTGTTGTATTATTATAATTCTATTCATTTTAATGCTTTTAATATTGGCAAGGTGAAATTTACTCCTATTAAAAAGAATTATTTAGATTTATTTATATAATTATTTAGTAATAGTTTATATGGTATAAAGATATTATATGAATTATTAGTTATAATTCAAATAATACTAGGAACTGAAAAAAATATATAAATCCACCGAATGTCATTTTTCACATTTTATGTATCAATGAAAAAAATGTCTTTTGGAAATTGAAAAAAATTGATAGCAGGTTTATCAAATACAGACGTTTTCTTCATCTTTTCATTTTTTTATCGGAAAGTTCTACTTTAAGTGAAATATGAAATATGAAAGGAAGCATTCAAATCGAATCGCGTGAGAGCAACGGTCAGTTACATAAAGAATACATTTGATTGATGAAGGCGCCAAATGGAGTAAGTTTCTGGTTCTAAAATTTTATTTTTAGAGACGTTTGATCTTGAAACATACAACAATAAATAGTATTAAAGATATCTTTTAAAACTATATTTCTATTATTAAGGAATTCAAGAAGATTCCTTAAATAAATGTGGCATTTCTTAATTTGTAAAAATTGCATTATTCAAAATTAAAATCATTTGGTTTTAATTTTGAATATCATTAAAATATTCAATAAAAAATAAATAATAAAATTTCTAAATTCAGTCATAAATTTTTTTGAAATATAATAATATTTTAAAGATAGTAAAGTGAAACATCAGTTCTCTGCAAATTATCTTTAACTAAATTATGGCAAAATATCAAAAGCATTTCAAGTTTAATGTATTTAATAGAAAGAATGAAAACATTTAAAATAATAATGAAAATAATTTATAAAATATTTATATTCATGAAATCTATTCAAATGGTTTAAAGTGGGAAATAAATTTTACGCCCATATAAATGGGAAAATAATTATTATTTTCTATGCTATAAAAATTTAATTGAAAATGGGATAATAACGTATATGGGAAAATGAAGTAATTATATCAAAAAGATATTATCTATTTACGACATCCTGTTTATATAATTTACTATACAATGTGCCCCAGTATGGTTGGAAATATAAGAAAATTACGTAAAATAACAGCTTATAATATATAAATACAAAATGTCTTTTATTACGTAATTAGAACTGTTAAAGTTATTAAAAAACAATAGGAGACTTTTGGATTGTATGCCCAAACGATATTAAAATTTCATGGGATAAATTTGTAAGAGTTTGAAGAGCTGTTCATTGAAAAGTAATGAGATGCACTGCTTAAAACCTTTCAAATTATTGCATAATATTTCAAATCATGCAATAATTTGATGTATATTTCAAGTAAGACTATATTTATTCGTTTATTTACCAGGATATTAAAGTACATAGACAAAACATTTTACACAAATAAATGATATAGCAATCTTTCCAAAAACCCAGTTTCTTAGAAATTTTTTTATGGAACTTAATTGTGGAAATTACATTGTATATTTACTGAATAAAATTTCCTCACTATATCATCATCAGGCCATGCAAAGCGCCATCTACTGAATTCTGATAAATAACAATATTATAAAATAAAATTTTATTTGCTATGCTAGCAATATGAAACGTCATGTAGTATCAAAATGGTTTAATTCAAAATTATTATTATTATTATTTTTTTGCATAATTTTGTAATGTGTCCAAAAAATTTAGGACAGCCAATACAAAAGATTCCAATGTAATATTTTTGCAAACATCATGTCATGTTAACAATATGTAACTTCAAAAAATTTTTTCATTCCAAATTATTTTTATACATAAATTTTGTAATGCATCCAGGATAATTCGGACGGCCAATACAAACGATTTTAATGCAATATTTTTATAAATGTCAAGTTTTCAGATTTTTCAGATCAAATATAAAGAATGTTATGCATAATTCTTTAAAATTACTTCTAAATTTCATCCATACTCCCTTCTGGCACTGTTGAAATAATGCTATAAAAATTCAAGTTATAATTCAAAAATCTTAGTTGAAAGTAATCCTTTCTTCTTTCAGAAAGGGTGCCAACTTTTCTCGGAGGAAGCCACAGACACTTTAAGGTTTTATTTTTCTATGATGCTTATTTAAACTGGAGGCATACATCAAAAAGTAAATAGCTCTATCTATTTGACTCGACATTTGAGACGCTAATTTAGTTATCCGTCCCGCGTTGATTTGATCTCTCCATCAAACATTGGGGATGAAATAAATTCCATTTAGATTCAAGATTTTAGGTTGCATTTATGGAAAAAAATGTAAACAAAAGATGAAAGATTTTTTAAATTCCAGTTTGCTCTCTCATAAAATAATATAAGGGAATTTTTATATATCATTTTCAGTGATTGTATTTATAAAGTTTAATTACATACAGGGAAACCAAAATTTAAAATTCAAATGAATAATTATCCAAATTTCAGAAGAAATCAATTTTTAAATGTGAAATGCATTTATAACTGTTTAAAGTATTTTTAAAATCCCAACTATATACATATCCCATTCCTAAGCTCGAATGGTTATTTGAAACTAATGTAATTCTTGAACCTTAGTTTACCACTCTGAGAAACACTGAAACTAAATTTGATAAATAATGATAAATGAAGAAATACTAAGAAATTATCATTTATTTATTTATTATTTGTTCGAATTAAAAATAATTTGATTTCTTATGGAATTATCGAAAATGATATTCAGGATTTAAAACATTAGGTGCTATTTTTTTATGTAATTATTATGATCCGAATTTTATGATGAAATGAAGATAAAAGGAAAGTCTTGTATTTATCAGATAACTGCTGTTATTTTGATAAAAAAAATCACGGTAACGAAAATATGATGGCCAGGAAATATTTATTTCTGAGAGTCAAAATTTGAATCAAAATATTTTCATAAGACATATGATAAATACCATTTATATTTTATTTCCTTTTAATAAAAAAAAATGTATGCAACATTCTTATATGATGATTCTTTACAGATAGAAAATTATACAAGAATTTGATTTAAAAGAAATATTTTTTCTTTCTAATAAGTACTAATATTTATGAATTAAAATGTCTAGTAAAAAAAGTGGGTTATAAAAATTTTAAAGGCATAATGAATAATTTAAAAAAAACTGCCATTTAAATTAAAAGTTTCAACAGTTATGTTTGCTTGAAATGGACAAAGATAAACAAAAAAGCAGAGAGTTTTACTTTTAATATTTAACACAAACGAAATCAGTTTATTGAAATATTTTCATAAATTATGAAATTATAAAATGATTCGAAAAAAAAATTTCCCATTATTTAAGCTATTATATACACTTGATAATTTGAGATGACTATCATCCCCAGAATATAATGGAATTGTAATATTAAGTTTATAAGAATTATCTTATATAATATTAGATACTTTAAACCACATTTCAAGGCAATTCATACGAAAAAAAAATGTAAGTGGGAAAGAGATGAAGGGGGAACTTAATCCATATCACTTAATTAGTAGAAAGTAAGTGTTTGATTAAAATTTAATAATCTCCCCAATTTATTTAATTTACATCAAATCTTTGCTCTAATAAATTTTTGGTTTCAGAAATAAATTAATATAATTTTGTATTGTGGCTTTTGTAAAAGCAATAATTTTCACTTCCAAACAACAGAATAAATATCTCAGTATGGACTAAGTCTTTCTCGTTTTACGCATACAACTAATGTGCCAAGTAAAAAATATTACCTTTTTGTAATAGTCTTGTATTTTGAAAAAAAGAGAATATATTCTATTTTATCCTGTTAATACTGAAATGCTCCAAACGCTTTCTCAATGAAATTACGATGTTCGCCCTAGATGCCTGGCTCTCACTGTGAAATTAACTCCAACTTCAATTAAATGTAATTATGTGACCCGAAGCTTTATTGTTTCTTGGTTTTCGCTAAATGGGTTTCAGAGAGAAAAATATATTCTGAAAGGATATGCGAGAAAACATTTGTTAAAGAAATATATCAATTAAAAGATATCAACTCTTTGAATGTCCATCCTTTAAGAATATTGACTGTCATTTCGGTTTTTGAGGAAGAAGTTAATTTTGATTATTTTTGAAATAGAAATTCATTCATTACAATATTCTGATGCACTTTAACTGAAATGATCTTAAGAATGAGAGGGTTAAAATGCTTTTCTCATTTGAACTTTTAAAAACGTAGAGAATAGAAATTCTATCTCTAATAGAGAGTTTTTTTTTCTTGTATATTCAAAAAGAGTTGTAGATAAACAAATCGCGATCACAAAAAATCATGCTATTTTTATGTACAGTATTAACTTTTTGAAACACTATGAAATCGGTTGATGCATTTCGAAGCATAGTTGGTTTAGGAATAGTTTTGGGAAGTATGCGCCACCCAATTTTGAAAATATAATAATATAGCTCAAAAACAGGTATTTTTTTTTAAAAAAAAAGGCAGAGCTCCTACTTTCGAAGCAAATACGATATAACAAATAAGAAACATTATATAATATATATATTTGTAATAATAATTTTTAAAAAATAAAACATACTTTTGAAGTAAATATGAAATAGTAAATTGGAAATATTACATGATGATTATAATATATAATATTGTTCGAAAAATTAATACTGTTTTAAATCAAGCATAATTCTTATTTTAAAATTATATATGAAAGAACAAATTGGAAACATAATGTTTTATTTCACTCTTCATCAAAGACACTTGTATCAAATGTTTAACATAAATTGTTTTGATATTTTAACCATTTTCTATTAAGTATTAAATCAAACAAACCCACGAAAGACGTTTGAACAAGGATGAGTTATTTACTTTAAGCGACATTTAATATAAGTCATGAAATTTAATCTCCTCAGATAAATATTTGTCTAATCTTGTTAGAATTCGCTTCACAATAAATAAAGAACTGTTTGATCTTCACAAATGAGCTTGAAACATTATTGATGTCAGGTGAATATTTAAATTACATTTTTGTTATAGTTACTCAGAAACGATAACATTGGATATTTTAATCATATTTTTCTCTTCACCTCTACGTAATATAATTTAGCCACATTGGGAAATCTATCTTGAATAAAATAGTTCATTCCATTTACTAAATAAAAACAAAGCGTATACTTTTCCCAGATATTGATATGTAATAAAAACTTCAGGCGAAAATCGGATTGTATTTTTGATTTCATTTCCACATTCAAATAGAAATATAGATTAGCGTTAATATATTCTTAATAAATTTATTACAAAGAATTTATAAACTCTTATGTCTTTTTCTTAGAATTTAAGCTTAAGTTATGGTATTATTTTTTATTCATTGTTTTCAGCACATGAATGAAATGATGAAAATATAATATATATCTTTATTGAATGAAGTAATGAATCATAACATTTTTGATAAAATATCTTTTTAGCAGGGAAGTATTAAAATCTTTTGAATGCCATGAACTCTTGCCAAGAAAGATGCCGATATAAGGGGTAATGCTGTCACGCTATATGCACAGAAGAAGGTTCCGATGCTTTTTTGCATTTTACTTAGAAACTGGAGTAATTGTCGCATTGTCATTCAAAAGTTCTGACTAGAGAAGTGTGTTCGTTATTACAGAAAATATTTCTTTTTATTGCCTCCTTGCAATTTCTTGCCTATGAAAAAATAAAGGTAAATAATTTATATGCTAATTTTTAGTCTTAATTAATATTTGTATGCAATCAACTAAGATCCACTTGCACTTGTAAATCATATTTTTTTTTTTATGAACAATCGCCTTTACATGTTCTGAATGAATATAGTTAACCATATTATTCTCTCCGAATAAAGGCGTCATAAAAATTGGGAAATATCAAATCCTCAAGAGATAAAATTCAATAAATTCATTCGCTTGAAATATGTTTCAGATATATTTTCAACTGTTTCATACAAGAAAAAAGAATTATTAAACAGGCAAAATGAACAAGTGAATAGCATAATATTTCTATAAATCAAATGTTGAATGAAAAGTCGATAAAAAATAGTAAATATAGTTAGGATAAGATATATACAGACGTTGATTAGCATTTAAATGTCCTCTACGGATAATAATATAGACGAAAAGGTCTCTTGGGATGATAACTCAATTAAAGATGCATTTAATGTTTTTTTTAAAGATGTCGAGAAATTGTGAAAAATATAACATCGATGAAATATTTGTAGTTTAAAAAAAATCAACTTGAATCATCAATTTGAAAATTATGTTTTTTCTCTTTCATGTATTGAAGAAACATGAGAACTACAGTTATGAAAACTTTCTTAGCTGAAGTATTTATTATTAATAATGAAAATGGACTATGCGCTAGCTCTCTTAAACTAGAGTAAGCGCAATTTATTTAATACAAATCAAACACAGCTTCGCAATCATACTGAATGAAAAAGGAAGCTAAAAAACAATATACAAGTACCATGGTAGAAAAATATATAAATCATTTTACTTATTAAAGAGAGGTTTAAAAAGATAGCAAGCCATTTATTGAAAGAAGAAAAAAGAATACTAACAAAGTTCATTCTGGAAAATAAGCTGGATATTCCCATAATGACTGATGGATTTTTAAAATCAATAAGAAAGACTGCAATAAATAAAATGCGAGAATAAAAACGCAATAAAAGTATATCTCTTGTGGCCTTATGCTTCGGAGATCAGGGAATTTTATTCCGCCAATTTGTAATTTTAGTTAGCATTGAAATAAATAGGTGACGCTGCATGCGATTTTCAACAAATGCATTTAAAAGGAAGTATTTGAGATCCGAGTATTGCGTTTCTTCTTTAAGGTGATAACGTGTGCTGTTCAGATAGCAACTGCGTGTAAACATGTTTTGTTCCTTAGAAAGTAGATATTTCGTGTATTGGCGTTCCATCACCTGGTACGCAGTTTTGTTCAAAGGCGCCGTTTTCGAAGGAAATTCTATGAGACTGTCAATAAGAAAATGGCTCAGTTCCAAAAAAAAAAAAAAAAAAATGCAATTGACAGGGAACGTAGACTGTATTGAAAATGTCGATCGCTCCCCCCCCCTCCCACACACACACACGCATTTCAGTGAGTCGAATACTGAAGTGGTGTAGCAGATTATCCTACAGTGGCCGGATTTCCAAATGCTATGAAACATCTCATTCTGGATTAAGAATGACCACGCACCGTCTTATGTACTACAACTTTCAAATGTTCCATACAATATCCAGACTCGCCAACCCTTGAGTCCGAATGTAATTAATGCGCGTTATAATTTCGCTTTCGCTTTGCTACAGTTTGTGGATTAGGGTGAACTGGATGTAGGCAAAGTATGGCTCTCGGCTGAAGCGTAGTTTCACCTCGGTGGCTTATGTCAACAAATAGAACCAAATTTGGGAAATCGAAAATTATCATATTTCTTAATATATTCAGCCTTGTATAGCTCAAGAATTTATGGGTTGGATCACAGTTTCCATGAAAGGATTAAGTGCACAAAAATTCGAAAACAACCCATAAATTCTGCCCATTATCTTTTGATTTTGGAATAATTTAGTGCATTTCATACTGCTTTGAAGGACCATACGGATGTCTCCTATTTCTTCAGATTTGAAGGCATGTGATTTTTTTTTCTTTGCGGGTACCTGAAAGACTTGATATATGTCAAACTTCACAAACAATTGAAGAAATGAAGAAACACATGTGTACTGCATTTGATACAATTCCAACTGACATATTTGTACGGATGTAAAGAGATTTTTGCTTCAGATCTAAGGCATGTTTAAGGCATGTTGTTGCAGCAAATGCAGGTTATATTAAAAATATCATTGTTTAATTTTTTACAACAGTCCTTGCAACATGTTCATACGAATTTTTATTTTACCAACATTACAGCATCATCTTCCGGTGGAATCGTTAACAAAACTTGCAATTCGGTGGGATAAAATGTTCTGATGTTGGTATATTTTAAAAATGTGCAAAAATAAATTCGTAGAATGGTGAATCTAAAACTGTATATAGTTAGTTAATAGAAAACTAATCTATTTTTTTTCTATTTTTAAATATAATATTTTATGTATAAGCAAGAGCATGATTAATTTGTGATAAGAAAGCAAAAAAAAAAAGAAAGAGATAAGAAATCAATTAATTTAATAAATAATGCTACCGAGATATCATTTTAAGATTCTAGACTAATCGAAATAAGCTAGAAATATATGTATAATAAAAATGTCGGTCCAAAAAGAAATATTTTTCTTCCCAAGATTCACAGAAACTGTAAAGATGTCTACTGTAAAAAATACTTTCATAAAAAATTGTATCTAAAATAGCATGTGGTTAATAGAAAACTATCCTATTCTTAACTAAAAATATTTTGTGTGTAAGGAAGATTATGATTTATTTGTAATAAGAATACCTATAAAAAGGTAAGAAATCAATTAATTCAGACATAAGGTGCCCGAATATCATTTTAAGCTCCCACAAACATCGGAATAAACAAGAAAAATTAAAAAGCAACTTTTGTTTGATTTGAATATTTTCAATTATAAAAAAATTTAGAAAACTGTTTCTTGGCCCAAAAATTATTTAATAAAACATTATCTTCTGCTCGGGAAATATTTTAAACTGCTTAAGAAATACTGATTTAAATATTTCTATCTTTATGAATATTTTTACTAGAGAAACAACATATTATTTATAAATCGGAATGCTTGACTATATTAATTCCTTATATATTCTTTCCTATTCAGATTCATGTGCAGCTTCTATGTATATAAATAATTTATTATATATGTACAATAAAGCTCAAATTATTCAATTTTGAAACTGATAGCACAGGAAAAGGATAATAAGAAACATCATAAGAAAATGGTGCAGCTTTTTGAGCAAATTTTGTCTGATTGGCACTTTCTCACAACTTATAATGAACCGTTTGAATATATTCCAAAATCGCTTTGCAGGGCATTAAATATATTTTAC
This sequence comes from Argiope bruennichi, assembly GCF_947563725.1. Lineage (NCBI taxonomy): Eukaryota > Metazoa > Arthropoda > Arachnida > Araneae > Araneidae > Argiope > Argiope bruennichi. The sequence continues at coordinate 86,130,699 of NC_079158.1, forward strand.
TTTTGATGACGAAGTTTTATTAAAGGAAAATGCTTAAAGCTACGGATATTTCTTCATTCTTTAAATTTCGATTTTTCAGCATTTTCGTTTTTCCAATCATTAATTCACTATTACAAAATAAAGGTATCTTTCGGAACTAACTAAGCAAAAGGTTTTCCGGTGGATTTTATTGAACTTAAAGATAGAGTTTTAATATCTATTGTATTTTAAAAGAAATCAATCATTAGTTTAAAAAATAAATCTGAAATTCTTTTGTATTATCAAAAGTGGAAATTTATTACTTTTAAACTATTTCTCTGTTGGCGAGTTTAAAATGCTGGAAGGTAAGAGCATTTTTTTAATTTTCCGAAATATTCTGAGACGTGAAAAAAAAATCAAACATTATTTTCTTAAATTACTCAAGATACTAATTTGATCGAGTGTATCTCTGTAACGTACTTTTAAATAATGTATATGCTAATTTTAAGAAAATTGGATCAATGAAATTCAGATAATCTAAATTTACAATAAAGTTACTGAGATCGTGAATTCCAAATTATTTATTTGATGTTAGTTGTAGGAACTTTAAAATCATGGGACACTATCTTTATGTATTTCATATATATATTTTGAGGAAAAATAGCATTGCATATTTTTCTAAATTAAAAAAAAAAAAAGAAAAAGAAAAAAAACCGAAACAAGATGTACATGATATAACTGTATTTTTATACAACTGTTATTTATAAAGCATTTTTACTATTTTTAAATCAACTAATGAAAAGTGCAGAGAGTGAAAATAATGTAATCAATGAAGATTTAACTAAGATCTTAATGCCTCACTTTTTCTGTAACGTGCAATAAATATAATTCTAATTCTCAGAAATAACGTTAACTATAAGCTACACAGTGACGGTTGCAAAGCAACTAAAAGTATGCTGTCATCGATTAAATATTAAAATTATTACAGGATGTAATAATTTTATTACATCCTGTATTATAATATACAGGATGTTATAAAATTTAAACTGACTTCGATTGGATATTAAAAAAGCATGAAGAAAAAGTACTTAGTAAAAAAGCAAAATGAGGTATATAAGTTGTAACTTTTTTTTTTAATTTACAACTATTATTTATAATTTTAATTCATATAAATATCGCTAATTATAGTTCCATTACACCTGAACTGACTGCGACATTCCCTCGGAGGGACACTTCGAAATGAGGATGAGAAGTTTCAAGCATGGTGGTTGGTTCTCGTCACCCTGTTGGGTACACGAAAAGGTGGGGGTCTGGCTCCTCCCATTGATGATGCGGCGCACTTTCTTAGGAATGGGTTGCACCCTCGCCGGTGATGGCCCATAGGACTCAAACACAGTTCCCGCCAGTGTTGCTGTTGATGCTGTCCGGTCATTTCAGTATATTTATCCGTGTGCCTTGGGGCCTCGTAGAGTCAGTGATATGACTTAGCTGAGTGCAGCGTAACTATTGAGACACTATCATCGATTGGATATTTAAAGTACTTACAATTTTCATTCTGTTTCTTAGGTAAAGATAACAGCTGTTCGCACACAGTAAGGTATGATATAAAATCAGGATTTGATATTGCGTATTAAAGTGTTGTAAATACAAGAATTATAATTGTGCTAATTTGACTTATATATTTGAGTCCAGACCAAAACGTCCGAACATTAATTATTTGATTTGTTTTGATTTGTTGTAATTATTTGATTTGTTGTAAAGGAATGAAATCAAAATCTGCAATTTCGCCTTCTGTCAGTCTTTGTATTGTGTATAGCATCATACCTATTCTTGTTGTTGTTGCTTACTCCCATTGCATTGAACAGCAAATCAAACCAAGACATGAGATCGGGGAAAGACGGTAGCTTCGGAGGTTAAACCCCTGAGCACCTGAGGGCAGAAGCCTGATTTTATCTCAAATGAAGATAACACTCCAGATTTGCTAGCATTTTTTTTTTTTTTTTTTTTTTTTTTTTTACATGGCGGCTCTTTCACACACCTCACAGAGAGAACGCAGGGTAAAGAACAACCATGCGCGAACCAGGGTTCGAACCTGGGAGGCACAGGTCACAGGGAAGACGCACTACCCCTAGCCAGTATGCGTGATGTTCTCTCCCTCAGCTTGTTGTGATATCACTACCAATAATTCCCAGCTCCTCTAAGTCAAAATCCTTGTCCTTCAACTATTTCATTTGCGCTTCACCATTTCAATGTAGACGCTACTCGCGATCTTAATATGATGGACAAATCTTCCACAAGGGTATGAGTTTATGTAATATGTTTCTTTTTTCTTATTCTTCAGTAAATGTAAGTCCCTACTTTGGTTTGAAATTAGTTAGAATTATTTTTTGTTGTTAATTTTGCTTTTTCATATCCTATCTTCTTATGAGTAATGTAATATTTTGTTTTAGAAAATGTCGTTTAAAAAATACTGATGATGAAATCTAAATTTTTCATGACTGTTTGAATATAATATTTAGTTCAAACAGTCATGAAAGTGTGGGTTCTTGACAATTGTTAAATGCTGCATATCATTGATAAAAATAATTTTTCAGTTCTGAAGCAATTAAAATGAAGTTATTAGACAATATTGAAACCATAAATATGTATGCTAAATAATTTTAGCTCAAAGGAAAATCATGTTTTGTTTTGCTAAATTTCTTCCCGATTTCAGGGCTTGTGAAAACGCGTTGTTAAAAGTAAAAAACAACTTCTTCCGTCACATAAAAGACAACATTCGATGACAATGTCATGAAATTAATATTCGAAATGTTGAAATTTTTCGCTCCTTCCAAACATATATATTATCTAATTAAATGAATTTCTTTTTAATTTCATATGTGCCCATTTTTTTTCTACTGCCTTCAAATTTTAGTTACGTTCGAAAATATAGAACTTTTTTTATAATAAATAATATATTTATTCATAAATCACACTTTTTAGGGATCTGGTGTTCACATGCAGTTATAATTTTATATTCATGACATTTTCTTTAAAATGTTCTTTTTAATATTATCATTTGTAAAATTCAAAATATATTATGTAAATCCCTTTCTTAAAAATGCACACATAGATGGCTCAATAATTTTTATGTTCACTCCAATTTTATATGTGTCGATGCATCACAATGCAAAATTATGCATTATAAATGAGGATTGCTTTACAAGAAACAATTATAATTATTTCCAAGCAGGTAGTATAGTAAAACAATCAGTATCTTATACTATAATGTATATAAAAAGACAAGAATCATTCTTCACTCATAATTTGGAATGTGTAAAGACAAAAGCCAAAGTAAAAAACATATCATCTATAAAAATATTCAAGAAGTCGAATGATCTTACGAATGAGAAACCATCAATGTGAGTGATGCAATATTTCTTTTTTCTCATAGGAGATTTTATGCTTAGCAATTATTTTTCACCACTATATTTGTGACTTTTCTCTACTTTCAAACATTTCTCTTCCAAATATCTTCATCATACTTTTGTAGAAAATAACAAATACTGATGCCAATTTCTCTCCGATAAATTCAATATCAAATATATTTAAAAATGTAATTAATTATTACGTACAACTGTCTTTTTCAAATATTGTTATATCTTGATATATATAAATTACGTGTCACGTTGTTTGTCCGCGATGGACTCCTAAACTACTTAACCGATTTTAATCAAATTTGTACACCGTGTGCAGTTTGATCTAACTTAAAAGATAGGATAGCCCTTTTTTTGAATTTTTAATTAGAATTTTAATTATTAATTAAAAACTAACTTTCCCGCCAAAAAAATCTTTTCATTTTCCACACCGCCAAATGAGTACGGCTTCAGTTTTTTTCCCAACAGTCATAAAGCTAGGCTTAAGATTTTTCGGCTGATTATTTGAAACGATTCTATTTATTTTCTTAATGTTTGATGCATTTAAATTTAAACATTGTTAATGAATCGATCTTTCAGATCATTCTTAAGTACTTTTGAATTAAAATGAAACAGAATAAAGGAAACTAAAAATTTATAATCGACATAGCGTTACCCCAACTGGCGTAGAAAAACTCACGCATTTGCGTTACCGTAACTGGCGTTGAAAATTCACGCTTGCGCATTGTGTTCTGATTGTTGACATGACAACCATTATCAACGGATGATTTAAATTATTTTTAGGTTAGTTGCATGTTTTTGTAATTAAATTGCATTTATGTTAGTTATATACTTTTTGTGTACGCTTATAGTTTTAAGTACATCGTTTTTTTAGTTTTTTTTAAACCTGTTTTCAACCGATTATTTTAAACGATTCGTTTTATTTTCTTAGTGTTTGATGCATTTAAAATTAAACATTGTTAATTAATCGTTCTGGTCATAATGAATCTGAGAATATTTTGTTGACAAATTCTTGAAATATTACATAAATTAGGAAAAATATTATTTAGTGCCATAAAGTTTAAACGCTCAGTGACTGTTTTCAGTAATCATATTACAAAAAAATACTTTGTTTCAGTAAAAAAATATTATTATATTAATTGCAGATTAATCCTTTCCACTTTAATTTATAGTATAAATTCTACGGGAACTAACAGAAAATTAGGGAGATACATATTACGTTATAATTGAAGGCGTTTATAATATTATGAGAGAATGATATGACTATCAAAATTTGAAGTTTTAAAATATTTTGATGAAGAAGCTACTAAAGTAGGAATTGCATAAAATATTTAATTATTAAAATTTTAACGAACATTAAGATTGGCGAACCGGTTGGTCGCCAAAGGCGGCTAGTATATATATATATATATATATATATATATAGCAGATTTTAATTAAACTATCAGAAAATTAAAGCCATTATTCTTACAAAACTTTCAAATTAGTCAATTTCTTATCTTAAATATAATACTTAGAGAGCAAATTGTTTAAGTGCAATGTATTGGAGAAGTTGTAAATATGTTTACTGGAAGATGATTTGCTCGCAATATACATAAGCGTCAAATGACAGATTCCAACTCTAGAAACTTTCCAGACAGTGTCAATTTCTGCATGTCTAAGCATATGTCAGGCGCCTTGAGAAATCAAATCGCATGTATGTTTCGATGTATTTGGCTAAATGTAGTTCAATGCAGAGATTCAAAGATCTGGATTACTTAAGATGTCTACTCATATAGAATATTTAATAATAATAGATTACTCAAAAGGAAACAAATTAATTATATTAATTACCAAATAAAGTAAATAATTTCTAAAAATAATTGGAAATATGTTTAATTTCAATTTTAATAAGCTGGTGAAATATGTGCTATCTTAATCATGTTTATTAAATTAAGCTTGTTAATATTTGTCAGAATGATCATCAATATTCAAGTTAGCAGGTGTTTAGAAAAATAATAAATGTATATCTTAGGAGCAGCATGTTCCATCATTGTCAACAAGAAAAAATCAAAAATGTAATTTTGGAAAACAATTTTCGATATCGCTAAAATGTGCACGTGTATCTATTACTATTTGTTATTCTCATTATAATATTATATTTTATGTTACTTGTTTTGAAGTGAAATTATTTTTAAATGCAAATATTTGAGTTATAAAAATGTAAAAATGTTGGTCAGATAATACTGATCCATATAAAAATAAAGAAAATATTAAATTTAATATACAATAATAAGCGTAATAAATACTTACCAACACCTATTTCTCTATAAGGGGCTCTTTCTTTTATTGCTCGCTTAAGCAATAAAAGAAAAAAAAAATAAACTTTGAAATCGACAGTGATGCTGTAACTTTTTACTTATTTTATTTACATAGAAAGTTTTCAGAATTTTCGGATAAAACAAAAATTAAAAGAATTGCTGAATCAATCTAGTTTCTTTCACAGTCTATATGTGGATATGCTAATTAAACAGGGGTACCGTTGGGACCTGATTTGTGTAGTAAAATCATACATATTAAAATATAGGTTTTGATCGTAAAAGAAAGTGGAGAGAAAAGTTAAAATCCCGAATTTAAAATGCCTATATGTGGTAATACTGGAAAGACTAATTTTATGGTTCAAAGATAAAAAATTATCCAATTTCGTCAAGAATTGTAAGGGCAATTTAGTTTATTTAGGAGATGTTATATAAAATTATTTGCTTATCTGATACTATTAAGAAAATGTATGCTTTAGCTACCTTTGAATTTGCATCGAAGCTTTCCTATCTTCTAAATGCATATGAGAGAGCGTTTCTAAAGAACAAAGCACGCACTGCGGGTTTTCAATCAATCACAGTTCATGAAAGGAGGATAAATCTTGTAGTGCTATCCATGTGAGCCGGGCGGGTTTCATAATTTCGTTGAAAGTACGTTTGTAGGACTTTTGGAATTGTCAGAATTAAATGTCCATAATAAGTCTAAATTGGATTACTGTGAAAGAAAGTTCATAAGTTCATCATAGATAGATTTATCGGAATTTGAAATAGTTAGTAGACTTTTAGCAATATTGGTTTCGGACAATGTGAGAAATTTTTCAGGATCAGTTCTTTGAATATGTATACTTATATCGACGCCTCTATATATATTCATTCGCTTACAATATATATATATATATATATATATATATATATATATATATATATATATATACATTCTTCTTCTTTCATCACCAACAGGTATAATATAAATCAAGCAATTATATATTTGTCTATAGAATTCACATCGATAAACGTCTATTTTTTTATCATATGGGAATCTAAAATCTTCCATAAATATTTTTAAACGAATTCGTTAATGGTTATAAATTATTCAATTAGAAACAGGCATTATGCGATCTACTGAAAGTGATGAAAAAGTTAAAGCAGTCTGTAAGTTGAATTTTTGATAAAAAATATAATAAAACGTGATATGCATGAATTCCTCCTCTCCTACTTATAACATTTCAAAAGGTAATCAGTTGGAATAACTTGATTTTCAAAAAGAACAATGTGTACTACCGTATATTCAATCGGAAAGTCTCTAATTGAATGATGGTTATATATTAGATACTTTTAGTAATCCTTAAAGTGAATTTCTCATGCACATAGAAAATTGTGAAATTTAAGGAACAAAATGCTTTAAAGTTAAAAAAAAGATTTCAACATAGCCATTGGTACCTAGGTTAAAATAAATATTGCAACATATATAGATACTATTTTTATATATTTCTGTACACAAAGAGTTGGAAAATACTAACGGGAGTGTAAACCGTAGAGAGTAAATATTAATATATTTTAGTAATAATGCAAATAGAGTATGGATTTCCTTCACAGAAAATATTTGATTTCATTAAAGTTAAAGAAGAATAAAAGCTCTATTATTTGGTATCGCTAAAAGTTTGGAATCAAAAATCCTAAAATATCATTCTTCGCAAGTTCCATTTTTTTTGTAGTTTAAAGCTTTGTAAAATAACAGTATTTCATTTATTTTTGATCAAGCTACTTTTCTCTAATTTATAACAATTATGATGATATATTCATTTTATTCAATTAAACTCTTTTAAATTCAAGTATCATTTGTAATTATAAAGGAATATTTCTGTGTAGTTTAAACTTTTTTAAAATAACAGTTTTTTTCTATGGAAAATCATGCTGAATTTAAGTTTATTTTTAATTATTAGGTAAAATTCATGCGTAGCTTAGAACATTTTAAAATAAGCATTTTTTTTCATGGTATTGCAGGGTTTCTCTAGTAATTCATATTTCTAACTATATATGAATTTTTTTCATTCAATGATTTAAAAATAATGCAGCAATTATTTTTAATTATAAAGGAACATAAAATGAACTTTCATAATTTTGACTCCTAATTAAATAATTGAGACCTAATGCACTTTCTTTAGCATACGTCAGTTGGTGCACGCTAAATCTATCGGGGCCAAAAGTACTCCAGTTGGTGTTGTGCAAACTTTTGGAGGGGGAGATGCCAGCTCAAATACCGTCCTCGTCATCTGACCGTGGTTCAAAATTACGCGGTCCATTACAAGATTCTCCTAGTGTTGCTTTAAAATACTGGACGTTAATATAACTAAACTAAACTAAACTTAACATATGTCAGTAACTTATTTAAGGACTGACAATTTGAAATATGCATACACAGTAGAAAGTCCCTTTATTGAATTATTTCAACAGAAATATACAGAATTCCATTAAATAATAAATTCCCGGATTTATAAGAAATTGCATTTCTTCAATCAAACAAAGAACTTTGTTCTAATGAATCTATTTGGAAAAATGTTATTTTTAACCCTGAAGATGTTTAATGCCAATCATTTAATTTTTTTTTTTTAACAGAAGCCCCCATTAGCAAGTCTGTTTTGTTACTATACGCTTGATTTTCTTCAACTCCTTCATCTTAGTTTGACTTCCTTTATTCTGCAAATAAGATGCTCCTTACGATAAAATGCACTTTTCATTCGAACGTCAGCTCTTTCACATGAAAGAAATTTTTGCCCCGAAATGAAAATGTGAAATCCCAAACTCTTTCAAGCTATATCAAAGCAGCCAGTAACTCGAAACCTTTCTCCCAGGGCTCTTTAATTAATCTACGTTGCAGGGGCGCCCTTTTGAAGTTTTATAACCTTTTCTTTCGGGCTTCTATTTCTTGGTATATTACACGGGGCTTTATGGCAAGCTTACCTTTCCTCTTAATGTGTTTATCTTGTGAAAGTAATATCTGTATTGGACCAAGTTTCTCTGCGCCATGAGTCAAGAGGGAATTTCATGCCTGAGTGGCAATTTTTAATACTGATTCATATCTGGAACATTAAAAGGAAAGTAAGATTTTTATAACATGTTTCGATGTTTTTTGCTTGTACAGAACTTTGATCTTCTGTTTCATAAAAGCTTTTAATAAAAATTAAATACCTCTTGGTTTCAGTACTGATTATCTCGTTTGGAAACTTTTCTATTAAACATTGCAGGTATTCATTAAATCACATAAATATCCTTTAATCTTAAATCAAAAGCAATTTTTCCTTAAATTTCTTGTATATTTATTATGATTATGATAACTTTGCAAATATTAGATATTTTTCTTTTATTTGCAAACATTGGGAACTAGAATTTAAAATAAATAGTAAGGAAAATAAATTGTTAAATAATGAAATATAGACAATAAATAAACCTAATATAGGTAATAGTAATGTAAGTAATCCTAATATAGTAATAAATAATCCTAATATATGTAATACTAATATAGGTAATCCTAATATATGTAATAGTAATATAGGTAATCCTAATATAGTAATAAATAATTCTACTACAGGAAATATTAATATGTGGCAGCCCTAATATAATAATAAACCCTAATATAGGTAATAGTAATATAGATAATTGTAATATAGGTAATATTAATATAGGAAATTCTAATATAATTATAAATAATTTTAATACAGGTAATAGGAATATAGGTTATCCTAATATAGTAATAAATATTCCTAAAATAGGTAATAGTAATATAGGTAATTCTCATATAATAATAAATAAACATATTATAGGTAATCTTAATATAGTAAATAGTAATATGAAAATCCTCATATAATAATAAATAACACTAATATAGGTAATAGTATTATGTGTAAACCTAATATAGCAATAAATAATCCAAAATATAGGTAAATAATAAATAATCCTAACAGAATTTTTTTTTAATCTTTATACACACTTTTGTGCATCATCTATTTATTGTGCATTTTCTTTCAAGAATAAGCTTTTGAAAAATTCTGCATTCATCTTTTTTCATTAAAAGACATCAAACACAATTTTTGAAACTATGTTATTCATTACCCAAAAGAAGCAGAAATATTTAAATAAGCTAATATACATTCACGAAAAATATTAATTCCAGTCAATCGAAATTTCATTCGTAATTCCATTAATCTAAAAAAAATTCTTTCTGATGTCATGGTTTAATTACGCTGCCTTAATGATCAACTTTAATGTCAAGTTTCCAAATATGTAGCTTCCAATAAAGATCAAATAAATTCTTTAATCTCTCTATACTTGACTTCCCTAATTAAAATGTCATAAGAATTAAGTTTACATAAGGAAGTAAAGTCGTTTAAACGAAATGGTAAATATGGAAGTTTCTTGTAATTTTTTTATTGAAATTCCTGCTGCAAATTCTGAAATTTGAGGATAGATATAGTTACGAGTGTTTTACTAATTACGTTTCAAATGTGGAAGAATCTTTTAATAAATTTTGACCACTCGTCTGGAAAAGGAAACACGCAAAGTCCAATTAGTACCATGTGTCATGGTAGAAGAGAAACTAGAATTTAAATTCTCTCAATTTTTTCCCTTAGACTTCACCTTTAATTGGATTTCGGAATTTGATGCTTTCATGTCTGATGTAAAAGCAACAATAATTTATTTAATTCATGACTTTGAGCTTTTCTTTTGAATTTCAGATTGGGTCGGAATTAATGAATTTATTTTACTTACTTTTACACTCATTATGCTAAATGAATATAATTTTAAGTAAATCTCCTTTTCTTGAGTGGTTATTTGTTGAAACTTATTATTAGAGAATAATTCAATATTTTTACATTAATAACTCTGTTTCATAATAAAAAATATATTCTCAATTAGAAACTCTTAATATATATTTTCCCCTCAGAAAAGTTAAAAATTTGTGATCTAAAGTATATACATAGAGAAAGATATAAAGAACGTAAAAATTATTAAAGTTATTTATTCAACCGTAAGTATGGTCAATGTATACAAAGGCATATTATATGCACATTCAAATAAATAATCACATTATTTTTCAGAGCAAAAAAATGGTTTAAATTCTTTAAAAAGTTTGAAATTTATGATTAAATAAAATATTCACATTTACGTTCTTTGATGAATTTCGGTGAGTATGAATTTATTTCCCAAGAAAGACATTTGAGAAGGTAAATAAAATTTTATAATATTGGGAATGTTGAAAAAAATTGAAATTACTTTAATATAGCATATAATAACAATATCGTAAAAATGTTGAACGTTTGGTAATTAGCAACTCATAATGGGGTCAATTCACGGCCTCGTGTCAAGTACCAAACAAACCTTTTCTGTTCAATTTTCAACCGTTCTGCGCATTTCGGGATGTCTGCCGATAACGTTGATGAAACCATTGTTCAGTAAATGTTACGCTAGCCGATCAATTATTAAAAACTTCTGATTTTTTTAAAGATATTATTTTGAATTATTTTCTCCAAATTTTCGTAGTTCTATAATTTTATTTCTTATATTAAAATTTTAATTAGTATTTTCAATGGAATTATTGTTTTTGCATAATTAATTAACGTCGCTTTTTAATTCGTTTGGTGCTGCTTTATTCTTTCCTTTCCCAAATCCTTTTTTATCTGAAGGATACATTTTGATAAATGACTATGGCAGTATTTTTGAAAAATTACATATGTTCTTTTTTTACATATTATTTAAATATTATTGAATGTTGAATCTTATAAATATAGTTCTTATTAAATTATTACTCTTAGATAAATTAATATTTTAAAGCCTACTAATAAAATCATTACATTTTTTTTTCTTATGTAATGAGTTTTATTAATATTGAGACTTTGAGGTTTTCAGTTTGCTCAGAGGAAAGAACATGAAATTCAAATTAGTACATATTGAATAAATTATGTTTACAATTTCAAATTATGAAATATAAAAGGTATATATACCTTTTTTTTTAAATCTATGCAACTTATGAATCAGTTATTTCATTTTTATTTGTAGAGATCATTAAAGGAAAATAAACAAAATTACACTTTCATATTTTTTATTTACACATTACAAATATATATATATATATATATATATATATATATATATATATATATATATATATATATATATATATATATATATATATATATATATATATATATGATAATTATTTGAAAAAATATGATCAAATGGATGTTTCAATGTACTCACTAATTCAAAAAAACTAAAAAACTATTTATCAACATTTATTTCTCTAGACACTTAGAAAAAACATAAACACAGTATGAGAAGAATGTCAATCTAAATGATGAAATCAATTTTATTCAACAGAAACATTCCAAATACTAAACAACAGTTTTTTTGTTTCTTTTATCACGAATAAAAACATTATGTTGAACAATATACTTTTAAAGCAGAACATTTATGAAATTCTTTTTAAACGTTAAAGTTACATTGATAAAAATCATATTGAATGAATATCATAAAATAAAATATACAATACAGTAAATTTAATAAACAAGAATGAGGTCATGATATATATATATATATATATATATATATATATATATATATAGAGAGAGAGAGAGAGAGAGAGAGAGAGAGATGTTAAATAGGATATAAAGATGAGTTGAAAGAAACACTTTTATACTTTTACAGAATTTTATAATTCAAAATTGATATGTTAAAAAAATAGGAAAAAAAAGTGAAGCATGCATGTAGCAATGAAGTTGGGAATAAATATTATATAATAAATGCTTATATGGAAATTGATTTTCAATGAAAAGACCTGTATTTATGAAAACAGAAATCACTGAGGTGCACAATGGCATAACATGATATTATGATAATAGTCAATTTCAGTTTAAATACAATAAACTATTGACATTTCATTTTTAACAATAGAAAAGTTGTTTGATATAAATTCACTTTGAATCCCTCACAAATCTATAAATGTAATTAGAAAACTAGTAATAATGCTTTCTGGGGCCATCCATTTTGCTCTTTTGTTATTAGACATGATTAAGCAGCAATAACTGAATAACATGAATTACTAAAAGATAAATAAAACTTTAAGGTTCATAATAAAAAAGTAAAACCTCATAATGCATTTTATTATAATGCTAAAAACTAAAAATCAAATGCAAAAATTATTTGACGTTAATTAATGGTTTTTATACTTAACTAATTTATATACTTAATTAAATGACATGTGTTTTCAAAACTTAAATATATATACATATTTCTTATATATAGCATTCAATTTATCAAATTAAGAGCACTTTTAATAAAATACACTAATTATATATTTATTATAACAGTCAATAAGAAAATTCAATTTTCAGTAGTTAGTAAAGATTACAATTATTAAATAAATCTTTAAGAAATTTATTCATGTCCACCTAAGTTTAACATTACAGCAGTTGTTATTTTTGCAGCAGGAGTTTGTTTACTTACATTAATTAAATTTAGATAAGATTTTTTTAGAAAATGTAATATTCATGTAAAAATTTTAAAACCTTCTAAGCATATTCAAAATTTTCAGAAATTTCATCAAATGAGAATAAAGTAAATTAGAAATGCTCACGATTTTGTCTGATTGTTTTTTTTTTTTGGCAAATCGCTTACCAAATTTTTTTTTCGAAGAATTTTTCTAAAAATTTACTGGAACATTTTCGATTACTGGAATTCCATTTACGATTTAATAAATGGACACACACTGAATGAATTCTTCAAAATGATCGGAGCAAATCATCGACTTCGAAGGCTTGAAAAAATCTAAACCAAAGTTACCAACCCTAGTCAGAATTGTTGAAAGGAAAATATGAAAACATTTTATCATGACAGTCACTATTGTGTTTCGCATTAAAGCATCCATCAGCACACCAGTATTTCCTTTTTTAGCACATAATAAGAGGTAAGAAAATGACTCAAAAATTATAACTTCAAATGTAAACAAAAAAATCCGCTTCATACTTGGCGGAGAACGTTAATGGCAGACTAATCGACGAAAGCGGTGCGGATGAAACTTAAATGTCATGCGTGGATAGTTCATGACATGTGACTTTTACGTCACATGTCCCCATTTTACATGACCCCATTCTGCCCAGGGTGGCTTTGCAGAGAAATATGACAATAGTTAATTATTATCCACAGCAGTTACTACCCTCGTTCAAAAGTTTTTCAAAGAACTCATGAATTTTATTGTTATGAATTGAATTTTGTACTTATGACACTTGTCATGGACAAGCCCACTGACTAAGTCAGCGATTTTAGCCGAGTTTTGTGCAACAGCTACTGAGAGTAAAGGTCCCTGAGCACCCGAGGGCAGAAGTTTGACTTCTAGCTTATATGAAGATGACGCTCACACACTCGATTGCACAGCCCCTTTTTACAGGAGGCTCTTTCACACACCTCAGAGACAGGACACAGGGTAAAGAGCAACTATGCCCGAACCATGACTCGAAACCGGGAGAACTAGATCACTGGGAAGACGAGCTTCCCCTACGCAAGGACGGTGGTATGAACTTTGTCATCCACATAACCTGTATATGTATTTTGTTAGCCCCATATACCGGTTGCAAGTTCTAATCGCGCCCCAATAACTAATTTTTTAGCCTTTAGAGATATATACGCACAATTTTCTTGTTAAATTCAATTTTCTTTGAATGATAATTAACTACCAAAAAACGCGGGTAGGTAATATTATATAATATTGGAAATGCAGAAGAATATCAGAACTGTATTAGTACAAAAGTAAGTAACTGCAGTATCGTAAAAACTGTTGCCCAGGATCACCTCTTCACTTTTAATAAAATTCAAAGCAAATTCCCATGATTCATAACACGTACAATAAAAAGAATTCCATCTATTTGATGATTAAAATAGATAAAATAATAGTTGTTTAAAGTTATAAAAGTTTTGTAAAGATGGCAAATAAAATTATTTCAGGGAATAAATATCGATATTTGACAGATTAATATACTAGAATAAAATTGTAAATGTCATTATAGCTTTTGAATTCGTTTAAATATTTTTATAAAAGAGTAACACAAATATTCTGCTTATAAGAGAAAAAAAAACATAGAAATAACTGAAAATGTACAGTAAAAAATATGAGAAGAAGATATAAATCATTTTATTACAAAAATAAATTATTATAATAAGCAATTTTATTACAAAAATAAATTATTATAATAAGCAATTTTATTACAAAAATAAATTATTATAATAAGCAATTTTATTACAAAAATAAATTATTATAATAAGCAATTTTATTACAAAAATAAATTATTATAATAAGCAATTTTATTACAAAAATAAATTATTATAATAAGCAATTTTATTACAAAAATAAATTATTATAATAAGCAATTTTATTACTATTTATTTATTACTTTACCAAAATAATTTCTAAAAACAACTTTCGTCGGTAGAAATGCAGAAACGCACATACGTAAATAATTCTTCTTTTACTTTATCTAATACTAGCCGCCTTTGGCGACCAGCCGGTTCGCCAAACTTAATGTTCGTTAAAATTTTAATAATTAAATATTTTATGCAATTCCTACTTTAATAGCTTCTTCATCAAAATATTTTAAAACTTCAAATTTTGATTGTCATATAATTCATTCATAATATTATAAAGGCCTTTAGTTATAACGAAATATGTATCTCTCTAATTTTCTGTTAGCACCCGTAGAATTTATACTTTAAATTAAAGTGGAAAGAATTAATCTTCAATTAATATAATAATATTTTTTACTGAAACAAAGCATTTTTTATAATCTGAATACTGAAAATAGAGTCACTCAGCGTTTAAACTTTATGGGCACTAAAGAATATCTTTTTTAATTTATGTAATATCTCAAGAATTTGTCAACAAAATTTTCTTAGATTCATCATGAAAAGATCGATTCATTAACAATGTTTAATTTTAAATGCATCAAACATTAAGAAAATAAAACGAATCGTTTAAAAAAAACGGTTGAAAACAGGTTTTAAAAAAACTACTTAAAAAACGATGTACTTAAAACTATAAGCATATACAAAAAATATTTAACAAACATAAATACATTTTAATTACAAAACGAACCTAAAAATAATTTAAATCCAGTCCGCATCTGTTGATAATAATTGTCAACAGAATGCGGAATTCAGAACATAATGCGCATGCGTGAATTTTCAACGCCAGTTACGTAACGCAAATACGTGATTTTTTTCTACGCCAGTTGGGGTAACGCTATGCGGATTAGACATTTTTAATTTCCTTTATTCTGTTTTATTTTAATTCAAAAGTACTTCAGAATGAATCTGAAAGATCGATTAATTAACAATGTTTAATTTTAAATGCATCAAACATTAAGAAAATAAACAGAATCGTTTGAAATAATCCTCCGAAAAATATTAACCCTAGCCTCATTACTGTTGGGAGAAAAAAATTTGAAGCCTTACTCATTTGGCGGTGGGGGAAATGGAAGATTTTTTTGGCGGAAAAGTTGGCGGTGGGGAAAATGGAAGATTTTTTTGGCGGGAAAGTTAGTTTTTAATTAATAATTAAAATTCTAATTAAAAATTCGAAAAAAGAAACCCCAGGTGCACATTCCCAACCTCCAAGGTATACATGTACCAAATTTGGTAGCTGTAGGTCAAACGGTCTGGCCTGTAGAGCGCCAACACACACACACACACACACATTGAGCTTTATTATAAGTATAGATTATTGGGGCAACTAATTTGTGTGCTCCAGTATTGCGTTTATGATATAATGATTCATGAGTTATTTTTCTTAGATATTATTTTGTAAGTAAATGCAGAAACAGTTATCTAGTAAACTTAAATTTAAAATTACAAGAACCACTTGCATCCACTGATGTTATTTGCAAATGAATGGCTCAGAAAAGCAGATAGATGATAAGATTTGCTATCTGGAGCAAATCATGCTGACACCACATGCTTTACAAATCCCATAGAGAATATAACTCATCCAAATAATCAGATAGTTTTCTAAATAAAATAGTGATATTTTTTGAAGAATTAAAGTACTATCGGAGAAGAGAGACCCAATTAAATTACTCGTCTGTATTCCTGAATAAACATTAACAATCCAAAGCATTTGATATGCACTTAGTCATATTTTTAAGAAGAGTTTAAAATTTAAAAAAATGACTGTAATTTATATTTAATTTTCATTACCTGAATTAAAATCATTAATATTTTCTAAGAAAAAAAATGATTGGCTTCTTTTACCTAAAATAGTTTTAAGATTTATTTTAAACATTATTTATGAAATAAACGTTATTAATTTGAATATAATTTTAAATTGGCAAACATGACATTGTCGCTGAATTTAATTTTCCTTGATATTTATAATCTTCCTAATAATAACCTTACTCGCTACTTGAGTTTCTTTTAAATATATTGAATTCCTATATTTACATCAATTTTGTTTTCTGATTATTTTCTCAACAAAGAAAAATCATCATTAAGATTTTTAAAACTACTAAGTTAATAGTAATAGAAAGAATGACATACATTTTTAGTTATGTTATAAAGGTTTCCATACAGCAGTAAACGGAATTTTGAATCATTAGAAAATATTTAAAAACTGTTAAATTCGTAAAAATTCTACGATATTTATCAAGGAGTTTTAGAAGAACGATTAAATGAATTTTTAAAATATGTATAAATATTTTAAGCTATAATTGTTTCGAAATGATCGGAATAAAACATAAATATTTTCTGAAATTTAAATTAAATAAAGTGAATCAAGATTTAAATTTAATGGTTCGAAGCATTGCACCCGGATAAATAATATTTTTTATTCCAATGAATATTGTGTGGTTAAAGTATTAGAAAATAAACAAGCAGATGTACCTATGAGGTTTTATTATTAATAGATATTGAGATATAAAAAATTTTCATGAAGCATCAACTAAAATTTTCTCATTTTTATCTCTGATCAATGCTCACATTTTTGAGAAATTGCTTATACTATAATGATCAAAATGGTAGGTAAAAATGTATGAGATTACTATCAAATAAAGTGCCAAATTTCTTTCATTACATATTTTACAGCTTTGAAAGATATGAAAGAAATGTTTTAGGTGAAGAAAATAAACGAAACAATTATGATTAAAAAATCAAAATTGCGAATACAGTATAATTTATCAAACATTATAATAATTAATGTTTCATAAATTATACTGTATCGTGTTTCACGACTTTTCTTAATCAAAAATGGATATAGACACTAATGGGAGAGCGTGTAACAATTTTTGATTTATTTAACAGTTTTTGATAATTTTATAAAAAAAGTTTCTATTCTATGTTAAATTAATGGCAAAATATCATTTAAATACATTTTTTTATACCTTATTAGATATAATTTATTTGATATACACATTTTATATCATTAAGAGAAAAGGAAATCATGTTCATTGAATTCTGACAATTGTATGATTTTAATAAAGCATTTACTGTGATCCTTTTCTACCAACTTTAAAAAGAAACATTTTATTTAATACTATTATTTAATACTATTTATTCATTTCAAATAACATTATTATACAATATTTTAAATATTTTTTTATAAAAATAAATGCCAATTCAATATTTTCTGTATACTCCAATTACAATGAATATCCCTAATTATATTTTTGAAAGCATAACTGTTAACTATTTCAAGAAGTAATTCAAAATGCTATAAATAGAACAATAAAATTCAGTCAAAGCATATTTTCACTTTCATAATTTCAATTATATTCAACACTATGATGCTGTGTTCATTTGTATTTAATTATCTGTTTGTTATAAGGACTCCAATGAGCAATAACAGCATGAAATTTACACACTCTATTCGTCGTACAATTTATCTGCTAACAGTGGTGTCTCAAAACTTTCTAAATTAAGTATTTCTGGATTTTTTTTAAAAAAAAATTAATAACATAAATTACACATTTACATTTCATTTGATTTTAATACTTTGAAATAGATTTGAACATAAAAAAACTTTTTACTTTTATTTTTTTAATAATAGGTTTTTCCGACATCTTATGGAACTATCATAATTTTTCTTTACAACTGTTTTGTTGATAAAATGACGTTTAATTGTTAATTAATGTCAGATGTAGTAAAGCCCATGTTTGATTCAGGGCTAAAAAAAACCTTGAGGACGATTTTTTTTTTTTTTTGTAACAATAACGAATGAATATTGCTTTTTTTGTAGACTACAATCTTTTATCTTGATAAAATGAATGCTTTGTATCAGGTGATTATTTTCCATTAGACTTTATGCAAACACAAAAAGATAAATTAATAGCATTAATTTATAAATATCTTTTTATGTAATAAATATTTCGATATAAAATGGATGTTCCTTCATTTCCCGGACATCAAAAGATTCATATAATTACATGTTTCACTTTCTTTCATCCAAAGAAAAATGAAATCGATTCCTTAATTACATTTACAAGGAAAACGAAGCTTATTCCAGGAAATGTATTTGATTACCTTGAACCACGGAAATGATGAATTAGATATAGAGGAATATATCGTAACCATTTTGCACGCCATCACGCACAGCTTCAATCAGTTGTTTCATAAAAGAGATTAAAAACTGCCTAATGAACTTCTAGGTATTCGTTAACAAAATTTTCAATTAGGCTTAACTTTTAATATATTTCGCAGAAATAATTTAAATTTGCTATTTTACATTAATTTGCCTCGGTTCAAATTTATTTCGAATTTAAAGCAACAGTATTTATTTATTTATTGAAATTATGAATAGATTCCTAATATTAGGATATTAGGTATTTTTATATCAAAATATTTTTATTTTATTAATATTTCTTTTGGGACTCTTTTAAAATAATCCTTTTAGAATTTTTTTTGCCAATATTCAAATTTTTACTGAAATTTATTAGAAGAAAAAAGTATTTATTGATTTTCTTATTTTATGAAACTAATAGATAAAAGTTTTATATTGCATCATTTTTTTTTATTTTTAATAAGTTTGCGTATCTTTTAAAGAAGTTATTTACATTAATTTACTAATTTTTGGGTTTAGTTGCGAATTTGAAGCAAGAGGGAACAATAATTTTGTGATATATCGTGCAGTTATAGTTTATTAATTTTTATAATATTAAACAATATTGCGATATTGTATTTATTTGCAATTATATTTATTTGTTAATTAATTATATTAATTTATAATATTATTATATTTATTGCTCATTTATTTGCAAATATATATATGTAATAATTAATTTCCAAGTTATCGAAGCAAAGACTAAAGATGAACTGTTAAATCAGGACTGGAAATAATTAATATCAATTTAAGTGTAGAGGGTAAACAAAGAAAAGACGCTTTGAAAGGAAACTATGTACATTTAAATTTTTCTTGATTTGTGCAGGATATTTTTATATCAGAACAGCTATAATTTTGAAATGAAATGAACTTGAATGAATTCGATACAATAAAAAAGGAAAAGCAGCTCATACTTTTTCAAAAAAAAAAAAAAATTACTCTTTACTTTTAATATTTTTTTAAATTTTTTGAGAGAGAAAATGTAAAATTTCCTTACTTTCAAGATTCGGATATTTGCTACAAGGCTGATATTTAATCAAAACTAACTACACATCATGCACTAAATGCAGATGGAGACCATTTTTTGCAGTCCATATTTATGCTGAGCAATATGTTAAGCATTCATTAGCAACAAAATGCACAAATTTGATAGTCTTACAAAGAAGCAATTAATTTTAGAAAATATTCAGAAAGCATGAATGATGCATTTCTCTAAATCATTTCTAATTATATAATTTATTTTAAGTATCAGAATCTTGACTTTTTCTTTAAAAAGTGTCTCGTTAGTAAATTTTATGGTTTTTGATGGAATTATAAATATGATTTGACTTTACAGTCTTACAAAATGTATCACAGAAAACGTTTTAACGACGATTGTTAAATAGCCTGTTAATTAGAGCAGTTCGAAAATTATGTTCGAGAAGATATATACCCTTCTTTTCAGAATACGACTACAAAGTCTGACAAATTTTTTTTCAGTAAATTTTTTGAAAATTACGACAATATTTAGCGAGTTCAAAATCAAAAATAATGTCAGGTATTGTGAAATTTTAGTTGTTTTATATTAAATAAATTGTCTTGATAAAAAATTTTTTATTATTCTGAGGTCAATTCTCATCTTTTGATAAATTATTCTTATATAATTTATTCTTATTTTAATTACTTACTTAATTTGTTTAAAATTTATTTTATACAATTTAATATTAATTCCTTTAAAAATAGATGCTTATTATCTTCGGGCTTTTTAAAAGAACTATTTATTTTAGAATATTTTAGGCAATTGGAAACGCTGCATTCTTTTATAATATGAAGAATTATTTTCTCTTGGAAAATCTGTATTTTATCTTTTCTGTATACTTTTCTATAATCTTTTCAATTGTCTTATAAACTTCTTAACTGTTCAAGGAAATGTAAATAAAGCAGCTCAGAAATAGTGCTAATTGCATTAACACTATTTAAACACAACATTAATGAGTTTGAAAAAATATTAATTTCACCAAATTTAATTTTTCCTTACATTTTATCTCATGTATTGAAGTTAATGATTCAATAAAGATAAATTGAGAAACAAATCTAAAATTTCTTTTGCAGAAATTATTTAAAATAATTTGAATATTGTAGAGATTTATAATAATTTCAGAGTATTCTGAAATAAATTATATAAATATTTTTTTTTCATTTGATAGTTTCTTATTTCCTTCAGAATAAGAAATCAACTTCAGAATAGCTTCATTATATTTAAAAAAAATGTCTTAATGAAGATTCATCTATTCCTCCGATCTCAATTAAATCTTTCGATGTAAAGTTTTCTTTAAGATCCATATTTTTGTTTACAAATCGTAAAGATTTCCCTCTTTTAACAAAATAAGTTTTTCTAAAAGTTTTAGAGCCCAAATAGTCAAAATATTCAGCATACATAGATCAAGTTAATTGTTCCTGGAGCGATGCCAAATTGTATTCTGTTCTACACAAATTAAGTTGTTCCAAGAAAACTAAAATTGTGTTATCACATACACAAACAAATAGTTTGCTCTAAACAGTAACTATAAATTGTATCCACCCAAATTTTATTTTTGTATATTTGTGATCTCTAAGTTATAAATTTCTTCCTTAACATAGTAGTTTTAATTAATAGCATATAAAATGTAATACATGGAAAAATTTGCTGTGATACATTGTCCTATAAAGTTACGAAAAATCCAACATGTGTTTTTCTTGATTTTCTTGAACATAATTAATGATAAAAAGTCTGCTTTCTTACAAAGTACAAGAAAACTTAATAAAATTTCTAATAATGGTACATTAGAGTATGCGAGATAAATTTTACAAAGAATTACAAACTTAAACAGTTTAATTAACTGCATCATGAAGAGAAAATTTATTGTCTAATATGTGAATTTTGAAAGAACTGTATCGTAATTACTGGGATGGAGTGAAATAGTGAGATGATTATATATTTCTAAAGTAAAATTATATTTCTTATTAAAAATAATAGCCTTTAGTATTACTCGGATCATGTTATCAGTTTAAGTGAATATTAAGAAGAAAGCATAGCAACTCATTGTGAAAATAATTATAACTGAACACACACTTCAGAATATATTATATATTACATAATAACTCTAACATTGAATTTGTGTCCATTGAATATTAGAAAAGACCTTAATCCAGCATTTATATATTTATATATAAAGTTTAATAATTAAAGTAACGAATAATTTAAAGTAAAGTAAAGTAAATAGCGAATGCAATTCATAAAAAATATTTATAAGCATATAACTATTAATTATATTATATATACATAGTTAATAGCTATATTAGCATATTCATATTGATAATTATAACGTAATTATTACGTATTTAATATATTAATACGAAATTATTATTATTAAAAGCAGCCGGATATGTGTTATTTTCTAATTTATTATATGAGAAGAAAGTAATTTATTATTTCAAATGATTTCTCATTTTCTGGTAATTTTTTCCCGAAACCTTATCAACAATTTGGAAACACATAAATAGAATTAATTGTCCGATCAAATGACAGAAACATGTACTCGGGAAAACTAATATATTCGCGAGTTGACGTCCATTAAATAACTATCTTAGAAAAATATATGAAGATAATGTACTATTTTTCTTTAATTAAAACTTCATGAAAGGAAAAAAAATGTCATATAATTGAGTGACATTAATATGTATCACGTTAAGTTTAAGTGCTCCTAAATTGTTTACTTATTAAGCAGGATTCTGAGAGAAAATTTAAGAAAATTATCCATTTCCATCAAAATTTAATGTTGTCAACTCAAAGTAATAACAAAATATAACTTAAAAGCTCCCCTCCCCATCATCAGTAATGTTTTAAGTGTCTCTGTGAAGGCTTTCAAGATCTAACAGTTTATTAGCTAACATGAAGAGTGTTTCAACAAGATTAGATAAATATTTATCTTTAAGATTAAATATCATGGCCAAAATTAAATATTGTATTAGCCAAATAAGCCAATCTTTGTTGAAATAACTTTGATAAGTTCGTTCAGATCACTGCTAAGTCGAAGCGAAGGACAAACCATAAAGGTAATTTTAGAAACTGAAGAAAATAGGCTTAAGGTGCTGTCAAATTATTTTGTTTGTTTTTAATTATTTCGGAATCTAAAGTTTGCAAAAGAAAGAACAGGGAATTTTGTTATCTAATCTTTAAGTAATTATTTCTTATATTTCATACGTTTTTGAAAATTAAAAAAAAAAAAAACATTTATAAATAAATAACCAGTTTTGACGATCAGATGACGTGTCGAGATTAATGATTTCGGAAATTTTGGGTTAAGCCTTTTAAATATAGCTTTGTGTTATCGTAATTTCCCTATAGCAAAATATTTTGAAACTTCATATTTTTTTATTGGCACTTAACTCGATTTATTTAGATGCCTTAAACTAATTTACCTTCTGGGGTTTTGGCAAGACAAACTTTTCTTAATTCCATTTCAAAATTTCATCTTTAATCTGAAATGGATAATAATACAACTTTAATTGAACAAAAATGTGTTTGCTATGTTAAAATATATTTATTAAATACATAAATAGGGCAAGTGAACTCATTCAGCCTTGGAGATTTTAGTGCAACATTGATTTCATAACACTTGTAATAACATAAAGCATTTTTGGCTATTGAATAAATTATATATTATTCAATTAATAAAATTTTGCAGTAAATATTATTTTCCCAACCACCATCACATTTTTATGTCATATGTAAGATTTCTCTACAGTCAATATTTTGATAAAACATTTCAATCGTTTTTTTTTTTTTTTTTTTACTAGAAACAACAAAATTTTAACAACTTTTTTTTTAGAATATGAAAGGAACAAGCTTTATTTTTAAAACCACTAAATACATTATATTTTTTTCAATAATAGAGTTTTATAATTTAAGAATTCTTGTAATTCGCATCTGAAAGTTATCATAATAAGGTTTTGTGGTATTTAAGCTCAGTATTTATTCATGAGAATTCCTAAACATTCTTTACTTTTCATGTTGCTCTTTCTATAGAGTATTCAGTTGAAAGAAAATATTTCCGATAAATGTGATGAAACAATAAGTAGGCTTTATTTATAAATAATTCTAAGTTAAAACATAAATAAGAATCTGAAAGAATATATAATCTCCTTTAAAGCTGATGAAATATGTGTCATACATATAAGTGGAACCTGTCTTATTAAATATTTATGAGATTCAGAAATCAATATTCATCAGAAAGTTTATAGAATTAGTTACAAAACGTAATGAACCTTTCCTGAATTAAAGTTTTCCTAAATTCGTTTTTAAATTGTTTTATATTTAAAAATGGATTATTTACAAGCATAAAATTATACAGCATTTTTAAAGACTATAATTGAAAGACCACTAAAAATTATATTTATCCATTGAATATATTTTTACTATCTGTTTATAATATTTAGAAATACACCATGATAATGATGAAAACCAATTGTAAATAAATTTAATTAAATGAAATTTATGCTAATTCCTCCCTTACACTTGCAATTTATTTAACGTGCATATGAATGTAAATGCATTAGACATGTTTCTGCATTAATATCTTCTTATATTTTCTAATAATTAGCAATATGTCCTTCAATATTTTTTTTTATTTCTTGAAAATATATTTTTTTGCATATTTATTTATTCAAATGATTGAAAATTTTTCACAGACACTGCCATATGAATGCAAATGGATTTAGACATGTTTCTGCATTGATATCAACTTATCTTTTCTAATAAGCGAACATGTCCTTCAAGTATTTTTTTTCTTGAAAATATATTCTTTTGCGTATTTAATTATTCAAATGATTGAAAATCCTTCACAGACAAAAATTTAAAATGAATTTTTTATATAGCGACAAATAAAATTTCGTAAAGATGAAACAACAATTGAATGTTTCGCATATAGTAAATTAATAAATATCATAAAGTAAAAAATTTTTATTCCATGAGACAGTTAAATATTAATACATATTACGAATTGTTTAAAAAAAAATCTGCAAAAGTATTTTTGAAAACAAAATTCTCTGCATGCTATCCAAATAATTATACTAGAATACAGTTGTATTCTAATATATAGCAAAAATGTTAAATTTTTAAGAACAAAATAACAATTTTCAGAAAAAAAATATGAAAATACTTTATTATGATCAGTTTTATTATTAATTTATTAATATAAAATATTTGCACAGTACATTAGTTTTTTAATTAATGATGTAAAAATGTGTGTTTATTTCAGTTTCGTATAGCGGAATTCCTTTGCATATATGTTTAATAAATACAATCAAATACTAAGAAATGATTCATAAAAATCATAAAAGCATATATTTCATTCACAGGGAAGCAAATTAAATTTATAAAGTTCTTTCAACTGTTATTTGACTTTGAATCCCAAAAGCCTCCATGCGTTGTGATCCTAGCTGAAGCGATATGATCCACAAAGTTTCAAAGAACGCCCAGGGCAATGGAGTAAATAACTGAATTAGCGTCCGAAACGTCAAGTCAAATAGATCGAGCTGTTTACCTTTTGAAACATGCCAGCAGCTTAAATTAGCATCATAGAAAAATCAAATCTTTGAACCGCAGTGGTTTCTCCGAGGAACAGCAGCTCAATATATGCAAGTAAAGGAATGCGTTTTATTGGAAGATGCAAATTCAAAGGCTAAATTATCTTAGTTTCATTTCAAACACAGAAAAGAGGACGACGTATTAAATTATTTTCAAACATTTTAAATTATACTTTCTATACTTCACAATTTGTATTTAAAATCAAAATATTGATTGCAATATGAACCCAAAATATTCGCAATAGTAACAAATGCATAGATAAAACGATTCATTATATTATTCACCAATTAATTAACATTTTAAATATTTTCTAATCCTTTCGACTTGGAAAATTTAATTTCGTGAGGAAAAAATAATGATCCTGAAATAAAGGAAATGCTGAAACAGATATATATTTAACAAAAAAAAGTTTTAGAACAAAGTGATTAATATATTCTTTTATTAAATGTTAAAACATTTCTAAAAGGATGTAATTTCATTTGAATAATTTAATATGTGATCAACAACTAAAATATTCAACCATAGATTTTATCATATAATCCTTCTTTCAAATATATAACAAAAGCTACTGAGTGGTAATTTCGGGAAGGATATTAAAATCTTCATAATTTATTACATCATCTATTCAAGAGGGTAATTCATTTGACTTAATTGAATTACCCTTAATCTAAATATGAAAATGTTATTACGTTCTGTGGCACACTTTTATAATAAAAGTGGAATTTTTGAAAGTACATTCCCGATTAATTTATTTTAAATCCAAAAGTTTCATTTTACATTTGAAATTTAAAAGAAAAATACGTGAAAAATTTATTATTTAAGACTGAATTTAAGTTACTTTATATGTAAAATGGAAGTTTATAATTTTGGAACTCATAAATTAATTACTAGACCCTTAAAAAATGTGTACATTGATCGAATTTAAAATATTTTCTTAAAAATTCTCTAAAGTTATTTTTTATTATAACAAAATGAAAGAAAAAATTTAACTAAAATTTAAAAGGAAACAAAATGATTAAAATAGTAGAGTGTTTTAAGGAGAAATGTGTCAACTAGAGCATGAAAATTTTGAAACATTTTCCTGACTGAAAGTGACCTTTTATAAATTCTTCAAGAAGGTTTTATTATTTTTGTCATTAATTTTTTTTCACTTTTACATTTATTTTTATGTTATAATTGTACACTATAACATTCAGGCATTTTCTGCTTACAGTAAGCTCTATTACAATAAATCAACATATCCACTAAGGAAATCACATTTTAGAATATGATTCCTTGACCACAACTGAGATATAAAAATATATCCAGGAAAAATGACAGTGAAATATGATATGTGATATTCTGGTTAATAGCGATGTGTCTTATTGCAATTTCCATTATATCTAAATACATTAATATCTGGAGAATAGGTAAAACAAGAATGTAATCATATATTTAAAAAAGAGCTAATTTGATTTTCCATGCAAGATATATAAGATCATTGAAAGCCAACTAGCAGATTGAAATATACTTTTTTCTAGTGAATGTCAGAAGGCAGCAAGACTTCGACTATACATCATTTGCTTCTTGCTATTAATAGAAAGTGATAATAAATAAAAACTAATGAAAAATAAAAATATATAATTATTTATAAATAATATTTTGATTTTCAATAATAGCAGTAGTACATAGTAATAGTACAGTAGTACATCATCTACATCTTGAAATTAATAGAAATTTATAATAAATAAAACCTAATAAAAAATAAAAATTACTATTTATAAGTAATGTTTTATTTTATAATAATATTTCTTATTTTGGAAGTTACTTTTTATTCATGTTCGCTGTCTTCATGAAATTATTCATGTACAGTTTATAAATTAATCTGCCGTATAGAGCTTAATTAGTATTGATAAAGCTAAAAAACTTATTTTAATATTTAATCCAATTTATAAATACAAATATTTTTTTTTAGTATTCGATTAGTTTTTATTTAATAAAGTATATGCTCAAGAGAGAATGAAATATATTGATATTATGATATTTCAATTATTTCCAGAAAATTAGTGTTTTGATTTAAAATATTGTCATATTCTAATCTCAGATAAACATATTATAAAACCAAAATTAGCTTTAATCAGCCAGATATTAATTGATTTATAACTAATTATAAATACTATATTTTTTTATTTTAATTTCTGGATTTTTATATCATTTAGAAATTAGGCTTATATTCTAAGAATACATCATATTCTTGATACAATGTATTAATTACTGACGGCTTATTTTTAATTTGAAGTACTTCAAGTATTATTTAATCTAATAGTATTTATATGCATTCACATTAAAAATTTAAAGCTATAAATTTGCCATTTCATTAAAAAAAAAGAATTCAATGCAGTCTTTGAAGCTAAACATTGTATTCATCCCGCTGTGTGTGATTTGTTTTATTGTTTTTGAGCTGAAAAATTCAAAATGTTCAACATGCATAAATCAAGTTAATTGTTTCTGGAACGTACCCAAGCTGAATTCAAATTCTATCTAAAGTAATTGAATAAATTCAGAATACTCTATTACTGAAACATGATCAGCTGACAGTAAAAATTATTTCCCTCATTTGTCTTTATTGCAAAGACAATTAAGTAAATACAAGTATTATGCATTAATTTTATCGTAATTTAATGATCAAAAACTAAAAGATAGAAAGTTATCATCAAAATTAAGCATCATATAAAATAATGATTAAAGAAAAAAATCACTTACTAATTATTTGGGGATCTTAAATTTCATAAAACATTTTAATGGACAAAATACACTTTTCATGCTTACTTCCATTTACGAAAACTATGCTTCTTTACCAATTTTGTTGCTAGATAATATTCTAATATATTCAATAGTTAAAGATAATTCAGGTAATTTAGAAGACTTAACAAATCCCAAACGATTTCAGGATTGACATTATACTTCCGGTTCAGGCGGATCCAAGCTTTGGTTTAATATTTTGTTTTACTACCAATTTCCGAATTATCCAACTTCAGTTAAGTTGATTCAAAATCATTTAAATGCAATTCTTATTACAATTCTATATTTCTCCTACAATAACTTAGGGTGCTTTCGAAGGGGAGTGGGGGTAAATTCGGGTTCATTGCATTTTTAACTTCGGTGCTTTCTCAAATGTTCTACTTAAAACTCATTCCAACATCATCAATTTAAAATTTAAAAAAAATGCTCATGTCGCGAATCAATATTATTACTAAGAATTTGTAATACTACTTTACAGCACAGGGAATCTTCTGCTAAGATAAAGAGAATTTTACAGACTGCTCTTATAAATGATGAATGAATGACGGATCTGTGATCAATGGTGTATCTATGTGATGTATTGGCGACGAATTTAGTGACAAAATAGGAAGTTTTTGAAATTGCTGGAATTTTATTGATGGATGGATTATAAACGAATATACAATTAATTTCTAGAACATTGAATTTTCGTCCATGGAAACATTAAAAAGCTGAGTACTGAAAGTCAGTCATATTGACTCGAATGGCGAGTCGGCAGTTAGGTTCAGTTCAAGCAAGTAGTCAGTTGAGATCAATAAATGATTCGAGAGGCGTAAATAAAGCATACCAATTCTCTCTCCAAAAACTTCTATCTGAACACTTTGCGTTGTTAAAGTCAATTATTAACTATTGTTTGCTTATGTGATGCTGTTTATTGCAGTTGCTGTTCATGTGCACACTTCGACTATGCTGTCTGAGTGCTCAGGTTTTCATGCAGAATTAAGAGGCTTTCTTAGTTATTGAGCCAAATCCCATGAGCTTACACCCACTGCACTGGACCTTGAATTTTAGAATTTTTCCGTAAATATATGTGCCAAAACTAGCTTAATAAAATTCACAGTAATCACGACTGTAAAAAAAAAATGTCCTTATCAGAAAGATTACTGGAGAGTGTCTTATCAATGGAATGGTAATCTCACGAATATAAAAATAATACATATGTGGATACAATAACTATCAACATATATAAACCCCTGTTGATGAGAGAAAAAGAAATCAATAAAAATTAGCGTGAAAAAGAATCTCAATTGTTTGCATTATTTAGCATAAGAAATTGTATTCAAATTTCATCCTTCAAGTCCAATCAGGATTTTGATTTAGAAAAACATCTTTTCAGCTGTTGCGTGCTCTCGCTGCATCATTAATTATTGAAAAGAAAAAGAGCGGAAAAAGACAAACGCATAAAGTATATCCTGTTACAAGCCATAAAACGTGCATCTGAAAGAGTGAGATTTCCGTCTGATTTCCGGAAATATTTATTCAGAAATCTCATTTATTGCATCATCGCATTCCTTTGGGAATTTCAGTAAATCTCACGAACTTAGGAAATATCAAAGAAAGTGAATACGCATGTGTTTGGTTCGATTCAAAAATAGAAATCCATTGAAATATGGATCTGTATTTGGAAAGTTATTGGAATTTACGCGGGAATCTTCTTTTTTTCTCGGAAAGAAATGAATGTATCTGAAAAACGACTCGGATAAATGGAAAAAAATAAGCGCCCATAGTGCACTATTATGTTTGCTTTCAATAATGGTCAAAGGTTATGGCAGTTTCATTGTTTCCGATTTTATTCATTTTATATATTATCCAGTTCAAGGCTCAGTTAATTTTTTTCTATTTTATTATCAAAACAGATAATTTACGAGATA
Source organism: Argiope bruennichi (assembly GCF_947563725.1). Taxonomy (NCBI): domain Eukaryota; kingdom Metazoa; phylum Arthropoda; class Arachnida; order Araneae; family Araneidae; genus Argiope; species Argiope bruennichi. Next base: position 86,161,298 of record NC_079158.1, read on the forward strand.
ATTCTAAATTTGAAACTTTGGTAAAATGTATTTCTCAGCGTAAATTAGATTTTAAATAAAATTTATGAAACAAACTGCGAAGAATTTCAATGTTAATCACTACCCATTTTAGAAATTTAGTTAATAAGTTGTAATGAATAATTGTTTTTAAAAAAGTGCTGGACCCTTATTTTTTGTAAAAACAACTTTAAAATACGTAAATAGCAAATAATTTGTGTCTTCATATAATTCTTTCTAACAAGGGAAAATTCTCAATAGCTTTAGTATAATTATATAATCTAATGGTTTTCAAATAAATCAATATGTACTTTATTATCTCCGATGAAATTAATTTCTTATTTCAAATGTCGCTTGCATTTATGGTGGTTTCCCAAAGTACTTCAGAATCGAAAAATATCGATTTATTTAATATTGTGATAAAGTGATTGGAACATGTATACGGTTGAATAAATATTTTTTCTTCAGCATTTACCCTCATGAATAAAAAGAAAGCTATTTTTTATTTTAATTCGAACTTATAAAAATATTTGACTTTTTTCGATCAATGAGTGACATTAATAACTATCAAGGTATTAGAAAGTGTTGCAAAAATGTTTACGCATTATATTTTTTGAAATAAAGGCGTAAGGAAAAGGATTTTAAGTACAGAGTTATTATACCAAAAAAATAAAAACAAAGAGAATTTAGAGATTCAATTAACATTAGTAATATTTTAATCGCCTTTTGGAAGGAATTGAAAGACCGATAGACAATATTATTGAATTTGAAAAGAGTTCCAAAAGATTTAATAAGTAATTTCTTTAAAATATAAATTCAATGCCCAAAATTAAGTTTTGTATACATTTAATTCTCCATTCTTTGTCGAAATAATTTTAGAGAGATAAGTGCAAAGGTAAGACGATTTTCAAATAGAAAAAAAAGTATTAAACTTCAATTAAAATATTTCTCTAATTGGTTTAACATTTAGTTAAGGGAAAATGGGGCGATATGAGATAAACAACTTACCATTTTAAATAAAGTCAGTTTTCGAAATAAATTGTTATTCTTTGTATATATGAATAGGATGATTTTCAGTGTGTTTTAATTTTTATGCAATTTAAAATATTATATATATATATATATATATATATATATATATATATATATTAATTAATCTGGCCAAAGAAGTAAAATTGCCACTCAGTACCATAACCGAATAATTATGACACAGATGACGCATGCGGATGTAATTTTTAAGTGATAGAATTATCGGCCCTGGAATGTGCGCTACCCAGATAGAAGTTTCCGAGGAGTTTGGAATCGCCCATAGTATTATCTCTAGAGTTAGGTAACGGTTCCAAGACGTCAGTTGACATCACAGTACAGGATGCTCTCGAGTTGCAATGCCAAATGACGACCTATATTCGGTAATAACTGTCAAAGAAAGAAGCCGGAACACAGCATTAGACTTGTCTCTTCGGCTATCTTCAGCCAAGAGCAGGACAGTATCAAGGCAAACAGTGTACAGGCCTTTGTAATATGTTTATTTATATGCTCTCAGACCTATCAGATGTGCTCCTTCACGGTAACTCACTGTCGCTAACGGTTAGCCTTGAGTAGAGAACATGTAATGTGGACATCGTTTATAGTGAGCATGTGTGATGTTTTCAGACTTGCAGTCTGATTCAAGTTGCACTTTCATATAGAGAATGGCAGATGGCCGTTATCACTGAGAGAAGATCATTATTTGACACCGTTACGACGGTGCAGGATTTTTCATTTGGGATGAAGTTATACTGTTTCCAGAATAGACTTGCATCTTCAAATCGAAACCAGGGCAGTCCAAATATATCGATACATCCTTCTGAAACAACATGTACGTTTTTTTAGGGATGTCATTGTCACAGAATCTGTGTTTATGGATGACAACGTCCGTCATCACCGTGAAACGTCGCACTCGAATTCCTTCAATCTGAGGATATCACCCATATGTATTAGCATTCTCACCACTTTTGAATCCGACAGAGCATATGTGGAGCATTCCTGGCTGAAGAATTGCAGCCCTTCAGCCACCACCTGCAAGCCTACCGGAACATCAGAAAGCAGTGGTTGCTGAATGGAATAAGTCATATCACTGACTCTCCGATTCGCCCGAAGGAACACGGATAAATAGTAATGAATGGCCGGACCGGAGCAACAGCAACACTAGCGGGAACTGTGTTTGAGTCCTAAGGACCATCAGCGGCCACGGTACAACTGTTCCAGAAGTAAATACGTCCCATCATTCATGGATGATCCCCACCTTTTTCCGAGATCCAACCACCGTACCGGAAGCATTTCATCCTCAATTCGAAGTGCCCTCCAGGGGGTTTGCTGAATGGAGTAATCGTCTCTAGATCAGCTCAATAATTTGATACTCTGCATACTCAGACGCTGTACACAGATTGCACTTCCTCGTCTGGGAGATGTAAAATGTATTAACCATAATACTAGCCTTGTAAAATTTGTAAGACATTGTTTTGTAAAGTTTTTGTAAGACATTGCTCTAGGGAACAAAAGTCGTGGTTTCTCTAAATGGTATCATAATCATAAAAGATACGTAGTTTTAATGAATAGCATCATAGAAGATTCGCAATCTATTTTTTAAATCTTTTTTTTACTAAATGGACTTTATGAATAAGTCACATTTATTTTGTTTCTGAACCCTTTTTTTGCCGAACCTGGCATTATCCTCAATTTATAGACACGAGTGTATATTCTCTTCTAATTAGATAGATATTATTTTGGGGATCTACAAAATAATAAAACGTTAGTTAAAATACTCCAAGATCATCTAACAAACAACCAAATGGTCAAAGCAACTTCATTGAGAGAATTCTTAATGCTTAATAAGCGGAACGTTGGCGGTATTCTAATGGGGATAAAACATGAGTAATATGAATATTAACCAATTCTTCTTCTAGTTTCGTTCATCAACGAAACTATTGGTACATAATTCATATGAATTCCATAAATACACACGCAATGTGAAAAACTAGTTTGATGGTTAGAAATTGTTTTCTTCTATCGGAAATATTTTGATGATTATTTATTTATTTATAAGTATGCTTTTCTTTATGATCTAATTATATTGACATAGGAGAATGGGGTATATTTTAATCCCAGTTTCTTCATCTTCATTTTTATATTTTTTGTTAAAATATTTACAAATTATCTTTTAATTCTCTTTAAAATAAGGCATTTAATTTTACTTTTTCTCTTGTTATTTCAATTTGTAAATCCAATTATCTCATATAAATCAAAATTTTATGCTGAAGACTGTTTAAATTCATAGTATATTTCTATATATAACTTGCGGCATCATCTATTACATTGGCGTACTATATAATTTGCTTTGCGATATTGAAGTCTAATCTGTAGCTCCAACAAGCTTAATGCTGTAAAACTTTGTATTCAGTGGCATAGTACATGGTCGAATGACAACGAAGATGCCTGAATTGATACGTAATTCATATGAATTCCATAACTCGACAATGGGATATTGCATGCGTTTGTAATTCATATTGAAAAGACGAACTGTATGCTTTTAGAGACTCAGTATCTGTAGAATATCCTGAATTTAGAGGTATTTCGTTGCTTTAATGCATGTTTGATGATTGCCTGATTATTATTTGTATTAAATAATTACTGCTAGTCCTAGTTTAAATCTCATAAATTTTCCGATTCTCTATTTGCTGATATATGTATAAAAATTATTCATATTTTGATATTCTAAGGAAATTCGTTAAATGACTTACATTAGAGTTAACCACAAAAACATTTTTTGTTCCTAAGAGCTATGACAAAAAGAAAAGTAATCTGAAAAATTCAGTGAATTATCGGTATTAAGTGACAATTTTATCTCTGTTATTAAAATTACATTTCAGAAATTGGTTCTATCATCTAAATAATTATACTAACAAAATGTCATATATAATGTAATGTCATTATAAATATGCAGTAATAATGAGTCCTTTTTGTAGACCGAAATATAATTTATCATAAGCGTCTCATGACTACATGGTGATATAGATTAGTGTTTCTTTAAAGCAAATTTTAAAAAAAAATGTGAAAAACTACAAAGTCAACATTTTTTTTATTTGGTTTTATTTAACAGTTGTAATTTATGAATTATTATTAATACTATACTCCGAGCAATATCGAAGTATATTTTGATCCCTACACTTTCAAGCAAAGTATGCTTTTTGACATTTATATTTATATTTGATAAATATAATGATAAGAATAATAATTGTTTAGTCCATGTATATACATCTAAATGTATGATTTGAGTTATAATTATTTTAACTACAGTAGAAAAAATACAAATTTAATAATGAAAGGAAGCATCAAATTCCTTTAAATATTTAGACAAAAATCACATTACATGAAACAGCTCTAGAATATCTTTTAAATTCGAGCAAATTGTATATAAAGATCCTTTCTTATAACAAATTTCGAAACATGCAAAACAAATATTTAATATGCAATTATAAATAATTGCATATTTTTTTATATAAAAAAATCACAATGACCTTCTTGTATGTTTAAAAAGACTAATTTTCAACTCAAATTTTAATATAACAAATAAATCAATACATTAATTAATAATATAATAAAAAAATCATATATTAAAATTAATTCATATTTATGTTTGTAGTGGTATAGTGTTGTAGTCCTGTAGGCGTGTAATGTCATTCAAAGTCGTAAATTCGTTTAATTATATAAATAGCCCTCGAATTATTAAATTAATTTTCTCTTATTCTCCTTGGCACAAAGTAAACTTCAACATCATAAATTTGTCTTGCTCCCAAATATTTGTTAATTTAAAAAAAATGTTTTTTTTTATTAAATTAAAAGACATAATTTACCTATTTTATGAACAAAGATAGTATTTTTTATTAAGGATTGAAGAATTCTTAAAGAAAAAAATAATATAAAAAATTCTAAATTAATTCTTAATAAATTCTAAAGAATTTATAAAAGAAAAACTTAAGGATTGCAATTTTCCATGCATGACGAAAATATCTATAACAAATTTATCTTAATATAGTTAACCAAATACATATGCTGTCCTTGTAGCCTTCACTACTGTTTTCAATTCTTAAACATCCTATATGACCTCTTAAAACAAATTATAGTAGTCACAGTAACAATGTATAAAAAATATAATGACTGATATTTAAAGTTTTAGACTTCATAAATAAACCAAAACTGAAAAATAGATGATTATTTTTTAATTATTTTTAAACATTTTAAATATTTGTTTTATAAGCGCTATATAAAGGACAACGTTTTGATTTATGTATGTTTCTTGCTGAAGTGTGATCAAAATAATTAAAAGTTTCAAAAATTAAATATAAATACAAATATTATGAAACAAAACAAAAAAATCATATACCGTTTTCAAAATATTTTATTCTTTAAACACTACAAACTAAAATTAAAAGTTGATTTTTTTTTCTTCTACCAAGCATACCGTAGTACTTCCAATTTCAGATTGCCAACCTAATGAAAACAGAAGGATCGCAGTGTCCATAAAAGAACAGATACTAAAGCGGTCTAAACAAGTGAATTAGCATTAGAATACCAAATCAAATAAATAGAACTTTAGCCTTTTTAAAACACGAGAGCAGTTTATTTTATCATCTTAGAAATATCACAATTTAAAACTGCAATTGTATTTCTGCGACGTCTTCGAGTAAAAGAAGGCATTATAATGGAATAACTAAATTCTCAGATGAATTATTTATAGTTGAACTTTAACAACGGCAAAATAGACGAACTGTGAAATCATTCTAAAGAATTATGACAGCAAATTCTTGTGAATTCTTTTACAAATTCTTGATACGAATTCTGAAATACCTGGGGAACCACTTTTGTCAAAAACTTCAATATTTCTTCTCAATGTGGAATTTTCAAAAAATTATTTATTCTGTTAATGGCTCTGTTAATATTCATTGTTTTTTTTATTATGCAATTGCAGATTTTATAATACATTAATTTTCTTCCCTTCTTTTAGATTTCATGTATTTGAATTTTATCACTAAGCATAACAATAGTTTTGAAGCAAAAGTTAGAAATATTTTATATTAACTTACAACTCAATGCTTGTTAAATTATTTAAACACCAGTAATTCATATCACTAATTAGAAATATCCAATTTATCAAAATATTGTATAAAATGTTTTAACAGAGTTAATATAATATAAATAATAATAAATGTAAAATATGTAAATAATATAAAATATTCTTCTCAATATTATTATTATTACATGACTTTTCTGAGAGGATATTCTTATCAGATTGTAATCAGAAGAAATAATAAATATATTTTTAAATACAAACTTAAATCAATTCCCGGGGAAAACCATTATACTGAAATAAAAATTAGAAATATTTTATATCAATATACAATTTATTGCTTGTTAAATTATTTAAACAGCGGTGATTAATATCATTTATTAGAAATACCGAATATATCCAAATATTGTTTTTAATTGAAGTTCTACAATTTCAATTAACTGATAAAATGTTCATCCACATATTATTATTATTATTATTATTATATGACTGATTTCAGTGAATATTCTGAATCATTGCAGTCAGAAAGAATAATAACTATATTTCATAAAATTATGTTTTAAATACAAACATAAATCAATTCCTGGAATATTAAGGTCTGATGAATAATTAAATGAAAATATAAACAGATAATTCTTAACTTATAAATAACAACAAGATACCTTATGACTTATAAATAACAAATTATATTTTAAATACAAAAATAAATCAATTCCTTGCATATTAAGATCTGATGAATAATTAAATGAAGATATGAACATAGAATGCTTCACTTATAAATAAAAATTGTTTGACAGTAATATTCATAAACTATTGTATGGAGCGAAAATTTGTCAGAACTATTTGATGAAATATATATTCCACAAGCTATTCTTTCGGGGATAATTTATGAAAAATAAAAATGAATATTTTCAAAGTTCATAACAAAAACGCCATCTCTAACTGCATAGCGGGCTGTTGAAGTTTAAAGAAATGTTGATTAAGTCGCTCATCTCCTGCAAATATTTCATATTCCTAGAACCTTATAATGGAACTTATTGTACCATCATAAGAATAAAAAAGGGAATAAATGCAAAATTAAACATTATTTTACTATTAGAGAGGTGACTCAAAGTGGAAGATGGTTTAGGCTTCCAAAATCAAATATATTCTACTTGTTTCCGTGGCTTTCTTGCAGATATCAATATATGCATTCCCAATGAAATGAATTATTAAAATATATCTTAATGCAATTATTAAATAAAAATTAGTTTTTTGGCATGGTAAATGCCATTGATATAAAATTTCACTAAATAATAAGAAAATAAGGAATCTCATGCATAAAAATTGTATTGTTCAATATAAAATGCTATAATGTATAATATTTAAAATGAGAAACAAAATGTATTCACAAAACAACATTTTGCGTTTTAATCAATAGATATATAGATATAGGTTACTACTGATTTATTTTGTATTATGTGAAATGCTATCTTAAATGAGTTTTACTGTGAATTCTGTTGTAACTATCAAAATCAAGGTTTTCTAAAATAAAATCTCAGCCCCAGAAACTTATTTCATTGGATGGCATCATCAATCATATATATTCTTTATGAAACTGACCGTTGCTCTCATGCGATTCCATTTGAATGCTTTCTTTCATGGTTCATATTTCACTTAAAGTAGAACTTTCCGATAGAAGAAAATGAGAAAGAGAAGGAAAAAGCTGCTTTCGATAAACTTGCTATCAATTCTTTACAATTTCTAAAAGACTTCTTTTCCTTAATATATAATGTCTGAAAAATACATCATGCAATTGAGTATTTATATATTTATTTATTTATTAATTTCAGTTTTGATTTTATTTTAAATCTAGATTAAATATACCATATATCGTTTTATCGATATATTCCAAGATTAAATAATCATACCAAATGAAGTCACAGTTATCCACTGAACTGAGCCTGGGCTTAATCATGACATCCCAGAAGTGTCGCCCTTTTTCAAGTCAATAATAGTTTTTTGTTTTTCATCTCTCTCTCTTTCTTTTCTTTAATCAAAAAATAAATTAGTTGTATCAAATGTTATAATGTGATGTAATTGATCATGATGATTGGGACTTTCCATGTTATGCTCGAACGAATAATATCTGCTTATGACTGTTTATTATCATGATGCGTTTTAATTTAATAACCTTTGCACAATTCAGATTTTTAGGCAAATAATTAATCATTATCGATGAAATTATTTATTTCGTATTATGGAATATGGAAACAATATAATCAAGTTATCAATGATAAAATTTATATCAGAGTTCAAACTTTAAAATTTGAATAATTTTATTTTTAAAAAAGAAAAATATTAAAAAGGAATCAGTTTCGTTTTAAAAATTTAAAAATTTACTTTATCGAAAGAAAGAAAAGTTCTTATTGATGAAACCAAGTTACAAACTGATTCATGATATATTATATTTATACAAAAATAAAATATAATTTTAAAATCAAATTCACGAGTCACAGAAAATGCATTAAGATATATGCTTAAAAGTCAAATACTCTTTTGAATAGTACTAAAAACAATTTTTAAAAATTTCAAATAGATAAATAAAATAAATATGAATATATTTAAATGTAAAAGAATTTCCTGAATGTCAGAACACTTAACATAAACATGACTTAAAATACATTTCATTCGATTTTATTTATTTTTGGCTTTTATGCCAATAAATTAAAAAAAAAAAAACTTTCATTTAAACTATAGCACATGATAAGTTTCATAAAAACAATTTCAAGATCATGCATTAATAAAATATGCAAACCAATTTTTAAGATACAACAAATGAATTTATGAAATAGAAATACGGAACCATATCCTTATATGACTTGAAATTACAATAATTTAATTTAAGACGCATTTCATTGAATTAAAATACTTGAGAAAGTTTATTAAGTGCATTTAATTTTGGCATTTTCAATCCAAATGCATATGCATTAAAGGTACGGTTGCAGAAAATAAATTCAATCCCAGACATTTCAGAAATTCACCTTTAATTAAAAATTACCAATCAGCGTTTACAAAGAATGCTAGATATCAAAATCCTAATTAACAAATGACAGAAAATCCAATTTCTATAATGGAAATCTTAATTTACTTAGAAATTTCCATTGCTAGAATGTGAATTTTCTAAAATCTTTTCGCTTTCAATTACCAATGGTCCATTGAGTCGAATTCTCCCTTATTTATATGTTCACAAGTTTATAAGTTCTATGGTTATATTCGAAAATTTGATTAAAAGAAACCCATGACATTACTGTTATATTTTTAATCCGAATTTTATCGCAAATGCTACTAATTTAACTTTTTGTTATAGGTTATATCATGAGTTGGGATATTTTGAAATGTATAGATTGCGCATAAGTTCGTAAAGTTTTAAAAAATTATTTATTTTTTAAGAAAATTTAAGTTATATAGAACTGTATGAGGAATAGAAGGAAAGTCTTTCCGTATGATTTAATAAATAGATAGCATCACTATTGGTGAAAGATTTCAAATAAATATATATTTACGTATTAATATGTTTTATTTTCTCTATAAGATAAAAGTTTTAATTTGATAATTAAAGACATGTTAAATTTGTTTCAAGCGAAATTATTCTTTTAAAAATTGTAGAAGTGAATACTTAAAAGTGTATAATTCATTAAAATAAACGTCCTTTGAATAGAGATTTAATTCATGCATATCTGAAAATCAAATATATATATATTAAAAACACCTATGGCCAAAAGACACACACACACACACACACACACACACACACACACACACACACACACACACACAATATATATATATATATATATATATATATATATATATATATATATATATATATATATATATATATATATATATATATATATATATATATATATATATATATATATATATATATATATATATATATATATATATATATATATAATATCTAAATTAAAGCAGTGAATTTCGCATAGTTAAATATTTAATCCTATTAATACATTTAATGAATGAACTGTAAAACTTCTTTTATGATTAAGATAGTCTCTGATGAACTGATTCAGAATCAGAATTCAAATTGGATATCTAGTAAAATATAGTTAATAAATGATATACAATAAAAAACCTTATGTGGAAATACCTAAATTTCTACTTATATATCATTTTTTCAATAAAAACAATTAGACGGGCTTGTTGAGGCTACTTTATTCTGTACTAGGCAAAGTTTACCCAAATTGAGTGGAAATGTTGAAGGAAGATATCCCTTTGCCATAGACGACAGATGAACGTGAAGTCATAAAGCAAGGAATCACAAAAGGAATAGCTAGCATTCTTCCAAGAATTCTGATTCTGTTGAACTAATGAGATACAGCTAATAGCTCAAGGCGGTTTCCTCTATTACACTCTGTTGTATGGACTCAATGGTATTCTGACACTTTGCTAACTGCATTATATTTTGAGGTGGTATTCTAGTTTCTCGGGATTTATATTTTCGGAATCATACTCAGTGGCATAGATATCGGATGACAAAACTGGCGAAATTCCCGGAACCCATGACATTAGGAAGCATGATTAAATACGATATAGTTACTTAGATTCATGGGCATTATTACTGCCTTGACTCAAAAATGGGGTGAATCTTAAATAAGACTGAAAAAATAAACACACACACACACAATTGAAATTATATAAATACTTCTCCCTTGTTTTTTTAATGTTTATTACTGTCATATTACCAATTAACATAAAATCTGAATGAAAATCATGCGATGTTGCTATGTTTCTTTGAATGCTGGGTAATATCATAACAATGCCATTTGTTTTATAGAGCTAATAACGCAGAGACGTTTAATCATTTTGGAACAATGTTGTTTTTTTTTTGTTTTTTTCTGCACTAAAGACTGTGCCACTATTGATCGTCTAGGACGAAAGAAAGATGGATTCATTCACTAATCTTATAAATGTTTTATTATTTTTTCCTGGTTTCTTTTTAATCGGTAGGGCAAATCTATTTTAATGGAAATGGGGAATACATTTTAATCACTTTGGGCTTAATCCCAAGTGCCAAGAAACAAATGGAGATTGATTTCATTCTATTTCTGTCCGTTCTTATACTAAAATCTACCATAATTCTTCACTTTCTTACTAAGCAATATGCTTAGTGTTTAGTGTTATATTTAGTCTTAAAACTTATCAGTATAAGAAATAGCTGATTTACAAGAAATTTAAAAAGTAGAAAATAAATGTTTCTTTAGGAATTTTACTAAAAAAAAGTTTATAAATTCCAAAAAATTTCCATTGATAATATGTTTTTGAACAAATGCATTGTGTTATCGTATGCCGAAAATTTAGGTAAAATGAAACTATATCTTTAATATAAATTAATTTTCAAAAATAATATTTAATTTAAAGTTTCATATGTATCTAATTCGTATATGATACCTATGATATATAATGAAAAAATAGGGGTTGTTAAATATGAATTACGTACATCACTTTATCAATGCAAATATAAAAAATGCAGTATGCTTAACCCTTAATTGGGGAGGTGTGGTCTACGAGATCGCATTTTCTGTATTCTCAAATTTAATTTTCTAATGAAAGTATTGGTATGAAAATCTGCCAATATATTCTGCAGATATTTTTCTTATATTATATATATATATATATATATATATATATAATATAATATAAGAAAATATATTATCATTGCAAAAAAAAACATTCTTGAAAAGACATATTATTTATTATTTTTAAATCATATTTATTTTTCCAGTAAATAAAGGTATATAGAAAACAATATAATGAAAAATTCAATAATTATATGAAAAATAAAAAAATAAATAAAAAGTAACAATGGGTAAAATTGGCCTTTGTTTTATAGGCATCATCGGTTTTCAAAAGCCTTTTAAACACACAGATTAGATTCTAGAATAAAAATCAGCCTATAAATTATATTCTAACCTATAAATTCTATTTCTCTTGGTATATTAATATATTTTAGAATTTTTTCAAAATGCATTATTACTAGAAAACTTAACTATATTTGAACATACAAATCAGAATCAGTCGAATGCGAACTTCCATCGAAAAAAATTTCTGTACAATTATCCTCATAATTAAAAACCTTTTTTGCTTCATTTAATTGTCTCTAGAATACTGCTTCATAATGGGGATCAGTAAGGTGGATGATATTTCGAGGGCCAAGTTTTAGCGCCATCTGCTAACCCTTTTTTAATACTGCAATACTAAAAGAGAGTGCTGTCTTAGAGACGTCGTACAAAGAAATAGCTGAATTATTTTAAAAAAGCATCTGCTGAAACAGATTGAAAAAGTATGCGTGTATTGAAGGTCACGAAACAGGAAACTACTCTGACAATCCATTCGATTTAGCTAAAACTAGAATAGGGGTGACTGAAAGTCCATCGTTAGTGGTCTGACAGATTGCAACTCCCCAGTTAAGGATTAATATAATACGTGTGATTCATTATAAAGCTTATGCAATTGTTTTAGGACAATTTTGTTCATAATGGAATGAATATTAATTATAATTCTCAGTGTTCCCTCAACAAATTTCTTCAAATGAAGGCTTCAAAAGGCATAGAGCTTATGTATGAAAAAAATAAGCTTATAATATCTATATAATATATAAAATAATATCTCTAAGCTTAATTCTCATATTTTCAACCCTATAAAATGCAGAGAGCGACGCTTCTGATTTTTAAAAAAATTAAATTTGTTCTGAGTAATTTTGTTACTTTATAGAATTTTTATACAAGATATCCCTTCAATGTCCTCTAGGAATAAAACTGCAATGTATATTTTACTATTTTATGAACAAACTATGAAGCCTATAACTATAAAAAAGGAAATATTTACATACAATTCTAAAGGTTTAGTTTAAAAACTGATTAGAAATACAACTTTCTTTGTAGTAATAGTTTAAATCTAACATTCCGTTTTAAATTTAAAAGTCATTATTATGCTTAAATAATTTTTGACGTTCTTATTTTAAAATAATACTGAAATAATTAAGTGCTGTAAGCTCTATTTAAAGGAATACAAAAATAATACTAAAGAATTTTTAATAGAACAACTTTCAATATGATTTTATTGCTTTTAAGATGTAGAAAATGCTACTAAAAATATAAACTGGATTTTAAGTAAAATATCTTTTGGTGCAAGTATTATATTTACTAAAATAAAATAAGAAATTAAATTCATCTCTATAAAGCATTTCATATACATAACAAATGAATCTATGTTGGAATTAAAATAAAGAATTATATATATGCATATATATATATATATAATTTTTTTACTGCGCTATCTTTATAAACGATCGTAGTAAAATATAATAAATAAAGTAAATAAATTTTCACTATATGGAAATGGTTTTGCCTTATAAATTAAAAAAAAATGTATTTCATTGTTTATTATAAATCTGTCAAATATCTCAAACAGAAACAATTCAACAAAGTATTAAAAGATAAGTAAATTACATGAGATAAAAAAATAACTAAGTAAAAAGAAAAGTATAAGTAAGTAAAATAATCTTAATATTTATATTGCAATAATAAATAGTAAGTTAAAAATTTGCGAATTAGTTCTAGTTTACATGAAGAATTTTCCCTGATATTTCCTTAATTTACTACAGGAGTTTCAATGCAGATTGGAAGATCCACAATCTCTTTTAAGCATATCTGCTATTTTAACCCAGATATAAGTTATCTAAAAATATTTTACAGTTCTGTGAAAGTTAAGATCTGAATATTCAGAAAAAATAGTTTTTTTTTCAATAAAATTTCTAAAATAACCAATAAAATCTGATGATGATGATGTCGTATCCGCGTTACCATGAAAAGCGGGCGCAGTAGCTTCTGAGAGCAAAGACCCCTGAGCACCCGAGGGCGAAAGTCTGATTACTAGTTCATGAAACTCACACACATTCGCTTGCACACCCCCTTGTTTTACAGGGGGGCGCATTCACACACCTCACAGATTTGAACACACATAAAGAAAAACCATGCCAGAACCGGGATTCGAACCCGGGATGCCCAGATCACAGGAAGATACGCTACGCCTAAGCCAGGACGCCAGTAAAAGGAATAACCGAAGCTACTATTGTTAGTACCTATTAAATTTTGGAAAACCTACTGAAACATGATTAATTCAATTAAAAATTACAATAAATTGAATAAATAAAATCTTTAAAAAAAACCTTATTTTTAACATAGTCGAATGTGACCCTCTTATAAGTAAGCAAGTCATCACATGTGATATTGTTATACAGCAAATCAAGATTTGTTTAAAAAAATAGTTCCATACAAGTTGCCCTTTCTCTTCATTCATATTTAAAAGATCCATATTCTAGATATAGAACTTTACGAATAATGAACATATTTTCAATAATGGAATGAGGCAATACACACGATATATTTCAAAATTGGAGTAACTATGTTTTGAAAAGTACGCCTTTTGAAGTTGATAACTGGTATATTATCATTTCCTTTTTTAGAAAGGCATGATGTATTCCTTGTGCCTAGAAACAATAGAAGAGGCCACTATGACCGATCTTTTTAAATCATTCAAAGGCACTCATTTTTAAGATAACTTTATTGAGACAGGTTTTGTAACTATATTAAGCTAATAAACTTTCTATTTTTACCACGATTCTTTCTTTGTAATGTCATTAAGGCTGTACTATACTATAACATTTGAAAATTTTATATAAATGCGATTTTTCCTTTTTGAATTGAAATGATCTGAGTACTTTTTTCTTTAAATCTCTAATTGATTTTGATCAGTTTTATGTTAATTTCATAGAAAAATTTCATTTAATATAATCCATGTTTTTTTTTATTTTTTTTTATTTATCCACATGTAAAGTATTTAATATATTTGAAACAGAATAATAATCTCTAAAAGTATCAGAACTAAAAATTTCAACTATTCCAATCTTTAACGTAAGGATTTATATCGGACAAAATCAAATAACTAAAGAAACAAAATATTTTGTTGCCGTATAATGAATGAAAAACTAATTTATAATTTGCAATACCAACAAAATCTGAGCTACAGCTTTGCATATTTTCTTCATCATATTTCACCTTATTATTGTGGCAAATTTCGTACATAATCTTAATTTTTTTTTTAATCTCTGTTATTTTATAGTCATAGTTCATGCATTTTTTTACAAATTTGAAATTTTTGTGTTTATTATTTTGTATTATTTTAAAACAAAATTGAAAAAATTTTGTTGCAATTAATTATAAAGGGATTCTTTGTGATAGACAACCAATATGGTGTCTATCTGATAACATGTCAAAGATGTTATCATCTTTGATAACCTATATTATTATATTATAAATGAATGCTAATACATTAATCATTATTAATTATTATAATGTTAGTATTATTATTATTATTTTATAATAATTGAATATCCAATTAATTATTATATAATATATATGAATCTTTGATAATCATATATTACCTTGTGATTATTATTTATGTAATACATAAGAGAATAATGACTTCACCAGATAAGGTTAAAGAAGCACAAAGTAATCTCTTAGCTTTTTTGTTTCCTATCAAATACTGAATGCTATAAATATACTTTGTGATGTAAATAATAAACTAATATATATGTCTAAATATTTAAAAATTAGTAAATTGAATGAATTTATTCTTTTACTGGGCAGAATTATCTTAAATCACAGATATTTATTTCAGTTTTCATAATTAGTTTAATGTATCTTTAATAGTGTATAATAATAAAATTATTTAGGATATTGTAGATCTGTAAATTGATCTCCAAGCAAACAGCCTACAGGAAATTAATTAAATTGTAGAAATCGATAACCTTCTATGTAATTGGAAATATACAGCATTATATATCTCCAAGAAATTCTATGAAAGTATTTAATTATTAAACTCACTATTAATTAAAACTTAATGCACCTGCAACAAACGGTACTCATTATTAAATATTATTAAACACACTTTAAAGGGGTTATAAGATTCTGAACTATCCCTAGTGAATATAGTTAACCATAGAATCAATGCTCAGAAATTGTAAAAAAATTAAAAGAAACACTCAAATATTTTATTATTAAGATTTTTATGGTATAATTTATTTTAAAGGAAAATAATAAATATATTACTCCTTAAGAGCCTGAAAAGTACTTAGCCAATCATATTTTCTTTCCACCAGGAAGCTTTCATTTATCAATATTTCTCAAACATTAAATTGTCAATAATTTTGCAGTTTTGCAGGGAAAAACACATATTTTAATTAAAGTCCATTGTTTTTAGTGAATTTTATAAATTTTACTGTGCGATGAGGATTATTCAAATATCTAGCAAAATTCTTACTTCATTAAATAGAAGAAACACTAAACAAATTCATTAATAGTTGATTGAATGGCTAATTATATTCTTCCTATAATGACCTAAAATACTCCTTTCTGATACTTTTCGCTGGAAAAAATTTTCTTTGTTTTTAACCTTGACAATGTCTTATAAATCATATCTGCATATTCCAGTTACAATCTTTATTTTATGTTGCTTCCGATTGTTTTGAAATTCAGCTATCGTCTAATGTGAAATAAATACTCTGAGGAAAC
Source organism: Argiope bruennichi (assembly GCF_947563725.1). Classification (NCBI taxonomy): domain Eukaryota; kingdom Metazoa; phylum Arthropoda; class Arachnida; order Araneae; family Araneidae; genus Argiope; species Argiope bruennichi. The sequence continues at coordinate 86,178,044 of NC_079158.1, forward strand.
CATAACTATAGTTGATATTTATGAATTTCTTGAATTATGCAGATTGATAGGTTGATTAAATATTTTTTTGCTTTTCCAGTGTTAGTCAAAGTTTACTTAAATTTCAGTTCAGCTAAGAAGCTATACTACGACTATTAGGGATGTATCATCTGATATTGAACTGTAATGAGATGACGAAAGTAACATCTGAGGTAGAAACTTGCCTTATCATCAAATTTATTCTATGAAAAAAAAATGGGAAGATGTTCCACTTTCGTAGGATCTAAAGGAAATCTAGCTATACCGGATCATCCGTAGACTTTTATCTAAAATCTGATAGCTTGTTTTGACGAAGTTAATATTTTGTCGCAGTGCTGCTGACTCTCTTTGGAATACTATGTCGAAGCTGAAAAAGGTGCATTGTGCAATCCTAGAATCAGTTGCAATTATTTATAATTGCAACTCTTGTGACTATGTACAAGAGATTCAAATACAGTGAGTCAATAATTGCTAAGAACAGGGTTGATTCTCAGCATGCAGTGGCGCCATCAGTGTAATTACACATGCGTGATGCACAATATCCATTAGCTAGCACACTGGCAGAACCTCAATGCATTCATTGTTCATCATTTTAAATGACATATAACGTTTTCTAAAAAGTACAGTTTGTTTCATATTGATTTTTCAAGATGGAACAACGATATGTAAAAAAAAATCCCAAGCAAAACTAGAAAAGAGTTACTAGAGTTCATTCAATGAAAACAAATTACAGTGATTTTTATTTTCTTATGACATAAGAGGTATTTATTGGGAGGGGGGGAGGGATAGACTTTAAGAACATTTAAAACGATTGATAAGCTGAGTGGTTTCGTGAAGTCATCACTGTGCGTCTTTAAGAACGATTGGATAGTCTTTGAACATCAATATAGACACTATTCTATCATGCCACTACTATCCTGTATGACAATTTTGGCAAAGGAAAAGTCTCTGAGAATTCCACATACTTTACATGATTAGCAAAAGTCTAGAAGAAGTACACATTAAGAAGTAAGAGAAGTAAAAATAACATTTCAGTCATTGAAAATGTCTCTAACTTCTTGAAATCGATTATTACAGACTATGAAATATGAATCTTTCAGCATGATTAAAGCAACAACAAAAGAATTCAACAAAGAGCGAAGTGTACATCACAAAGTACATCACAGACAAAAAATATCAATACAATATTCATACCAACTTTTGACAGCAAGTGTATTATCCCCAAAGAATTTATTTCCGATTCGACAAATGATTACTAATGAGAATCTTTCAATGTTTTGAAAGGTGTAGGGAAAACAGTGATGGTGTTTGCATGATAATGCAAGAAATCAACGCTCACAATAGGTGCAAAGCTATTAGGCAAAAAATAAATTATGCAGGTCAAATTAATCACTCTGTTGCCGTCATCTTGAACCCTGAGCCTTCTATTTATTCTTAAAATTTAAAATAAAATAAAAGATTGTTATTTTGATGACACTGACTTTCTAACAGCTTCAATGAGAGCTTTGGATACAATTTATCAAAGATATCTCGAACAGGCACTCGAGTTTTTATTAAGCCAATATAACAAATATATTAAAAATAAAAAGGTTTATTTTGAATAAAAATCCTAAAAAATTCACTAAATGCTTTTATTTAATTTTATAAGACCATCGTAAAGATGTTTATCCAGGTTTTGTAACTAAAAAATATGGTAAGTACTTAAAATATTGCATCATGATTAACAACAAGTAATGATTTTGCATCATTTACTGGTACAATGTATTAAGTGATTCCTTTTTAAGAAACTTAGTTGCTTACAAGCTGGTCGTTTTCACCATCCTTTGATTTACTATCATCTTTATGCAACTTACATGTAAATAAGGTTCCATTATACATGTATAATGGACATTACATTAAGACTAGAACATTTTTTACTATATATGAGATATTTTTAAAGTAATAAACGCAGGAATATATAATTAAGTTAAACTTGTTTGTTATGTTTCAAAATAGTGCAAGATAAATTATATACAAAAGAATTTTACAATGTAGTAATTAAGAATTGAAATATGGAAGTTCTAAGCATTTTACATATGCTAGTCTGGTCAGTTTCTTAAATAACATATAATTAAAATGTCCATTTGTAATTATTTAGCGTAATGTTATTTGCATAAGAAAGTTAAAGACTTTTTTGATGGTGATATATTACCACACATAATTTTCTATAAATCTCTATTATAGTGTTCTATTTTTTATTGGAAGTATCAAAAATGGTGCATTAACATCCAATTCCTGGAGAGTCAATGTCCAATTTTATGAGAAAAAAAAGTCGGGACTCATCTTATATATTTATTTTAGTATAATTGCCTAAGAGACGGCATATCAGTTGATAAATAAACTATGAAATATTCTCGTTCATTTAAAATTGCATTGAATAAAACTTAGAAGCAGGAAATAAATGTATAATGATATTTGAGAAACAGCAGAACTGGATGAGAAAATATTTTTAAATGACAAATTTAATGATATTTAGTTTTTTCAAGTTTCAAATTTTTATCTCAACATTCCTTAGCTAATTAATAAAATTATTTATGTCATTTACTAATTTATATTTTTAAAGTCTATATAAATTATTTTTTTTAAAATTATATTCGCGTACCAGACGTTATAATTAGTTTTATGAGAGAAAATTAACTAGTTGCGTTACGTTAATACACATTGAGGAAACAAATCATTTTTTTATAGTTCTTATATCTGAAGTAGTTCATTAAAAGTATTCGGAAATATTCTTTTTCCTTTTTAATAAAATAAAAATAAAATGTAATCATAAAAATGTAACTTCCACACTTAATCAATTTTAATCGAGTTGAAATTCACGCTCTCACACACACAAAAAAAAAGGCCTTAAAAATAAATGACATCGGCGAATAAGTTTGAAATCAATAGATGGATAATTTTGTTTAATTTTCTTACAGATTCCAAGTATCTATCACTTCTTTTTGACATTTATTTAAGGTGAAAATTGAGCTGGATTTTTTGATAAATGGAAGAGTCGTTTCTTTTCTATAATGAGTCTCTGGCAGAAAAATCGATCCTTTTTTTTCATGTAAGATATTTTAAATTTTTGTTATTTGATTATTTATCTCAACGAATTTATTTCTTGTTTATATGAATACGATAGAAATGTGTCTACTATTTATTTAATATTCATGTGTACATAACTTTTAAATGTCTCAACTCAATGTTTTTAAGAAATTGTGTTCTGGGATGTAGAATTAGATTCTATAAGGAACAGAGATCCAAAAATTAGAAAAATTGAAATCATATTGTTTTTTTTTATAACTCGTTAAATAAAATAAAAATATTTAACAATTTTACCATTTCCATATATAATTATTCGTTTATTTATATTTGAATTTTAAAAAAATATATGCTTAATAAAATAAAGTAAATTTTACTTTTTTTAAGTAAGGCATCCACTAACCGAATTTGATAGGCAGAAAATGGTCTTACATTAAAATTCTTCTATCTGTGATTTTTTTAAATTTTTATTTATTTATTTATTTGCAAATTGGCTAAAATAGCTGAAAACTCCTGTATATTTTCAAATTGAAATCTATCCAATTTTAATTATGAGGAAAATAGACCCAATAATTGAGACATGACATGGGTGATCAGTCAATTTCCTTTAAATATGATATTTTTCTTAAGCAATAGCAGATCCCAATGCTTAAAATATTGTGTTTCCATTTCACATGGCTCTCTGTTTTACTTTCTGTCGGCTGTAGACTGAATTATAGCAATATCATGGATTTAAGTGAATGTAGCCCTCCTCATTTTTGATTGAGGAAATCTTTTGTTAAAATTTTGGCTTAAGTCGTTCAATAGATGCATTTATGGAGAAGGCGGGGTTCACAATTTCGTTTCTTATTTCAAATATTAATTACAACTTATTCTTATTTATATATAAAAAAATGCAAATCACCTACAAATTGTCCTGTCTTTGAAAAGCACTCTTCTTTTCTCCAGAAGACTGCTCTAAAACTATGAAATCTCATTTTAAATTAATGCATCACGTTAACCCCATGATAAATGACCATGCAGTTCTAGACATATTTCTGACTATTTAGACAAAAAATATTGCCCGCCTGATCTCTGCTTTTTGACTAAATGAGTCAAAACTAAAATCTCCATTGCTGAATATGATGCGCATTCTCCGATATTCAAGAAAATGATTAGCATATTTCTAAATTTGATAATGCGGAAATATTTCTTCAACTACATTATATATATTTACGCGAATTTTATATTATTACTAATTTCCAGAAATCTTACAATACTCTTTAATTCGTTTGACTGAAATATATTTTCGCATAGTGCAAATGAAAGTAGCCAAAAAGATTTAAGATAATACCGAATTTTAATAGAAAAATAGTTTTATTAACCCTTATCTTGGGAGGTGCGATCTGCCAGACCGAAAATGATGGATTTTCGGTCACCCCTTCTTCTATTTCTAGCTAAATTGAATGGATTGTCCCTGCAGCTTTCTGTTTCGTAAGCTTCACTACACTCCCTTTTTCAAACGATTTCAACGGATACTTAAAAAAAAATAGCCATTTCTTTGTGCGACGTCTATGAGACCGCACGTCCCTTTTAATCTTCTAATATATTACAAGATTTAGCACAGGGCTCTAAAACTTAGTCCCCGAAATATAATCCAATCTACTGATCCTCTTATGAAGCAGAACTTCTGAGAATTTTAAACGGAGCAGAGAGTCATTTTAGTGATGAAGAAAATAGTACAGAACATTTTTTCGATGATAGTAAGCATTCGACTGATTCTGATATGTATGTTCAAACATAATTAAATTTTCTAGTGATAATGTATTTAAAAAATTTCTAAAATATATTAATATACCAAGAGAAATATCTACATAATTTATAGGCTGATTTTTTTACTAGTACTTAAACTGTAGGTTTAAAATGCCCTCAAAAACCGTGCTACGAAAGTTACACAAGCCGATAAAAAAAGGGTCAATTTTATTCATTGTCATTTTTTTATTTTTATTTTTCATATAATTGTTGAATTTTTTATTATATTGTCTTCTATATACTTTTGTATACCGGAAAAATAAATTTGATTTAAAAACTAAAAAGTAACATGTTTTTTCAAGAATATTATTTGTTGTAACACGTAATTTGAGAAGAAACTGTGTGTTTCAACGTAATTATTTTTCTTAATGATAATACATTTTGGAAAAATTTCTGAAATATATTTGTATATCAAGAAAAATATCTGCAGAATACATTGGCAGATTTTCATACTAATACATTCATTAGAAAATTTAATTTTAGTGTTAAGATAAGGCGGTCTCGTAGACCGCACTTTCCCATTTATGTCCTAAAATTTCACCTCCCCAGTTAAGGGTTAATAACAAGGACGAAATCATTTTGATGTTTCATACAATATGTTCTCAGGATATGAATCCAAAAGAAAAGGTTGATATTTGCCAGAGTATATAATTGATGGTTCTCTATTAGTTTAAAAATTTATATCTATTGTTACAAGCTTATCTACTGTAAAGCTGCTTCCCAGCATGGTTAGTTCTATCACCAGAAAGACTGATTTACAATCATCTGTATTGGATGCTTCTCGGGTGCCGAGTTAGTAAACCCAGAACTTGACGACATATCTGGCGACTATTTGGCGACAAAATAGATAATGCTGGAAATTTCGAGAATTTGAACGATCCGTCCATTAGGAACCGATTCACGCCTGATTGGCCTAGAAGAAAGGCCGGCAATCTCAAGCTGTAGTGAAACGTAGTTGGAGTCGTAGACAAGTAACGAGTCCTCAGAGAGGATAGAAAAGCATCGGCGGGGTGCCACTGCTTGTGTGGAGTTCAAGCTAGTGCTAAACTGAGTTGTGTGCCGAGTCTTGTTGTCTATTGTGGAAGCAGCATCAAGTCCTGTAAGGAGTAGCCAGTCGTGTGGTAGTGAGGCAGCAGTTGGATACAGCTAAAGCGATGGACAGTGAGAATTTCAGCCGTTTGGAGAGACCATAGAGCGGAGCTCTGAGGATCTCTTCTTCTGCTGGATTCTCTCTGGCCGGTTAGTGTGCTATGGTTACGACTTGAAGGTTACTGTTTGTTGTTGTGTGCGGCTGTGTGTTAACCTCGGCTGTATATGGTTGTCGGCTTTATATTTGCCTCGTCTATGTACTCGTGTTCTTTGTGTAAATAAACATCATCGTTGTTTTTTTCTGAGACCTGCTGATTGTGTTTTCACACCATACACCCACTACAAGGCGAACCCGGTGATCCGTAACACTATCTTTTTATATATCTAAAAAAATGTATCCGTTATAATAGTTATTCTTTTAGTATAATTTCTTCTATCATATTTCTAAAGTGAATTCTTTTATATTTAATAATTTCAATTTAAAATTATTTCGATGGATATGTGGCTTTAAATTCAAATTATTAATGTTAAATACAATAACAATAATTGATATAACGGAATCATTAAGAATAACAGTATTAAATAACAAGACAATAATATAAAAGTCCTAATTAAGAATAATTTGAAAGTTTTATTAAAAAAAATTTTAATGATGATTTAGTAAATGATCATATTATATTAAACAGAATAATTCATAATGACTTCTCAGCTCTAAAATTCATTCTTTTTCAAATCCTCGGTCAATATGTAATTTTTATTGCGGAAGATTGTTATAGATTCATGACTTTAAATCCAATTTCTCGATCAATTTTACCTCTTTTTTCTTTTAAACTTTCACACAGAGACTTTTAAAGAAAATCTGAAACAGCGCAAATAAAAAGGAAATATTTAAAAGAAATTATAACATTACTTATAAAGTGAGTTGATTGAATTTATAGTTAAGACATTCTACAAATTAATATATTGAAGTATCTTAGCTAAAAATAATATTTTATAAAAAAATAAATTGTTTTGTTTTTTTATTATAAAATATTTGAAACTCATTTTATATTAATACACTTAGCTAATTTTTAGACTAAATTATAATTTCTTGTCAACGTTTACATGTAAACGAGTTTTCATTGAATTTTTATATTGCTTAAATTTTATAACACTTTTTTATTCAATGAACACGGAACTATTTATAAATTTGACTTCCTCATTTTTATGATTCTTCCTTCCAAATTCTAAAAATAAATTTTGATAAATTTCTTTACCATTAAACAACATGCTTATTACCGAAATCATAAGAATATATTTATTATTTTTCCGAAAACATGAGCAAAAATAAAGTTAAAAAGTAATGCTAGTAAAAAAAAAACGAATACCTACTCCTCATATATCATGTGCAGTCTTAGCTACTAACTATAATATCGCCGACATAGAAATCTACGTAATAGGAAGGAACTCTAATGCTATCAATAAGTTCGCCTCTTTTCGAAATTGCGTCTCGAATTTATAAAAATTCCGACAGTCTGGCCTTTGAAATAGAATATTTATTTCTTATTAGAGAGTATTTGTGAAACTGTAATGGATTCTTCGATTTCAAGATAAGTTTTGTAAATATCGAACCATAATTTAAAAGCAATGGAAATAGCGAAACTTAAAAGCGGCATATATTTCACGGAAAGATAGTGGGCGTTTTACAGGTAGAATGTTATAAACAGTGAATCTCGAAATGAATTTAAGAACATTTTTGATGCCTTTTGAAAAGTTATGATAAGTAATGAAATAAACAATGAAAGATAAATAATTAGATAAGCAATGAAAGAATGTCAACTTATTTCGAGTAACAAATGTACATATTTTGCAACGTTATAGCTATATAATTCCTTATGTGGAATTTTATTTTGCGGACTTTTACAGCCTCTTTATGACCCTTAATGAAATAATATGTATTTTAAACTCTCATTCTTAAAATTATTCGACGTTATTCACGCATTATATAATTTCTCTTTCAAAGATAAGAAATATTCATTATTCCCATAAAACAGCAATAACAATCAGTGTACTTTAGAGGTTAATATATAAAAGAGAGTATCGCTTACCTGATGGCTATTAACGAAATGTGTGCCTGGAATATTTTAAAAGTTTTTAGAAAATTTCTCTGCCAAACAAACCCACGTGGGTGAGAGTCTCTAATGAGCAAAGGCCGTGCCACGGATATTCACTAAATCAGCGTTTCTCAACCTTTCAGTATTCGTGGCCCTGTTTTCAATCATAATTTTTATCTCGCCCCCCCCCACTTACAATAAAAAGTATACAAAAATAATGTATATTCAGTATTTTGTATTCTGTTTTTAACTAACTGCCAAATAAAGAGTAAAAGCGAGCCAACATTGGCGAAAAACACATCTGACATTTTGCAAAGCAAGCAGTGAACAGATGAAGCAGATGAAATGGGGAAAATTTAAATATTATCTTTGAAATGAAAACCAAACAGGGAGATAACGTTAAAAGAATATGAAAGTAGAAAAATTTGTAAATGAAAGTTAACCTAGATGGGGTGAGCTAAGTTTAGAAACTGGGAATACATTTTTTCGATTAATAAAAGAAATAAAACAGAAGCATGACTAAACAAAAGAAGAAAATAAATTATGTTTGTGGAAGAAAATCCACACGACCGATGCCGTCTCGAGCATGCGCAGATATTTTCTAATAGGGAGAAGGAAAATGTTTGATAACGCAAGTTTCAATTTCAGCCAGTCTCATTCGAGTCGATCCTTCTATCGCTATCGAATATATCGGGAATGTGTATATTATATATGTTTTCGTGTTAATTGCAATTCACCATATTAAATATTTACGGCAGCAGATTTATGCAGACTCATGGATAAACATTTAAGTGAAAGTAAGCGAGCATTAGACGACAGTCAAGCATCAACAAGTATACAGACGAGCGTGGCTCCGAAAATAAAATCAAGAAAATATTCTCAAGAATGTTTAAATTTTGGGTTTAACAGTACTGAAATAAATAAAGAAGAAAGGCCCTTGTGTATATCATTTGCTAAAAAATGTTGGCTGCAGGCAGCATGAAACCTAATAAACTTTAACTACAGAAAAGCTTCATAGTAAGTACGTCAACAAACCCAGAGAATTATACGAATTAAAATTAAATCATATAAAAACCAAAAATCATTTTTTAAAGAAATAATTTTGTCTGTGAATAAATAAGCTTTAATTGCATCTTGCAAAGTTTCATATAAAATAGCCAGATGTAAAAAAACTTCACACCATCGGTGAAGAGCTTATTTTGCCAGTAGCAATTGAGATTGTAGAAACTATGTTTGGAGATAATTTTTCAAAACAATTGCAGTCCATATCTGTTTCAAATGAGACTGCTGCTCGTCGAATTGATGATATAGCTGAAGATGTACAGTCTCAACTTTTCTCGAAGTTGCGTGACAAATTGTTTTCAGTACAGCTTGATGAAGCAACAGATAGTAATAAAGATGCTCATTTAATTGCCTATGTTTGAATTTGTGATAATATGTCAGTAGCAGAAGAACTACTTTTCTGCAAACCAATAGAACTCAAAACGACAGCGCTCGCATTATTTGCTATTTTAAATGATTTTATGAACTAGGCAAGCATATAATGGGAAATTGCGTCGGAATATGCACCGATGGTGCTAGTTCAATGTCCGGAAGATTCCAAGGTACACAAGCACTTGTAAATCGCCTCCGTGCGTCTGGACACATTGCATGATCCACAGAGAAGCTTTGGCTTCGAAAGAAATGAGTCCTGGTGTGAATATTGTGTTAACTACCGTTGTAATCGTAGTAAATTATATAAAAAGGAGACCCCAGAAATCGAGAATCTTTTCTGCACTTCATAAAGACATGGGTTCAGTACATTACTATTTTATTGCGAGCCATGGTATCACGTGGGAAATTTTTGCAACGTGTTTATGAATTAAGAGAAGAAATCGCCATTTTCCTAGAAGAAGAAAACAGATCGTAGGCCGAGAATTTTCGCAATGGTTTATTTATGAAGAAATTAGGCTACTTGGTCGACATATTTGAGAAATTAAATAACTTGAATCTTCAACTCCAAGGAGAAAATACACATATGTTGGATACGAGTGATAAAGTTAATGCTTTTTGTGGAAAATTGGAATTGTGGAGAAGAAATTTAAAGCAAAGAAATCTAACAATGTTTTCAAATGTGGATGATTGTACTAAAACTTACAAGGCTGAAGAGGAACATGTAAAAGTTGTTTTTGTAACCACTGAAAATTATTTAGCCATGTTGGCAAAGAATTTTAAAAAGTATTTTCTTCCTGATGACAAAATGATAGCAAGTTACGAGTGAGTTAGGGATCCATTTCATAAGACTCCTGAAGAACTTTCAATTGATGAGGAAGAAAAATTCATAGACTTTACGACAAGTGGCAAAACTAGAAGGCAATTGAGTAGTAAATTACTATTTGGATTTTGGCAGGAGAAGAGGCTGATTTTAATTGCACAAAAAACAAGGGCATTTCGCATTCTATTCCCATTTTCAACATCCTACCTTTGTGAAACTGGATTTTCTGCTGCGGCTACTTTGAAGACAAAATGCAGATCTCGGCAGAACTAAGAGTGGCTATTTCTAATATTAAGCCTTCTTTCGAAAAACTTTGCTCTGCAAGACAAGTAGGAAGTCACTAATAATCATTAAATTTGTTTTAATTTAGTATGTTTTGATTAAGTATGTTTTGATTTAGTAAGTTGTTTTACTTTAATAAGTTGTTTTACTTTAATAAGTTATTAAATATGTCGAAATGTATTTTTTTTTCTATGTGTATGTGTGCTTTCCTTTCAGTCAGTTAATCAGTTGTTTTAAATAATATTTTCTCTTGGATGTCCTCGCGCCCCCCTAGGGGGGGCGCGCCCCACAGGTTGAGAGTCGCTGCACTAAATCACAACGGAAGAGAGGGGGGATTTCGCAAAGATATTCAGACGTCTCAGTTATATGCCATAATTTCGTTAAATGGGCGTTTTCAGTATTGATAGTGTTAATACATCACATTAGAAATTGTAATCGTAATTAGAAATTGCAATCGTTTTTAGTGGACATTTCTAAAGATGCATTCATTTCATCAAATATGTCCTTTATCTTTTATGGACTTATAGTAAGAATATTGAACTTTACCATAGATTAATAGAATACATTTTTTTTTTGGTTTTGTATATTAATATAATACAATTTCATTGAATACTTTTCAGTAGCTAACTCTTTACAGATAGGTAATGTTTTTAAAAGAAGTTTTCTATACCAAGATGAATACTAAAGACGCAATAAAGAAAAAAAAAACACATTCGAAATTTAATAAAAAATTTTAGTTCATAATTTCTGCCATATCAATTCACAATAGAAGATGAATCCTAAAAGTGGCATTAGAAAGGACACATAATCGAGAAAATAAAGGAAAATAGTATCTTTATTCAATATAAAAACACAAAAGTTGCTCTATTCTCAAGAAATCTAATGTCAAATAAAATTCTCATGGAAGATCAAATTCATGTTCAGTAAACAAAACTTCCAGAACGTGACGTTGCATAACGCAAAAAGAGTTATACTTTTTCTCATGCTTCAATACTAAAAATAAGGAATTCAAAAGTAGTTTGAAATTACAATTATTGTCAGTCCATGACCAAATGATCTTCCATAATCCTCGGAAATGCTATTACGATAACCGCTATGAAAATGTCTTCGTAATAATTATGTCTCATCTTCGCTTATTAGATTTGATTTGCACAGCTAGATAATGTCAACTTACTTAATGTTTTAGGCTCATCTTATGCATGTAAAAATAGTTTCGTTTCTATCACTAAAATTAGCAGCAATATGTTTATTTTTAGATGGGGCATTCCCAAATCTAGATGGGCATGTTTATTTCACGACTGCACATTTTAAGCAATCCAAAAATAATAATAATAATAATAATAAACTGTTATGCCTTGTTTTATCTTCCAATAATTAAAACTTGAAATAAATTAGCTAATCACGCATATTGCTGTTTAATTTGATTATTCAACATATTCTACATTTCGTTTTATAAAGACAAAATATTTGACATTTAAGACATTTGAGAGCAGTAATAGAATACCGAAAAAGAAAAGAAAAGTGTTTGCTCACAATTTTTCTCTAGCACTATGATTTCCTATAGATTAATATATTTTAGTGATAAGGAATGTTTTAAATGTTAGTGAATTAGCTATATGGAATTGTAATGCTGATCATTATTCTTAATAATAATCTCCACTAAATTATCTTTATCCTTCCAGGGAATGTATTAACTGAACGGTTAAGAAATCGCAAATTTCAGTATTCTTTAATTCCCTTGCATGGAAGAGAATGATCATGCATTATGAAAGAGATATAAACACTCTCATTTTGGCTTTTTTTCCAAGTTATTATTGTATCTTAACAATTAATCCATAATTTAAAATTCCAAAAACTACAACTCAAAATATATATTTATCTTACACTTTTAATGCAATCTATGATTTAAAAGAATTCTTTGGAATTGCCAGGATATATAAATTAAAGTTCATGGATATTGTACCCCTTACCTACTTATCTGTAAGTGGTTTCCATGTATAGTATTATCTAAATTATCATTAATTCCATTATTTGAATTTTTTTTAAAATGCAAAAAATATTTTACATATCTATAAAGTATTATCCACATTTTAGCCCTTGTATTGAAATAGAAATATGAATTCACAGTGTAAAATGGAAAATGGTAATCATGCTGATGTCCATTAATTAATTGCACGAATAACTAGTTTAATATATATATATATATATATATATATATATATATATATATATATATATATATATATATATATGCAGATACATGTCATTTATTTTTTATTTGCCATTCACGAGATCCTTATAAAAATTAAATTTAGAATTCTATAAAATTTTATATATTATTTGTCTGTTTTGTCTAAAACCGCTTCTAATTAGAAATTATATCCTAACTATAAAAGTGTTATTAAGCTTAGAATTTTTCATTATACCAAATTATTTTATATTTATAATTATCAATATTTTTACATTCATGTACCTGATAAAAACAATAGAGAAAAAACTTAATTCGCGTATCATTAGGACAGATTGCAATCCCACTAAGGCTAGGAAAAAAAAGGATTTTCTTCTCTTTCGCTATATGAAAAGGACACAAAATAATGATATGAAAACGCTTTCAAAAAAGACTTTTCTTCAAACAAAATGCACTTCCAAAGCCCAAACCGTAATACGAAAAAAAGTAGACACCTCTCTTAGAGCCAGTTGTATAGCAAGAAGTGAACAATCCTTATGAAGATTAGCCTTATGAAGATTTTTTTCACATGTGGTAAAACATGAATAATTGTGAAAGAATTTTACAGATGCAGTCATATTTTTCAATTTAAATTAATAGTATGGAATGTAAAAACTGTATTTTTGAGACTGCACAATCATATTCTGCATTGCTCAATAACTTTTTTCCAAATAAAGTTATTAATTAATTAGTCCTTTTACGGACACCTTGCAACTGCAACCTTCTGTTTTAAATTATCTAATATTTCTGGGATATTTTGGAATATAAATTACAGATGCTGATTATAGTAATTAATTCTTTTGAACAAAATATTTTAAATAATAAAAAAACTAATATGTATTACCTCCGATGCATTTAGTTTTTCTTTTCAACTATTCTAAAATAATTTACTTGTCTGTTCATTCCCTTTTATGAGAATTTTCACTTTACATCCTGTTTCACTTATTTTATTTTTTAAATACAGAATACGCTATATCACCAATAATTGAGAACATTAATAAATTAACCTTCAACTAGGGATTTGCAGTCTGTGAGATCGCCAGTGATGGATTTTCGATCACCCCTATTCTATATTTAGCTCAACTGAATGGATTCACCCTGAAGCTTCCTCTTTTGTGACCTACAATACACGTGCACTTTTTCAACCGATTTCAGGATGCTTTTTAAAACAATTCAGTCATTTCTTTTCGCGCGGTCTCTAAGACCGCTCCTCCCTGTTAGTGTCCTAGTGATAAACAAGGCTTAGCAGATGGCGCTAAAACTTGGGTACCAAAATATCATCCAATTTACTAATCCTATTATGAAGCAGTGCTCCAGATACTTTTAAATGAAGCTGAAAGTAATTTTAGTGATAAGGATAATTGTACAGAAGAGTTTTGCGATGAAAATTCGCATTCAACTGATTCTGATATGTATATTCCAACATAATTATTTTTTCTAGTGATGATGTATTTTGAAAGATTTATAAAATATATTAATATACCAAGAGATATATATAAGAGAATTTATGGGTTTATTTCTATACTAGTTTTTAACCTGTATGTTTAAAATGCCCTAGGAAACCGTGCTATGAAATTCACACAAGCCGATAAAAAAAGGGCCAATTTTACCCATTGTCAATTTTTTTTTTCATATGATTGTTGAATTTTGCATTATATTCTCTTCTATATACCTTTATATACTGTAAAAATAAATATGATTTAAAAAGTAAAAAGTAATATTTTTTTTCAGTATTATTTATTATAAAATGTAATTTGAAAAGACATTTTATGTTCCAACGCACTATTTTTTCAGTGATAATATATTTTGAAAAATTTCTAAAACATATCGATATTTCAAGAAAAATACCTGCAAGATAGATTGGCGGTTTTTCATATTAATACATTTATTAGAAAATTTTACTTGAATGTAAATGAAAAGCGGTCTCGTAGACCGCATCTCCCCAGTTAAATCCTAAAATTTCACCTCCCCAGTTAAAGTTTAAAACATATTTTTGAAAATTGGATATTTAAGGATTTTTAAAGTTACTGGTAGTTTAAAAATTCATTAAAGGATTGTTTTAAAAAATACATTTCATTTGATTTATCAAAAAACAAATTTGGATAGATAATTCCATTCAGAATGCACTGTAAAAAAATCATAGTAAATTCTTAGAACTTATTGAAATAAGTAGAATAGAATGTAAGCGATTTCTCATAATGTGAAAGAATAATGGCAGCGTTGATCACTGAGTAATAATAATTTCCTAAATACTTGTGTTAGTATAATGAATGTTTTGAATTGTTAGAAAAAAAATTAAAAACCAATTGTTTTTATTTGATAGGGAAAAATAAAGCATAAGCCTCATAAATATTTAACTTATAATTCATTTTTTCATACAATTAAGATTGCAAATGTTATGTCTATTTAATGAAGCATTGTTCATACACTGTTTCAGAAAAGCTTTAAAAATTCAAATTATATACGAAATTAGAAATTACGTGTAATTCTGATTCATATACGGATCAAAGGTTTCAAATAAGAGTAAACAAATGTAGAATTATATGAGTAATGGCAGAAATAATCCCAAGTTATTTATAGGAAGGATGTATGCTACATTACAAATCAGAAATTACAATGTCGCATACTCTGTGCAAAGCATAATAAAGATATGCATATTAATAACTTAAAATACAAATAGCCAAACAAAAGTTTATTATAAATTTGTATGTCATTGCAAAGCATAAAGTAATTGCGTCGAGAAACAATTGCTTGGTTTTGCTTAATAAGAAAGAAAGCAGAACATGGGTTTTCTATGACAAAAAACGGATTCCTACACAAAATATGCATACTCAAACTCAATCGATTTTAACTCTAATTTACCATGCTTCGTCTAAGAATGTAACCGATAAAAAAGTTTCAACACATCTTAGAAAACAAAAGAATGTGTAATTAAGTTCTCCAAGTGATGAAACCCTATTAAAAGAGCCAAGCCTGGAAGTAAAAAGTGAAATTTTCGTGATCGAAATTGGTGAGCCGAGCTTTAATTAAAAGTTTTGACATTGATCTTAATTTTCACTTGATGAAAGACCATTATTTCTAAGAGCCTCAAAAGCCTTTTTAGACATTGACGTAAATGTAAGTTGAGCAGTCAAGAAAATGAAGTTAAGCTCACTTTCCAACAATGAAACGTTTGAGGTGAAAGTCGAGGGATAAAATTCAGTAACTAGCTTATTGCATCACATAATAGGTACATTAAAGTAGAAAATCTTTGAGAAATTCAACGGTAATAAAGAGCACAATACTTACAATTCCCTAGAGGTGAAAGAAAATGATTATTTTTATGCTTCACTACAAAGAACATGCATTATTGCCTTTTTTTATTAATAAATTTAAAAATTGATTGCTTCAAATTTGAAACTAACTTCAAATACTTAAAGAAAAATAGTTTCAAATAAATACTGTAAGGAATTATTCAAATAAAAAGAAATTTTAAAAATTAAGAAATTTAAAAATACATATTATTTGGAATTGATTTTTTTTTTCAAATGTGTATATGTTTCACATTCAAAGCATTGTAATCTCCGATGCTGATTAACTGAATTTAGATAAAGAATATTATACAGCAAATAATTTAACATTTCTCAGTTTAGTTTTCTTCAGTTTTGTTGGTCTATGATTCTGAATAACTATAAAATTCCATATGGCAATTTTGAGGTTATGGACTCACATATTTTAGAACCGAAAAAAAAATTCTTGCAAGTTAATTTACAAATGATTTGAGCATGATTAAAGATTTCTGAGGGAACATCTTCTATTAAAATTAATCCATCCATCCAAACAATCATGGATTATCTATCATTTAGTCTTACCTGAAATGGATTTTATCGTATTTATTAAGGCTGTGTTGCTAGAGATTTATAATTGCTGAAAATAAAATAAATAGGGAACTCTCAAAACATTGGCTGAAATTTAATACATATCACGATGAAATTATCATTAGTTTGAACTTGCAATTCCTGACTTGCAAGATGGTTTATTAGAAAGTTAAATTGTGCCATGGCTTTCAATGAAGAAAATTATTGTATAATTTTTGTATAAATTTTCTTTTGCAACATTTTCAACAAACAAAAATACCTGAACTTGTGAACTAAGGAGTTTATGTTTATATAATGATTTATATGGCTCTAATGTTTTATTCATTATCTCTCTTTTTTTTTTTTGAAGATCTGCACTGATGGAAGCAAAATTTAGTCTGAGAGAACTGGAAGTGGCATATTTTTAAAATCAAGTAGAGGGAAATGGATGAATTGTTTTAGAAACCCAAACCCCAGCTCAGTTTTTCGATCTGAACTTCTTGCTATTGTAATGATTCAGCTTCTTCCCTGGGTGACCACTGTGACATTCCTTTTTCCCACACTCGATAATTTACATTCCGGGCCATTCTTCATCAACGAAACTCCCACAGTGTTAAGTGCCTACAGATTGCCAAATGGAAGACCCTCCTTTAAAGTACGGTCGTCTGGCCAATTAGTGCTAATCCAGATAAGGAACCACACGTGCGTTTCCCAGGGAAATAAATAGTGTCTTGGAAAGGCGGGAGTGTCAAACACTCCAGATGTCCTTCATTTTTCCCATTGTGGAGGGTGGATCATCAATGGACATTTCCCACGGGCGACCAGAGACGATTCAGGTTGTTCTGAACGGTGATTGGGTAACAGGGAGTGGACAGGAAAGGTGGAGTCTGAGAGAAAGATAAAAGGTGAGATTTTTCGGAAGAAGAAGGAGAGAGGAGCTTGGTATGAAGTGGACTTCTGAGGAAAATTCAACCCGAAGGAAATTCGGTGGATTCCTAGAGCTAACCCTGCAGTAGCCTGAGACGCCAACCGCCTGTTAGCTTTCTTGTGAGGCATTTTCTCCAAATTTGTTCGAGGAACTATTCTTGTTTAAATTCCGTGCTATAAATAGCATCATTCATTTAACCTAGATGAGAAAGAGTTGTTTTTATGTAATAAGCTGTAAATAAAGAATTTGATCATAACGCTACCTGTTATTGGATCGAGACTTTACACTATTAACATATCTTTGGACCTCGTCTTGGAGACTGATAATTCCCAAATTTGGATCCTCACAAACAGCAAGAGCTCAATACAATACTTAAAGGTCTGGTCACACATTCTTGATAAGTTGGACCAAAATATTATCTTTAAATTAACTACATTAGCAAGGACCGGGTAAGTGAGCATACAGTGGACCCTTCTCATGTGGTCATCCACGGACATGAAATTGCAGATACTCTGGCAAAGAAGAAGCCTAAGATCTCCCCCCCCCCTCTAGATTGCAGGTCATAGAGATCCACGCCTTGTTTAAACTAAGAACTAAAACGAAATGGAGGATTCCCCCAGAGCATGACTGGTATACCGGTAGGTATCTAGGTACCAGACCAAGGAGTGTTGTTTAGAATTTAAATTTTATTTTCAATTTTCGTTGTAGTTTATTAGTTGGCAGTTATAGAATTAATTATCGCTTCCCTATTATATCTATATCTATATATAAAAGGAAAGTTTAATGATTTTAAGTCTAAATGACTCACAAATTGTAAAAATAATAATTGGAATAACTAAATGGTTTCAAATGAAGATATGATATTTGTTAATATCTTCAACGTTATCTGGTTTTGGATTCTTTACATTTTTTTCTCATTTTTCTAAACACTTCCCTTAGGTTTATTCGAATTGTCATGAAAAATAGTGAAATACAGAAAAAATGCATAACAGCAATGTTATTGATTTAAATTGTTAACTTTATTATCCAAAATTGACCTCTAAATTTGTGGAAGGAGATGTTTCCAAGTAAGGGATGGAGGTATGATAGAAACTTTGATACCAGGTTTCAGGTTTAACTGAAAAATTATACATTATAGAGGTAAAAATGTTCATTAAAATGTTCTAAATGCTGTAAAATTAAAATGTTATAAATGCTGTAAATGCTGTTTAAATAAGTGAACATTTTGATTTTTTTAAAATTTTATTTTTCAGTTGAATGCTTTTTTTTTTGAAACTCTACTAAAGAATGTGTCATAAAAAATATTTATAAACAGCCAAAAAAAAAAATCATATAAATATTTTCATTGTTTAAAGAAAAAAACCGTCAATTATTACAAGGAAAGATTTTTAAAAAAATATTTGAAAATAATTCTTCTGCAATTTCAAATGGTGTCATGATGGTCAATTTGAAAGAGAAACAAGTGATGAAAATTAAACTTGATCTAAGCATTTTTTGGCAATTATCAAGCTAAGTTTCGTTTTCCAGACACGATTACGATCAAGACGTTACGTTTTGTTATATTGTTTTCGGGAATCAATCGTTTAAATGTGAGAATTATTTTCTACTTTATATTTAATTTTCACATCTTTTTTAATAAATTGATATCTCATTACTATTTATATTAGCTGGGCATTTTTTTCTTCGAATTCCGATAGATGAAATAAATACTCACAAACATTTTCGGATAACCTTGTTTTTATCGGAAAAAAATAATTGGACTGGATTATTAATTTGTCTTTTTATATATACCTTAAATTATTATTGTTCTAATATGATTTGTAATCTTTAATTTTTCATCTTGGTTTATGTATATTATTTATGGCCGTAGTTTTCCAAATAACAATTCTAATTTTTTGCGAAAATCCAGATCAATAAATTAATAATATTCCTTTGGTGTTGTGATATGCGATAGTAATCCTACGAAGGCACATTTTTGCTTTATTTTCAAATAAATTCTACAATCAAATCTAAATGTTTAGCCTTGGTACCAAGAACTATGTATTTCATTCATCTGATCAATTCTATCTGTTGTACAATTTTATCTATATGTCAAATTTTGTGGTTATGTACACCTACTTTTTTTTTCATTTTTACATTAGCGTACGCTTTAGTTAACTGTATTCGAGTAAATGACTGTGATAATTGAATGAAACAATATTTATAGAATCATCACTCCAGTGATACATAAACAATAGTTCTTTAATTTGTGATCAAATATAAAGATGACTGAAACTGAAAACAATTCGGTTTTTTTTTTCACTCAAAAAAGGAAGGAGTTCATTTCCTACAATGGAAGAGAATTCTACATCTTGTAGTACAGTGGAGTCTACTCTCCTCTTTCATTTTCGATGGAATACAAAATAGAGTAGAAAGAATTTCTTTCAGCTATGTAGAATACATAGAATCGGCCAATGCTCCTATTTGGATACACGGTTAGTTACTGAATTATTGTAAATATATTTCCTATTAAATCTTATAAGTAATAGGAATTGCATCTCCTGATCTTAAGAAATTTTGAGCAGTTTCTAAATCTTATAGGACATTTTATGTTATTCATGATTTCAATGGTAAAAAAATAAATAAATTTAAATTTATTGACAGTTTTATATCAAAACATTATATGTGTTTCAATAGAAATGGAATATTCTTTAAGTTCGAATAAAATGCTAATTTGTATTGAATTAAAATTTCGTTTTCTAAAAGCATTTTTATTAATTTACAGCAGAATCTGTTATCAAATATATTCAGAAGCCCCTTTGTGATATGAAGCAATTTAAACCCAAGCATTTATTAAATTTGTATTGAAATAAGATATTACAGTTGGATAACATACAAAATATTTAAATATAATAATTTTTTATTTGTACTTTTATAACAACGATAATTTAAAATCCCAAACTGAGGGCCATTCATGAAATTATTATCATTTTATAATATATTTTCCTATCCTTGCTGGGATTTTCTCGTTGGATAATATATTAATTATAAATGACACTCAGACACATTTTCAAATCTTATATAGTCAATAATTTGATACACAGAAATATATTGTATGGTAAATTTGTAATTTCAGTATATTCTGTAAGTTTTATAAATCAACCTTTTGAAATAAGTATAGGAAACTTTCCAAATGATGAAACGCAAAAAAATCAGATAAAATATTCAAAGATCTCATCAACGTAATAGTTTATGCATTCCTTCGCCTTAACATAATGCACAGCTTTGTAACACAAAAACTTGCATCATGCACGCTAAAACAATTTTTTTCACTGCCATTTTTCGTCCAGTCATAATCTTTTTTATGCCCACCAAGCAAGATAAAACGAATCGAATTCCTTCGTATATCTTTCTATCTGTTAAGCATTTACCACGATTCACAATACCATATTCACTAGACCATGACATGTACTCATTGCAGCTGGTATCTCAAATGTTCGCTAATTCTGTTATCATCATTAAAAATGAAATGTCTACATGCTCTGAAGACCAGGAATTGGCTAAAACTCAAGGCTCCTTTGTAACAGATAGATAATAAAGGTGATATTCCCTTACCTGCGCATGGAATTGTGGACTTTCAAAAGAACCTTTAATGACTATTATGGCATCAGCGAACAATAATTTCGAAATATTAATCTTTGGCACGTGTATAGCACTTTTGTTGAAATTATTTTATTATTTTTGGTGATTAATCCATGGTATGCGGTTAAGGCACATGAAATTGAATTTTATTTTAGACACCTTATTTCTCCTTAGATGAAACTCATATTTGAAATAGAATTACAATTGCTGTCACAAGATCAAATATGAAATTTAATTGGTTTAAGTTATTGAATTTATATGCAAGAAAAATTATTATTATTATTATTTTTTTGCAATTCTATAACGATTTGTTTAAAAATTTGATATAAACATTTTAAATTTAAAACTTGTGTATCAAAATTCATACACTTAGCACTTAATTATTTTTATTATCAAATTAACTTGTTTTCGCAAAGCTCGAAAAGCATATATTTCATGTATGGATTTCAAAATTTGATAGGAATCAACAAATGCAGATTGAAGTATATGGTATATCAAATATATCTTTCAAGCTCAAAGCAGCTCTGTATTGTAATCAAAAAGATCAGAAATGTGTTTCGTAAAATTCTTGAGTTCGAATTCTTTTACCATTACTAATACTTTTTTTTTGTACAATTCGAATGCGAGAAAATAAAAAAATGGAAAGCTCCGACCATTACTTTTCTTGACTTAGGTCATTGCAAAAGACTTTGTAGCCGTATTCCTTTTGCAATTTTTCTTCTTCTCAGAACTTTAATCTCATTTGCAGGGGGGTCTAAGATCTTCACAAAGGTTGATTAAAAAATTCTTATTCACCCCTTTGAGACATCTTCAAGCAGAAGGGACAAACTCGCACTCAAGCTGTATATAATGATGTCCCAGTAGAGAGTTCCCACTTTCTGATTACTGAATATATAATGTATATGTACGGGGAAGAATACATCGGTGAATCGATCTTTCCTTTGCGCATTTTCTGCGATAGATAATGTGGGAAGGAAAGAATGGCATGACTGCGTTTTGATGCTTTGACATCATTTCTTTTTCTTTACTCAAGGGCATGCTAAAATTGTGTGAAAAAGGATATGCTTTGTTTTGATTATAGTTTAGTATGCGGTACCGCTACTTATTTCAGATTTTTGTAGTCTTTATAATGCATTGGATGTTTTGTGTTTATGCTTAGAATTGATTGTGAATTCCGAGTTAAGCTGTTTTTGATTACTTAAAAACGCAGATTAGAATATATTTTAAGAGAAATGAAACCACATCAATAATTTCAAATTTCCTTTTCGTTCATGTTTTTTTTTTAATATTCTTAATCTCATATCCCTTAATCTTGCATATAATAGCTATTAAAAATATGATGATAATTCTAATACCAATAAAATACTTTTGTACAAAATATTTAAATTGAAAGTATTTACTTTTTATTCTTCGTTATAAGTTATAGTACTGTATATAATTTCTAAATTTGAATTGGATAAAATAACTTTTCTAACAATATATGTCATACGTATATTGATTGCAAAGCATCAATATATATATGACATAATAAGGTATAGATACGAAATACTGTCAAATACAATGGATTTTTCATTTTTTATTGATGAAATTATGCAATGTGTAAATTCGCATTATCTTTTTTATTCCAAACTATTTAATCCTAAACTTCGGAAAATTTAATTTTTTCTAAAGGATCATAAACTATAATTTCAAATTAGAAAAAAAAACTTTATTTTCAAATGAAAAATTGACAAAGCAGGGAATAAATAATGAAATAGTAAAGATGGAAATTGCATACATGAAATCAGAAAGCAATTTTACAGACATGGCAATTGAGTGGGTAGTTTTTGTAAAATGGTACAGGATAAGATTTCTGAAGTTTTATATCATAAAATAAGTATCAAATGCTTTGTTAATATATTGTAATTTAGCTAAAATTTGGTTTTTAAATTTTTTAAATATTCTTATATACACTGTCAGTAACTGAAATGTTTTCAAGTAATTTATTGACCTCTTAAGAAGAATGCATTTTCATGAATTGATACTATAAGAAGCCCTTTTTTGTTTTTAAATAATAAAATTTGGAATTATATATATTAAATCATTATTGAATTTGAAAAAAGAAATCATCCATAAAATAAATAGTAATGCTATTTCAGTGGAATAAAATTAACTTTATTAAATCCATTAACAGCTTTTTTTTAACTTTTATTGAACAACTTTTAATTTATTACAATTTTTCATCAATATTTTCATAGCAATATCTAAATTAATAACACATGAAACATTATATACAATTATAAAATGTATAATTATGAATATTTGCAGAAATCAGTGCAATGCATTCGAAATGTTTTCTTTATATTCAATGAACTAACATAATTTCAATAATAAGAATTCGAAAAACAAGGATAAGATGATTTTTGTTACAATGCTGGCGTTTTCCAATGAATTCCTAGAGTATTTCGTATTATCAGAGTTCTAAAATACTCCGTTATAGTAAGAAATTATAGAAACACCTAGCAGAAACCTTCAAATTATTTTATTAGATTATATATATATATATATATATATATATATATATATTGATTATTTTTATCAATTCTCTTTAAAATTACATATAGCCAATATAAATTTGTTGGATAACTAATTAACTATTTATGAATTGATTGTTATAAAAGTATAAATTATGTGAAAAAAAATTGTTTAATATAGCGATCATTGATCCTTTTTATTAATTTTCTCTTTATTTACTTTGTATTTCATAAAGGTTTAAATTTTACCATACATATTATAGAAATGCGATAATATTATTCAATTTTATTCTGAGGCCTTCTTTTAAAAAAGGATTTGATACAAATGTTTTTATTTTATTGATTATATAACTTAAAGTGTTGAATTTATTCAAGGTTATTTTATGAACTTGTGAAGCCAAATGGATGCATTAATTTTCTGAACTTGTATCTCATAATGTAGAAAAAAAATATTATTTTCTAAGAATGTTTTAATAGTAGAATATCTGAATATTATTTTAAATCCAATTTGTCTCATTTTGAAAAAATGGAAGCATAATAAGAAAAATTACATAATAGATTATATTTCATTTATATTTAGTGTACTTTTGTTTCTTGAGAATGACATTACTAAAGTTTTATTATTTTTACTATCAAGGAAATTTTGTTTAGTTTTTCATCTGTTAATGTATTTTCGTAGTATATTATAAATTTATTTTTATACTAAAAAAAATTGTAGATTGAATATTTTAATCTCTTTTAGAAAATCTATTCACCATTGAAAGTATTATGGATTTTAAGGCATTTAATAAAACTGATGATTGGAAAATTACAGATGTATTACCCCTCAAATAATTGTGATTCGGTTCGGGCCATTGCAGATTTCACTCACCTGTGTGTAGAGAAATAAGGTCATTACTGAACCTGCATTATATCAGTCTTTTAAATATGATGAGATTTTTCATGATTTATGTCCTTATTCCGATATGTTTCATTAATTTATTTGAAAATACTGATTAATTAAGAAGAAAAATACTTTGATTAGACTATACTGGAATGAGAAAATCATAACTGTGGTTATAAATATTTTTTTTTTCTATTTCATGTATAAATATCATGTCTTAAAGTGCATAGTAAAGGCTTAGCAAATAAAACGAAATCTGATGTCTTAATCAGATGTATAATGTGTCTAAATTCTGCAGCAAAATTTCGAATTTTTCCAATTACAGACTATTTTTCTTTGATTTGGTTTCTGTGGTGTAGGGGTCACAAAATTGCTGCATCAAGCTAGACGATGTGGTTTATCCTGCAACATCAGTCATGTTAAGATATGCGTTTTATAATATTACAAAATGAAATATCCTAAAAATACTTCCACAAACTTCTTAAAATTACTGCGTAAAAGGAAATTCTACACCTGATGATACTTCAAAGAAAGAAGGGGGGGGGGGAGAAATGTTTAGATGAAATAAATACAGTTAATACGAATGATAATTTTTGAAAGATATCTTGTTAAGAAGACCTTTTTTTTATTCACTCGAGAAAAGTTTTATCTTAAAAAAATAGAATATAGAAAAATAGAATATGCAGTAATATAGCGTATTTATGAACCCAAATGTGTGCATTGATATTGTCACATAAGAACAAGGAAAAATTAGTTATTATTTATGGAAGAGTCACAATTATAATTAGGACATCCTTATTAGGATTTTTTTTTAATTAAAAATTCTTATTCTTGAATGAAAAATCAATATAACGGCAAATTTAATTTATGAAAGATCCTACGATGGATTTAAAAATTCAAATTCATGTCTGCTTTTGTTGTTTCTTATGCCACGTGACACGGACAAGCCCGCTGTTACGAAGACAGTGATTTTAAATCGGTGGGAGAGCGTCTCTTGTTTTTATAGTAGCGCCATCTAGGGCCAAGAGAACGACTTAGCCACACACACACACACACACACACACAACCCTTTTTACGGGACGGGCTTCATTCACGCATTTCATTCACTCATCCACAGATCGTAATTTAGACCTGAACCAGAGAACGATCACCCTTGATCCAGTACCCCCAGGAGTATTTCTCTCGACATGGAGGATTTTGTGACCACGACAGATTTATACGCGCGTCAGCCACCAATCACGCGGGGAATCTTCGGCCGGCGGGGTTCGAACTCGCAATCTAATGGGCGCGAATCCAACGCTCTACCAACCAGGCTATCCCGGCCGAGAAATTCGTAACGAAAAATATTGATTAAAAATACATACGCTAGTTCAAAACTATGATCCGAGTGAATCAATATTTTTGAAACAAATTTCTATAATCGAATTTAGCTGAGATTACTAAGGTAAACTACTAAGTTAAATTAATATCTCAGACAATTAAAAGTAAATGAATTGGATATGTCCTCAATATATGAGAATAGAAATGTATTCACTTAAATATATTGTGTAAACTCCTTGATAAAGTAATACGCATATTAGAATTTATTCTAAAGTATATATATATATATATATATATATATATATATATAATAAACAAAGTAAAGAAGAGATGCAACATCCTTAATATATACTCCCCATAGGCTGAAAATGCTTAAAATGAATGATAATTGGCATACTTTCCCTTGTAATTTGAATAACAATTCCCCCTACTGAGTATGTGATAAAATGAATATAGCAATTCATAGTGTATACAAATTCAGTATACACAATACAGTGTATATTCTTTGTAAGTAGAATAATCAAGAACTGTAATTAGTTCATTACGATTCTACATTAAATTTCAATATTGTCTTAATGATCTCATTTTAATTCGATCAAATTTCAAAATTATCTTAATGATTTCATATTATGCATTTTCAGATGAGGAATAATTCAGAAGCTAGTATTACTAATTAACAGAGAAAGATGCTTAGATGTGACCCTTAGAGTGTAATTTGGCTGAAATATTGAAAATATCTTTAATGACTGATAATTACAGAATATCCTATACATTCTGAGTAATTCCGCGATCTTTCTGCACTATTCAGTATTAAATCACTGCCAAAGAAATATTATTTATAAGCAGAAAAAACAATTGTTTTGTTCTTACAAATAATGTACTGTTTGGATAAACTATAAACATAGAAAAAGTGATTACATTCCAAAATAAATATTCTATTAATATTTTAATTAAGAGGATTTTATTCAGGAAATATATTTTCACGAAACTAATGACTTGTTGATATGCATCAAAACAAAGTTTCCATTATCATTATGAAAGATAACTAATCAAAACAATTGTATCTTTATTTAGACATTTTTATGACCTGGACATATATTGGTATTATGCTTCTAATCATTAAGATTCTTTTTGGAATTTGATTTATTTTATATTCTGCAATTTTGCTTTCATGTGTACCATTCCTGAAGTGCATTTAATAGAATGAAATCAATATGAGTATCATTTTAAAGTAGGTATAAGCATTTCTTTAAAATGTTTAAAGGCATATAACTTCATCGCTCTTAACTACTCCATCTTTCCTACATTATGCTGAAATTTTGCAGCAGTAACATTGTACTTCATGTTTCTCAAGACTTTCTTTAAAACGTAACACCGTGTACTTCAACTAATATAATTATATTACTTTGGATTGCACTGAATGCCAAAATAAAGATTTATGTGAGGGCTTTCACAACTTTATACCATAAAAAAATCTATTACGAAACTTCTTAGTTATTCGAGAAATTTTTACAGATTTTAGAAAGAATTTTATTTCACATTGTTTAGTTGGTTATGTACATTAAAACATAACCAAATGAATAAATGAAAGCTTATATAATTTTGTTTCCTGAATATTTAGAGCACTTAAGTTTAATTTTATTTGAATATTTTAAATTTACAAAATGATATAGGACATTTGTATTTTTGATATACTAGAATATTTTAAATTTACAAAATGATATAGGACATTTGTATTTTTGATATACTTGAATATTTTAAATTTACAAAATGATATAGGACATTTGTATTTTTGATATACTTGAATAATAAAGGATTAATTTCAAACAAGCAGATCTTTTTTAATTTTCACAAGCATTTGTTTTGCATAATGCACTAACTCAATAACCATATGATATTTGGAGAAATATTTATATTAATCTGTCAGAAGAGAAAATATAATTTTTTGAAGAGCGGATCTATGTGGAGAATATATATATATATATATATATATATATATATATATATATATATATATATATATATATATATATATATATATATATATATATATTCCCTTTTACTGTATTTCCTGTTATGTATATATATATTCTGCTCCCTGCATACTTCATTCTGAACATTGTTTCTTCTCCCCCCTTCGTTTTTAAATGCTATCAAGAATAGAGTGTTCCGATTAATACATTTTAAATTAAAATTTAGTTTAGAAATAAAATATAGTTCTCCTATATGTTACTTTCAATTAGTGAAGTCTATTAGTTGCTTACTTAGCAATTACAGCATTAATCGGTCTTTTAAATTTAACTATAGCTAATCCAAAATACATATCAAACATCGGTAAACATCATGTATAAAATCATAGAGAAAATAGAAAATATGATTTTAAATTTAAAATTTAAAAAATATATATATGAATTTCATGCGACCTTTCCATGATCCATTATGTCTAAATTTCAAGACTTTCATCTCATTATCATTGCATAATCTATCTGTGAATCATTTCTAATTTATATCGAAGTATCGAATCCTAAAACTTGTTTAATGAAGCGATATGAACAAAATAAACATTGATGAAACATTTTTTATGGCAGATTCAGCTTATTAAATGCGCCCAGCGATATTCGTTTCTCTTTTTAATATTGCGGAAATAAAATATAACTTCAAGTTTTTAACTTCCATCATATAATCAAAGCTAATAGAATTGAAACTCACACACAAAAAAAAGTTATAAATAAATTACACCGTCGACTGAGCTAAAAATTAATGGATGAAGCATTTTGTTTTTTTAGAACCCTTGTTTCTTTCCCTTTTTTCATGACACTTATTTAAGGCGAAAATTGAATTGGATTCATTGATATATGGAAGAGGGTAGTTATCCGATAATGAGTCTCTCAGGAAATCGATTGCTTCTTTCCTAGTGATATCGCTCAAATTTCTAATTATGTATCAAATTTAATTTTATCCCCTTTGCTCATTTTCGTATTTAAATAGGATCATATATCTTTTATAGGTTTCATAAATTTACTTTTAAATTTGTTTAATAAAAATGCATTTTTCAAAATTGCAGATATATAAGTGAAGTTAATCTATTTGTTTCTTTAAAATTAAAATTTTATTTCACTTTGAGATATTTTATGAATTTAAAATAATGCATATAAAATATTTATTAAGTATTTACTATAAGAATTAACTTAATTAAATTGAAGAATTTTTTTTTATATTTAATCCTTTTATTTGTAATATTTTGACATTTCTATTATATATATTCTCTGTAATATTAGTAGAGTATGCTCAAGACACCATTCAAACTTCCAAACTTTCAAGACGAAATCATTTAAATCATATATATATATATATATATATATATATATATATATATATATATTATTCCAAGAAACAATCTTCGAATATTCTTATAAAGGAATTCATACCAGTGATTTGGCAATATCATTTTCTTAGAAAGCGAACGTCTAGATTGATTTTAGAAAATCATTTCTTAGTTTTTATAAATTGTAATCTCTCTATATATATTTAAGATTTGCAAAAAATATTTAAGCTATTTGTAGACTCAAAAGAGTATTCATTATTGATATTTATTTCTATGAAGTTGTTTTGTTGAATATCTCAAATATAATATATTTGATGAGAAAGACTAAATGAAAAACTTACTTTCATATTTAAATTAATGATTCTTATTTGATGCATTCAATACTACCATAAATTTGAAACTTTTGTTATATGGGTGACTTTGTTTGATTTTGCAGAATAACTATGTTTGTTTCCTTCTGAAGCTTCTAATCTAAGGAATAACGGTGCTACTTAATTTATCGTACAGAGAAGATACTTAACAATAGTACTTTTGCATATTTTAATCCATATCAGTTGTTTACAAGTCTTAGTCATCGCTTTTGTTTTCTAGTATTTTTGACAGTGAACTTAAGTAATTCGAACAATCCATGCATTCAAGCATAAATATAATCTTTTTTTTTTTTTTTTTTTTTTTTTTTTTTTTTTCTTAAATGAGTATATAAATACAACAGAATCACATTTAGATTTGCATTTTATTTCGACTTCAAAAGATATTTAGACGATGTTTCACTAGAAATTTGGGTAAAAATGTGACTACTTGCCAAATCTGGAAATTCGGGTAAAAATGTGACTACTTTGCCAAATCTAGAAATTCATTTTTATTATATAATTTTAAATTTGTTTTTCAAATTGCGTGCTTCCTGTATATTCTTTATAATTAATGCATGAGAACTACTTTAAATACCCGAAGGTATCAACACTATGATGCCATTATATTTTGATTTGCTAACTGTATTGTAGCCAAAAAGTAAACCAGGAATGGAAAATCATTTAAAAGAAACTATATCTCGTGAAGAATATATAGAGTCAAGTGTCTCCATTCACAGAAACCATGACGTTTTTATTGAGTATAGACTAGGAAGAAGAAATCCTCGAAGAGGTCCTTTATTCTGCAGACTAGGGAATATGTTTTGATGATCTTTATATATAGATTATCCTGAAAGAATTCTCATATTCTTTGACAATTATAAGCAAAGATCAGTTCCTTCGAAATATTTCTATTAGGATTGGGTTGATAACCAGTTTTACTGGATCAGATACTGGTTGACACTGATATCAGATTGCATTTGACCCTATTGAAGTGTTAAAATAAGTAACAGAATATTTTCCCCTCAGAATAAAACAGAACTTGTTCCGGGATTACGGTTTGTTTGTCGGGAGCATATTACTTACTCGATTGAATCCGACTCTTTTACATGACAATCTTATAATTGATAAATCTGTCAATCGATCCCTTTGTCTTAAATATGATTAAAATACTATGCTTTAATAGATAATACTTAATAATAGATACTTAAAATGTTATTCTTTGAAGATTGTTTTCTTTACCCAAATTACACGCTAACTAACATTTTGTACATTATATATTATTTAAAAATATATTATTAAAAAGTTTCAATATTTAAAAAAAATATTAAACATTTTATTCCAAAAGATAGATAGCAAAAGCCTTTAAATTATTTTTACTAACAGTTTTTAATACATTTATTAAGAAAAATTCTGGTTTGAAAGTATAAATATTTTTTCCCTAAGTACATTTTTAAATCGTTGTATTTTGAAAATTCTATTTACGTTTATTCTTAATTTTTAGTCAATTTCAATGAAATCAAATGTAACTATTCCTTTATTGGTAGTAAACATAGGTATAAAACGTAATGCATGCTCTTAGAATCGCCGAAAATCAATGGAGAATTGCTTGATACTGTAAAATATCACCTTCATATTTTACACCATGTTTATACAAATACCATCTTGATAGTTTTTATCTCATTCATATAATTATTACTTTGATAATTTGTAACATGTTGATACAATTATCTCTTCAATATTTTTTTATCATGTTGCATTATCAACGGACCCTAACCTTAACCTTATATTGATACATATGCTTCCAAATTGAGATTACGCTTCTTCGGAAGAGGAACTGGTGTAATTTTTTTATAATTTTTGATGTATTGGCGAGAGGAGGAAAGTAAAAGTTTGCTTGATATAGTTTATATAGAGGAAAGGAGGAATTCTTCAGAGGTATATACACTATTACATAAGGTATGTAACAGTTATGATTAGGGTTAATATTATTATATTATATTATATATATATATATATATATATATATATATATATATATATATATATATATATATATATACTATTTTGGTTTCAGCAGATGGCAGGTTTCAAGACATAGATGAGACGTTGTATTTTTAATTTCGTTTTATTCTCTTTCTACCGCCATCCAGGAAAGCATAATTATTTAAAAGAAGACGCAGCGCGACACAAAAACAGAAGTAAAGAAGAGCGCGAAACAAATTATCATTAGTCTTATATAACATAGGATTTCCGGCCACGTGCCGATGGAATACATATGTTGACCTTTGACAAGGGCAACGGAAGTATCACTCTTTAACTCGATACGTAGTACTGATGGCGCCTTATTTTTTACAGAGGAATTGATTAAACCGAACGTTGAATTGGATCACGAAATAAGAGAATATTTTTAGAATGAAGTTACTATGGGCTAAATTAAGATAGAATCTTGGAAATTAATTAAATTGAAATTAGAATTAAAATATCATTATATATATATATAGTGAAAATGGGCATCACGTATTTCTAATAGTTTCATAGGCTCGCTGAGACAGGACGGCAAACTAGACTTTGTATCAGATTAATAATAATCCTAATATAAGAGAATAAACTCGAGAAAATTATCCAATGGTATCAATCGAACCCCAAAGCTGATACCGAGTACCTAATACTTTTAATCCGAAACAGTTCTATGTTTGAAACAGTATAAATAGTTTTTATTTCAAACCTGATAGAAAACCTATATTTGATACACCTACAGTTAATTAAAATAGAAGGGGGGCTCGTAAATGAAAGGACACTCAGAGGAATGACCCGAAGAGATGAATCTTGTGCACTTACGGTACTTAATCCCATTTCTAGTGTGTGAATTTTGAAGATTATCTTGACATAAGAGTTGATGGTAGAGCTCTTCAAAATTAGAGAATGAAATGTTTGTATGGTAAAACTGGTATGGTTTGTATGGTAAACTGTTTTGTATGGTAAGAAAAATTGGGAAATGCTTTATTGATAAATTTACTTGAACTGAGGGAGATGAGAAATTTGGGATTTATATCTGTTCGTGAATTACTTAGGGAGAAGGTTCTAATTCCCAAATATACATAAAGCAACTCTATTCGATTCACAAAATATCTTTATATAGCAGAATTCCTTATAATGAATACCATGAGAAATTTTTATTTTTGATTGAATTGTATTTCTCTATTTAATTTTTGGAATTTAATTTTGGAATTATGTTAATTAAGATGAATTTTAAAAATTCCACTTCTTTTATTTTTTTCATTTTTTTATGTTCTTTATGAAAAATGACTTTGCAATAACGAATTAATCTGATATTTAACCTGTTTTCATAGTTAAAAAAATATCGCAGCATCGGCAAATTGTTTTATCTTATAAAACTTACATTGTCATATTCCGAAGTTTGTAAAGTTATATATTCAAGATTGAATATTTATGAGAAATTTGAAGTATTTTTAAAAATTTCTTATTTATAAAGCATTTGAAAAAAAAATATTATTTAAATTACATCATATTTATCAAAATATATTAATCATTCATAATCACTAATTGATATCTAAGATCCATCGGCATTTATTGATCAAAATTATATGACTTAAAAAAATTTCGAACATTCGATGCATTTATTATTATTAAAATATCAGCAAAAATTGTTTCCCTTTATTATTTAGTACCTCGTGTAGATTAATAGTTGTTAAAATTTTCAAATAAATATTTTAAGTTTATTAAAATAAATATTTGTTGAAGATTTTAATAGTTATGTGAATTTTATTTCTTCAGCAAGACATTTGTTAAACATGCTCTGATTTAGAATTATTATGTCTTTATACTATGGATATTACTAATTTTCTATAATCGGACCTAAAATTTCAATTAAATTTTATAGCGGGAATGTTTAAAGTTGAACTAATACAAAAAAAATCCTCGTGAAACTAAGAACATTTCAAAAAATATGAATACTGTAAAATAAAATCCTTCAGCATCTACATCGATATTAAATAGAACGTTTTCTTTTGGATTCGTACGTAAGATCACAATTTTGTTGAGCATGTTGATCTTAATTCCGTTTATTTTTACCTATTTTGCCTACCTTAAAAAAACCCGAATTTTTCAATATTAACATTTTTAATTATTTTTAGATAAACTTTCGTGGTAGTCAAAGGTACAAGATGAGATTATACGTTTGATCAGGGATAGTGGACGTTTGAAAAGAATTCATTTTAAAAAACAGTCATGCATGTTAAATTCCCATAAAATGATAATATATTTATTTTTGATTAAATATAGAATTTTTATACGTAGAAGCAAATTAGTTACCAAAGTTCGCAGTGTTTAAAAACTATATTCCTTTTGAAATGAATTCATTATATTGATTTTTTAATCAATGGGGAAAATGTTTCGGAATTTTATGTTTTGAAAATAAGACTATAATAATTCCCTTTATTTCATTTTTTTTAAAAAAATCTCTAAATTGAAGCAGCAGAAGTATTTTCTTTCGTCTTTTTCTATGTTTTTTTTTTTTTTTTTTTTTTTTTTTTTTTAACAAAAACGTCTGTAAAGTTAGATTTTCAGGACTGTCTGCGATAATGTTTGATATTACTTCTCTTATTCTTGTATTCGTGCTTATTCTTAATTGTGCATAAGGAAGGAGGGGGGGAGGACCTAACTCCCAAGAAAATATCTCTGTTGACAAATATACTTTACCAAATGCTTGAAACCTTAGCCAAAAGAAATGGACATCTGCAGAAATTTTGGCTGCAAAACCAGAACTGGATAACCTCCGAATTCCACAAGGTTGTCTGGTTACTTTTCCAGTGGATTTTCCTAATGGATTTGGCTTGCCAGGATTGAAGTATTTATTTATCACATATTCCAAAAAAACAATGTTTCGCATCCTGTTTGAAATATCCCTTCTTTTTCGTGAAAGTATATTATTATTATTATATATTATTATAAATATATTTTTATGGATTTTAATATGGACAGGATACAGAACAAATTCAGTTTTTTAATTATAAAAGGTAACTGCCAAATTAGTATATCAGCGGTTTTAAATCGGTACTAAAACTTTAATTATAGGAGCTATTTGATCCATAAAACACATGCATGTTAAAGTCAGCGATACACATAATTTTAGGAAATTTGTAGAGAAAACGCTAAGTGACTTCAGTTAAAAAACGACTGTTTTATTTAGACAACACCTCTTACATATTTTAATAAAAGAATCTGACTGACTTTACAAGAATTTAGAGTATATAGCAAAATATCATAGATTAACAAACATGATTATATATCTCAGTTTCTTACATTTTACAAGAGGAAGAAAACAAAAATTAATTTTCCACAACTGATAATAAATATGGGAGATTTTTTTAAAATCAGTATACCGTATTCGTGCCAGATGAGACGCTGCTCTATCACTTTTTAAATACGTAACCTTTCACATTTTCTTTGTCTTGGAAAATTTATTAAATTGTTTTTGATGGTGTTGATTAATAAGTAAGGTAATGATATTAATTTATATGATTAGAAAATGAGTGTATTTGATCATGGTTTAATCTAATGATTTGATTAACAATGTTAAAAGATTATATTCGGTTAATTTTCTTCTGAATTTCTGATTTTTCAGATTATTTTCCGATTCAGATTCAGATAAAATCTTGAAATCAAAGAATCAAAGAAAGGATGAGTAGGAATATTGTCCAATAATAAACTGAAACCATTAACAGAGCTCAAGAATTGGAAGAAATCAAACTTTGGGGAAAAAAAGGCAGTAAAGAACATAAAATATATCAAATGCATTATATAAGAAGTGACACAGAGAAAAATAGAAATGTTACAGATAATAAAATAGAATGTTTCAGATGTCATACTTGAATACAGACATTGTTTGATGCTGTGAATTTAGAAATGAAATATTACTTTAATTTAGCTAAGAATTCCAATATGTAAAATCAGTGGTTGAAGGTAAGACACTAATTTTCTTAATTGGGTAAGTTTTAAAATTTTTGTTCTTTATAAATTAAATTCTAAATAAAATAAAATTAATCCTTTAGATTTGCACATTAAAAAATTGAAACTTTCTACCATTTCTATTCCTTAAATTTAAGAATATAATAAGTAATTTTTATTTTGAAAAATACATAAGAAAGAAAATATGCAAAGAAATATCAATACACATATTTCAATTAAGAAAATAATCAAAATATTAATATATATATATATATATATATATATATATATATATATATATATATATATATATATATATATAAGACCTAAGATAAAAAATAAATATTTTTGTAGAAATAATTTATTAAAAATACAATTCTATAGTATTAGTTTCAAATTAAAATGCGTGTTATACTAGGCGCTTGTTTATCGATAAATAAATTCTTGTGTTTTCCTAAAATTCTTAATTTAATTTCAACATTTATATAGTGGAAGAAAAATATTTACTTTTGAACATTTTGTAATATAATTATTTTAATAAGTAGAATGAAAGAATATCTAGCCTACAAAAATAAAATATATATATTTTATTTGTAGGTTTTACATAAAAAATAATATTAATATCCTAAAAATCATAACTGTAAAATAATTATATAAATATAATTATAAATGGTTGAAAATGATAAGAAATGTGCGGAACTAAATATTTTTAAATAATTTTCATTGGATAATTTTTTTTTGTTCTCTAAAAATAATAGAAAGAAAAAAAATTGAAATTGAAATTATCTATGATATGACTTTATGTTTAAATTTCCAACGATATCTCCAAACTCCATTATAAATAAGCTAAAAATATCATAATAGTTGAACTAGTGCGTTCTTTCTGTTCGGTGATCTAATTATTCAAGTGTTATATTTTAGCGTTTTACAAATAATTCACGCTGATATTAAAGTTTCGAAAAATAAAACAGTAAGATATACAAAAATATCGCAATATTTTTTGGCACATTTGTGAGGAAACATCTATGAACAGATATATTGTAATTGTATTGTAACAGATAATTATTCGACCAGTAAAACTGATAAATTAAATTCATTTGAAATATTAGAAAATTGATAGTAATTCAAGGCTACAAAAATTCAAAATGTGATGAATTTTAGATTGGTTAACTTACATTCCCAATTACATCATATTATTTCTGTTTTTTTGAGCAAATCTCTTTTGAGAACATATATTTTTTTTCTATTATTGAAAAGTTATTAAATGGTTTCCAAATCAATTTCCATAATTCTTTGATTCAGCATCAATAAGTTATATATCTAAGAAAGTTAATATTCTCATTTGAAAATACTAATGCACTGTCAAGAGGATGATTTTGGAATATTTGATAAAGTGGTTGAAAAGAAATATTAGAAAATCCTAGTCTTTCAAGTGCGGGAAGAAGAAGTATGTGAGAATTCCTAGCACCCACAGTCATATCATACTTTTAGACTCTCAAATGCCTTATTTCCTCTTTAGCAAGTAAAACTTTTTAACGATTTGTAATGGTGCTGTATTTGCTAAAAATGGCAATTGATATGTGAGAAAATGGCAGTGATAAATTTTTGATCATTTATTGTATATTTAAATGTTTGTACTTTTATTGCATATTTAAATGTGTTTCCATTTATTGTATATTTTTGTAAGATTTGAGTAAAGCAATAAGTCGATTGTTTCCACTATATGTAGAATATCTGTGGTATCGACCGTTTTTATTTACAATTTTTGTCTATGAAAATAAGGATTTTCTGTTGAAGATATATAATCATATTTAATTGATGGTATCATAAAAAATGTATAAATATAAATAAACAAATTTAAATTAAATTTAAATTTTGATGAAAAATAATAAATTTTGTTGAAGAATGGAAATTTGAATAAATATAATTAAAGTGGATACTTATAGATAATTTCAGTTGGTACATACGTTTAAAAAATATCTGTCAAAACTAATTGAATCAATATTAAACTTCATGTTGAGCCATTCAACCAAAAAAGTAGCCTTTAAATATTTAAAAAAAAATTCCTAAAGATAAACTCCTTATAAAAGCATTTTAATAAACTTGATAATGTTTAAGAACCGGGATTAAAATGGACTATTCTGATTATGAAAGAATAAGCTAAGAGCTAATATAAAAGAATGAGTTAATTAAAAGTTTTGATACTGATCTTCATTTTCACGTCATAAAAGGCCATTATTTCTAAATGCATTAGTTCAACTTTAAGAAATGATATAAATGTAAAATGAACGCAGTTCGTAAGTACAGTTAGGATTGCTTTTCAAAATTGAAACGCTTCTAGGTATAGTAAAGGATAAAATATTGCAAACTGCTTATGGAATCACAGAGCAGAATATACCTGCATGAAAGCGAATAAGAATGTTATTAAAAAGCTTTGAAGAGTATTGAAGTTTTAAAACATTGCATTTCAGGAAATATCAGTGCGATTATTCTGCAGTTTTTTTAATACCATTTTATTTTGAGTATTTTAATTCAAGATTCATTTGAAGAATATCTTTCAAAGAGCACTTTTATGAAATATTAAAAAAAACAATGTATCACTGCTTAAAAAAAAGCTATGACTAATTTTAAAAACTCTATCTATTACTTCGAAATTTATTTATTGTTAGATAAAATTTACTTCTGCATAAAATAGTGCTTCATGACAAATTTCATGATTGAATTTGCAGAAAAAAAAGGTTTATTAAATATTTTCAAGATACATTATAAAATAGAAGATAAATTATACATAAATTAATCTACAATGAAGTATTAATATTTTTGCTAATAACAATACTTCTCAATACTGACTAAACCGACAATGATACATCAATTATTTAAGGAAATATGTTGGTGATTATTCACAAACCCGTGATTGTATTATCAAATTCATTCTCTCTAGTTTCCAAAGAAAAGAAAAAACTTTCAATTGAATATTAAGTCATATTCTGATTGCATTTCAAACACTCTGAAATATAAAGCTGTATTAATATTAAATCAATGAATACAATTTATCTGAATATAAATAGTAGCTAATATACTAAATGAGTAAATATATCAATAAAATATCACTAAAAGTATATATTAAATGCATGTAA
The DNA here is from genome assembly GCF_947563725.1 of Argiope bruennichi. Taxonomy (NCBI): domain Eukaryota; kingdom Metazoa; phylum Arthropoda; class Arachnida; order Araneae; family Araneidae; genus Argiope; species Argiope bruennichi. Next base: position 86,216,741 of record NC_079158.1, read on the forward strand.
GATCTAAATTTTAAAATAATATTTGCGAAAAAAATATTTTAACAAATAATATTTAAAATATACTGATTTTACGGTAGAAAACATATTATTGTGTTGAATTAAGCACCCCAAAATATAAATTAAACGATTGGCTCAAATTATTCCAGGAATCGGTCTTATTATATAAATTAATTTTATGTGCAGTGGATTTTCAGTGACATGAAAAGAAATTAGCAAATATGTGAATGTGCATGGCGCTACATTTGATATTTTTTTTTTTTTAATTTTCTTTACTCTTTATTGAAATAATTGATCCAGACTGTCAGAAGTTAAATTTAAACAACCAAGATTATACGGAAATTAATTAACATAATTTTGTAGAAAATGCATTTTTACGCATATGATTACAAGCATTTTTTTCAGAACTTTTAAATACATTTCAAAGCTGTTAATAATAGTTCTATAATTTTAGGTTCAACATTTTTTTTTCAAAATTTTGAATGAAACCTGATCATGCAGTCAATATTAGTCATGAACACTGGAAATTTTGAATCTGTAAGAAGTCACGAATTTGTGAATCATCAAGAATTCTTACAAGTAACTGTTTATCGTTTGTCTAGGAGGTGATTTACAAATAAACTGAATGTAACCACAAACTTGACTGAAGAAATGAATCGAAATTTTTATATAGATGATTGTAGAATCATTTGTACTGGCTGCCTTTAGCGACCAATCGGTTATCTGAAAACAATGGTCACTAAAAGTTTCAATTAATTTTTAAATTAGGTCGTAGTACCTTTATCAGCAAAAGAATGTTAAGCTTTAATTTTAATAATCACATAACTCATAATATAGAGTTATATTCCTATCATAGAAGTTCTACGCCATTCTTTTTTGTACTATTATTTAACTTAATTTCCTCCTCTATAAAACTATAAACTTAATTTGAAATAGAAGTGATTAAACTTCAATTATACAAAAGCCTTTTTCATGACGTAAAACAAGTTTGTAAAAATTAAAGTACAGATAATAATATGAAGCGCCGAATATAGAGGTAACTAATGTATACTACAAAATTTTCCTGATAAATCATGCAAGCGTTTTCTTTGAAAAGTTTGCAAGATTTTTCCCCAAACGTTTTCAATATCCAAGTATAGAAAATAGAATTGTTCAACAAAGATGGCTAATGAGTATTACAAAATGCTATTGGTAAATTAAGTTATATCTCAATGGTAATTCACAATAAAAGTTTCTCCGATTCAATTCAGTTTTCAGTTTTACTTTCAAAGGGATTTAAATGGCTTAAATAATGGTATTTTATTTTGTTTGAATCAATAAATGCACTACTGAAGTAATAAAGGAATCTAAATTGTATACAGTTCTTCAATTCTATAAATATTCTTGGCAATCCAATTTTTAAAACAAATAATCATCCGATTAAATCAGATCATATTATAAAACTTTCAGTATAATCATTTTAGGACAATCTGCCATGGGAAAACTGCAAGCACTTTTATGTATATTTCCCTCAAGGTGATCAAATAATTGGTCTAAAGTCACTATTTTATGAAATAGTGATATTCAGAATTTCATATAATGTAATCGCTTTTTCTGACGAATGAAATAGATTTTCTTAATATCAAGAATATTTCAGTAAATAAGCACAGACGACTACGAGTCTATATAAAAGTTTACAATTTTGTAATTCATTAGACCATTTATTGTTATAAATGGCATAAAACAGAATTATTTACATCATTTCAACCAATATTCTTATTAGACATACATGCCTACCACGAACAGTTTAGTAACTAGCTGTTGCACCATGATTGAAAATGCATATTCTATACATATTTAACGACATTTGATTTAAACAATATTCAAGGCAAAAACTTATTTAAATTTAATAAACCAAGAAATTTAACTATTATTTTAGAAATAATTCGTGAGAAATGATTTTTATAGTTGCATAGGATAATGTTACTGCATAATGAGATTAAGAATTACAGAAGCATTATTTTTAGTTATTGAAAACTATTTTTATCATATTATTATCATATATAATTCTAGCTTCACCAGTAGAAAAAGAAATAGAATAAAGAGTAATACAATTAGAATAATTAGAATAAAGAATAATACAATTATGTAGTGTTTTTATGAAATTTGTGTTATGTTTCTGAGTACCAAATAATTAAGTTCAACAAATTAAGAATATCGAATAATTTTTAATTCGATTTTCAGATAAATTAATTAGTTTAATTGGTAAAAAAATTTAAATATGAGCGTTGTGATTCATAAATTATTTCAACAAGGGTTGCGTTCATTTTTTTTTTAATTTAATGAATGATTATGTATCACAATAGCATATAATATGACATAAAGATACTGATAATGAGTTGGAAAAGAAAGAAGCAAGAAAGAATATTTATTACTTACCTCACATTTATCCTTTGCAGTTTATTCAAAGACGGGGAAGTTACAAATTATTTCCTGAAATTGTCACAAAATCCACTGCAATATATAAGTCCATGCTAACAAGTGATTAAATGCATTTATTCAATAATTTGAACTAGAAATGCAAATATATTCCTCTGTTTATGAATGATATCATAGGTTTAATCAATCAATCACCGAATCTTTATACCGTAGTTATATGAGATCAATGAATACCAATATAATATAGTATATTTACATGTGATTTCATTTTAAAATATAATGAAATTCCAAAATGTTCTGTTAATTTTAGTCTGTTAAATGCGATGGCTTGAAATAAATTGGAAGGAGTTTGATTGATTTTCTGTCTGATCTGAATCAAAACGAAAATAAATTGTTAGTAAGGGGATTTTCAATCTTGTGTAAGTACCCTCTCTTTCTTGTATTCTCAAATCTATTTATTCTAGTATGATCCAGAACTGCTATTTGAAGCTATCTGTTCCCAAACTGATCGATATCACTATTTGCAGATGAAGGTTTTCATTAAAAAGTTTAAAACATATATCCATATATTTTTTTTTCTGAAATTGGAATGTGTAAACACGTAAGAAATAAACGTATATCATTTTGAAGCAACCAATTGTTTTGAAATTGGACGTTTAGAAAAAAAAATACGAAGCAAACTATTTTTTATTTTATTATAAATTTACCAATAGTTTATCAAAAGCTTGCCGGTAACTGAAAAATATATTATTCATAAATTGATCAAAAAATATTCTGTATTTATAATCTATTTTTAAATATTGGACTTAGAATATAAAAAATATCTTTATCAAAATTATATAACCATAAAGCAGTTTTAATATAACGAATAGCTTATTTCATTGATTAGAATATGTAGTGCATTGGAAAAAAAATTAATATGAAATTTCAATTTAAAATATCGGTTGAATTTCTGTTTATGGGGTTTAAAAAAAGATTATGCCAACATTTTATGCCGAATAAAATAGAGAATCTAATACTTTCTAAAATAGACACAAATGGACCCGAACACATTTTATCATGAAGAAACTCTACCATCCTCCTGAGTGATACATCATATGTTCTCCTGTCTCTTTAGGGAAAACATTTTTTTTTTCTTTTTGAAGGCTTTTATTTATTTTCTGCGAAATGTTGAAGAATATCATGATTTTATTTTGAAGTTTTATTTTATAAGAATAACTGAAAGTGAAGAGATTTTCTACTAGATTTGACATTTGATTTATTGAAAATCAATTTTAATCAATGTGAATTTTTACTGATATGAACGAATGTAAGTTATTATAAGTCATTGTTAATAGATTTACATATAAGAAGATCCAATACACCTTTACAGATAAGTAATTTGTAATATATAATGAAGAGCACGAGGCTATTAAAAATGCAAATATCAGTTTTTTCAACACCCTTTTGGGTTAACCTTTTCTTTTTTACACCACTTTGTTCCAGGGAAAAAAATGCTTCAAGTTTTCGCTTAAACTTCAATTTAGCATATTAGTCTCAAGGATTAAAGCTTTCACCATGACAACTACACACTTGTGTAAGAAGAGATACGCATTTATTTAACCCTTTAAAGGGTCATTTTTTCTATTCATATTATGTTAAAATATTTTTAGGCTTGAAATTAGAATAAGAAAAGGGATTCATTTAGCTTATTAGATAAATTTATTTTGTTTAATTAATTAATTTGGTTAATTAATAATTAATTATCAAATCAAGACACTACATTTTGTGTAAAAGAAATAGCTAAAGCATCTAAGTTTCTTTCTTTATAAAAACATTTGTCAGAACTTATGCCAGCATACATAAATTAATACAAAGATTGATAAATTTGGTGGGAAGCATACTTACGATGGAACTAGAAAGGGTTAAACTTTCCTTGGCATGCGAAAATGATCCTGCATAGAGTGAACAGATTAATAATGATTCACTTCTCCCTTTAACAAACTTCCCTCTGTTCTAATCAATTAATTGATATTCTTATCTTTTTCATATACCCCCCCCCCCTCCATTCGAAGTGCGCTATCCGTTTCGAATGATTATGAACAATCCTTTTTCAGCCTGAACATTCCCCAAATCGCCTCGTTTGACAAATACCTAACTCCGAATTTTTGAGGGCATAGTTGAAATTAAGAAGGGCAAGTAATTCTTAATCAACTCGTTATAAGAAAAGGCAGACGATTCTATCCTGACTTCATGGGCACAGAATTACCCGGGTTTAAATAGCCGGTAATTTTTTGCCCTAGCGTTTTTACATTGGCTGGATTTATATCATTAAACAAAAAAAAAAGGGAACCCCAAAGGTGATGGAAATCATAGGTATTTTATCAAAATCATTTGTGAAAGATGCGAAAGTGAAATAGCAATTATATAAAATTCACTCCAGAAAGAGATACATGCATTATATCAAATTCACTTCAGAAAGTGAGATAGACATTATATCAAGTTCATCATGGAAAGTTATATAGACATTACATCAAAATCACTTCTTGGAAAGATGAGAAAGTAGTTTCTTGTTTTTAAGACACAATATATAAAATAGTTATAAGACACAATATATAAAATAGTTATTAAAATTGTTATAAGACACAATATATAAAATAATTATTAAAATCGTTATAAGACACAATATATAAAATCTGAGTTTTATTCTTTCCAGTCAGTTAAAACTTAAAAAAGAAAATGACACAGAATTTTTCTCACTTGTGTCAAACTTAAATGCTTTATATTAGATTTCTTATGCAAATCTTCATATTTTTAATCTTGCTTGTGGACTCTTATGTTTTTACAAATGCCGATTAAAACAATTCATATTCTTCTCCCTCCGTCTTTCTCAAACAGAAGGAGAAAATTCACATGCAAATAAATGCACTTAGTGATCACCTAGTTGAGAGTGGCCACCATCTCATCGCTGAATATATTATCCAAATGTATAGAAGACAAAGACAGAGTGTGACCAGAATTTTTCCTTATTTTTCCTCATTTTGAGGGATAGATAATTCACAAATGTTAGAATGGCGTGATTGCGTTTCGATGCTTTGACACGCTTTTCGTTTTTCTCCTGAGCAGATTTATCAAAGATTCAAGAATGGAATATATGATTTTGCGAATTTCAGTTAATATTTTGCAGAGTTTTTGGTTACATATTCTTTAATCTTTATTATATATCTAGTTTTTTGAGTGCTTAGAATCAATCTTTTTTTTTTCAGTTTATTCGCACATATGATTTTTTTTGTTTAAAATGTGCAAGCTAATGCAAGAGCTAGTTAAAATGAATGGAATGAATTTGACGACTTTAACTCAGTTAAATTTCATTTATCTTATATTATTTGATAATCAGCTATCACGGAAATTAATTAAAAAATTAAATGAATAAATTGCTTACTATGAAATATTAAAATGTTTTAAAATAAAAATTAGCAATTTTTTACAAACATTGACTTTAATCACTGCATATACCCTTATGGCATTTGTTTTATATATTATATTCATTCATATTCTATGTGCTTCAGATACATAATTTTAAAAGTATGCTATTTATTATTATGTCAGATAATTTTGAATAGATTCTGTACATAAAAAAGTGCACTTCAAAAAAATATTCCTTACGTTAAGCAAAATTCACAAGGCATTTTCTTTTTTGTGTACTGAATTCTGGGAGAAAAGCTGACATTTAAGTTATGCAAAACTTCATTTGATTAAGTTTTAAAACGTTTGTGGGGATAAACGTCGTATTTTTTTTATTAAAATATTTTATAAAAAGGAAATAATACTCTTTTATCTAATGCAAAGTTGTCTGAATCAAAATAAAAAAATAATTTTTAAGGAATGAGGATTTCTTTTTACTAAGTAAGTTATGATATTGGAAATCACGAAGTTGTTGAACACACACATTAAATACTTACGAAATGTTCAACATTTTGAAAGGAAATCACAATATTTATAAGATAATGGATAACATTTAAAAAAAAATTAGGCAACAATCAGATTAACTTATTTGTGCATAGAAAATACAGAAAACAATTTGAAACAAATTACTGAAATTTTAAATAATTTTAGTGATGAACATTTATTTAGAACTGATAAATATTTTTGTGGAGAAAATATAATGAGCTCATTAACTGTAGATGGTGCATGCTATATGGTTTCTCTCTTATAGTCATTTAAATAATCAATGTAATCTTTTATTTAATTCAATCATTTAAGCATAATAATCTTTAATTATTTTAAGTTTAAAGTAATATTCTAGTTTTCAAATTTGTTAATCTAATTCGAGGGTAAAAAAATTGAAGTGCCGCATATTTTTAAGTGTTAGAAGATTTTTGTTTTCAAAATTTACTTTTTCATTTTGTATTAATGACTATTTATTATTTTTTTTTTTTCATTTTTTTCATCTGTTTCCTAGAAAGCGCAATAAGCAATTTCATAATTTTATTTTTGTGCTTATTATATATATATATATATATATATATATACTGAGCAAGAATTACTTTTTTTTTTTATACTTCCTTTACTTTATAACACCATATGTGTAAAAGTTATGTAAATTATTCGTGAAAAGTTTTTAACTGATTAACAATTTACGTATTAAATCTAAAGCTCTGGTAATATATATTAGCGGTATACCAAAAGGTTTATTTTGTTTTAAATTTTTGGAACATGATTCTAACTGGAGCTAATTCTTTATATTAATAAAAAAATGTAATGCAATCGATTTTTTTTAAAACATTGTTTCTGAAACGCCTTGCGAATTATTAAAAAAGATCCTTCCATTAATATGGTTAAAGAATTTAAATTAAATACTTATTTACAACAATATCTAATCTCTCTTTCTTTCAATATATTTTTGAATGATATAATGATAAGTTTAAAACATCGAAATAATTTCTTTAAAAAATGTATAAAGTATGTAATTTCGGCTTTATAATTAGTGGAAAAGAATTCTATATCCATTGTTGGGAATCAATTATTTTCTCTATTAGAATATATCAATTATAAATTAATTTTTTAGTTATTTCAGATTTTTTAAATATTATTAATAATTTTAAAATTATATAACTTTAAATTATGTATAAATTTTATATAATCTTATCTCAATGCTTCAAATTTCTTATAGCTTGAACGAATTAAGCTCATTTGTTCACAGAAACTTAAACATTTTTTCTATATACATACGGGATTCGTTAGTTTACTTCTAAATGTCTTGAGATTTAATGGATCATTTTACACAATAAACGAATCAAAACATAGATTCTACACATTTATTAACTTTCTTCTAAGACTGGTAGCAAATTTATTCAATTACGTTCCTCTCTTATTAAGAAACATAAATAATGCTTAAGCCATAACGTAACACATCTTTTGTCCGTAAAAGCATCACCATTTCTTCATTCCCAATTGATCAAAACTAAAAGCTAAAAGGTAGTATCATATTCCCAACAACTTCTTTTTCCTCATAAATTATTTCCCTTTTAGACACTGAACTAGTGAAAGTCGAAATAGAAATTCATTCTACCAAATGGGAGGAAACTGTCATTCTGTCAATAAGCTCGTCCTATTCCGAAATGGCGCCCCGAATACGTAAGAATTTCGATAGGATGTCCATTCAAGTGAGATATTTATTTCCTAATAGAGTTTCTATAAAAGAGAAGTAGGTTCTTCGGATCCGAGACAAGTTATATAAACGTCGAAACATAATTTAGGAGCAGTGAAAGCGAAGAGGCGTTCGAGCGCTATATATCTCACTGAAAGATATTGAATATTTGACATTCAGAATGTTATGAACACGAAGTGAATCTTGAAGTGATTTCTAGAGCGTCCTGCTTTCTAGTGAATCATCTGCGATAAGATGCATAGTTAGAAAACACATTTCTTTATTTTCAGTAAGATATTAAAATATTCACATCAAAGAAATGTATTTCGTAAAAAGTATTATTTTTTAGTCTCAGATGAACTTTGACTTATTGGAAATGTTAAATTTAAGTAAACTGAATTTAGAGTAGTTCTTTTAAAATTTGAAAATAATATCTAGGATTTATTTTGATTAAAGTATTCAATAATAAAAGCAGAATGGTGAGACTGTGTTATATGTAAAGATTTATTTAAGATGAATAGAGAATAATTTTCCATTTTAATGATAAAAAAAGCTCCAATTAGAATTATGAACTTTTGTGATGATTTTTAAACGTTAAAACAAATATTAAAATTCTAATATAATAAATGTTAATATAAAATGCTAATATAATAAGTGTTAATACAAAATGCTAATATAATAAGTGTTAATACAAAATGTTAATATAAAATGATAATATACTAAAACTTTAAATTAAAGTAGAAAACGTGTTAATATCATTTATCCGTACTTAATTACATTGACATTAATTTAATATTTGTTTTACGTTGAATAATCGACCATTGTTCTTACGCCATAAAAACTCCCAAATATTCAAGACCCACAATTCAATTCGCAGTTGAAAAATTTAATAATTTTTCACATTTTGATACTTTCTTCTTTTAATCATGTAATTTACGTTACGTTTTTTTAGCGTTACGCTCTTCAAATGTCCTTGAAAATAACGGTACAAAAATATTTTACAGTTATGAAAGTATCCATTACATGAAAATAAATTTAAGAGTACAAATATAGTATTTTGGACATATTTTTTTCCGAAAGATATGTATGCAAATAAGAAATATTTATTCGCATGCCTTAAGAATTTTTTAACGTTTACTACATTCATTTTATTTTTAATGTAAGAAGTGTGTCAGTGTGTTGAATTGAAATAAGTGAAATGTCGTGATATTTTATATCAAATGCAGTAATTATTTTATTTAAAAAAGGACATAGTTTAAAATGATATTTTCCAAAAAATAAAAAAAGTTCCATTATATAAATATAAAACACACGTATCTTTTTCATTTAAAGCTTTCAGAATTAAGTGGCTTTAGAATCTAAATATTTTATTCGAATGTGAACTTTAAGAATTCATTGCACCTATACGCATTTATAGCTAATTGCAAATGTATAAAAACCTGAATTATTGAAGGGATAATTCTATAGAAACAAATAAATACTAAGCTACAAATAACATTCTAATTACATATCTCTCTTCAGGAGTAATTTTGTAAAAGCAATTCGCAACTAAAAACTATATAGAGAGCAAAAAATACTTTGAAGTTTTAAAAGCTATTAGTTAAAAATTTGTTTTTAAAATCTAACAATATTTTTCTTCTGATAATTGCAGATATCATGAAAGTCAGAGAGTTTTTATTTTATATCATGAAAGCGCGAATGTATTATATTTTTATTAATGTCACAGAACTGCAACTTCTGTCTCTAATTATTACTTTTCTTATTACCATAAACTATTTTTTAATTGAAGCTAAAGGGGTCTCTTTTATGCCTTCACTTAAAGAATGTAAGATAATTGTAACATATTTTACTCTCAAAAATCGATGCTTAGTTCATTTTATTTTCTTAAGTTATATTCTACCGATTAAAGAAATATTTATGTTGGAAAAATAGTGGATAAATATGTTTCAAACATTTGCCAATGAAGTGAATGGGGACCATTTAAGAAGAATTACCATGGAATGGTACATTTATAAAGGAATAAACTCCGTAAAGCTCACGGATTCAACATATTTCACTACTCTCAACTATTGAATACATAATCAAAACTAGGTACACAATTGTAGTAGATTCGAAGCTGAAAATTGTCGTATTTTTATTTGTCGTATTCGATCAAATCTTGAACGAAACCTCTCCAACACTAAAAATGTGCATTATTTTAAGTGCATTATTACATCACATTATTTAATGTACTTTATTTTAAAAAATGTAAATTGTTTTATGGTGGTTTTTATCATTATTCACAGAATCAGCTTTTGAAAATAGCAAATTATATCAATCTTAAAAATATTTAACAAATTTATTATTTTGTTTTTTGCTTTATGATAAATTTTATGCATATTGATAATATTATAAAAAATATTATGAAATAGTTGTTTGCAAGAAATGAAGGAATGTTGAACTTGTTTAACTACTTATTCTCTAAGAAAATGGATTGTTTTATTTAGTATTCTCATTAAAAATGCATTTGCGGTTCATTCAAACAGATTTTGTATACTCATTTACATAAAATTCTGAATATAAAGAAAATCCAATAAAAGCTACTTCACTACGCGTTATTATTACGAAATATATGTCATTCATTGGAAATGGATTCACTAATGCTACTTTGGATTCACTTACTTTTCGCATTAACAAAATTATAATTTTTCGTAAACATTCTTGAAATTATAACTTACAGGAAAAATCTTATTTCTTAAATGAATTAATGAAATTCCATTTCACTCCTTTATAATATTATATTGACTTTCACAGATAGTAAAGGATTTAGATTAATTATCTTTACAATTTTTTCATATATGTATTACTTTTAATTTAATTTAGCTTAAAATATAACTATAATGTCGTTAATTCTAAAACAGATTAAATTATACAAAGAATATATTTATCAGGTAATTTACAACTTTAAAAAAATAGCCACGAGATTATATGCAAGTTCTTATATTATTATTATTCGAAAGAGTATCAGTTTTTTCTTATATGAATGTATGTTTATAAATACATTCATGTAAAAAAAAAATATTCATTTTCATCATAAATACATTCATGTTTCAGATTTAAAAAATTTCATCAATTTAAAGTAAATAATAAAGACTTAATTTAATAAAAATGCGTTTCAGTTCCAAAATCTTAGTCGAGGCTTAACTTTATTATGTTTTTAAATTAAAATTTAAAAAAATACACTAAGAGAGAAAAAAATCAGATAATTATTTAAAAAATAGTAGCAAACTGGAATAGAGGAATTAGAATTTCATTAATGTTAATCTAATAAAACTAATATATAAAATTGCTCTTTAAAAACGATAAACTTCAAGTTTAATTATAGTTAGGAAATAAAGAAATAATTTCCAATAAGAATGTAATCTGGTGATGGGAGTTATAGTTACAAATTTAGTGTTCTATATTAATGCCAGGTAAACTGTACATAGTGAACGCATTAGTTCAATGCATCTTGGGGGATAGTTTTTGGACAAATTTACTTTTATTTTTGATCTGAGAATTATAAATTTGTACAGATAAATCGTGTAAATGGTTCTATAAAACTAAATCAAAATATCATTTGATAGTGGATTTTAATGACAAGCAAAGTCAATGCTTAAAATTGTACAATATAGCAGTAACATTTTTATTTTTTGAAAATTTACATTTTCTTATTTTTATGACTATTTATTCACTAAAAAGTACATATTGAGTATTTTAGTATTTTTAAAATCAATAGGAGAAACCTTTATTTAGTTCTATAGCCCCTAATAAAGAAAAAAAAATACTTTCGGTAATTTTTAGCTATTTTGAGAAAAATGAAATTTTAATAATTTTTCACATTGGAATATAAATGGAAATTTTCATATCTGATAATATGTGTGCAAAAAGAGTGGAAGTTCATTTGCAGTTTAAATTCAAAACTCGGTGCAAAGAATTTCTTTTAATCAATTACGTAGTGCTGAATATGATATTGTAGATTAGGATCATTAGTAGATGGTGATGACAATGGGAAAAATCAGGAAATTATCTTAAGGCATGGACGAAGTATCAGAGAGATGCATTAGTCTCTGTTCATGCAGATTACGATTAAAATATATCGAACTGGATGCAATTTAATATCAAACCTATGATCGAACATCTCCTTCACTTAATCATGATTGAGAATAGAAAATATAATAAAATTATTTCCAAAGAACAATAGAATATATGATACTTACACAATAATTGTTCACCTTACTTAAATACATAAAGCCATGAAAATATTATGGAAAGAATATAAATTCTATTTTAATGATTATTAAAGCAGGAAGTTTAATGTTTCATGACAATACTTTAACGTTTTTGTTAATTTTTTTCATAAATATTTAATGACTAAAAGTATAATAGAACAGAATAGAATTTCTAAAAAGTTAGTGAAACATTAAATGATTTTCTCAAAGTTTAAGAAAAAAAATTAAGAAACGAAATGGCGCATATTCACAAAAATATTCATCTGTGAGTTAGATCCATTCTTTAAAAAAAAAACGAAAAAATTATTTCTCAAGAAATATTTTAACAACTCATGTTTCTGAGTTTAAATTTTTAAAAAATAACTACGCAGCTAATGAAAAACATGAATTTTAACTTAAAATTGTTTCTTAAATAAAAGTTAATAAATTTAGAGCAACTATATCTTATATTGAATTGCTATTAAGAAACTTAAACAGTTTAGTGAATGAGATATACGTTTCTTTTAATGATGTACTTTGCAAAAATAACTGTCTTCATATTTTTACAAGACAGAATTAAAAGAAAATTAACTGAAATGATATTTCACCTTAACTCCGTAAATAAAATGTAAGGCAATCAAAATCTTGTTAGATAATAAATTGTAATTCATTATATAAAATGCAAAAATTAGAAATAAATATTAGATTATTTTTTATAGAATTGCATTGAATATCTATATATTCTACAAATATGGGCATAAATATTTCAATACAAATTATTTCAAATTTTTAAATGAAGTGACAGTAAAAAAAAACGTACTTTCTTTGAAAGTAAATGTATTCTGTTTTTACAGATAAGTAAATATATTCAGTTATTAAGATTTCAGTTCATAAGTCTTACATTATCTTTCTGACACTGGTAAGTTTGTAATTGCTTTAATATTTAAGCTTTAAAGTAGTGAAGGTGGTTGCCCTTAAAGTTACTCTTATACTCTCTGAAATGTGTCATCCTAGAGAAAGGCATGTCATTAATTAAGAATTATTAATCTTTAACGTGGATTTAACATTTCTTCTAAATCTATTGTAGGATATTTTGAAAGTTTCTCGATTATTAATACTTGCAATATGACTAAAATTATCCGAAAATCGAATTTGGGATTTAGTTCCGTTTTTCCTAACCAACTAAAACAAAACTTTGACACAAAACTACATGTGTAGTCACAAAATCTCATACTAAATTTGATATATTTAAGTCATTGTGATTTTTAATTATTGCATTTCTATATTTGCGAAAGTACATAACGACAGATGGCCAATCCCTTTTGAATATAGCTCAAAATTTAATAAGTGTCTACACTGTAGTTGTTCAATGTGTGTGTCGAATTTTATCCATCTAGCTCTCTTTGTTTTGTAGTTATTGATTTAACTTATATTCGAACAGCTGGCCAGACAGGTTTTCGTTGTACAGAGTTTGCTCAAAATGTGCCGCAATGTACAAAACTGATGTAAAGACCATTTAGCAAATTTCATCTGTTTAGCTCAAATTATTTAGAATGATCTTTGTCACAGATAGACAAACCGATGGACAGAGCTTCGAACACAAGGTTTAAAACGAGCAGATTCTAAAAAATCTCTAGTTAGAATTGCTTGACTATTACAATAATTCCTCTATACTTCGTGCAATATTAAGAAAAAATCTCATCTACCACGATAACACACGTTTGTAATGTAAAATGGATTTTCATTTCATCAGCAAAATCGAAATTGTAAATTTTTAAACATCATATTGCTTTATAATATCAACAAAACAATACTGAACTCATTTTTGCAAAGACATTTTTTCGAAGTTATCTAATATAATGTTTTAAAACATTATATAATCAAAATGATAGTTACAACTTTTTTCATACTTCATTAGAGATAGTATTGATGAATATTCTTTTTCCTGAAAAAATACATTGTTATACTCCCATTCGCGAACTCATTCTAAACATCTTATAAACTAAGCTAAGAATTAAATTAAAATAAGTACATATATATCGAATATTTATAATTTAACTTTCTTTAAGACTAACTTCTAAAATAGATTACTATTTAGATTCACTATATCACCCAATATCCAATAAAACATAAAGCCAAAACGCAATTTCAAATGTAATATAACTTGAAAAATAATTGCAACTTTTAGATTGTACAGCAATCCGAAATCCTTTCAAAAATCCTAGCAATGTTAAAAAAAGGAGCACGTGTGATAAAATTAAGGTTATACAAGAGGATATAGATGAAAAAGTTGAGATTATATTTACGCATAAAATTAGCTCATGCAGGCATTATAAAACTTGGAAGTGTTTTTAGAGTAATTTAAATAGAAAGTAATTAATAGCGATATCAATAATATAGAGTAGAAATTTAAGGTTCAATATCGCATTTTCAGAAAAGAAATAGAATAATTTGGAAATCTGAACTATTTTTCAAAAATTTATTTTTTTATTAAAATAATGCGAAAATAATATTTGAAGTAAACGATTTAAGAATGTTTTTCAAAATTAAAAAAAAAATCTTCTAAAATTATGCAATAAGCATTTTATTCTCAAATTAAAGAGCAGGAAATTTTACCTTCCCAATGAACTTGAACACAATATTAAGACAAAACATTAAGCAGTATTATACAATATTTTAAATGAATATGGCGATTTGTAATATCGAAATGAATTTTGACTATTAACAGAGAAAGCAAATTTAGCTTTTTTTTTCCTTGTCGATGGACTTTGTTATTAATTCTTTGCTTCTTGCCACCGAAATCAAAATTACAGCCTACACCACCTCAAAAGTAAAAAAAGTTTCAAATTAGAAAGTTACAGTCGAATAATAATTTTGCAAAAATATACATATCTTATCGAATAGTGTTGCACGATTTCGTTATTCTTTAATTGCATCATATTTCATTACACAGATATAAGGAAATATTACTTTTACAGACTAAAAATGTATTAATTTTGAATTTCTTTATAATGATACTCAATGAGGAAATAAATAAATAGATGTTCCAATGTTCTATGAAAATACTAAATGAATAATATTTTGGCAACAAGTTGTCATCGGTAAAGTTTCAAAGTTTACAGATAACATAAGGGATATAACTAAAAATTTAATTTTTTTTATTAACGACTAGCCCAATTCACTTCTTTTATATTATAAGTGACAGATTGAGATGGATTTTATTCAATTGTTATGAAATAAACGTTACAACGGTATTTGGACAGAGAGCATTAAGTCTGAACAAAATAGCTATTTTCATGAATTATCTATACGGATTTTTTTTAAGAAAATACTGCAATCTAAATTTCAAAAGCAAACGAAAAGCTTTGTTTCCTCCGCTTGAAAATACTATAATTCAAGCGCAAAAGGCAGCCATTGCTCAGAAATGTCCTGACCTAAGTTTTGTTCAGAAGAAAAATAAGATATATATAAAATTCAACTTCAAATCGAAATTTGCATAATTTTTAAATATCAACAAAATGACTTAATGTCATGCCGATATCTGACTTATTTGATCTGCCAGTTCCAAATTCTTTACAATTATCGAAAGCTCTCAAGGCCATATTTTTCTTCTGATTTCGCCCACCGATTAGTTTAGATATGAATATATTTAAAACAAATATTTTATTCATGGATTTGTTATTAAAATCTAAAAAAATGGAATATTCAATTTTTTTATGCTACTATTTGTTACTTCATTTTATGTTACCCAGAAGAACATATCTGCATGAAAAATATTCATATACCCTGATCACACCTTATTTTTTATGCAATAAGAAAATTAGTAAGTGTAACAATTTGGGTTCAAGATAACCCTACACTTGTTCTAATATCCAAAAACTTCTGAGCGTGCTGAAAGGATAATTAATGTATGCATCTTTTATGAATTTGGGGAATGTATTTTGTTATTAAATATGATATAAAATGGAATACGAATTATGCACAGAATATTTATATTATATATTATAATATGACCGGGTTATTATTATATAAGCCCGGGATAACCTGGTTGGCAATGAGTTGTATTCGCATCTCTTGGGTTGTGAGTTCGAAACCCATCGGCCGAAGACTCTACGTGTGTGTGGTGGCTGGAGCACGTATAAATCTGTTGTGGTCACAATGTCCTCCATGTCGAGAGTAATACCATTGCGGATACTGGCTCAGAGGTGATCGTTCTCTGATCCAGGTCAAATTACGATCTGTGGATGAGTGAATGAAGAATGAAACGCACGAATGAAGTCCGCTACGTAAAAAGGGACGTGTAAGTAGCTAAGTCGTACTCTTTGCCTTAGTTGGCGATATTGAAAAGCTTAATTCGCTGACAGATAAATGCTCATTCGGCTTAAATCGCTGACAGATAATCGTAAGCGGGCATGTGAATTGCTATAAATCACAACAATAACATATATAAAATATACCAGAGTAGATAGTGCGAATTAGAATACTAAACCTAAGTTCCGTTATTTCGTTAAATAGCGCTTTCATTAAATTCTTTTGCATATTCATGAAATTAAAAAAAATGTGTTAGATTATTCGAGATAAAGCTCAAATAAGCTAAGCTTATAAATAAGAAATGATAGATTCAAAATCCAATTTGGTTTGACATTGATCTAAATTTTCAGTTGATTTAAGACTTATTTTTAAGCACCTCAAAAACCACTTTAAGATTTTGACGTTAATACAAGTTGAATAGTTTTAGAAATAAGCTCATCTTTTTGAAATGAAACAGATCTGCGAATAGTCAAGCAATAGATTTCTGTAATCCTTTTACAGCATCAGATATAACGTTTACTGAAATTGAAAAGATTTAAAGAAAAGTCGGAAAAACTTAATATTTTAACAGAATAAAATTTCTTTTTTTTGTCGTACAAAATGCAGTTTTAAAGTTGCCTTAAATAATTTTATCATAAATTAAGTTAAATAAAGAAGGCGTCATTTTATATCGCTTCATGGAAATCTATTAGGCCATATTTAATTTACACCAACGAACAAATAGAAAGAAAATTTTCAATTATAAATAAAATTAATTGCATTTAAAAAATTGCATAGAATTTTCATCATTCATTAGGAATCCTTTCTAAAAGAAGAATCCATATATTGGAAGCTCAATTGTTTTATTGCATATTCAGCGAATAAAAATATAGCATTAAAAAAAATGCGTCATTTCCAAAAAAAAAAAAATTAAATTTAAAGGTTTCATAAATTTTGTTTATTTTAAATTTTTCAAAATGTATTTTTAAAATCAAATATAATTTTAAAAATTGCCAAAATGCGCTATAAAGATAATTGACAAAAAAGTGTATCAATAATTTCAATAAAAATGTTATCTTTAATTTTGTAAATAGAAGCAATTTTTCATAATGCATTTTTATTTAATGAAAATTATGGAATAACTTATTTTAGAAGTAAAATTTGAAGTCGCAATAATTTTTTATAAAAGTAAATATATATAAAGAGGTAAAGTAGAGTATAAAAAAAAAGAAAAAAATATTTGTTTCTTCATACTTTTTGCCGAAATATGAAGAAACAAATTCATATTTTCTTTTATTTTTTTGTCAAGGTAAAAATTACATAAAAGAAGTTTATTAATTTAATATTGCTTTGTAATTTCCATTTCGTAAAGATACATTCGTACATAAATTCGTACAAGTAAAAGGATTAACAAAACAGTTTATAGTTGAAAATATAAATATTTGCCTAATAATTTTATCTAATAAAGTATCCCATTTTTTTTTAAAAAATTAGAAATTTCAAAGCGACTATTAATGCTCAATTTTGTGTAGTATTTTAACTCAATATTTCTGGCCATGAAACATAAAAAGGAAAATAATAATAGCTAAATAATAAATATATATCGACATATACTCTTGATATAATAACTAAAAGAAAATAAACATGAATAGGTAATATTTTTAAATTTAAGAAATTATTAAAATAATATATTTTAAAACAATTGAAGATATTCTGAATGTATCCTACAAACCACTGTAATTTGGATATTTTTCCAACTATATAGATAAATATTTAAATGAACGAATTTGTAATATTTAAATATATTTTTTTTTAATATTATTAAAAACAATATTTTTGTCAATTTATAAGTATGGAAAGTTCTTTTACTTACAAACTTTAAAGAAATTTCCATTTAATCTTGACATCCTGTATGAGAAATTATTCCTATATGGTATCGAAATCCTATAGTTCGCATTCTAATTTCCATCACATTTTCCTCGTTGCAGGAGATTAAATCTTTAAAGATTATCAGTCACAGGATTTTAAAGCATGTCTAAGAGAAGATTGAAATCTATTAGTTATCACCGGCTCAAACGCTTCATAAGTTATCAGAATGATCCAGATATTGATGGAAAGGTGCATAGCATTTTCTTAGTTTCCGGGGAATGTCATCTATGAGCAAAAAAGAAACAACTGCAATAAATCGATGTCAATTTTTCTATTTTGAAAAGATTGAAACTTTATATGAAACGAATTATACGAAAAAGTCTTCTAGTTTAATAGGTAACAGGAACAACCAATTTCATCCGAAGCTGTAAAACCTATTAAAGTGTAAGTAAGCATATTTTTATGTGATTTTGTTAAATAAAATTAGCAGTATACGAATGAGATTTAAAATGAACTAAATATTCAATTAAATCGAATAATTTATATTTGAAAAATAAGCAAGCATGAGAGAGAAAAAAAAGTTTAAAGGTAATTGTCAGATCATTGAAGAGACATAAATAATAATGAAATGTAAATAAAAAATTATTATCACATAGTTTAAATAAATAAAAGAAAAGAAGTACGTAAAATATGCTGCACTCGCATGCTTGCATTAAAATGAATATTCAATGTAATTAACATTAACTATGCTTAGTTTAAATTAACTTCGTTTTTTGTGTTTATTTTATACTTAACAATACTCCTGGGGCATTGTGGTTTTTTAGCTTAATAATAAATATAATCATTTCGAGAATTGTTCCATTCAATTAGATATCAAAAACTACAAGGAAAATGAAATAACAGACCCGAACGCAAAACATAGGATTCTGTAGTTATTTCAAAATATTCTTCGTTGCCGACTTTTTTTTTCAATCCTGTACCATTTTTTTCCCTTTTAAACGCAGGCGGGTACATTGAAATCAAAGACTTAAATAAATATTCCATTTTTTCCAATCAGTGGATTGTTTTATGTAATGTGTAAGGTATAAACTGAACTTACCAGAACTGCTATGCTAACAAAAATCTATGAAAGCAAAAAAGTCCCTAAAGCATGTAACTAAAGACTAATCCATTTGCCTCAAATATATATATAAAAAATAGGAATTTAGAAATTTATCAATACAGAGTTGCAAATTCGCTTATTGACAGGAATCTTGCAATCTGAATTAAAGGGTTCTATATATGTGTGGAGCTACAGCAATCAATAACTAGTCCATTGAGGGTTTCTGCATATCGGACAGAATGAAAACCTTTAAATTTAGATTGGATTATAGATATGCAGAATAAAATAAGAAAATTACTTCTTACAAATTAAAAGCAAAACTCACCTCCAAATACAATACAGTTTTCTGCAATCCGTGCTTTAAATTATGGCGCAAATTTAGCACTAGCATTTTGAATGATGGCATGTCGAAAGGTAACTATATTGTTAAAATTCAAGAATCCTTGTTTCACTTAAATAAAATGCACATTCTTTTTTATATAAACCGAAAAAATATTATTTATACACCGTACTTAACAGTTTACACTAGAAAGCGTTTAAAATATTTGACACTGAAGAAGAATCAGCAATACTTATGCTCAGCCACCTGTATTTCCAACTCCCAACTACATTCTACTCCTTAACATCCTGGTGCCACACTTCCATTACTAGAGCTCATTTTGACGGTCACACTATAGAAGACGAGCTTTGTTTTCCCATCAAAAAAGGAAAAATACACTAGTGTACGTGACTTACGATTATTAGAGTCATGCATATTTATGGGTAGATATTATTATTTTTTTAAATAAATGAATCCTTACTAACGTCCCTTGTCAAATTCGAATAAAAAATTTTAATCCGCACTTTAAGTTACTAGTATTGGTGATCCAGTTGCGAGTTGCTACTGTCTCTTGCTGAATTAAACATCAGTATTTATGGAGAATAAAAATACTTTTCTAGACTTTTCTTTCTTTCACTCATTTTAAGGATACATAATATTAAAATGGTTAGGAAAGTGAGTTTCACCAATACTTTAACAAGCTGTATTTTTTCTATTGAAAATGCGTCTTAAAGATCTTCGATAAAAGAAATAAAATGTTTTGAATATTTTTGTACATTCATTTAGTAATAAAAAATGAATCAATCAGCCTTTATATTATTAACTCAATTTATATACATCATAAATTGAGCCTCTACTTAGATGAAGGTACTTTTTGAAACGATGATACAATATGAAATATGCAATCAAAAAGAGAATGGAATGTCTTTTTAGGAAAGTAAAATGCGTTGAATTTGGATGATGGAATTTCAAGTTGAAGGTATCGTATAATGCTTTCACATTTATGTCATTAATTATTTTATGTTTTGTTTCATAAAGCTGTATTGTATTTCGTTTCAAAAACAGATACTTTTTCCTTTAATTTTTTTACATTTGGTAAAAGGTATTCAACAATGAAAAAATATTTAATTTGTTTAATTACAGGAATTTTTCGTTTTGTAATGAAAATGAGCCAAGAAAAATGACTTAATCTAAAACATTTGAGTTTCAAATAAACCTTAAATTTTCACATGAAGTAAAATAGAGATAAGTAAAATCCTAAGAAAAACCAAAACTTTATTCATCGATAATATACGAGTCAGAATAATAAAGTCTTATACAAATTTATATGAAATGTCATAATAAAAAGTCAATAGCTCCAGACACTTACGTATTGGAAAGTAACATATATCTCCTGTTCCCC
The DNA here is from genome assembly GCF_947563725.1 of Argiope bruennichi. Classification (NCBI taxonomy): domain Eukaryota; kingdom Metazoa; phylum Arthropoda; class Arachnida; order Araneae; family Araneidae; genus Argiope; species Argiope bruennichi. Next base: position 86,237,996 of record NC_079158.1, read on the forward strand.
TCAGACTCCCTTACAAATACCTCTATTGATTTCGAGTTACATTTTTTTCATTCTGAATTTTTCTATGGATTCCTAAAATAAACGAGCTTTCGCATCTGCGGAAATACCACCACGGTAACCACTACGATTTCGTTTCCGTAATTATCGTAACATTTATTAGCGATTCGATTTCATTACTTCAGCCAGAAAATACCAAATAGTCAGAAGAATTCTTTTTTCTACAAAAAAGAATATGCTTTTCTGTACACAAGTTTTTGAACTAATAAGAGAGGCTCACGAACAAAACAAATTAGTGATTGAAAGCTATTTGCCCAGATTTTTTGTAAACTGGTCAAGAATCATAAGAATGTGATCAATGGCTAGGGTTTGATTAAATGGATGGAAGTTTAGAAGGAATTCTGGGTAATTTATGAAATTACGTAATTTATTGAATATAAGCATTATATACACTAAGTTAAATTTTAGGCCAATATTTCTAAAGTAGAAAAATCTGATCAGTCATTTTATAGTTTTTAAAAAGTAGATATACATGATTATTGTAATTTTAGCACATTCTCGTGTATTTCCATTTGTTTTTAACACTACTCATATAAGTTTAATATTATATATATACTTATAGCTGAATACTATAGGGAAATAAATGCCATTGAATTAAATGGATGTAATCATACGCGATAAGTATAGTCAATGTCTTTTTGAATTATCATAAAAATATATTGCGAGTGCATATTTTGTTGTTTATGACATTTTTTTTTATTAAAAGCGAAACAATTTCTTTCGACTAAAATATTAAAAATAATATTTCTTTAAAATTAGATGAAGTATTGTGTCTTAGGAAAAAAAATTCTATTTGACCAAGATTATAAATTGTAGAAAAGAAAAATATTTTTTCGCAATGTAAATAAAACCCTGAAGAGAAAGGAAAATCGTTGAAGTCTTTGAATAAAATGTGTTCATTCTTCATAAATAGTTTTAGACTTCAAAACCAAAAATTTATGATGAGGTCGAAAAATGGAATTTAAACAAAATTTCGAACCATCAAATTTATGCATTAATGAGTCCAATCAATTTAGATTTCGCGTTTAGACTTGATTTAAAATCTAAAAACAATTTATAAACTGCAGCGAAGACTTTTATATTAATTAGGAAAGATTATATAATACAATTTGTCACTAATAGTTACAGTTATTTAAATTTTTTTTCCTATTCGCTACTTTCAAAATTCAGTTAAAAAACACGATTTTTATTTTTAAAAAAAATCAAAGTGCAACTATTCATTATTTAAAGTCAAATTAAGTCATTAAAATGCTTGCTAAAATTATTCTTAGAGGATTAAAATATAAACATTTCAGGAATAATAGAAATTTTCAAATAAATGTAAAGAAAATCTAAATTTATAATTGTTTACAAAAGAAATCACCCTGAAAAGCATGTTTTTTTATACGAATGTCATATTAATGGATACGAAACTATAAATCTTTTGAAAGAAAATATTTACCGATAGCTAAATATTGAAAGAACTGCCGATTCTTATCTATTTTTATGTACTATTCTGTAAAACTATTTAAGAGTGATTTGTCTGCCAGAGAATAATGGACATATGCACCATTTTTTTCTGTTTAACTGAATATATTTTTAAATAAATTCTAGTTATTTTGTTTCCCTTAAATCTGTTATTGCTAGTACTACTTCCATAATTTCCTATGTAGTATTTACTTATTAGGGATAATATATATATATAATTTATTAAAAGCTGCTTCTGAATTACATATGATTTAAAACAATTGTTGAGTGCATCGTTTATCACAACATCAATAAAATTGCCAGTAAGTCAATAGGGTATCCAAAATTTAAAAACAATGTAAATACTAATTCAATTCAATTTTGAAAATTTCAACATAATAAAAAAAATTATTCCAAATAATGCCATTAATCTGCAATTAATAATACTTATTTGCATTTGAAAGTGAAATATGAGGAATTATAAAATTCCTTAATAACAAGAAAGATTTTTATGAAATCACAAAAGACAAATGCAGGTGAGAAGTAGTAATCTTAATAATTCATTTAAAATGAATATATAAAATGTCTTAAGAATTCAAGAATAAAGATTAAGAATAAATAATGATGAATTAGAAAATATATGCTTCTCAATTTCGATATAGTGAAATTTATTCAATTAAATATTGTTTGTTGATTACTCTTTAATTGATATTTTTTTTTAATTACACATCGATAAAAGTCATTCGAATCTTATATTACTTACTCGTCAGCATTGGACATCAGCTGATTCGTTGGGAATATTGGTTGAAAAGAATTGTATTTCAATTTATTATGCTTAAAGTAGATTTCCATGAGTTCCTCAACAAATTTGCTTGAAAATAATTGTGACTGACATTAAAGTCATCGATTTAATAACTTTTGATTTGTTATATTTCTTGTATAATTTATATTTTCACAATATTTCGAAAGATACAGTATTATTATAGCTACAATTAACATGTTCAAACTTTCACGGTAATACAACAGTAGTATCTTCTCAACATATAAAATACAAAAATATTAAACAGAATCTTTGATTTTTAATAAAGGATAAAATGGTTTTACAATGGATTTTGTCATTTAACAATGCATAAAAGTCGCGCCATACATGTATAAATACGAAGCAAAAATGAAAATAATAAGAATTTCCATATAATAATTAACTATATAGTAAAATGCAAAATGGAAAGTATATTTAAAGGAAATGAAGATTCTTGAAAAAAAATGTAATGATGATTAAAATGGTTTCAAAGGGAATTTTTGAAATTAGAGAAAAATATATTTGTTCAACAATATTTCCAAAACGTTTTCGGAAAAACCAAAAAAAAAAAAAAAAAAATCCCTTAACAAAAATTCTAACTAAGAATTTTAAAATATCGTTTTAATGTGCACGTTCCCAAAGTATATTTCTACCAGTTTTTCTAGCCCTGAGGCATTCGGAAGGGTCACAAAAAACAAATAATTAATAGCAGGGATTATCTATGCTCGCAGATATGTAAAAATTTTTAAATTATACCAAAATTAGAAAATGATCATTAAATTAGCTACACTGAAATGAGAGTCTCTAAAATATTTAACCATGACTTAAAAAATATTTTGTTTGTTTGTTTATAGTTTCATCAATTTATGCAGAGAAATATCAAAAGCTCACTTGATCGAAAAATCAAGTTAAAAGCTATAGAAAAATGTCATTTCCAGCAATCAAAATAAATTAATATGAAGGTTTGTAATTGTAATTTAAGCAGACAAATATTTTCTTTATTTTTACAGATTGCGAGCATTCGCGTGCTCGCACAAAGACCACCACCATTATTATTAGATGAGATTTCAGTTGAAATATCCAAATTATTGGAGATTTCGCAATCAATAATTACCTTAATACCACTGCAGAGTAACAGGAATAGTTTTATTCGATTTATTCCTTTAATTAATAGAATTACTTCTGATCTGGAATGATTAATGAATATGACACTAAAATATTTCTCATTAACACAATTTGTTCCTTTAAGAACATTTTTAGTTCATGTATGTTCTTTTTTAATAACTCTTCATTATATAAAAACATTGTAATCGTCTATCACGAGTAATATTTTATTCATAAAGCTCATGGATCACAATAATAAAGATAACAAGAGTGATTTTTAAAAATACATTTGAAAGTTTTTATCTATTGCCATAATTTTATCCATATTTTTTTTTATTAATATCATTCAAGTAGACAAATAAGTTTAACCAAAAATGAAATAATCATCAAATGCAAACATTATTAGCAGTATTCTATGATTGACCATTATCATAAAATAAATTAAACGTTCTATGAAAAACGAAAAAGCATCTCTACAGAAACATATTTATAATCTTACAAAATCTGGTTTTATTTTTTATGAATAACTTTCGATGAGAAAAATATTCATCAAATTGTAAGGGATTGCATTTTAAGAAATGAGGCAGAAATAAAGTGTTAATTTCCAAACATTTAAATGGAAAATTGAGCGGTGGAATCCTTTTTTAATCAATTATTAAATTTTAGAAAAATATTTAATCTATATATAAGTTTAAATTAAACTGGTGAAACAAATTTTATTTTTTGATGAATTAATGTAAGAGAGAATTTGCCAATTTCCAATATTAATTTTTTTAAACATTATGGAGCAAGATGATTATTTATAAAATCAGATTTAAATAGGTTTCATATTAATATTTTTTTGCTCAACCCTAATTTATGAAGAGTTTAAAGTGATATTTTTTTCTTTCAATAATTTATCAAAGGGGAATATCAAATTAATTATACTTTATCAATTGGAAATTTTGAATACGAAAGTACTTAATATATATTAAATTTATCTGCAGGTTTATTCTCGGAAAGAAAAACAGTTATTTTTTGATTTCTTTGATAAAAATATAGCAATTTTAAAAAGCATATTGCAAAAAATCATTCAGATAAAAGCAAGTTTCAGACTACGGAATGTGGCAATATTATATACAAATGACATTTTTTTTATTAAGTATTTCCATCTTTAAGCAAGTAAATAGAAAGAAAAATATATTTTCTTAAAGAATTTTTTTGAATTAATAAAAATTAATGAAATCAATTTGAAAATAGTTTTATTTAAAATTGCATGTTAAAAATAAAATTAAATAAAGATATAAGTTATTATTTAAATCAAATTGTTATTGTATTTCTTGGAGAGTTATTCATTCCTTTTCTTGAGGAACCAAAAGGAAAACCATTTAAATTGGTATTTTTAATGTATTCCGTCTTTCATACGACAATAGCAAATTAGTTTCATAAAAACTTAATATTTAGTAACCATTTAACGATTTGACAAATTTCGAATTGTATTTGCTTTTAATCATTCTACGAATAAATCAAACATCTCAATTATATCATATATAATTTAAGACTAAGAAAGGTTTCTCATTGTAGCTCTTAAAGTGAATATATTAGGCACCATTAGAGAAAAGAATTATGTGAATCATTCTTGATAATGTGAATAAAATCATCGAATCCTTAAATCTGTTAACACTGAAAGCACCCAAATATCTTTTCTATGAAGTTTGGGCTGGTCCTCGGCATGTTTCTTCAGAATTGGTTACATCTGCGAAATTTCTTCTCCGACAAAGCGAAAGAAATATCGAATATCGCTATTAACATTTCCTTTTCCTTTCGTCACGTGAATGTGATTAAGTGCATGAAGAGCATGTTCTGTTTTTAACAAGAGTTCACCCCAGGTTCCAGATGGTTTTGGTGAACAGGAAGGGTTTGAGTCCTTCAACGGATGTCCGAACATATATTTGCTAAACAGTTTTCAGTTTAGCAGCGTCTTTTGTTCATAATTTCTTTAAGGCATTAAAGAAGATAATTTTTTTTTTAACTTTGGAAGAGTAACGGGCATTCTAATATTCTAAGGATTGGGTATGAAATGTCTTTAAATGTATAAGTGTTATAAGTGAATGAAACTGAAAACGGATTAAACTGTTTGAAATCAAAATTTCCTTCTTGTACTCTTCCAACTGTGTGCAACAACTTATTTATACTCTTTCGCAGGTAGGTAGGTAGGTAGGCAGGCAGGCAGGAAGGTAGATAGGCAGGTAAGAAGGAATATGTTTTCAAGAAAGAAACATTAAGAAAAAGGGTTATTTGAATTTTTAAAGAATGCATATTGATAATTCTGTTGTATTTAAGATAAAGAGTTCGTTTACATGTCCTCTCTAATCGAATTTCAGCAACCTCATTCTGTACAATTATTATTAGGCATATAATAGGAAATAAATCTTAGTATAGAAAATGCTCTTTAGTATTGTTTGCGTCAATAAAACAATAGTTTTTTTTTTATATTGATCCTCCAACCTATGAGCCATATTTATTAAAATATTCTTTAGATACGAACATTTCGAATGACAGGTCCCAACTTTCGACTAAAGTTGAGTGGATTACCAAAATTTCAATATTTTATAAAAATGCATGATTTTTGATCATTGAATTCATTAAATCAAACAATATACGCTTCTCAGCTACCAGAGTTTCGCCCAATTTGATTAGTATTAAATGATATAATTACTGATTATCCGAAAAAAATGATATTGAAAAAAAACTTTATTAAGACTGATTTGATTGCCGAAGAAATAATTATTTTCCTTTAAATTTGAAAGCTGTAGTGTCGAGAAGATCTTACTTAATGATTCCTTCTGAACAAATGTATATATGTTTAAAATGCTTTCAAATGTTTACAATGCTTTCGTCCGATTAAAAAAAATGTTAAGCTTCGGCAAAAAAATTCTGATTAACACATTTATTGTTGTCCTGAATTTCTGAAAATGAAATTCTCATGCCCTACATATCACTGGTGCCCTCACTGCAATTAAAGAGTTAATTGAATCTTAATCACTTACACCTTAAATTAAGATTTATTTTTCTGACAAAAACTAGACCTATTTAATATATTGAAAAAATGGCTTACAGCTTCTGTAACAGTATGAGTTATAATTACTAACAATATTTGAAACTTAAAAATGTATTGGTGTAGAAACTATTAAGAAACCGAGTTAAATATGTATTTCATCTTTAATCCCTGCTGATCTTCAGAGAGAACTAGTTTGTTCAGTACTTGAACAGTCGAACGATTTTATATATATTCCAAATATTGTAAAAATACTTCATGTTACTTTATTTTCTGGTTGAACAAAACTATTTCGGAACTATTCAGAAGATTCCTTTGAAGCAAATCTTACAGTTTTAATAACCAATAATAAGACTAAATTATTTTTAGTTTTAGACACATAGCAAACGGCAAACTCGACTTACTATGGATTGCAGACATTTCATTTGTTTCTGAATTCCTCATTGCGTGCAAGCCAGAACAGGAAATTTCCCTTGCGTCAATCTCATATACTCAGCCAATATTTGGTAGAAGCTAACGCTACTGCAATTCGAATAGGAACGTTAACTCATCAAGCTATCACGACTTATTTGATATATATATAACAATGGAGTACGTACTCAAAATATATCAAAGAAGCGCATAATTAAATTTGCAATGAGTTTGCTTCCAAGAGAACTTGACTCAATCATTATGCAAAGAAATATTCAAAAAGTCGGACATTTGAATTCTGTCTCAAAAAATAGAATATAGCTTTGTTTTCAGTACTATTTTCAGCGAAGTAGTACTATTTAATTTACGATAATTATTTAAATGGAATTGAACCTCAGATTTGTAAAAATATAATTACATCAAGAATTAGCACTCTTGGGAAACTAAACTCATCTTTATTATTTTAAATTATCCTATACATTTCCTCAAACATATTCTTTTGCACAATATGGAGTATTTCAAATTATAAACAATTTGTTTAATATATATAGGTCTTATACCTAAAAGCAAACCATACGATAATGAAGTATTTTGCTTTACTTCAGAACTCGTAGTTTATTTTCTTATTTCTCTGCATTTAACCTCCTTTACTATAAATGTACAACTATTTACCAAAGAAATAGAAAGGCATAAATTTTATTAAATCCGCGCACACACACACACACTGAGTTATTATATAATTATTAATGTTAATTTCTATACAACCGAGATAATTTAAACAATTAATGAATTATTTTTCCCGTAAATATTTTTCAGTTTAAAATTATATGAATTTTTTTTTACTGTTTAAATTGAGAAATTTAGAGAGGTAACATTTTAATACTTTTAAGTTCATATGACCTTTAATAACAGTGATACACATTGAATTCCAGTGGTTGTACTTCATGCAATATATCATTCAATTTAAAATGTAACAAGCCTTAAATAGACATCAATACGAGAATGAAATAAAGGGCAAGTTTAATTCCAAAGCTGCAAATAACTCGGGGAAATTAACAAAATCAGTTATAAATATTATGATTATATGACAGTCGCAGACGGGTTCTATAACAGGGTGATCTAAAGTAGAAGGTTATTACTATTCGCTCATTCCAATTATTGAAACGTGGAAAGATTAAACAATTAGAAGTTCAATTAGGCAGTTGGCGTTTATACAAACTTGGTTAGAACGCATCAATTGCGTTCTAACCAAGTTTCTTTTTAACTATGTTTATTGGAAATGATCTTTATACTCACCCAATTTCAGCGTCTTATTAATTCTTGTGAGGCACAAAAATTATAGCGTTCCAATATGAGAATGAAGAATTGATCGTGCGCGTCATTACCTTTCACAAATTGCAGAGATGACTGGTCATGTCGTTCATTACATATGCCATTTATATACTACTGTAAAAGATGCACGCATTTAATTGGTTTCACATGATTTCAATAGTGGCTTGCAAATGGCATCTTATAATCTTTCAATCGGATTCTGTATTATGATTATAGCACATAAAGTCACTTGTCATCGGCATTCCAGTTAATGTAGAATTATTTGCATCATACTCTTACGACTTCCTATAAAAGTAACGTAAACTTTCCAATAAAACCTATTGATACGTTATTTAATCTTAATAGTGAGAAATGATATGAAAGATGATCCATTAATAAATCTCATTTTTAAACAGTATCATTAATACTGATACAATAGCTGATATCCACACCATTAGAAAGGCAGACGCTTTCAATCTAAAGAATTTTTTTTAAAGGATTTAAAGATTTATATAGATAGTTGTAGTTAACAAATGAAATACTAACTAATGTAATTAAAATATTTAGTAAAATTCCTAGATATAGTAAAATTGTTTAAAATTTTGCAAATAAACCAAGACGTTATGAAATTAAATTTTCATAGGATTCCCAACTTCGGAAACACTCTTAAGGAGCCGTATGGAACTTAACATTATGCATTAAAACTTTAAAATGTTTGGATTTTATTAAATTTGCATAGTAAAAAATCCAAATTGCATCTGTTATTACTGAACCTTGAAAAATATTGTAATTTTTTTTATGAAAAGTGATTGCACATTAACTTTTAGTTATTTCATTCAATCCTCTACAAAACAAATTCGGGACTTCTACATACTAATTTTTCTGGTTTTATTTTCATAAGTCGCAATCTACATTAGTTACGAAAACAAATTTCGTAGTTAATCAGTTAATCTCGCAAATAAAGTTTCATTAAGGTCAATATTAAAGGATGCAATGATTATTGATACAAAGATGAATCACTATGCTTCTAAAGTAAAAACGCTATTTTGCACAAAACATTCTTAAATTCTTTTAAGATTTAAATTATAGAATCATTTTTTTCCGAAAGTGGCTAGTTGTAACATGAAATAACTTGTTTACAAATGCAAGTTAAAATGACATTTGTATTATGGTTTGGTTTGTTTAAAACAAATAAAATCTACGAGTATAAAGAAGTTACTTTGCAACTTATTTGAAATTTCTACAAGACCTTAACGTCAACATTACGCTGGGATCGATCGCAAAAGTGTATTTAGTTTTGTAGTGCAATGACTATAGATTTTTGAAAACCATGTGGAGTATTTAGAATATTGATTTAAAAATATTTAATTTTTATTTTAATCCTAGAATTATGGAAATTTTAACTTTATACATGAAATAGGATTCCTAAATTTGAATACTTAATAATCGGAATCTTTGCAAAACAAGGTTAATTTAGTCTATTTCAGTTTTTATGCCTCTTTCCAGCAAATTTTAGACTTTAAAAACTTATACTTAAGGTGCTTTAAAAATATTCCGATGATAAAAAGATATCAGCAGCAGATAGAAAACTGAAGTCTATTCATTACTAATATTCCCTGTAAATATTTTGAAATAAGAATATTGGATAGACTACAATAGTAACTATTCAAATAACTTGGACATCTGATGAAAGAACTAATGACGAGATTCATAGTCTTGAAAAATGTCTACTTACAATAAATTTTATGCATCTCATTTTTGAAATTGATGAATATCGGTATACGTATTTATAGTAATATAGAATTTACTTTTTATAGTAATTTTTTTTACAAGATTAGAAAATTAAGTTATTACGGCAACTTTAAAAATTTGAATTGTTCTGGTATTTCTAATTTAATTGCTGAAAATTTATTGTACCAGCTTACCACTATTCATTCATGCATACTGTTCCAAATCAAGTGAAGACACCTTAATTCAATTCAAAAATTCACAATTTGTCAATTTCGCCTAGTCTGCAGAATAAGAGTTTAATGAAAGGCACATTCAAAGAGGATGAAGTACCAGAATTGAGGTATAACCTAAAAATAACAATTTTATCTGAAATTACATTTAAATTTCATGAGTAGCTTCAGCATTCCCATTCAAGGGAAATCTTTATCGGTAAGTTCAGGAAAAGACGCGAGAAAATTGGAAACAATGCAATTTCCATATTATGTTAAGATAGCATAATTACGTAGCCGAATAAGGCATAAACTTTCTATTAATACATGTATATTAAAGATTTGAAAACAAAGACAGTAAGAGCTACAGAATAAGGAGAAACGGGTTTATTTCTCAAACATTTACATCATGTCAAAACAATTCAAATTCACTTGAAAATTTAAAGTACAAAAGAACATGAACAATTAGAAAACTTGATATTTACAAGAAAATTCGCTTTTATCACAATGAATCTTAAGACAAATGAACTCGGATTAGAAAAGAAACGTGCATTCCATGTGAAGAATTTTAAATTTAAGTTTTCAATGATTATTAGAGCTTACCAATAGTCATTGTAATAGTAAAGAATTGAGAAAGAATTTATAAGCAAAACATGTACTCAAATGTTGCCAGTAAGTTGGAAACAAGAGAGCATTACAAACCAAACTATTTACATTCATATGAAATCTCCGAAAATGTCAATGTTAGCTAAAGATATTGCACTTTATTCCATGATAAACAATATTTAGCACGTCATAGAAAGTATTGTAACAAAACATTCCATTGAGAAATTACAACAAGGTTCGAAATTGCTAAATCTAGAGCCTGAAAGTCGAGCAGTGCTCAAGGTTTGAGAATACTAAACACTGGAAACCAAAATGCACAGGTCATTAAAGATATAGAATAAATTAAAGGCAATATTTACAAAATTCGGTTTATTATGAAACGTCAAATATGTCGCAAAATAATTAACGAGAAACAATCTTCATTGAGTTGAGTGCAATTTTAAGTAAAACTTGCACAGTAAAGTCTTTTTCAAGACATTAATAGTTTATGTAACATTCAATATACGAAGATTGACAATAGTTATACACAAAAATACGCATTCATGCTCATGACTGCACTTAACATCGATCTTGAATGCACAAATTCATATTTCATTGAATTAATATTCAAATAATTTGTTTTCAGAAACGTTAAAATAATCTAGAAAATCACAAAGTATTTTCTGCATTTCTTGGCAAAATTGACCATACATTAAAAAGTACGAATTCTTTAAGAATGCTATATGCCAATTAAATTGGAGAAATGGTGATTATTGCAATAAAGACCTATGCACAGACAAGTGCTTAATGTTCTTAAGCACATTTCACTTTAAGAACAATGAAATTGTTAAAATAACATCACAATTAAAAGATTAATATTGCTATATTATGATTTACTATTTTTCAAAAAATGCGAAGTAATTTATTTCAGTTTTTCTACAAAAATTACAAGTAAAGACTCAATTTAAAAAGAGTAAGAATCTAATGCATTTTAATTTATGAAGTTTGAAAAATTAACAAATGAAGGCTGGACGATGTATTTGAAAACTAACAAATCTTGTTCAATCTCTACGCCGAGGATACAGAAATAAAGACTTAATTGTAGGTTTTCTACCATTGTGTCCAGGAATTGGTGAAACACGATTGATGTGAAAGCCAATTTACATGAAGTTTACGTCTTTATATTAAAGCAAGAGTTTTATTTGATTTAAATCCTATGCTTAATTTTTAATTCGAAAATTGTGGCGAAAGTTATGTAGAAAATCGTTTTGATTTGAAAGACATTTCTCTGTGTAAAAAATGTTTTAATACACATTTATTGAAGTAAATGGAACAGTAAAAATTTACTTCCTATATATGTTTGTTAAATGCAGCTTACTCGATTTGATAAGGGGGGGAGAGGAAATGGATTTTATCAAAGGATTTCATTTGCCTGTGAAACGTATCCGAATGATTCAGATTAACATTAAATACGAATTTATTATGATTTAACGTTTATATATGGTATTAATTGTGGGGAAAGAAATACAATCGCGAAGATGAAATGAAGCTAAAAAAGAATCTAACAAATTTCAATTTGACAATATCGTCTTTATTACGAACTTAAGAGTTTCCAAGTTTAAGATTCAATAAATAGACTCGTCTATCTGAAACTAAACAATTTAGAAATTAATCAATCTTTCATTGAAGTTTTACATTATAGAGGCAGTTCATTCATTCTGGCAAGAATGCAATATATTCGATTTTTCTTTTAATAAAATCGCCGTCCTATGCATCGGCAACTAATAATGAAAAAATGGATAGATAGCATTGCTCGATATCGAAATTTGCGGTTTTAAAACATTCATAAATCGTTGATCCGATATATATTAAGATACCAGCAAAACTAATGGAATTGCTACGTTTGCTCCTTAAGTTATAGATTTTACCGATGTGCCTAAAGATCAGTAATTTTAGAATTAGTAGACATTGAAAGTATCTTTTAAAATTTGTGCGCGGTTTTAACAAAATAGCTTTTATTTATACATTTGAAAAATTTCAAATCCCAAGGCATTTTCAATTCCGATGGTGATCAGGCATCGAATTAAGAATGCCTTTAGGAATATGGAGACTATCAGTGACTGGCTAGCACAGTCTCTGGCAATCTATTCCTAATAGTTTTATTGAATATTAAAATGGAAACTAGATTTTTAAATGTAATTGCCATCATAAATTAGTTTATTACATCTATTGAAAATCAAAAGATTCAATTCCGAAAGTTTTGCTTGGTAAATGAGAATTTTAGAAACCAACGATACTAGTACGTAAAACTTGCAAGTCCTTCTGAATGAGGTTTGAATAATGAACCTCTTAAAATTACTCTCGTTAACCTAGAAATTTCAGTACATTCCAATTGATCTTCTATTCCCTAAACGTCTGCGAAAATATTTTTATAACCAGGGAAACCAAGAATTTTAACATTGAGCTTAAACAAAACTACGTTAAAAATTTCGAATGTTTGATTTAAAAATTAAACTTATAATTTTAGCTAAGAAATGAATAACCTTTTAAGTTCAAGATACGCTTAATACACAATTTTAGACAATTGTGGAAACGAGATTATCAGCTTCTCGATTTTAAAGGAAATTAGTTTTCCTACTTGGTCAATAAAATTGCTAGCTTGAAACATTCTATGAAATGAAGTGCTTATTCTCTGACTAATTATCACGATGAACAGTAAAAAGATTCAATGGATTAGTTATCTTGCAATGCAACATGAAATCTTAAATTATTAGTTTAGAGTTGGTTAATAAACGTGAACCAGACAAATCCAATCAATTTTAAAAATCAAACATTTAGAAATAGCAGCTCTTTAGGAACAAAGTTAAGTATATCCCTGAAATTTATGCGTTCCATGTTTAAATAAGAAGGAAATGGCTTCGGCGCTATGGAATTAAAACCTTTAAATCGTTCTATGCTGCCCAAAATATAGGGTTGACGAGTAAAGAGAATCGTTATTCTACAGGTGAATAACTATTTCATTGAAATTACGTTTTATTTCTTAATTTTAAAGTAATTATTTAAAAATTAAATGAAACTTTGAAGTTAAGCACGCCTTAAATCAAAATTTCTAATTAGAAAATGGAAGGCGATAGAATCTAACACATGGTCTGTCCACTGACTTAAAAACATTTCGATCGTGATGTTGGCCAGGCACCACGACCAAAATGTTGGAGCTTGGAAGCGAGCAGTTTGCTTGCCGGCGATGCAAATGCCCGCTTTCAGGTAAATTAAAATGGAAGCGTCTGTTACCAAGAAATTTTAAAGCTGCAATTTGTAAAATTAAGATTCAAGCGAAGATAAACCTCAATAATTTAGATTTTAATTTTAACGAAGAAAAATTACTGCCTGCTTCACGACTTGGATTAAAAGCGTTGTGTTTCGAATTATCGATGAAGTAAAATACTCCACTTTCGTTGAAATAGCACTTTATATTGGTTAGATATTAAAGCGTACCGTATAACAAGGATTGATCGGATGAATGGTTAAATGGATAGTTCAGAAACTAAAATGTATTATATACATTTTATTTTAATGAGAAAGTTGTAAATATTTGTATAAACACTGTATAAAATAGTTTATTACTGAACAATTTAATGACGCTGAAAACGTTCAAAATTGGTTCCTCATTGTCACTAATAATCTTAAATATTAGGCTATTATAACCAAGCTATTAATAAAATAACGATGTAATTAAAGGGAATTCACTGCAACCTACGCATAATCGTCTTTTTGTTAGAACTTAAAATGAGAAATGGTAAAATGTTTAAGTTTTCACTGCAGTATGAAAATTGGGTACGTTTTTATCAATAGAAAAATAAATTGATCATTAAAATTATCAACCGTCTTCGATTATAATATAATGAAAGTTTAATTTGGTATAGTAAGCATTTATGGAAATTGTGTTTAATAGAGTACTAATACTTTGACTTCAGTTTGTAATATAATAAAAGGGCCATTTAGAAACAGTGGGTTGTCGTACGTGAACAATATCATAGCTGAATATTATTTTCAAATTTTCATGCTATTCCAAATGGAGGATGTTTGACTGACGAGGACTTAGTATGTGGCTACATATGCGATGGATCTTGCATTCTTTAATTCCGTAAAAGAACATAAATTAATTTTACGTGGATGACGGAACCGAGATTTATAATTGACGCAAATTCACAGTTAATTATTCATTTAAATTTTAAAATTTTCATTAACCTTTAAAATTACAATATTAATCGACAAGTAATGATGTATTCTAAAATTCAAGCATTTTCAATACTGTAACATACACCGTCCAGCCTTTGAGATAGTTTATAAAATTAAAAAATTTATTCACAGCATTAAAGTGCTTTATAAAATATTAATCTTTAAAGTAACAAAGGTATGCAGTTGAATAATAAATTCACAGTTTAAGTTGCGAGCTGAAATATATAATATATTAAGTTAAGTAACTGAAATATATTGACAGATATACAAAATTTTCAAATGATCCATCATAAAAACTAAATTGCTATATTCCATATTTCCAATCACAAGAACAAATCTAAACTTAAATACAGATTAATATAAGTAAGCATTCAAAATACAGATAACAAGAAAACTACTTTTAAGGTAATGGAAATTCTGCTTCCCGGTTGATTTGTAAAATTTGACAAATTCAGATCTAAATGATCTGATAGCCAAAGTATTGGGCAACAAAAGATTTCCTATTACATAGCATTTCAAACTAAACCAAACATTGAAAAGTACATACGATTATTTACAATATAACAAAATAACAAGTTTGATAAATGTTGAGTCCAATAGTTGTAAGGGAACTTCAAAATTTAAATATAATTTGAGTTTTATTGAAATTGAACATCAGTAGAAAAGAATAAAGTAAATAAAATTAACCTATGTGAATTAAGGCTTGAAGTGTTCATTTAAAGAATATTTCTCGTCTAAGAAATTTAAAAATTTTTCTAAACTTTAGAATTTAAATTTTAATATTAAGTTTAATATAAGTCCCGTCGTTGACGAGATTATAATTAAGCAATCCTCAATAAATTTTAGGTAAATATAAATGAAACGGACGATCCTTAAGTGTGCCAAAATTGAATAGATGCATCTAGCTTACTATAATAAAATTTCTTTTCAAATTTTGGATTTAAAAATGCTCTACTGCCGTAATGTTCGATTTCCAACTCGCCTAAATTCAATTTCGCAAATTCGTAACGCGTTTTAGATAGCCTTTCTTCGATAAAAAGATATCGAAGAAGCTTTACATTGAAGAAATGGTGACTGGAGATATTTTCGGTCCTTAATCATCATTAGTCCAAATAAGATCTTTGAATAGTGACATTAATATCAAATGCGAAAACGCGAAGCAAGGGATTCAGAACTCAGTAATTAAGCTTTTTCGCAAGCCTTTCCTAATTGCTATACAAGAGTCGGAAAAGTTGAATATACCAAATGTAAAGATTTGGTCATGAACTAAATAAAATCAATTGTACAAGAGTGATTTTCCATTTCCTAAGCTTCCATAAAGCATTACTAGAGAACCCAATTCATGTCGAATGAGGTCTAATTACAAATAAGATCCTTAGTTTAAACCGCGATTTTCAGGTGTCAAAATATTCCACAAGCATTGGAATCGCCAATGGATTAAAAACTGATTTACGATTTTATTGTTGAACTCGTGTTAAGCGCAGAGAATGAGAATTTTGTAATGAAATTTCCTAATGTTTTAATGGGAATCTTAAGTTAATCAAGTTTTATGAGCCCATGTATGCGTACCATTTCATTGATATTGCGTATCATTAAGAGCATGATGCTAACATATTTTCGCCGGTCTTTGATGCCGAGACTTTTAGGTAATCGGAGTTTTTAAATTCCGCTATCCATTACCAACGTATCAAGTATTAATTGCACTTTTCGGATTCCAATACATTTCAAGAGATCTTTTCCGCCTACCCTAGAAATATTAAACATATCCGCTATTCAAAACAATTTTAATAAAATCTAATATACCCAAATTATATTGCGACAACCCTCCAAACTCAATTTCATTCCTTGTACTTCAACCACCCAGTAACCACGTTAAATACCAACTCCTGGGGACCGCGACTTTCCGCTTAGGTTGCCGGTCCCAAACAACCTAAATGAAAAGTCAGCAGGGGCCGGCATTTTAACGGGTTAATCTCCCTTTTTTAAACCGTATACCACTACAACCATTTATCATTTTAGCTGCAAGAACCGAGCAAGTGCAATTTCTACTTTTCACATTGGAAATTATAACTATTAGTAGCCGTAATAGCAATAGAATTAATTTTTAAACTTAATCCGTCTTCTCAACCTAACACGAGTTTTCTTGAACTAGTTCCAACTAAAAATTTTACTGAGGAATTTCGCGTGTTCTTTTGTTTTCCTTTGAGAGATCAAACTGAAGTCGGAAGGTTTGGAATTTCACGATAAATCTAGATTGCATATAAATGCACGAGATTAAAAGTTTTGTATTTAACAGTATGTGGTTAAATTTTTTTCGTCCGATATGGGCTGATAAGAGCATTAATTCGTCTCTAGTATGCCCAATACATTTGAATGCAAGGCCGCTATGTCACTGAGTGAGCGACATCCTAAGTTTCATTAACAATCGTTTTGCTATTGCCGGGTCGATTTACTTTCGGATAGTTTACACTCGATAAGTACTCACAATTTTAGTTTAGTTAGTCCCGTTTTAAAGCACCGCTAGAGCTATTTCGGGGCGACCCTCGTAATTTTGAACCGTGGTCAGATGACGATTACGACACCTGAGCTGGCACCCACCTCTCCACACCACACCAGCGGGAGGACGTTTGGTCACGACGGATTTAATGTGCAACAGACCCCTTACACAACGGTTCTTCGGTGGAATCTGGTCACGAACCTCAAACCCTCCGGTTCCGAAACTGAAACCTTACCACCAGGCCACCGCGGCCCTTTTCACAATTTTTAGCAACCTAGAGAGGTAGAATAAACTTTGGAAATCGAACTTTCATCCTGCCCATCAAATGAGATTTAAGTTGGTGTAGAAGTCTTGCTTCCATTAAACACGTCCGTTTCATTTCACTTTTACAATAAATTAAAATATTTTGCTTATATGAAGTTTTGAACGAAGTTTAAATTTAAACTTTAAGTATCTGTCACTTAGAGGCTTAAGAATGTGATGAAGTTCCCTATATAACAATTTATTGACAAGTTTCTTTGAATTTTATAGTAAACTATATAAATTACATTTTCTTCACATGTCGGATTAGTGTAAATCAAGTGGCTCAACAACATGAATACATTTATTATAATTGAGACATTTTAAAGCTATAGACTATTATAACAGTTACTTGCTTTGGATGACCATGTAAGCACATCGGTTTCAGCATCTAGGCGATAATAAATTCCTTTCAGAATAAAAATCTTGAAGCACATCTCGATCAAATCAGTCCAATTTAGCACCTTCGACTGTTATTCATGAATGAATGTAGCTTCCTGAAAATTGCATTATATTTATACTCTGAAAAAATAATTTAATGAACAATTAAAAACTCAGTTAAAATAGAGTAATAATTAGGCAGTAATGAATTCTTTAGCACAGGGTAATTTCAAGCTTTGTTCTTATTTTGTAGGGAACACAGAAACAAATGCCATTTTAATTGTAATATTTTAAAAATGGTAAAACAATTTGCAGACAAATCCAGTAATATATGATCTTTATTAGATTGTGACAATTAAATAACCTTTTCTATACGGAGAAAATAGATAAGAGGCACGTCAAGTACTCTTCAAATCACCCTTTCTTTCATCTTTTCTATAAAAGATAACTTAAAGTACAATGAAAACAAACTTGTTTACCCAACTCAAAAAGGTTAATATTCGAGATAATCTCCAATTCCGTATTAAAAAAGGCGCGTTAGCTTTCGCCTGTATTTCCAGATTTCAAGGTGGCACTTTGGTTATCTACTTTACATATTTAAAAGGAAGCGTTTTGTAAGTATAACACCTGAAAATTGCACACAATAAGTGCAATTAAGCATCAATGATTAGTGGGTCATCAGTTATTGCAGTGCTCATTAGTAGACAATGAGCATGCACAGTTGAAAACTCGGTGCCTAGATTAAACTAAATCTATATCAAAGTAAACAGTTCACAAGGATAAACTAAGTAGCGCCTTAAAAATAACGAAGTTTATCTATTTTTGTAAAAACTAGATATTGCAATACTTGCAGATTCAAACCCTTAGCTTTATTTTGTTTAATCCCTGGCAAAAAACAAACGACACTTGTTTTCGAAATTCAAGTCGCTGATTTCTGAATTTGAATTGAACGTTAAGAGTAGAAACTGCTGCAAATGATTCAAACCACGATTGAAAATTTAAATTTATAAAAATAGTGGGTAGTGCGATTGTAAGAAACCAGATAATTCAGGTTGTTTCTTACTACAATTAAAAATTCTACAAGCATATTTTGATCCCTTAGATGCCAAATGATTTACAATTCCATACTTATGAAATCGTTTAGATTAAGCTTAACAGCGCTCCGAAAGTGGATTAAACGGTCACTAAAATCTAGTTTTTCAAGACGGAATATTAGAAATTAACATAAAATAAAGTTACTTTTCCTATTACAGTCATTAAGTGCACATAAAATTTTACAGATTGTATTAAAATTTAGAAATGATTATTTGTATATGTTGAAATATTGCATGATCGTTGAATTCTTTTCTGTACGGATTTTTAAGACTGCTATTCCATTATATATTAAATGGTTTGAATGGATTATGCAATTCATGCATATCTAAGAATGAAATTTTCAATACTCTTCGAATTGCACGATTGAATATTTAACGAAAATTTCGGATACTAAATCTCCTTTTGAAAGGTTCTCATGACTAGACATAATTTAATGTTAAACTATTTCTAAAAGATCATTAAAATGGGTGTCACAAAAATTTCAGTTAATTATCCTTTCAATATCTACGAAATGTAACGAAATTGACTTCGGAGCGCATTAGGACCTTGCGTCTGTATAAAAACAGGCGCTTCCGTTTCTGCATTCACGAGATTGCGCATAAAATGGTCAAGAATTTCGATCCTCCTTTTCGCATTCAATTTCTGTGGTTCCTATTCGTTTTATATCAACAGATAAAACCCTACAGACTCCCATTCATTTGATAAATGAAATCGTTATGCAACATATAAGCCTAATAGCCAAGATCATTACATGTCACGGAATACAGGATTGAAAAACTGACAATATAGCGCAGATTTTGAAAGCTGCAATCCAGAATACTATTTATACTTTAAAAGGAGATGAAAAAGTTTCTGCTGGCAAAACTTCCCGTAGAAATAACGCTTGTTACACTTCTGTCGAGTTATATTTTTCCTCAATCGGCGATTTCTAAAACTCATGCGTACAATAACCTATAAAAATATTTAACGTAAGATGCACAATCTTTGCAAAATTTCTACTCAACATTTGGTTAATTATGCCAAAATTAAGGTTCAAACACGAAGTAATATACCGAATTGACTAGTTTAGCATCCGAGAATTATTGAAGACATTTCAAAGACTCTTTCAAGATCAAGTACTTCCTTCAACACGTTATATATCTACATAAAACAAGACGTTTCATAGAGACTTAAAGATGAAACATTCAGTCATTTTTAACTCCATATTTCAGCTTTAATTTTGGCCCAGCTAAAATTAAAGATTTTAATTGTTCATAAATGTTTTGGAACTGGTTAATACCAACAAGTTTTGGAAATTCTTTAAATATATGGTCAGAATCGCACGAGTACAAATTCAACCGATGCTCTTTATAGAGCGCAAAAAGATCTAGTTAAAGTTACATCTGAAAATTTGAGACCGTTTTACGCTTTTAATTCAAGTTTAAATCCCTTTCGTAAATAAGTGAAATTTTATCCCAATTGAAAAGTAAGCTTCGAATCATTTATCCATTTGTTTAATTTGATCAGCTAGAAAAAATTGCAATGAGTTATTACTATCATGCATTGTGACTATTACAATTTGGCGTATCTAAATTTGTACTTGTAGCAGAATGCAAAATTAGGCATCTTGTAATATATCTAAAGAATTGTTTAATCTACATTTATTACCTTTAAAATAAACTCCTTTTGGGGTCCATTTCCTTAAAAATGGAATTTGTTTCGTTTCATACTAAAGCATCACAGTACGCATCAATCAGGATTTAATGAAACCAGTGATTGGTAGATGTCCATTGGAAACAGGTCTGAAGAAGTTTCAAGAGAATCTTGCCAAATTTCTGCAACATTGTAAGACTTGATAAGAATTATTTCAATACTATTAAGTTATTACGAAGCAAGTATATGAAGCTTAATTTACTAACAAAATTTAAACTTTAAAAGCACGATATTATTCCAGGTAGTTTCACTTCGATTTTGCACCCGCCTTCGGTTGAGAAAAGCAATATATTCATTAGTAATGCATTCATAACCGACTGTCGCTTTTGTGAAAGGAGATACCGAATATTTTCTACCGAACTTTATTTTCCGAAACTGTTTGAAGTTCCCGCTTTTAAACAAAATGCGAGAGTGAAAGTTAAGAATCTTCGTATAACAGTTCGGCATACAACAATTCCAGAAGTGACGAGTGCCCCTAAACACAGCACGAAACAAAAGTATGCAATTAAAACTGTGCCTAGGAGATTAAGACAATTTAGCAGTTTCATTTTCTTTATCCGATTAAATGCTACTTTTAGTTTTTGGAATATCATTCTACTTCAATTAAGATTACAAAATAATTAATGATAGTTGAGGGATTCAAAAGATTTATGCATCTATTATTTATAAGTCAATTTTTGTTGAGTAACGTAACTCCATGTGCGTTGATACCAAATTAAGAGTTCAACACATTCCGAACACATTTAGGAAAAATTGGATTTCTATCAAGGTTAACCTATTCAACAGGACCCCGAATTTAAAATTCAAAGATAACATTAATATCGGCGTTTTTAAATATTTTTCTTCATGGTATTCAATTTTTGAACTTATTTAATTTCTTAATGTCCATATGCGTTTTCCTGAAATTTGTCGATTTCATCTCCGCAAGAGGCTGCAATAATTAGAAATGAGTTTCATTTTTAAATATAGATTCCAATGAAATTTGAGACAATGACAAATTGTTCATCTTTTATCTAGAAAATTCATTTCAGGTACGAAATATAAAAGGCTTGTTTAATTAATCGAGAAATGCAAGTGTTTTACAGTAATACAAGCTAAAAATTAATCTACGATTTTTGCTTCGAATTATCATGACGTCAAAATATATCAATGATGTATTGGATTTGCATCGTGTTCATCTATATCTGCATAGTTCAGAAGTGGTTAATTAAAATAGCATAATTGTTAATTGACATTCATACATTTCCCATTGTAAAATGCACATTAATGTTTTGCAGGCACTAAAAGATTAAGCACAAATTCTCAATTTCATTTCTTCCTAAAAATATATTTCTTAGGAATTATTTAAAAAATTGCTTCTTAATATTAGAATCTTACGATAAACAAACGGTCCGATCGTATATAGTAAATATATTAGAGTTGATAAAAAATTCAGTCTCAGTTTAATTAGCTGATTTTCGCCTACCTTAGTATTTAACCAGTCACCCCATAGGGCATTTTGATCCCATCTCTCCCCCCCCCTCCTTTTTAAAAAGGCTTCTCATATTTACAAGTAATTAGAGAAGTGTTCGCCGATAAAACAAGACATCTAATTTTAGTAGTAGAAATAAGGGTGAAGTTGCCCCTAGTGTAAACAAGCATTCAGGATTCATTGAAGGTACACATAAGAATACAAAAACTAGCAGCAAAAACTATTGTAATGTTCCAACTGATAATGAATTTTTGAAAAGCGATTATGCTAAAGGAGTAGAACAGGACTCGATTAGAATTAAAGAAAATCTGCTTGAAAGTCCTTTTCATTTGAATTAATTGGAAATTTTTTTATATGAAATAAATTCTTATAATATGAAGAAGCATTTTAAAATTCATGCTAGAAACTCATCCATTTTTAAATAATGAATGACTACTTATAAATTAAAGCCAGTAGTTATGAATCTGCGAAATCTAAAGCTTACGTTTGCAAGAATATACAAGTTATAGAATATTTTATACTTTCAAAAGCAACTAGTTTGTCCTTAAATAACTAAAGTATAAAATTTATGTAAATATAATGGGGAAGAGACAAACTAAATTTTTAAATAAAATTAAAACTTTAGTCTGTCTTATACAATACATTTTCCCAAAATATATTGTGATTATATTTTGGTCTAACTACTCAATAAAATAAAGATTATATCTGACAGCCTGATTAAAGAAATTAATGCATAAGGGCCAATATCCCAAAAATGGATAATTGAATTAAAGGCATGTTGTACTATATTTGCCTCGTACTATTACAGCATTGATTGACTAATGCATTGCAGGATTTCATGAAAACTATTCTCTTCATTTCGGAAAAGGTTGTATCCAATTAAAAATACCTCAGTTAAATATCAACATACATGTTTTAAAACAAGAAAAGTGTACAGCTAAACGCATTCACATAAAATAGAAAGCCGTTAATATAGAAAATAAAAACGTACGCTACCGTAACTAGAGAAAGTCAAATGCATGTGCAGTAAAATAAACAGATTGGTATTATAAAGCTCATTTCACATTTTAATGAGATTTAACAATATATCGATATTTAGAAACCAGCAACTTGAGAAAATAACTCCTAAATAAAGGAATCAACAGACGATACCCATAAGACAGGTTCGCGATTCAAAATGTCGGACATATCCTTACGTTTCGAGTAATTTTTATTTTCATGAGACATCTCAAATATTTATAAGCGTTTACAGGAATAGATAAAACGAGTTTAAATTATAAACAGGTTTCATTATTAATACACTTTTATTAACAGCTATTATGCAAGATATTGATAACCATCTATAAGAAGCGTTTTTATAGCGCATCTGACTGACACAATAACCATACTAAAACTTAGGTTGAACAAATAAAAATGGAAATAAAAAATAGTACTTACCTGAAAATCGAACGATTATTTCAGCATCAGATTTCACAACGAAAAACATCGATTCGCAGAATTAAAAATCGTAAAATAACATTCTTCAAGCAAGAGATAAAGGAGTCTCCTCAAATACATCTCTTTTAAAATTTTGCAAAACACAAAAACATGGAATAGCAAATCTGTTTTAATATAGCTTCAAAAATTACCAACCAATCATAATAACTCTGATCCATTTTCTTCGCTTCTACCGTACGGAATAGATTTGCATAAAGTTAATTGCTCTGCAGTTTGTTTGTAAAGCACAGTGGCAGAGTGAAAGAAGCCTTGCATTGATTTCTAAGAATAACTCATTCGAAATTCGATTATCGTGATGATATATAGTTCACGCTATGTAATTAGGGAAACGTTAAATCCTACATCTTTTAGTAATTTATATGCTAATTTGTAACACTTCATATATAAAAATCAATAAATATGAACTTAATGGAAAGGTGTAACTACATAAAAGAATACCAAAACACTCTTCATATTTTTTTTTTAAATATCGAAGGACATTATTATGATCAATCCGTATTATTATATTATTTTAAGTGGATATATTTACCATTGGTTTTCCATATCTATTGTCTAATAAATATAAAGTGTTTAAAATAATTTGAAAATATATTTGTGCTCATTCGGAGACATTTTTAAACGAATTAATTAATCCATTTATTAATATTTTTTCAGTTGCATCCTATTTATTCTTTAACATGTTATCTGCAGTGTCACTCACATTCGTGTGAAAGTCCTCAGTTAATGTAGAATTTGTTGCGAGAAGGACAAACCTATGTTTCGTTTATATCTCTTTGATTTAACGAGATACTCTGCATGTAAATTTCCTGTTATTCACACATACTATGTAATTAGATATTTTCTTCTATACTACAATTAAGAGAAAGTAAATGTGTAAGCATCTTACTAGACAGTGATCTGAAACACACTCATAAATCATGGCAATTTTTTTTTTTTTATAATTTTCTCATCTGGAAATTCTTGCAAATACTTTTGTGTATTTTTCATTAAGATTCTTCTAATGATAGGGATTCGAAAGTAGAGTTTCAAAATGTAATCATATTGCCGCATTGAAAAAAGGCAGTCAACTCTCCATGGCCGAATGGTCATAGCGCTGATGTCATAATCAAGAGATTATAAGTTCGAATCCCGCTAGAGATAATGCCATTCACAGTTTGTGTAAATATTTAATTCCTTGATTATATGTTTCCCTTTATTTCATTTTCCAGAAGATTTTGGATATTTCATTAGTTTACCAGACAAGTGTTCTGGACTTTTCTTACTGTCTCCAGAAAAGTATTCTGGAACTTTCCCAGCTAGTATAAAAGCGGAAGATTTATCAGTCACTGTGTTCTCAGTTCAGAGTTGAGTTAATAAATTGGTTTAGCTCCACTTATTGTGTGCGTCATTGCGTTCCACACTAAAGTATCTAAGTGACATTATTTTAAATCTTTTGAAATAACTGTTATTTACTACTTTGATATCGCTTGCTAGCGTGCGATGATTCCTACCTGGTCTAAATCGGTGGGTTCTAGAATTGTCGAATATATCATGAAAAATATCTCTTGAATCTCTAAAAAGTGTTTGACTCTATTGTTAGAATATTCCAAAAGTTCGCAAATTATTCATAACTGAGGTTCAAAATTTTAGATAGCATAAACAGAATTTATGATGGAATGCATGCGCTTCATAACAATCAATGCATGCCACTAACTCTTTTATTTAAAGTATACTTTTAAGATTGCCATATTTTTGTTTTTTATTTTTAGTATTTTATGGATTCTAGGATCTCTACAAACATTCATTAATTGTTTGGTTCTAATTTGTGTTAGAAAAGAGGAAATTTATTCGCAAATTGAGCGTAATATTGGCAGAGGACAGTCTTTGATTTGCATGTGTCATCAATATTTATGGAGAAGAAAAAAAAATCATTTTTTTTCTCATTTGCTCAATATGAAAATGCAAAAGATGGACAGCATAATCTTTGAACGCTAGATAGATATGACCATCTTGACATGACATGAAAGCTAGATTGACATGTTTTTCGAATCGTTGACATTTTTTTTCGAAGTGTCATGTTAAGAAATTAGCAAAAGGAAAATTATGTTTTAAATATTTGTGTTAGTGTTTAGCAATTTAGCAGTTTTTTTTGACGTCTTTTTAATTTTATGTCCCTGAAAGGAGCTCTATTTCCGTTCTTAGATGAAAATATTTATCACGTTTATTAGAACATCATTTTTTTGTTTTGATTGTTTGAATTTGTAACTTCCTAAGACGATGGCTTCTAATTTTTTATTAATCTAACAATTGCGATTTCTTTATTCAAATATTAATATTTTTCCCACATAATAATATCATTTTAAGAAATTAATTACACAGCTACACAATTATTCTTGCCATATGCACTAAATAAAATTGTACTCTAATATTTAATGAATGTAATGCAATCGGATAAATTATCTTATTCTTATATAAACAATATAAAAATAGTAATATAAAAATATATGTAGCTATAAAATATATAAAAATATTTACTTCATTAAATAATATATAGATAACTTAATTATATGCCATAATAACGAAGCTCATGGAATAGATTGGGAATTTTAAGAATATAATCCCAAACATATTTTAATAAATAATTAGTAAAATCTTATTTCCGCAAAAAATCCCCTAAAATATATTTCCACAGAAAAGCCTCATTTTATACATTTATAAATAAATATACCGATTAAGTTTTTTTTAGATTAAAATGATAAGGAAATATATTAATAAAAATATTTGCACATTAAATTTTAATGAATAAAAAAAGTAAAACAATTTAATTAATAAAAGCAAAAATAATCACATTTATTATTATTTAATATATTCACGGTTAATGTGTTTATAAAGGTTGTTAAATATATTATTTTCTGCTATATTGTTCTGAGTTTTCGATTATCTTAAAAAATATGAATCTATTTTGATGGAGATGGTTTTATTTTTCAGTAGTAACAATTTTTTTTTTATTCGACACTGCATTTAAAAAGAAAATAAATTAAGATTATATTTCTAATTATATAAATTTCTTTCATACTATATAACGAGATATATTTCTCAGATTTTCTGCAATTTATTTTATTCCAATTATATTTTATTCATATTTGAATATGAGTAAATACAAGAAAAATTTCCGATCCTACTTTTTTATAGCATTTAAATAGTTTTTTAAATAATAACTGTAATTGCAACTAGTAAAAGAAATCATTCTTTACTTCTTACAGAATTATATTAAGGATCATCATAAATTTACATGCCTAAAAATTTATGTTACAAGCAATTTGAGGATTCTTTGTTGGAAAAGGATAACTTGCAGATTTTAATTAATTGAATAATATGATTTTGACAGTGATTATAATTTGCATGGATATAAAAAAGGTAAATAAGTTGATTCAACATGTTTTTAAAATATTTTTACTGGGCATTTTACTGTAATCTGAGAAATGTATCCTTAATATTAAGAACAAATATAAATTATCAGGATTTAGAAAATTATTATATGTTATTTTAACATTTATATTAGACCAAATGCATTAAAGAATTTTTATATATATATATATTATTATATCTAATGTTATTCTTCTGGAACTGATTCCTGGAGATTTACCAGAAATGATGCCAAAAAATATAATAAGATTGTTTGTTTATACTTCATATGTTATTTTTTTATCTAACTTTCTCAGCAAACAAGCAATAACGGTTTCTTTTCCTTCTTATTGCTATTCTAAAAAATAAAACTTAAAAAAAACACACATATCAGAAAACAACCGTTGTTTAAAACACATTGCCAAAACTGCGTTTCTCTAAGTCTAGTAACAAAGTCGGAAGTGGACAACCCTTAAGACCACACAGGGTCAATGATCACTTGCGGATGTGGTCTGGCATTCCTGAAAGCTGTCATTTATCACCTATCCCCAGGAACATACGTTTTGTTTCCTGTTCACTTATCGATTGGTTTGGATATTTAGGGGAATAAAATATTGTTTCTTACCTGAATTTAAATACGTAATGTTGAAAAGAATGAGGCTAGTTTTATTTAACTTTGGTGAAAGAACTTAAATTATAAATATAGAATTTCTTAAGATTCTCAAAATTCATTAATTTAACGTATATAAACATATTTAAATATCTCGATAATGAAAATACAAAAACTGTAAATTAAATTTAAAATGAAGAGATTCAACAGCAATTTGTACTTGAAAACCTTCAATACGATATCGAAATATTGCAAGAATTCTCATGCTCAAATTATTTCAGGGATTGCCAACCAAAATACAAAATTACTGAAGCATTACTTCAAATTTTTAATTTTTTAAAAATACATAAAAATAATAAAATTTTGCTCAAATTTAAGATTATTAAAAATCGCATCTTTATTTTTAGAATTTAAATACATTTAGTAATAAGAAATGCACGCTAATAATAAAAGTGTGTCTTTGTCTCCTAAGTATGCACTATCATTTTCTTATAAAGATTTAAGAAATATTTTCACTTTTGAATCAATGTATAATTTCTTTAAAAAAGAATACAAGTAATAACAGAATTTGTTAAAATGTAATTAGTCCATCCCACAAAATTGTCTATTTTTTTATGGAAAACATTTTGTATTAAAATAATAAAATACAGTATACATTCTTTCAGAAATCGATTGACATTTATGAAGTTAATATATACTTTAAATAACTAACACGAAACTCAAGTCAGAATTAATTTTATTAAATAATTATCTATTGCGTAAATAATTACCTGCCTTTTAGAGCGATTGATCTATAAATATAGTTTCATTCATATGTTAACGAATATAAATTTAAATTTAAAATAAAGATACGGACATTTTCAAATCAAATATATTATATTAATGCATATGTAAATAAAAAAAGGTTTGGGTGATTCCATTCTTCCAAATTTTTTAACAACAGAAAATATCCTTTAGTTTCATAAAATTAAAGATGATAAATTTGATGGTTACAAAATTAATAAAAAATAATAAAGAAAACTTTAAGAAAATGATAGTAAAGAGCAATATTTAGCGTTATAGCTCTATTTATAGGAAATTGGACATGCTTTATAGTATCATTATTTAAATAAAAGAAGTAAATGTAATCACATTTAAATATGTTTTAATTTCTTTATCCAAATTAGGGATTGAAAATTAAGATGGAGTGTAAGGTCAATAGGAATTTAAACAATGAAATACATTTATATAAATCATCTGTAAATTTTCTAAAATTATTTTAATTAAAATTAATTCACACTCCATATATATTTTTGTTTGTTCAAACTCATTTACTGCATTTTTCTGTATTCAGTTACTTAAGAAACAAATTTTATCAAGAAATTCTTTAAGAAAAGGAATAATCTTATCATATGTTAAATTTTAAATAATATGTACAGATAATCATTATCCAAAATCGTCAAAAACTGTTATCTATACTTATAATAAAGCTCAATGTGTGTGTGTGTGTGTGTGTGTGTTGGCGCTCTACAGGCAAGGTCATTTGACATACAGCTATCAAATTTGGTACATGTATACCTTAGAGGTCAGGAATGTGCACCTGAGGTCCTTTTTTTGAAATTTTAATTAGAATTTTAATTATTAATTAAAAACTAACTTTCCCGCCAAAAAAATCTTACATTTTCCCCACCGCCAACTTTTTCGCCAAAAAAATCTTCCATTTCCCCCACCGCCAAATGAGTAAGGCTTAATTATTTTTTTCTCCCAACAGTAAAGAGGCTAGGGTTAACGTTTTTCGGCGGATTATTTCAAACGATTCTGTTTATTTTCTTAATGTTTTATGCATTTAAAATTAAACATTGTTAATTAATCCAGGTTTCAGATTCATTCTGAAGTACTTTTGAATTAAAATAACACAGAATAAAGGAAATTAAAAATGTATAATCTGCATAGCGTTACCCCAACTTGCGTAGAAAAATTCACGCATTTGCGTTACCGTAATTGGCGAAGAAAATTCACGCATGCGCATTGAGTTCTGATCGTTGGCATGACAACCATTATCAACGGACGATTTAAATTATTTTTAGGTTAGTCGCATGCTTTTGTAAGTAAATTGTATTTATGTTAGTTATATATTTTTTGTATATGCTTATAGATTTAAGTACATTGTTTTTAAGTAGTTTTTTTAACCTGTTTTCGACCGATTATTTTAAACGATCCATTTTATTTTCTTAGTGTTTGATGCATTTAAAATGAAACATTGTTCATTAATCGATCTGTTCATGATGAATCTGAGAAAATTTTGTTGACAAATTCTTGAGATATTACATAAATTAAGAAAGATATTCTTTAGTGCCCATAAAGTTTAAACGCTCAGTGACTCTATTATCAGTAATCATATTATTAAAAAAAATGCTTTGTTTCAGTAAAAAATATTATTATATTAATTGAAGATTAATCATTTACACTTTAATTTAAACCATAAATTCTACGAGGGGTAACAGAAAATTAGAGATATACATATCACGTTATGACTGAATGCTTTTATAATATTATGAGTGAATTATATGACTATCAAAATTTGAAGTTTTAAAATATTTTGCTGAAGAATCTATTAAAGTTGGAATTGCGTAAAATATTTAATGGTACGACCGGAGTTTAACCCCCTGCTTGGCAAAATTTTTAAAAATCGACGACAACAGCCTTGCGAAATGTTCAAAAGCAAAGGAGCAGATGTTCAATCATAGTGCATAATAAAGATTGCCAGCTTTTGCGCGTTATCGCAGCTTGGCGAAGAAGGGGGTTAAACTCCGGTTCAAGCTATTTAATTATTAAAATTTAAATGGACATTAAGATTGGCGAACCGGCTGGTCGCCAAAGGCCGCTAGTTTGAAATAATTTTAAAAATTTCAAATAATTATATTTATACTTCTCTGCACAGAGTAAAAATCTCATTTATTATATGAATGTATAGAAATTTTAGACGATGATGCTTTAGTAATTGAGGGAACTTATTTGATAATGGATAAGCTTAGAAAATATTTCAAAATTTCGTAAAATCTTTCATTATTAAATATATCTCACTATATTGACAAAAAAAGCTTTCAAATCACTTCACAATTACGAGGATACGTTAGTAATTTGATATGAAGATATAGAATAGGAAATAATAAAAATTTCATAAAAATAAGTATTCTTGTCCGTAATTAAACATTTATCTCTCTGTGAAATCTGAATT
The DNA here is from genome assembly GCF_947563725.1 of Argiope bruennichi. Taxonomy (NCBI): domain Eukaryota; kingdom Metazoa; phylum Arthropoda; class Arachnida; order Araneae; family Araneidae; genus Argiope; species Argiope bruennichi. The sequence goes on from NC_079158.1 coordinate 86,269,069, forward strand.
ATGCACTTGAATACTCTAGAATAATAAGTAATTCGAAAATACTTGGACTCGAAGCTTAATGGATTACCCTATAAAATACATAAACTCTTCAAACAATTATAGTTATTTCCAATAATTATATATCCATTAAATAATTAATATCACACCTTAAAAAGCAAAAGAATGGTAATCAAGCTTTGTTTGCGGTTACACCCAATTAAAGAAGCCAAAATTAAGATAATTAAATAAGATCTACGAAATAGAATTAGAAGTTCTGACATTTAATTAAGAGTTTTGATATTCATCTTAATTTTCATCTTAAGAACTATTCTTATATTTCAAAGCATCTTGGAAGATTCTAAGCACCTTTAAACACTCGTTTAAATCTAATTTATGAAACAGAAAAATAGATATGAGATTTATTTTCATTAAGAATAATAGGAAAAGATGAAGAATGAAACTCTACTTTCAAGGCAATCATTGCAATTGATAAACTTTGAATATATTTAATACTGCTGCACAGAATGAAAAATATTACATTCTAATCTTGTAAGCACATTAGGCATGAGATGTTTTAATATTATTCTTCAGAAAGCATGAACATAATCATTTTAATTTGCATACAAAGATCCAGAGTAATTTCAAATGTTACATTTGAAAAATTAATTTTTACTATCTAACACACAAGATTAATTGAATAAAATATAACTCGGAATTTTGAATATTAAAAACATGTGTTATGCATAATATGAATTATTAACAATGAATACTGAGTTTCACTTTGTATTGAAACTTTTTAGACGAGATGCTTTAAGGTGATTAGACTAATAGAAGAAATTCAAATAAAATTATATTCAAAACAATTATTTACGAATATATGTGAAATGTGTTTCTACTGCTTGAAGTATTTCTGGAATTTTGGTTGATAAAGGGTGAGGTTGATTAAGGATTATGAAGAGAACTTATCTAAATTAAATAATCATGAAATATAAAATGTCCACATTTATTTGGAAATGTTTATATCATTCATATTTTTCTTTAAATATGCATTGCGCTAATTTCTTTTATTTATTATATTATGAATTTAAAAGGTATGAAATGTGCAAATATAACATTACATAATTCTATTAATTTCAGAGAAGAATTAAAATGCAGTAAGAAAAATTAAAGAACATTATTTTACTGATAATTGGGATTAAGAATCTTGCAAAGTACTTTCTTCAAAAAATGAGAAATATTATGTAATTATTGCACCTTAACCTGTATTATTTACAGATAAATACACCAGAACTTAGATTAAAAACGATTTAGATTGTTTCATAAAATTCATATGATCAATCATATGATCCTTTACATGTATCACTGAGTTGTATTTCAAATTCCATTGATTTACTAAACCATCATTTAGTTAAATATCTGGTATTTACTTTTATAAAACATTCTGTAAGTATAATAAAAGGAATTAGATAATATATTAAGAAACTTGTGAATTACGAAAAATCAGCACACTTTTCTTGTGAAATTGTATAATAAGATCGTATTTATGTGCTAAACGCATGAATACATTTCCTGGACTATAATTGGAACTAGCCGCCTTTGGCGACCAACTGGTTCTTCAGCAATAACGGTTGATAAAAATTAAATATCGTTACACTATTTCTTAATGGTTTTCTATACAAAAGACCTTTGCATTTCTAAATATTTACGACACTGTATTTGCAAAAGCTATTCTGGGGCCAATTTCTAAGTATCTAAGGTTAAACTTTAGGTTATTTAAGTTAACCTTAAACTTAAGGCTAAACTTTAGTGCATTTGCTCTGCTTTAAATTAACTTCATCTTGTAATAACTGAGATAATTATTTCAAATAAGTATTTATATACTAGCTTAAAGAGTATATAGTTATCTTTTAAAAGATTTTGTTTTTAATGTCACAGAATGTTACGTAATTTCACCGAGTCCTTCTTTTTCAGGTGTGGAAGATTTAGTAATCTACGGCCACCAGCTGATTACTCGAGGATATTTGCTATATTCAATTTCAGTTAAATTTTTAGATATAACTCCATGTATATAATTCCCTCAAATTCATATAATAATAAATGATAATAATAATAATTTCTATTTCTTTTGAATGCTCATTATGTAAATGGACCTTTCCAATGTAGACTAGTCAATTTGAATATATATATATATATATATATATATATATATATATATATATATATATATATATATATATATATATATATATATATAATGATATTTTAAATTCTTCATTTAATCCAAATTAATTTCCAAAATTTTACCTTAATTTAGCCCTTCCTAACTTCATTCTAAAATATTCTCTAATTTCGTGATCCAATTCCACTTTCGATTTAATTAATCCCTTTGTAAAAATAATGCGCTATCAGTATTACGTATTAAATGAAAGTGATACGTTTGCCCTTTAAAAGGTGTCAAAGGTCACACGTGTATTGAATTGGCGCCTGACCAGAAATCCAATGTTATATAAGGCTAGTGATCATCTGTTTGGCTTTTTTTTTACCTTTTCTTACTTCTGTGTGTGCCGCGCTGCTTTTTCTTGTATATAACCATGCCTTCCACGCGGAATAGAATAAAACGAAATTAAAAATACCAAGTCTCTTCACTGTTTCGAACCTACATTCTACTTCAATCAATCAATCAATCAATATATATATATATATATATATATATATATATATATATATATATATATATATATATATATATATATATATATATATATATATATATATATATATATATATATATATATATATACAAAAGTATTAGAATCAAGTTAATAGGAAAAACAAAAAAACAAAAAAAAATTAAACCAAAAAAATTATAAAAAATATAAAAAAAGAATCCGGCCTGAAGACTTTTTCAAGGGTCACCCTCAGGCAGGGATTCAAAGAAAGGGATTTTTTCTGTGAGGAAATACAGACATTGTCTAATAATGATTCCTCGTGACGCGAAAATCCCCTGAAATTATGCTCAAGAGATATACCATTTTAACAGAAAGGAAATATAAAACAACAATATAGAAGAAATTAACCACAACAAAGTAAAAATAAAATAACAAAAATAACAATAAAAACAAAAAATAGCACTAAAATTAAAAATTAAATACGAAAAGGCCAGTACATACCATCAACAGTCAAGGAAACTTTAAACTATCGATTGTGATTCCCTGTTTTTAAAAAACTAGCGGTAAATTATGTAAACAGATGTAGGCTCGCAGCGCCATCTATTGAGTGATCCAATATGCAAGGAAAGTTCTATTTTTATTTAAGCCAAATGATTAATCCCAAACCATACCTTGTTTAATTAAAAAATTGACATTACAGTCATTTCTAGGAAATTCATTTTTAATTAAATTTTTAAGGAGGTTGTTTGATGCTTCAATATAAGAATTTTTATTATTGCAAACCCTTTTGATCCTGTTAACTTGTGGGAAAATTAGATTTTTGAAAATTTTAGAGTTTAGATTGGAATGGTAGTTACATAGTTTTGTTATTTTAAAGTTGAAATCATCCCTTTTATCGTATATACCAACTATTGTTTTATCATTAGCAATTTCGATTTTTAAATCCAGAAAGGTAGCCTCAAGTTGATTTTTATTTGTATCTTTTAGAATTAAATCTTTTGGATAGCAAGTAGTAATAATATTAGTTTTGTCGAAGTTAATCAAAAGTAGATCATCAATATATCTCCACCCGTTTATTAAATTATATTTAATTATTTTTTTCTCATAGTAATGCAGGAAAATATTAGCTAAAGCACTTGAGAAAGCTGTTCCCATTGGAATGCCCTTGACTTGTTTATAAAAATTAATACCATTAAACACGTAATTTTCAGTAATATTAAAATTACATAACTGAAGCCAGTTATTTTTAGGAATGATATTTTCATTTAAATATTCGTCATATATAAAAGTGCAGACCTTTATTAATGTTTCATGAGGTAGATATGTAGTTATATATATATATATATATATCAGTCAAAAGAGAGAATACTTATTTTTAAAGACTTATTATTTAAAGAAGTTTATTTAAATGTTGTAGTCTGTAATTATTGTAAGGTTAATTCACGCTACAGAATTTTTTTCGTACTGATGAGGGAGATCTAGTCGCCTTTGGTTACTACGTGGTTTGCGAGGAATATTGAATATACTTATTTTTTTTAAACATGTATGCATAACTTCACGTGAATGATTCTGCCAAATGATTAGACATTAAAACCGTATTATTTTAATTTCTTACATATGTTCTGATTATGCTACCTTTCTATTGGAGATTAATCTCGTGAAATGATAGTTCTATTAAAAAGGTAAATGTCCCCGTTCATCTGTCTTCTAAATTCCACGTTATTGTACTTTCAATTGTGTTGTTCCGTTTCAATAACTGCATTGATATTCAACAAAATACTTGTTTAGTTTTCACTAACGGAGGAAAAAGACGTATTTGTGAACAACGGAAAATGTTTGAATTCACATGTGACATTATAATCTATTGTTGGAAATAAAGCAAAAAAAAATTTAAAACAATTGCCAAAGTTGAGGGAAACTTCCTATGTTTATTAAATTGATATCATTAAAAAGGCAATTTTTTTTAAGTTTTGAAATGTTGTAAAATTCATTTTTGTTTCATGCTATTTTTGGGAAGCTATTTTGGAAAAAAATTATAAAATTCTGAATGTTTTTACATTAATTAAAATTCTAATTTAAATTTTATAAAATCGCTCCAAAATGTACATGCTCGCCTTTCAAAATATATATGTGCCAAATTTGGAAGCTGTAGGTTACATGCGCTTTCAGGCACACACAAACATAAGCACACTTTCATCCTTATTGTTAGTATAATCAACGTTACATATAAACTTAATTTGTTTTTTGGACGACTGATGTAAACATGATTATTAAAACTCAGATTTATTAAGCGTGATTCAAAGTAGATGAAAACTATTAAATACTGTCCATATTTTTAAGATTTTTAACATGAAATTATTAATAAATCAATTATTATTAAATAAAGTTTTATATGACCGAACATTATCATACATTATATAAACTATGCCACTAACAGCTTTGAATTTTTAACTCCGATCAAATTTAATTACCAATTAAAATATAATAATATTGATCATAAATATTATTTATTGAAGAAATATAACAATATTCATCGTTAAAAGCATCTTACATATGCTGATTCAACGAATGTTTCACTCTTAGAAGTTCATAGAAATTTTATGCCTCTTCATTATAAACTGTCTAGATTTTTATAACTTTAGAAATATGCGACACTCGTTCTATAAATTGGATAAATAATGAAAAATTTCTCCCTGAGATATTTTTAAGATTAATTTTTTTTATCTGTTTTATATCAAGTCTGTATTTTTTAAAGAATCTAATCTATATTTTAAGTTAAAATCATGCAGATTTATTTTAATATTCTGTTGGATGTATATTTGCTCAGGAATAATTTTAAGTATAAGCACACTTTCAATCTAAAATTTCTTTACAAATCTAAGCTCTGTTTCTTGGTAATATGAAATCAAAGATATCCATTTCCTTGTGAATTTTTAAGGTTACAAAAATGAATAGCAAAAATGAATTTTTAAAGCATTAACATATTTAAAATTATATTCAGAAAATTTTTGTTTTCATCTATTCTGACAAAACTTTAATCAGAAATCTTAATAAAAAATCAACTGCTTTTCATATGTTATTTTTACATTATTCATACAATTACGGAATATTTATCAATTGTATGCCAATTCCTTTTATATTTAAATGCAGAATACCTTGCAATTTCATTTCATGAACTTAACTATACTGTTATTCATTCGAAATGATAAAAATAATATATCAATTATATCAGTTATAAAAAGTAGAATAAATATTTGTGTTTTTTGAAATAGTTTATATTATTAATCATTATTGTGTTCTTTTATAGTTAACATTGCAAAGGTAATCAATTATTTAGAATCTTCGGAAGAATGTATTAGGAAATCGTTTCTCTCGCTTTTTTAACAGAACCATTGGATTTCTCGAATTACGTTATTCTAATTGCATTGGCTGTATCAGTCTACCAAGGCTTCCTAAATTTTTCTGGTGGGTTATTATCTGGATTCTTAGGTTACATTCTGGATTCAACCGATCGTGATTTATTATTATTATTATTATTTGCTGCTTAATTGTAAAATAATGCATGGCAAACTTTAGGGCTGGTATCGATATTTGATACAGTTGGTAAATAAATTTCAATAACTAATTTGATTCTTAGCAAATTTTTACTATTCATTAATAATTTTAGCCCCATTGACTTCACAATAAACATAGTTTCAGATCTTTTTTCGGAATGAAATGTAATTGATTCAAACCACTTGATACATTATTTTTCACGCTAGCATAGCAGTTTTTCTAATGAATAATCTGTAGAATTGCATACTTTTGTAGAACTGCATACTTTTATATTTCTATAATGTTGTGCCTTCAATTGGATTAGTCAGGCAATTGAAAAGAAAGTAAAATTTGAAGCTAAAAAGGGCATGCAAATTTTTATTATTGGTTTTTATTATTTATTATGTTTTTGTTTCAAATATCAGTAGTTTATGATTCAGCTGCAATCTCATAAAGCAGCTGTGTTTAAAAAAGATGGCGTACAAAAATTAAATATTTTTTTCAATATTTTGCGTTTAATAAGTTTGTTTTATAAGTATGAAAATAAATAATCAGTTACTGTTGGGAGGCTATAAAATATTAAATACATATATTCTTCTTCTATATTGAAAGATAAAAATAAGTCTGGTTAAAAATAGATAACCCAAAATGAACTTTCTTCAAATATGCAGCTGTTCTGAATAGAAATGAATCGAAGAAAGATTTTACATTGATTTTAAAATAAGAAGAAATACAGAAAAATTGGTTCTAACATTAATTATAGCTTATTATCTCTTGTATGATTACGGAAGCAATGATTAGAAGTGATTTGAATTGGCATGAATTTTCTGTACCGCCTGAGCAGTCTGAACCATTATATGGCGATATCAGACTAACAAGGATAATAATCATTTTCCTATTTTAGTATAAAAACTTGATGAGACTTACTATTTATAGGTAAAATAAAAAAAGAAAACGAAATTAGTTTCTTTCCTTTTATCATATTCCTTAATATATATAGAAATTAAACTTTAATTTTTGTATAATGTTTAAAATTTTTAACTGCAAAAACAAAAAATAATATTTTAAACAATATTTTTATGCCTTATTTTTATAGAGATTCTTTCTTTGAATTAATAGTTTTAATAGAATAATTTTCTTAATTATAGAAAGTTATAACGTAGAAATATTACACTACGTTTTGTAAAATAATATATCTGCCAGCTGAGATAAAAACTTAAAAAAAAACAAAAACAAAAAACCGCTGTTAAATATTAGAACGCAATTGGAAAGCATTTATTTTTCTTATTTTATTTTTCTATAGCCTCCTCTAAGGGAGGGAAAAAAAAAAACTTCTTTATTAAAAGATTGAAACATGGTCACGTCATTCTAAGCGTCTCCCACACAACCTATCGCTCAAAAAACCAAAGATAAGGAAAAAATTTCCCTCCATATATATGAAATATTTATTCAGTAATGAAATGCGGCAGCTTTCAACTAGGCATCATTGCGTGACAGTTACTAAGGCTTACATAAGAATAACCGATATAAGTAATTGAGAATTTCTGTACTTGACGATTGTGGATATGACAAGAGCAGCACACAACTATAAATGTCAGAGGGAATAATGAGAATGAAACATGCTGCGCTTTAAAAATTAAAATTTATATTTACTTTCTCAGTTTTAAAATGTTGAATTTTATGTAATTCATATAGCATAAATGCTTAATTCATTTCAGCATTGTAGGATTTGTTATACAAAAATAAATGCTTCCTCAGGTAAAGTGGCAAAGGACTTAATTCAGCCTTTTTAGGTTTGAATGCTAAGCCTAAAACAGGACGTAAGCGATTAAAAAATGAACTTTGAACTTTTAAACAATTTAAAATATATCAGATGCCTCCTTTATCATATCATGAATGAAACGTTTTAGTTCCAAAGATGTGATGCACATGACTCGATGGAGAACAAAAACTGAAATGGAGTGGTTTAGCAGGCACCAATTTGCTTATTTATTTATTATTAGAAATAAATTTCAAGTTTTAGTAAGATATCTCTAGAAAATATTACCGCATTTTAATTAAATCTAAAAAATGAAATCATTCGATTCTACTATGGGTTAACTAACTAAACACTGTGGTCAATAGCGAATGATTTCATTTTATGAATTATGCTATATCATAGAACTTGCTTTCCAAATTTTAATTTAACACAATGCTAGCGAAGAAACGAACACTGGGTATTTGTAGATGTAACTGCTGTAAGATCTTTGTATGACGTATCACAAATATTTTTTCTTCATTCCATTGCAAATTTTTCTTAATTCATTTTAGTAACAACTTGCAACATTACTTCAGCTAATAAAGGGGATTCCTCATTTATCTGACAATATATCATTTGAGATGAAATGTTTGCATCAGCCAATGTACAGCTAAATGCGCATTTATTTGTTTTTTGGAAGGAAATTTTCTTATCAATTAAAAAAAAAATAAGGGCAAAGAGTGTATAAGGGAGGTCGTCTAAACCAGCCATACATAATCTGTAACACTTGCAACGCACTATACAGAGCAATCTTTCTAATAGAGAATGAAACAACATAAAAAAAAAGAAAAAAAAACTGCATTTATTATTATTTTTTTAAATCTTCAGATTTTATCATAATTGTGTGATTTTTTAAAGATTTCTTTCAGAAATAATTTTTTGGGTAACAATTAATGAAGTGGAATACTTGCTTGTGCTGCTCTAACTATTCTTCATGTGCTTTATGTATTTCCTCTTATATTATCATATATTTTAAAGGCTAGATTTTCAAAATATTACATGCTATTACAAGTCTACGGGCCTTAGAAAATAGAATAAAATTATTTGTGGATGTTAGTGATCCAGACAATCACAAAATATTAAAAAAAAATCAATTAAAAGTCGAACAGAAAATTGTCACAAGTAATATATATATATATATATATATATATATATATATATATATATATATATATATATATATATATATATATATATATATATATAAATTCCTATTTAGGTCAACATTTTTTTATATTTTAGTTATATAATTCATTTAATAACTTTATATAATTCTTTTTATTAAATAATTTCATTTAATATAAATATGTATAATTTTTTAAATTGAATTCCTACTTACTTTCTTATATTATTTATGATTGGATATCACGTGAGTAATCTCAGAGCTTAGCAACAAACGTGGTGACTTCGGCGATTAAATAGAAATTATTGGACAAATTAAATTAATTAATTAATATTTGAATAAAAAAACTATATTAACATCAAGTGTCATCGAATACAAGTTTGAAAAATGTATTTCAACTTGAGTGGATAAATAAAAAGTATTTTTATTAATGAGTGAAAATTTGAACAAGGTATATATATATATATATATATATATATATATATATATATATAGGGAAAGTGTAAACTAATAGTAGGAATTGTAAAAGCACTTGAGGCAAGTAAGAAAATCGTTTTGTCTAAGGTAGTTACAAGTAACAAAATACAGCCAAATGTCTTCTCTCAAATCATTCAGTTTTATGTTTAGGATCAGTGGAAATCAATGTCAATAAGATTTATGTTTAGGACTTTCAGAATTACAGCACTCTATACAAAGTACACGAATATTGTTAACAAATAAAGTAATATCGTCAATGATTCCAAATTTGTAAAATACGATAAGTTAGCAAAGTTATTAAATCTGTATACCATTCATGAGATGATCAAATGCATTCGATTTCTACTAAATAAATCATTATTGCAACATCATGCTAATTTATCATGAATGAAAAATAATGTTTGAAAGAAACTATTCATCATAATGTTTATTCCAATATTCATTGTATCGTCTTTTATACAAACCAATTTTACAACAATAGCACCACATGTGCAAGCGAATTTCGCATTTTACTGCATTTTTTGCATATTGCTTAACATATAAAAAGAATCAATTTCCGTTTGCAGTTATTACAGAAAGGCATATTTCTTTACCTTTCTGTAATTCTATAATAACTGGAGTACGGAAATTGCAGAAAGGCAGAATCTGTAAGAATAGCATTTAGAAAGTCTGTGGATTGCCAGGAAACTTATATTAAAGAATAAATAGCTTTTCTGGACAGAAACACTGTAAAAGTTTTTTTCCTTAAGCGAAATTTTAAAACTATTGTCAGAGAAAGTTTTAAATGAATAAAACTCGAAGAGAATTCACCATTATTAAAGTAACTTTTCTTATTCTGAAGCAATTGGCGCAAAACAACATCATTATAAAATGTAAGACATGAATGGCAATATACCAATATTGAAACTAATTCTGAATTTATAATATTTCATTAACGTTTATTATAAATACTTTGATACATATTATTTGAAAAATTATGTTGGACTACATTTTATAGCAAATATTCTTCGGTGGAAGTATACAGAAAATCCATGGAAAGTGCATTTAATATTTATTTTAATAAGAAATTATTATTTCCTAAATTATAAATGAAATATATACTTAAATACAAAGATATATGTAACTATATCAGGAAAACAATGACTTTGATGTTTTTTAAAGACATATGACGTGAAATTTCAGTACATCATTCAAGAAAGTAAAAGTTTTTGTATCATTTTGATTCGGCTTTTCATCGACATTTCTAAAAATGTTTCGTCATTCGGAATGTTAATTTCGGAATCTTTAAATCTTATAAGAAAGTCAAAGTTTCCCAAGTCATTATAAGTATTCTTTATGTACAAAAGTTATTATTATAATAGTATGATGTAAGATTTATAGGTCAGAATCACATATTATAGCTCTTATATTCTAAAATAGTACTATTAATTTGATTCTACCCAGAGATCCAAAAACTTCTTTAGGTGTTAAAGAAGTCCTTGGCACATTAAAATGAGAATGTCATGCTATCAGTTCAAGGACATCTCAATAATTCATCAACAAAGAACAAACATCTAGTCCACGGACTTTACTGTACATTGTCAGATGTCTAGAAGTTATTCTGGTCCTGGTAATTACTACGGAAAATTTAAAAACACATTTAACTTTGAAAATCCATTTCTGAATTCGCAACATTCAAAAAATAAAAAATGAACAACTAGTGAATTTGGACAAATTAGGAAGGAAACAAACTCATTCAGATACATATTTAAAATGTTGCAATCAAAAAAATATCAATTCATAGAGATAATTAATTAAATTAATGAATTTCTCAACGGATCATAAAAATTTTATTTCCATTATTTTGAAATTACACTATTACTGGTAAGTATCCATGGGAATGACTGCTTATTTCTTTTTTGGCGTTTACTTTATCAACTTGACGTTCTTGAATTGATTGTAATAATGCTTTTCAATATTTCTAAGGGACTATAAAAGGGACGTTTCGAATATTTTTTCCTGTATATAATTAATTATGCTATCTTTTATTGTTTATTAACTGATTATGGTATTCAGTGATAAATGATGTCAGCTATATTATGCATTAGGCCCCGCATACCTGCACATCATCAAAAAAATTGTAACTCTTATCAGCGATAAACCAGGAAATATTTAATCATTATGCCACTGTATTCCAAAATTGAACAATGAAGAATTAGTTTTATGCAAATTATTTTCATAAGATCGGATATAAAAACAGAAATTGAAAAAAGACTGCTTTGATTGGTTGGCTTTCATTCAAGATTCTTTAAAAAAAGATTACTAATATCTGTTTTGCGTTTCTGTTCAATTTCTATATCGTATATCTAAATAGATTTAGCGTAGTATTTTTCTTCGTAAGAAACTAGCTTTTTTTAAGTTTTGAAGTGCTGCCTGCTGGCATTTGTTATATTCTGATGTCAAAGAAGCCATTCCTTAATTTAGTAAATACAATTTCGCGTCTTTTAGAATAGTTAATTTACGAATTGGTGAAGTGACGAGTATAATTTCGATAATTAAAGTCGATATTTTGAAAATAATGGCTAGCAATTATTGACTTACTGACTATTGATAGTATATTTGATTGACTTGCTGACTATTGATTGACTTACTGACTATAATTATTTATTCATTGACTTGCTGACTATTGACTGACTTACTGACTATAATTATTTATTCATTGACTTGTATTTACTGTTAAACATTTGTTAAGAAATCATAGCATTTCTTGTCGACTTAAATTCTTAATGAATGTCGATACACTATACTGGAGTAGTTTTTTATTATTATTATTATTCTGTAAATATATTTTAACACGAGAGACAGGATATTCAAAGATGGCTAAAAAAACCGCCTGTTAATATTCTACAGGGGATTGCATTTTGGGATATTCTCGATATTTAAAATTAAATTTATAAATATCATCAAATGGCTGTTTCCTAAACAAATTTTCAATATACAACTTAATGGGGGCTTTGTCATTTGAAACGTTTTCTAAATACATTTCAAAAAATATAAAACAGGTTTAATAAAAATTACTTAATTAATGGGCTATCTCATAACTTAAATGAAATTAGCTGCACACATTAAAATAGTTGTTTTAAGTTAAATTCATTAATATTCAAGACATCTTTAATACAATTTTTTAAACTATGTAGATGTAAATGGTTAAAACTCCATGCATAGCTGTTATTTTTATATAATATTGCAACAGTGTAATGCGATTATCAAAGTGATAATATTAAAAACTGAATGTCTTCATTCTTAACGATAGTACGCTTACTTTTGAGGAATGGCGCGCTGTTGATATACTGGAAACCAAAATAATCAATCCAGCCAGATGTGCTATGATGAGTGATAATATTGATAAAAACTAACTTTTTTACGTTTAATGTATTTTAAATAAAATATTTTTCCTCTTAAAAGGAAACTTTTTAAGAAAATGCTTATAAATACATGATTGAAATTGAAGAAAAATCTAAAGCTACAAAATAGATGTTATATGGAGCAAGTTATGAAACAATCGATGTTATATTAAAATGGAGGCCCATCAATATTTCTTACGTAAAATCGAAAACATCGTTAATTGAATTCGCGAACTAAATTGGAAGTGAATAAAATAATGCAACATCATGCTTATCTTCTTTCTTGTATTTTTGCTTTCTCTTTTGCTCCCCTCGGACAATATTCTTGCTGCCCATTATTTTAATGTTCATTTTTTTTTAATCAAAGAACATGTTGAATAAATTTCAGAAAAAGATCAGCACATATAACTATTAATTTCATAAACAAAATAAATTCTAGTAACTTGTGAATTATTCATCTAATTTTTGTATAAAGTAGAAAACCTTAGCTAAAATTTAAAAAAAAATATTTGATCAATAAATAATGAAACTTTCTAAAGCAGTATGTTCTATGCTTCTTTCTGTAACTGCTGAAAAATATAAGTGATTTTATAAATCTAAAGTAAAACAACAAGGAAATCGTATAAGTGATTTTAAATTTGGTGTCAAATGAACTAACTTGGTGTTAGGAAAGAAACGACCTATAAAAATACGTTTGCTAACTTTTTTAGAAGCTCAATCTGTACATCTTCTAGTTAAAGACAATTTTCATTTAGTTAAACGTGAATATTTCCGAAATCCAAACGGTGTTTTTTTTTTTTTTTTTTTTTTTTTACGACTGATTTTCACGTATCCCATGCATATGTTACTAAACACTTCAAAATTGTCAGACTAAGGTTTCAACATTCTGATTCTCTAAATAGTGATTTTATAGATGCCTTATA